>NC_065581.1:68805980-69434646 GCF_024542745.1 Macaca thibetana thibetana | reverse complement strand
TGTTCAAGTAATACGTATTTGAGTAATAAATAAATAAAGAACTAAATAGAAATAAATAGATGTTGAAATGTAAGGATTTCAGGATTTCACCACAAATGAATCATACCGACATTCAGAGAAGCTTTTACCTCTGCCTGGCATTAACCACCACATACTTCAGAAGCTGGACCATAATGCCCTAGGTTTGTTTTATTGCTTCCTGAGTGTTTACCCATATGAAATTTTTTCCTATCCAACTATGTCCCCCAGATTTTAGTTTACATCAATTCAAGAGAATCTGAGTTCTATAATTACTTTCCTATATTGAGAAACATTTTCTATATTTTTAATCCCAGTTGCAAGAATAACATTTCCTTACTTGGAATCACTAGCAAATTATACTCAAGTATAAACTGCTATTCTAAGCTATAAATGAAAATGCTTTCTTGGGTGGATCCGTTGAGATATAAAGAATGGGGTAGGGGCTCTGACAGAAGTATTGTTTAATCATTTATATACTGCTAAATATGTACAGGAAGTGGTGGAACTAAAATCCCCACACTTCCCTCAGACAGAAAATCAGAGGTGATATCTCTTCTTTTAGCACTTCTTTTAATGTAGCTTCAAGCTGTCATCTTATAGTTTGTTCTTATTGCTATTTATGACCATCTGTGTAATCTTTTGTCACATGGGAGTGATCACAGGTAAAGTAAAGGTTTGCAAAAGAAAGTTTCATAATCACAAGACATAATGTTAAAAACTGTCATGCCATGTGTTGTATTTATTTTACTTATTTGTTTTTATTCTAACAAGAAGACCTCAAAGCCTTCACATGAGATTTGTTAGAAAGGGATGGTAGACAAATAATAGAACCAAAGTTAAAAATCCACAGAAAGTATATTTCAATAGCTTCTGTGCTCTTTACTTTGTGCGCTGTCTTTCCTAACAATAGAACAGTAAGACAAACAGAGTTTGAACTAAATCTTTCTTTGATCTGTGATCTATTTTGGTGAAAACAGAATGGAAATAAAAGTTAGCAATTGAAAGTAATGTTTCTTAAATTTTGCCTTTCTATTTATATGGCATAATTGTGTTGTTTAAAAAGATCACATGGATTTTGAATTCAAAGATTTCTTTACATCATTTAAGATTTTGGAAAAGTGAATATAACATTAAAAATTCCATTTAAAAACTAAATCTCAAATTTATTATAATTAAAATGTAATTGTGTAATGTATCTTTTAAAATTCATATTATTTTATAATCATAGAAATAAATCATGGTCTATGACGTGGCAAATTAATGCAAAAAACTATGGAAAAATGTCATTGCAATTATACATATTAACATAACACATCTATATCCCATTATGTTTTAATACATTAATTTCAAACATCCATTATGATAGTACTAACAGTAGAATAGCTTAAGTAAAAATAAAAGGTCAAAAGTATATTCTGCTAAAATTATAGATAAAGTCTCTGTAGTAACTGATAGAGGGAAAAGTCTCTCTGAATCAAGTAAAATAATTTTAGCAACCAATAGCCACATCAAAATGTAGTCCAAAGACCCACAGCATCACATTACGTGAAGCCTGTTAGACATGCAGAATCTTGGGCACCACCACAAGCTAATGAATCGAAATCTGCATTTTAGTTGTGATTTGTATGTTCATTAAAGATTGAAAAGCACTGGTCCGTACCTTGAAATCAAAGAACATTCATACCTATGACATGGTCTGGCCCTGAATAAACTTTTGACATTGATTTCCTTTAGTCTTCCTTTGGCATCTCGGGTGCTTACTTGCATGCGACTTCTCAAGGCCAAATCATATCTAGATTGGTCTCTCTATGCATCTTGTCCCTTCTTTGAAATATACTATTTCTAGTTCCCATTCACTCACATGTTCTTTTTTTATGTGACAATGTTAATTGATGTATCTACCTGCTTTGCCTAAGTATGACATCACTCAACAAATATAACAGCAGTAACTTACATTAGCTACATCTTTGGAATTGCTTAATGTCTTAATTTTGGAGATAATAAAATGCCAGGAGCTAGAGTGTTTGAACATATGGGACAGATGTTTTGATATTCCTCCATCTCCCACCTTCATTCACTACTTCAAAGATTTTGGTGCTACCTTGTAGTAAGTCTTAGCCTGTTCAGGCTTCCATAACAAAATATTCTAGACTGGATAACAACAGAAATTTATTTCTCACAGTCCTAGAGGCTGGGAAGTCCAATAGCATGATGCCAACAAATTCAGTGTCTGGTGAGGGCCCTGTTCCTTCTGGATGTCACCTTCTTGCTGTGTCCTCACATGGCAGAGGGGCAAGGCATCTCCATTCAACCTCTTTTGTAATGGCCCTAATTCCTCATGATTTAATCACCTCCTAAAGGTCCAACCTCTTACACTGGCAATGAAGTTTCAACATATATATTTGTGAGGAGATACATTCAGACTATAGTATATAGAAACTATTATTTATAACTTAACATGAAAATTACATGGAGAGCTATTTATCTAACTTATAAAAATCACAAAGCATTTTTTTCTGCATTTGATCCAAATGTTTGCTGCATTTGACCAAAAATCTCAATAGTTTTATTGAGACTTTTGTATGTAAAATGCAGAGAGAGAGGTGGCAGGATCAAGCCACATCATAGAAAATAATAAAGCAAAAATTCATCTTGAATTTTGTTTATTGAAGCTTAAAGAGTTTCCAAGCAAAACTCTTTTCCATATTCCCTTTTTACATGAACTGTGGTTACCAAACTCTTTAAACTTCAATAAAAACTTTAATGTCAGATATGACAAGACAAAAGTCTAACACCTTGATTATCCATTTTCTTCAGAACCACTATGGCACATTTCTGACTATAAGTAAAGCCAGTGTCCAACTGCTTCTGCAGAATATAAAGGAAAGACGAGCACACAGAAGGTGCACAATACATGTATGTTTATTGAATCTCCATTTTTACACAGACTTTTCTTTCAGCATCCAGATGATTTTAAGAGTCTGTATGTTTGGTAAAAGAAATATATATTCTGAATACTTCTGAGCACTTTTAGTCTCTAAAATATTTTAAGAAATATCCTATTTTAATCTAAGGAAATTCAACTAAAATAACTGAAAGGCATCCATGCTTTCGTTTGTCTTTTTAGCAGGGAATTTGGTAGAAAGGTGTGTTGACTCATCACCAATGTGATAATGCAGAGCTGAAAAAGGAAGCATTTCATTTTCCATCATGTTGAAAATGATATTGATTTAGGACAAGACTGTCAAACATTACTCAGCTTCCATTGTTGGCCTATCTGGCAGATTGTAGATTTCCAAATTACATGTGAAATTCCACACCGCAAATATATTTTCAAAGTTTTAGGTTGTTACAGATATTAAAAATAAAATATTTACAAGAAATATCTACAAAGTTAAGTTATAGTAACCAAATAATTACATAGACTTCTTAGGTCAAAATATTTGCTAGTTTAACAAACATATCTAAATATTTATTTCTTATGAGATACTCTTTTAGAAATGTTATATTAGAAATATTATGACCAAAAGCTTAAGAATTGCACTGGGCTACATGATTCTTTTTACTAAATTAATATTGCATGACTAGATAAGACCAGTTATTGTTGACTGCTTCGCTAAATCAAATAATCATTGTACTTAACACATCCAGTCAGAATTCAGAATATGTTTCCCTCCATTTAATAACAATTCGATAGCCTATACAACCTGGTACATATCAGTTTGATTAAGCTTTCCTTTAATTTGAATTCTAAAGATAAGTAATTTTGCACACTGTTGTTATTGAGCAAAAACAAATATACATGGAAATGAAAACAGATGTCTCCAATATACTTAATGCCTCAACAGCATAGCAAAACACAACGATCAAGACTATTATTATTGATACTACCATGAACATCTATTGATAAGTATTCAAAATCTAAATCATGCAAAGTAAACCTGATAATCCTCGAGTTTCTAATTTCTCCTATACTCCCATTAAAAAACCCATAAAAATTGAAACTGTTGTTATTGGATTAATTAAGGCATGGGATATAGTCTCATGTGATAACTTTATGACAGTAAGAAGCTATCTATGAAAGAGGCTGAGACCAAGGAAATTTCTTAGGGCTTTTTTTGTTCAATGAAGAGAGAGGCAAGTGTACATTTCTAAGTGTGGAGTATTCCTTTAGTTCATTTCCAATAACTTGATAGGGAGATAGGACTACAGGTCATGTAAAAAGGGAATATTTATATTAGACTGTTATCAGCAAATAAAAAATCTGCTTTGATATATACTATTTACATTCTCTGAGGGCATTCCCAAGAAGTACCTGTTATATGTGTCATATTAATTTTTAAGAGTTTTGGTGGCAGAAATGTTGTCAAATTGATCATTTTGTATAGCTCATTCTTGTGGTTGCCCCTTCAGAGAGGCAAAAAATTGTTTGCCCCAGCCACAGGGTCACATGCCCTATTTGGCAATTCCAGTCTTCCAGGCTAATGAGCCACAAGGCCTCCCGGGCTCAGGTTCTGGGTTCATCTATTTCTGATGTAAGAGAGTTTGCATAGCTGCCAATAAACCAGAAGAATGCCAATTTGGTCTTAGAATACATAGAAAATTAAGGAGTCACATTACACAATAAAAAAATCTTGCCTGTCCAAATAATTTGACCAATATTAATATATTAGTACATTTTAAATCATTCATATTTATATGCACACGTGATTAAAATTCGTTAATATATTGTTCTTCATTTCTCTCCTTGAATTTAGAGCTTAAACTGCAGATGATGGATGAAAATGATTTTCCCGGCCGGGCGCGGTGGCTCAAGCCTGTAATCCCAGCACTTTGGGAGGCCGAGACGGGCGGATCACGAGGTCAGGAAATCGAGACCATCCTAGCTAACACGGTGAAACCCCGTCTCTACTAAAAAAATACAAAAAACTAGCCGGGCGAGGTGGCGGGCGTCTGTAGTCCCAGCTACTCGGGAGGCTGAGGCAGGAGAATGGCGTGAACCCGGGAGGCGGAGCTTGCAGTGAGCCGAGATCCCGCCACTGCACTCCAGCCTGGGCGACAGAGCGAGACTCCGTCTCAAAAAAAAAAAAAAAAAAAAAAAAAAAAAAAAAAGAAAATGATTTTCACATCTCATTTTCTATACATTCCAAATTTTCTTTTTTTTTTTTTTAAATTTATTTATTATTATTGTACTTTAAGTTGTAGGGTACATGTGCATAACATGCAGGTTTGTTACATATGTATACTTGTGCCATGTTGGTGTGCTGCACCCATCAACTCATCATTTACATCAGGTATAACTCCCAATGCAATCCCTCCCCCCTCCCCCCCTCCCCATGATAGGCCCCTGTGTGTGATAAATTTTCTAATAAGAACACGTTTTATTTGAATTAGAAAATCAAAAGTCTTGGAAGAATCAAAAGTAATTTAGAAATGACTTTTGCCCTCAAGGGCTTTAAAAGTTTTTTGAAGAGATAATAAATGAACTTAAAAAATGGTGATACAAGGAAGTATACAAAAAGTGCCACTACATACTGAAAACAAAATATTTAATTTTTTGAGGGGTTGTGTGAGGTGATGGTGGAAATGATCTTTCTATCTGTTGATTAAAGTTTTCATGTATAAGTTTTCATTTAAGTTGTTCCTAGAAGGAAGGAATGGTAGAAAATCTGAGCAAATTTCTCTAGAAACAAAGGACATATTCCTATATATGTTATTTTACATAATTCATGAGGTTTGAACAGTTCAAAAAACCCAAATGGACTCTAAATTGGTAAATTCTTCCCTAGTCAAAAAGAATAGTTTGAAAAAAAATAAATAAATAAAAGGCCGGGGGGAGGGTGGGGGGAGAAGAATACATTAGGAACAGAATTTTTGAGTCTACAATGCCAAGCTAGTGTTTATACATTGTTCAACTGACAGTAAAGAATCACCAAAGTTTTCTAAAAGGGAATTTAGATATAATATACTATAGGCCACCAGCTGGTATGTGATAAATCTGAGGTGGAAGGTAGAGCTATCAGATTCAACATCTGTCCTCTTTCAGACCCAACACACTGCCTCTCTGTGCTCAACAAATAATAAAATGTTGCTGTTTTTCTTGAAATGTGGTAGCCAACTTCCAAGATAGCCACTGATAATCCACACCTGTAATATTCGGGCTCTATCTAGGCCTTCTCCACATTGAAGCAGGGCTGGTCTGTAAGGCTAATAAAATATGAAGGAAGTGACAGTATGTGATTTCTAAGTCTGGGCCATAAAGACATGCAGCTTCTGCCTTGATTTCTTGGGTTTCTTGCTCTAGAGGAGGTTAGCTGCCATCTTGTGAGGATACACAAGTGGCTCCATGGAGAGATTCATTTGTAGAAGGATGACCTTTTCTAGCCAAGTTGCCAGTCACATCAGTGAATCACTTTGGAAGCGAATCTTCCAGCACTAGTCAAGTCTTTAGTTGAGTGCGGTATCAGCTGACATCTGACTGCAACCTCAAGAAAGAATCCAAGCCTGAACCACTCATAGAAATTTTTCTCAAATTCCTGACCTATAGAAGCCATGAGATATAAGAAACGATTATAGTTGTTCGAAGATACTACATTTAGGGGTAATTTATGAGAGTGAAGCAATAGATAACTAATACAAAAAGGTCCCAGCCATCAACTCAACTGGGAGTTCTACTAGACAAAATATTATTTTGGAAAATTAGTGCAACTGTGTGCACTATGTGTGCAGTATTGACACACATTCCATTATAGGTAGAATAACAGTGTGTGGTATATTACTTCTATCACATTATAGTTAAGACTATTATCTAGAGATATACAACTATTTTGCAAACTACTAGCTTCATTTTAGAGAAGCAGCAGAGGCAGGACACTGAAGTAGATTAACCTGTTTTTAAATTTCAGCTCTTCCACCTATGTGAGTAAATCTCTTCACATCTTCACACTACTTGTGAGTGCGAAGCTGCCCTACTTACCATCACAAAAAAGGATCCTTGGGAAAAACCAAACTCAAAGAAGCAAATGTCTGTAAAAGTCTAAAACAAATATAAAGAGCACGTGGCAAAAAAAAGAATGCAGATTTTGGCCAGGTGTGGTGGCTCATGTCCCAGCACTTGGGAGGCTGAGACAGGCAGATCTCTTGAGGTCAGAAGTTTGAGACCAGCCTCGCCAACATGGTGAAACCCTGTTTCTACTAAAAATACAAACATTAGCCGGCTATGGTGGCAGAAGCCTGTAGTCCCAGCTACTCAGGAGGCTGAAGCTGGAGAATCGCTTGCACCCAGGAGGCGGAGGTTGCAGTGAGCCGTGATAGTGCCATTGCACTCCATGCTGGACAACAAGGAGATTCTGCCTCAAAAAATAAAAAATTTAAAAAAATTTTTTTAAAAATCATATTTTAAGAAATCTGAGTTCAACTCTGTACTCTACCATATATTATTTATGTGACATTGGACAAGTCAGTCGTTCTAAATTTCAATTTATTACCACTCTATTCAGAAAAATAGGAAAGTACTATGAGACTTAAATTGATAATATATGGGACAGTGCCCAATATGTTGCTTGTTACAGAGTAGGCTTTGTAAGTATTTCATTTGACTTTAAGTTATTTTGGTTTTATTAAGTTGAAAACTGGTGGAGATATTTGTAGCCTAGTGATCATCAAGTGTAGATGATCTGCAGACCCCTGAAAACTGAGAAAATTTAAAGAACCCATTGCTGACTAAAGATGTTGACAACGATATTAGGTGAAATCCTGGGAGCCAAATTTTAATACAAATAACAAATGTTATTTGAGTGCCTTGTATATGTCAAACATTTTATATTCATTATTTCATTTAATCTTCATAATAACCTTATGAGGTCAGGATTGACATCTCCATTTCACAAATGAAGAAACTAAGACTAAGAGATGATGTGTAAATTTTGATAAAGTCAAAGTCTATTAGATTCAGAAGCAGGAGTGCATCTTGCTAGAGAAAACTACAATAAGAGTAAAAATGAGAATTTGAAGAGAAATCCTAGGAATCAGAAGAAGATGGGCATACATCACAACGAGGAACAAAGAAGCCAAGAAGGAAGAAAGAGTTAAGAAAATAAAATAAAAAACCTGTAGGCAGAAAGAGAGATGTAAGAGAAATCCTTGAGATGCAAGTAAAGGAACTTTGCTTCATAAGTTCACCTGTAGATTTCCTTTAAAGCTAATCAGTACACTAAAATCATGTTTTATAGGCTGATTTTTGTGATAAGTTATTGAGACCCTAAAGCTTTGTAGTTTCACCTCATTAGGACACAGTCCTCTCATCTCCTAGATGGACATGATCTTTGAAGGAGTCAACCTTTCACATGTTAGCTTACATAAAATTTTCAGTATAGGGTCTGAAACATATCATCTGCTTAACACTAGATTCTTATTAAATACTATTTAGGACATTTAAAGTGTATTTATTTAAATATCTCTAAGAGTTAGTATCTCTATGGAGTAAATATCTGTATGAAGTAAGTATCTCTATAAATTCAGCACGAAATAAATTTGGTTTCAATATTCTACACAAACAAGATACCTGCATAGTATAATGATACTATGTAACAGTTCTGTCTAATCCAAATCAATGAAATTCTTGACTAAGCTACAAATAGCATAGGAATGAAAAACACTTACAAATTAAAAAAATCACAAACCTATGTCTCCCATATCTCAAATAACATAATAATTACTGCAAGTTTTTCTCTTTCTCTATTTTTCAAAACATTGACTAGAAAAAATGTTTTATCAAATAAGATCACATTTTTCTATAGGAAACATAATGTAAATCTAGATTTCTTGAGAGTGAATTTTAGATACTTTAAAATAATAAAAAACACCTACAACTATAAAATATTGTAACAATTTAAGTTATTGGAATTATATATGAATTATTTAAAATTATCAAGTGTGTTTAAAACTTCGATTACATTAGAAAGCTACTGTGCTATTTATTTAAAACATGTAAGTATGACACCATTCTATATCATAAATTAGACCTAAAATGTATATGTTAGCTGTCAAATCAAACGTTTAACAATATTTTTCTTGCTCTTTCAGAATGTAAATGAGTCTTTTGCATGATTTGGATAATTTAAATCATATTGAAAAGCTTCCCAGTTAAGATTAAATGACTATTTTTTTCCTTTGTTGAATTTCTCTGTAGAAAGCAAAATAATTCAAAAATCACTCCAGAGTTGTTCCTTAAAAAAAAAATAGCCTGCAATTCTCAACTGTTTCCATAGATGGAGAACTCATGCACGAGTAAGCAGTCAAAGGTAAGGGAATGAAAGGACCCAAATCTCTACATTTATGTGTATCTGGATGTGTGTGTTTAATGTCACTTATAATAATCATCTTTCAATATTCATATTACATTAAGAATACATTATGAAAAAAGTCTCTGTCTTTCTAGTCAGTCTCCTCCCTACTGTGTCCTCCTGCTTTAGAATTCATTCATTAGAGGCATTCCTCTTTATTTGCACCTAATATGTTCCAGAAAATGGGTTTGATAGTAAATTTTCAGATAGTGAGAGTCTGTGTTTCAATATTTTAAATGGGAAAAAAATAATAAAGAACTTAAAGCCTATCCGAAAATCTTGAACCAATTTCATTGAACATGACTAAAATCTTCTTAAACATACTTAACAATTCACCAAGGTTTTTTGCATAATGTAAAGCATTTAGGACACTAATTGCCTAATTATTTAATGATTAATGAGCTTAATGAGCTTACGTATTTTGTCTGAAGTTAACAACAATACACTAAGGTATTGAATACTTTTTCTTCTATACTGCAACAAATATGTAATATAAATGTACCTAATGTATTAGAATATGTTAGAAAGGTGAATCACCTACTCTCTACAAGGAGCTTTTGCACTTTCACATAAGCATTTACATGTAATAATTTGGGGAAATAATAACGATAATGCCCAAGTTTGAACAAGGGAAACAGGGGACTCCATCTTGTTGGGAGAACTGCTAAGATACCCCTGCAGCACGCTCCACCTTTATGTGTAAACAACTTAAACGTTTCGCTCTCAATGGCTGCAAGTTTGTTACGGTGAGTTTTCAATTAAACTATAAATGTTCTGTAAATGTTTTTTGAAAAATAATATAGCTTAAAGTGAAAACATCACACACTAATGTTATTATTTTATTATTAACACTTGATAGTTCTTTTCACTTTCACTCCTAGCTGGGTGGGATTTTGTTATAGTTAGCTGTCCCCTAACATCCATTCTTTCTCTCTTTCATAGCAAGATAGCCTATCATTCTACTTGAGGATAAAACTGCTTGGAAGAAAAGTTGTATTCCCAAACTCTCAGTATATGCAGGTATGGCCATGGGGCCACTTTTTAGTCAATGGGATATGGGCCAATGTACTACGTACAATTTCTGGGACTTATTCCTCAAAGGTGAGGGTGAGTTCTATATTCTCCCCTTCCTGCTTTCTGATGGCTCCATGCAGACCTAACTGTATACCAGCAGTCACATTGAACCATGAGAGAGCTTGGGAATGAAAGCCACAAACAGGGGAGTAACAGGACAGGAGAGAAGCCTGAGCTCTGGACCTGGTGAGGCACCACACACTTCCTACTATATTCTTGTTGGACCTGAGAGAAAAGTAAATTTTGATCTTGTTATTTGGGGTATTCTGTTGTTATTATTACTATCAGACAAATATAACCCCAACTGACACTGTGTTCTTTCTTTGTACACTAGGTATACTGGGCTTAAGTTTTACACATAACTTACTACATGCTGCTACAATTATTTATTCATCTTGATAAGGACCTCAAGGACAGGGACTGCATTCTATTTACCTTTGTAATCTCCAAGCATATGGAAAATAGTATAGATTTGATAAATGTTTAAAAAAGAGTTGTTGTATACCAAATTGAGTATATCACTGGCAAGTACTGTTCATCAACATCTGTCAGTTTCAATACCCAAACCCCTATAACAGCAGTTTGAAAGTTTCTAGCATATTTGCATGAAACAACAAGTTCTTTCAACATAAACATGTGAATTCTTTAATTTCAATCAAAGAAACAAATTTATTAAGATTATTGTTTTAAAAAATTATGGTTTCACATAGAATGCCTTCTTGGAGGGAGAATTAAGAGATAATTTCAATCTAAAGTGAGCCAACTCTTTATGATGAAATATGGGGCAAGATCATTAACTTTTATCTATCTACGGGCACGTTTTTATGAATGTAGCCAAATTAGAGTGCCTGAATCATCTATTCTATCACATTCACTACAACTTTAGTTAGAAAATGGATCTGGACTATCTTATAATTAAAAGAAAACAGATACAATAATCAGTACAATATCACATATAGCAGGTGCTCAGTGATAGCATATTAAAATAGTGGTAGTATTCTTACAGGTTTTAGTTTCAGAAAAGAATGCTTACATTTAAAAATATGGGTAAATTGAGTCAGATTCCTAACTGGGGTCTGGGCATCTTTCTTGCACTCTTTTAGCCAGTCTAAGCCATGTTCTCCAACTTGCTTCACTAAAGTACCCTTTGTGAATTCCCAGCACTAGTCCACTAAAGAGACAGTAGTTCTTTGCCATGTGTTATTGTTCTTTGTGAATTTCATGGGAAGATTAGTCCAACATTTCTGACTTTTCCAGCCACAAACCATCAAACACCATTGAAATATCAAGTGCACTGTAAATGGAGACATAAAAGGAGAGCGGGAATTGACCAATAGATGGAACGAAGGAAGGAGAGTGAGAAGACCCCTAGCAGGTAGTGAAGACTCTGAGGCATGAAAGACTTTGGCACAACAAGGCAGCAGAAGGAAGGCAAGGGCTGCTGGTACATGGTGCAAAGAGGCTAAGTGGGTCAAGGGCTTGAGTTTAGATCATGGCTTTCCAAACAATTGAAGACGTTTTCACAAACATAACACCAATAGGCTTTAAGCAGAAAAAACTACGCGATTTTAAAGGTTTACTTTGGCTATTGTGCAAACTATTTGAAAAGGATTTTGCAATGCAGATACTTTATCGTCTCTAGTACCTCAAAAGAAGGTAGGACAAACTTGCATCATAGAATGTTATCATTATAGTATTAGTAGCAATTATTAATTAATACGAATTGACTGCTATATTAAGAAGAGTAAGAACTGACTATATGTAGAACTAACTTTGATATGTTATTCCAAATAAGTGTAATTATTGTTATTTTTAAATTAAGAAAACAGATTCCGAGAGGTTGAGTGACTTGTTGTGGAAGTGATAGAGGAGGATTTGAACCGCAGTTTTCTGCCTCTGAAGCCTAAGCTCTTTGGGGTGTTCTTACATCAGTTCTCAGAGTTATAGAATATCTGGTATAGCTTGGCAAACAAGACACGCCCCCAATCCTCAAGGATCTTACAATAGTGAACACCACATTAGGACCAAGCATCTGGGCAATATATGTAAATTCACATGCCTATGTGGGGGAAAAAACTACAATTAACCAGACTTCAAACTAAACTGATAAAATGCCATCACTCTCATCCCCCTCCAAAGACATAGGACCCACATTCCCACAGAGCCAAGATTCAGCACAGAAACCAAGAAGTACGGGAAAAGGAAAATATATATAAATAATTTCCTAGTTCCTTTAGTCAGATTATCAGGATGAAATAATTTTCCAGAATGTTAAGTCTACAGCCATTCAAATTACATTACAAAAATCCAAAATATAAATTCACATTTTGATTAGTCTGTGTTTTGCATTATCTCTATCACAAATTCCCTTAAATAGAAAATGTAAAAGGGTTTTACTATAGTGATCACTATAACACCTGCAAAGGTTTTTATATATAAGAAAAGATTGTCACGTTATTCATAACGTGACAATGTCACATGATTTTCTCCTTTTAATTTTCTTATCTGATCCTCACTTGAGCACTGGCAAGTGAACACAGTAAATATTAGTGACCTCATTTGCTGACCAAGGTTTGTGTTGACTGCAATCTATAAAGGGATCTCAGATATCACAACAGTTTAGTGACTAAATAAACTTCTAAAATTGAAAGCCAATTATACTATACTGACAGCACAAGTATACATGTACAAACACCTACAAATCTGATTTCATTCAAAATTCATATAAATATTTTCATCCAATGGGTTTGGAGTTACCATACCTCAAATGCGAAGTAATACCACATAAGGATTTTTCAGTATGAAAATATAGTGAAAGCCATAAGGTTTGCACTTGTCTTACAAGAACTCCATGATACATCAACACAGGGCAGGAATCACACTACCACCTCTTAGTCAATTTCTTATCTAATCAAGCAGGTTATCTAAAAAGCCAGTGGAGGCCTTCTTCCCTAATGACTATGATTGTGCATTCCAACTCAGCATCTTTTTTAACATCCGTTAAAATGTTGAGCACTGCCGGGCGCGGTGGCTCACGCCTGTAATCCCAGCACTTTGGGAGGCCGAGGCGGGCGGATCACAAGGTCAGGAGATCGAGACCACGGTGAAACCCCGTCTCTACTAAAAATACAAAAAACTAGCCGGGCGAGGTGGCGGGCGCCTGTAGTCCCAGCTACTCAGGAGGCTGAGGCAGGAGAATGGCGTAAACCCAGGAGGCGGAGCTTGCAATGAGCCGAGATCGCGCCACTGCACTCCAGCCTGGGCGACAGAGCGAGACTCCATCTCAAAAAAACAAAACAAAACAAATGTTGAGCACTATGGTCTACAATATGGCACATAATTCATTGAAATTATAAATTTTACATTCTTGGGGAGAATATCTGCTTAATCAAACAATGATTTCTATATTGCTGAACCAAATGGCCAAGTCTCAGTCTTAATCTGCTCACTGTCTTCCTTGAGACACTTTCACTGGCTTCCAGGTTACTACACTCTCTGGGTTTTCTGCCTTTCTCTCCAGCCTCTAAATGGAGAAATGTCCCCATGGCTCATACCTGGGATCATTGCTATTTTCTCCCAATACTCTCATCCTTGGTTATCTTCCCAGCCCATGGCTTTAAATGACATCTGTATCCTGATAAATTTCAGTATATCTATCCAGCTCAGACATCTTCCTAAACTCTAGATTTGTGTATACAAATGTCTATTCTATATATCCATCTATGATGTTTAATAGGCACCTCAGATTTATCTTGTCTAAAATCAAGCTATTGATATTTCAACCTCCACCCCTACCAACACACACACACACACACACACACACACACACACACACACACACGTAAATCCGTTTCTTTAAAAGTCTTCCCCATCTCAGTAAATGGAAACTCCATTTTTATGTTTGTTGAGACCAAAAAAACTTAATTATTCTTGACTCTTTTTTCTTACACTCCATTTTTATTGGAATCCTTTCAATTCCACTCTGAAAATTCTTCAATTCGACTCTGAAAATCCTTTCAATTCTACCTCCAAAATATATCTAGAATTCAACTAATACTTAAAACGTAGGCTGCTACTACGCTTAGCAAAGTTATTGCCTCTCATCTATATTACTTCAATAGCCCTCAAGTAATATCCTTGTTTCTAGCCTGCACTCTTATGGGTTATGTTTAGCCCAGCAGCTATAGTGATATGGTTCAAATGTACCTCAGATCATATCACTTCTCAGGCCAAACTTTTCACATGTCTCCCTACTTCACACAAAGCAGAATCCAAAGTGCCTCCATTGGCTGATAAAGATCTGCCATTTGAAACCTCTTTGGCCTTGATTCTGCTGTGAGCACACATGGCTCCCCAGTGATCCAAGCACAGTCCATTTTGTGGATATTGCACTTGTATGTCCTTCTGCCCGGAATGGCTCACACACAATTCTTTCAGGTTGTTACTGAAATGTCACTTTCTTACACGTTACTGCAATATTGTGGCAATACTCCCTGCCCCATTCTCTTTTATTTTGAAATTTTTCTCCTTAAGTATTTTTGAAAATTGAACTGCATCTATTTATCATGACTCTTCCTTAATAGAATTTATCTTTCTTATTCACTACTGTATCTCAAGAATCGAGAACAGTTTCTGATACATAATAAATGCTCTGAAATATTTTTAAATAAATAAACATTTGCCAACATTGTGATGCACTGTGTACATCCACCATGCTAATGTTTTTACCTTACTTTATTTTTAATATCAGTTCTCCATTGTGTGTATTATTTCTTATTTAAAATAAAAGAATTTGGCTTTTTCATATCCAATTGGTAAAATGGAAAGAATCACATCTACAGAGGTACTGTACACCATCTCAAGAAGCAAAGTGTAGTTTTTACCAAACCACCATAATGGCATTTGTGTTATTTACAAAAAAGCAAATTATTACTACCACAGTTTTCACTGGCAATATATTTCAGCCTTAATGTGCTCCCATTAAAATGAAATTTATGTATTAATAATTGAACCAAAATACATAAATATTAAGATAGAGCAGGGATAAAAATAGGGAATAAACACTAAGAGAAAGAAATGGCAGCATGTCCTGTTACATCAGTTACAGAGAATTTGATTAGGTATTTCTCCAAAGAAGATATATCACGGCCAATAAACACATGAAAGGATGCTTGACCTTATTATTCATTAGGGATTTGCAAATAAAACCACAATGAGATATCACTTCATACCCACTAAGATAGCTAAAATCAAGATGACTGATAATGACAAGGCAAGGATGTGGAGAAACTAGAAACCTCATTCATAGCCTGTGGGTTTATAAAATGATGCAGCCACTTTGGAAAACAGTTTGTCCGTTCCACAAAACGTTAAACATAGAGTTACCACATGACTATTTATATGTCAAAAAAAAATTGAAAACAAATGCCTACACAAAAACCTGTACATGAATGTTCATAGCAACATTATTTATGATAGCCAAGAAGTGGAAATAACCCAAATGTCCAACAACTGATGACTGGATAAATAAAAGTGGTATATCCATATAATGGAATATTACCCAGCAATAAAAAAGAATGAAATACTTGTATGTGCTCCATGCAACAACAAGGATGAACCTTGAAAGATTATGCTAAATGATATGGTTTGGCTGTGTCCCCAACCCAATCTCATCTTGAATTGTAGTTCCCATAATCCACACGTGTCATGGGAGGGAGCAGATGGAGATAACTGAATCATGGGGGTGGTTTCTGCCATGCTGTTCCCCTAATAGTGAGTGAGTTCTCACAAGATCTGATGGTTTTATAAGGGGCTTCCCCTTTTGCTTGCCACTCACTTCTTCCTGTTATGTGAAGAAGGACATGTTTGCTTCCCTTTCCACCATGATTATAAGTTTCCTGAAGCCTCCTCAGCCATGCTGAACGGTAAGTCAATTAAACCTCTTTGCTTTATAAGTTACCCAGTCTCGAGTATGTCTTTATTAGCAGTGTGAGAATGGACTAATACACTAAGTGAAAAGAAGTCAGACATAAAAGACCATATATTGTGTGATTCCATGTATGTAACATGTCTAGGTTCAGCAAATCTATAGAGATAGGAAGTAGATTGGTGGTTACCAAGGATTATAAAATATATGGGGAACAATTGTGAATAGGTATGTATTTTCTTTTTGGGGTGATGAAAATGTTCTGCAATTACATAGTGGTGAAGGTTGCATAACTCTGTGAATAAACTAAAACCAGCGAATTGCACACTTTAATACAGTGAATTTTATAGTATATAGATTATATATCAGTAAAGATGTTATTTTAAAAGAAGACTACTGAGTTTAAGCTTTCCTAAATCTAGTATTTGAAATGAAGGAGAAATTGAGCCAATAAGTAAAATGACAGACCTAGCCTTATAAATGTCATTACTGTCTCCTTAGGCAAACTGCTTGCCCCTCGTCTGGATTCTCAGGACACTCAGTCCATATTTTCACATAACAATCACAGTATATTGTCATCATATGTTCACAGGTCAGTGTTTTTCATTTCTCTAGATACTTGTAAGGGTCACATATTTTGTCTTACACTATCTACATAGCCATGGCATTTAGCACAGTTAACATATACACTGGTCATTTAAAAGATGGTTGGTGAATAAAAGGTCAGAATAATCAGAAATAGAGTAAAAAATATTCTTAATTATAAATCCTGTACTTATTATGACATAATATTTATAAATTATATTGCTGTTCTTTTCATGGGCAAAGACCGGTGTTCAGAGATTTGTTAGCTATCTCCAGATAGGCCTAGGCAATATTGGGGTTATTTCCTGGGCATTCTCTAATAGGTCTACTTGGCACAATATACGTGTGATTGGCACACAAATACATGAATAGATTTATATAGTTATAGTGCCTGAAGGGACTTTAAGAGTCATTGTGATAAAATCCACCCTAGTAATGTTTAAGAAACCAAAAACGAAAGTAGTGGTTTGCACAGTGTCACCCACATAGACATAGTGAGAGGCATAATTTAAACACAGGTGTCTTGATTCCAAATGCAGTGATGCCTTTGCAAAACATGCCCTAAGATCAAATAACCCTGGAATGCATACTTTCACAAAATGAATGCTCTCAACATACAATTTAATCCAAACACCTCTGATTTATCGCCTGAGCCCACAATACCGGAAATATAGCAGAGCGGTCTTTGCTAAGACATAATTTAAGTCATGTGATTCTCTTACTTAAAGGTCTCAAAGGCTTCACATCACATTCCAAATCCAATCTAAATTCTTCACCAATGCCAGGCAGTTTCATTATAACTTTGCTGTGTACATCTCTCCACCTTCACCTTGTGGCACCATCCTTTTGAGCACTCTCAGGTCCTCTTAGGTCCCACCATGCATCAAGTTCTCTTCAATGCCTCAAAACATATGCCCATGTTGCTTTTTTCCCCCACAAGCACCACTTCTGTTATTTGTTTTTAATGACTAGTTATGAATCCTTCAAGTCTCAACTTTAATGTTATCTTCCTAAATAGGTGCTTCTTGAAAACCCTAAGTTGCAATGGAATGAATGTTTGTGTCCCCTGCAACATTCATATGTGGAAATATTAATCCCCAATAGGATAGTATTATGAGGTGGAACCCCTGGGAGGTAATTAAGTCATGAGGGTGGAGCCCTTATGAATGGAATTGGTGCCGTGATAAGAATAGACACAAGAGAGCTTGCTTCCTCTCTCTGCTCTCCACCACTTGAGAGCAAAGCAAGAAGGCCATCTGTAAACCAGGAAGCAAGCCCTCACTTCCAGAACCCAACCATGCTGTCACCATTATCTTGGACTTCCACCCTCCAAAACTGTGAAAAATAAATTTTTGTAGTTTAGTAGCCAACCAATCTATCATAATTTGCCATATCGGCCTGAATTTACTAAGACATCAGTCTTTCCATTTACTGTATCTTGTGTTACATTGATAGAACTATGATTTCATAAATATCTCATTTACTTGTTTTCTGAACTATATTTTGCCTCCCACTAATCTATATGTACCATGTCAGGAGAGATCAAACTATCGAATTCCTTACTTTGTCTCTAGTATTAAGCTCAGAATAGCCATCTAGCATGTTTTTTTAGTTGAATAAGTAAATATTGTTAAAAACAGCCTTCTTTACCAGCACAACAGGACCGTGAATTCCAGAAGTACTGTAATAGAGGCAAGTCAGTGTCTTTCCTGGTACCTGATTATGGTTCTAATCTACTTACTTGCCTGAATTTAAGGGAAAGCAAATACAATTTTCTCAAACAGCAAATAATTTTTAAGCTAAAGTAAGTAACCTGTTTCCCAGCAATTGATTAATCAGCAAATACTTACTGATCAGCTCTGTATTAATTCCTAAGTGGTAAAGAAAAGGAAGATGATCTCTAGCCTCATTCCTCAAATTGCTTAAAATTGAATTGAAGAAAAAGAACAACCATTGTGAACAGTTAATTAAAAGTACATAGCTATATTCAGCAGGTGACTTGACCACTTTTGTTGGAGACATACACTTGGGACACAGTCATATAGCAGGGATAATTTAGGCAGAGAGTCTAGGTAAATTCTTATCATACACACAGACACACAGACCCCACACACACACACACACACACACACACACACACACACACACCTGCAAGCAAAACTGTATATCTGATAACTTTATTATTTTTGTTTTTCAGAAACCCATGACTTGCTAAATCTGATAACTTTAGTAAGCTGAAAATTAGGTGTCAGTAAAAATAGAAAGGAATAGTGAGGAAGACAGCTGAACTGTCATTCATTCATTCATTCGTTCGTTCATGTATTCATCCACTCAGGCAAGTAGGAAGGCATTCTGTGAAGTGCTATGGGGAATAAGACAGTCATGATCACTGCCCTATGGAACTTAAGATCTGATACCAAGAAATACAGAAAAGGAGAGTATTTCAGGAAGGAAAAGTTTAAGTAAGGGTGCCAAGTGTTACAGAAATATTAAGAACTTAGGCAAGAAAAGGGCCATAAGATCTGACAATGAAGAGATCTCTAAGCACATCAGGGTGTCGATGAGATCATTCCCTCTATACCCAACCTATCACAGTCACCCCCATAATCACCTTAAGAGTTATTTTGAGTCCTCCCTCCTCTCTCCCCTACTTCAGCCATTGAGTTGTGGTAATTCTCTTATAAACTGGCCACCCTGTAAGCTGACCCTGTGGAGAAAAGATAAAAACGGATGTTTCATTAGAGGCTAGAAAGCATATCTGTGACCCCACTGGTGCAGGAGATAGAGACAGAAGTAAGGAGACTAGCAGTTTCAGACACACAGGTTCTGCTATGTAAAAGGACAATTACTCCACTGAGTCTTTATTCCTTTATGGGATTTCTGATATGGGATTTAGCCATTTTCTTTCATTGGATGAAAGGGTAAACAGCACTCCAGGTGAGTTCTATTTTTTTCCTGTACTTCTGATTTTCAACTTCATCTACTCATCACTCATCCTACCCAGTCCTATTTTTGTTACATCCTGCCTGATCCTGCCCTGAGTTCCCTGTTCACACAGCTTTGTGGGTTTCACAGGCATCACTAGTGATCTTGTTTCTGAATGCACAAGCTTTCTGCCTTTGCTCAGTGAAATCCAGCTTTGTCACTGCCACCTCCTCAGGATGCCACGCATGCTTCCCTGCCTGGGATGATGTGCTTATAGGAGCACTGTGGCAGCGTCTGCACACTCCCACCCCATACAACTTTGGTCTTTTGTTCTCTCCGGTCCCACTGAGGTATTTTTAAACATTTTATCTTTAGGATGCTATTTTGAACCTTTTTTCCCCCCTTTCCAGACTTCTGGAGTATTGTTGGCCAAGTGTGACAATAATGGTTGCCTCAGCTGCTGCATCACCTTTCATATGCTGTACATTTTAGAACTTTGGAATTTTTTTGCTAATAACATCTTTTCCTCCTGTTGGAGCCTTAGTGACAGCTGCTCCCAGGACAGAGTTCAAGCAACTTTTTTTTTTTTTTTTTTTTTTTTTGAGACGGAGTCTTGCTCTGTAGCCCGGGCTGGAGTGCAGTGGCCGGATCTCAGCTCACTGCAAGCTCCGCCTCCCGGGTTTACGCCATTCTCCTGCCTCAGCCTCCGGAGTAGCTGGGACTACAGGCGCCCGCCACCTCGCCCGGCTAGTTTTTTGTATTTTTAGTAGAGACGGGGTTTCACGGTGTTAGCCAGGATGGTCTCGATCTCCTGACCTCGTGATCCGCCCGTCTCGGCCTCCCAAAGTGCTGGGATTACAGGCTTGAGCCACCGCGCCCGGCTCAAGCAACTTTTAAAAACGTTCTGATACTTCCTATTTTTTGACATTTTTTTCCTTTATGTTCTTAACCTACTGCCATTTGTAACTTTTTTATAAGTAATAACTCAGCATGCATTTAACAGCAAGATGGACTGGTGAGAGCCAGAAAATGGAGTGTGAGATCTCTCATCTTTGGCTGTCTTACCAACACAGTGGCAAACTTTAACAAACTACTCTCCTACCATGTCCTTAGTTTTAACTTAACGACTTTTTAAAGTCATTTGAACAGCTTACATTATAGAGATGTGAAGATAAAATGAACATTTTAAGCTCTTTTGAGGATTTCCATATCCTCATCCTCATCACTCATTCACTTATTTACTTTGTGGAATGTTCTGTACCACATTTTAAGCAGAATAAGATCCTTCCGCTATCCAAAATATCAGATGGATGTCCCTGGTTACGGATAGTCAGGAAACCTCAAGGAATACAAATTCATTAAAATTTAGCCCTAGAAAACTATTTATACTGCTGTAGACAACTATAATATGTAGGGTTTGATACAATATACAATCAAAATCAGTATTAGATTAGTCAAAGTTTTAGTCTATAGTAACCTATAGGAATAAATGCTTGCCTTTCTCCCATCCTTCTTTATGTTTATTATTTAGCAAAACTTTGTTGTTTACATAATACTATCACATTAGATATTATTCCTTCCCTAACAAAGAGCACATTCAGGTGTATATGGGGCAGGGGGGTGAGTAGAAAGAAGAGAGAAAAAGGTATCAGTAACAATAAATAGTAATATAATTAGTTCTGAAATGGTAACATGTCCAAGAACGGTGGATCCATACAGAACAAAATGCCAATTATGAGGATGAGATTATATGTGAACTGCAATCTAATGTTTAAGTAATATTTTTCATATATGGAAGAATGGAAATGCATTTCAGGACAAGAGAAGAACAAAGTAAAATATATCAATGTGTAAGAATGCACAAGGATGAAGACCAGAAGAGCATGATGAGAATGTGCAGTGAGGCTGGGGCAACAGAATGCCTGGAAATGTAGTGTATGGTCAGGCTCTAGAGAGTCATATACAGTATGCTAAGGAGATCAAGTTTCCTACTTTAGGTAATTCTGATATTTTCAGCTTCAGATAATGAGTGAAATTGATGACCTTAATTGAATTGAGAAACAGTGACTAGAAGCAGAGAATATGAATTTTACACAGGTGTTTTAAATTTAGGATGACCGCAGACTATGATGACAGCAATATTTAGTTGACAGAATGTACAACATAATGTATCTCTACATGTGCAACATAATAGTAGTAAAAAAAACATTTGAGAAGTGGGCAGAAGAGGCTTGACAGAAAAAGACTTTGAGGGAAGGATTATTGAGGAGGATGTGGGAAAGTTAATAGCTGTAAAAGTAATGAGAAGAGAGAATTTCATAAAAGATAGGACTATAAACACTGGAAAATGTCCAAAGCTGAGGAAGTCTCATGACAATAAACATAAAACAGTTAGATTTGGTAACTGGAAATGTATTTGTGGCTAGAGGGGGCAGCCTTGAATGCAGTGGCAAGAGGAGCAGTCAAACTTTAAGGCTTTAGAAGCAGCCCTCCCTTTGATGAGGTGTGATAGAAAAGATAAGGAAGATAGAACAGCAGGAGAAGTGGGGTAGATGCATTAGGGAAAGGCTCATCCACTTGTTTATTTGCAAATGATAAGATTATTTAAGTGTGAGTTGTAGAAAAGACTGTAGAGAAGAGAAACAGAAAATGAAAGAATGTAGTAGCAATCACCATACTGAGTCTCAGAGGTGATAAACTTATTAGTCATTTATTTTCCAAAGACAGTGTTACAAATCTGCTAGATATGCTTGAGGAATATATTTATGTAACTTGAAATTTTGCCATATCTTGAGCTCAGTTGATAAAAAATAAATTACCTACAGGAGAAAATTTGGGTTGTTATTTTATACTATATCCCAAGAACTCTCTGTATCACTTGTGAATCAGGATATGTTTTTCCACTTGATTTATAAGATTTATTGATATCATATAAGATTTATATTATTAATATATCATATCATATACTGATATCCAAGAAGGATAGGGTAAATTGAAAATTTACACTGTTCTTTTTCCCTCATTTGATCCATTCTCAGAAACTGATTAAAATGAACCAATTAGAGAAGAAAAGTTCATCAATGCTAAAAATAATGAACAACAGATTAATACCTTAAATTTTGAGAACTACCTGTTAGAGAGTATTTCAATCTAAAGTGTAATAAGATGGTGGAATTTGACATTCAACTATCCTTCAGAACAGTAAAATGACACAGGAACTGGAAGAAATTATGAAAAAAATCAACATCCAATTATGAGAGAGATAGGCTAGAAATATGTGCTGACTACAGAAGACGAAAATACTTCACTAAAGACATCTTACCCCACAACTAACAAAAAGTAATTAGAAAATTCAGGTAATTGTCCTGCCTGCTTAATGCCACACTAGTAAACATCAACGTTTAATTTAAAAGAGGTGTGCATTAAATATTATTAAAGGCGGACAATTTTAATCACCAAAGAATTACACCTTCTTACCTCAAAATGCCAGATTGAGACCAAATTTTAAGCCGTCAATGTTTATATACTATTAAAACCATCCAAGGTTAGGATTCTTGTCAATTTATTTTGCAGAATCAACAGAATTCTGAAAGGAAAACTTAACAAAGATATCACAGAATACGTAATTCGTAGAACAAAAGATACTCATTTCATATCCTTATCTTTGACTGAATCTCTATATTTTTTGTCCATCCCACCAACTAATAGCCAGGACTATGTATGCTATGTGTATTGGTAACAGTAGTAGCATTCTCATTCAAGTCAGGAACAAAACAAGGATCATCATCATCATTAGTATTTAGTATTGTTCTGGAAGTCCTTTCCAATGTATTTCAATACAGACATAAAATTAAAAATCTAAAAATTAGAAAAGAGAAAGTAAGGTTACCAACATTTGGTATGACTGTCTATCTTGAAAGAATAACAAACAGAAATAAAATTATGTATTTAAATTAGATTTTGATTAGGTGATCAGTTGTAATCTATTTTAAAATAAAGATATTTCTATAGTCAGGGAAAAATATTATAAAAGGGGTCATATTAAAAAGTAGAAAGAAACATCATAACAATATCCTAAATTGAATTGCAAAAGACCTATATAGAAAACTACAGAACTAATCCGATAGACATAAAAATAAATGAGAAAAAGGGTAATGCTACTCTTGATCTGGAATTAGAAGACAATATTAAAAGAGGCAAATTCATTTATAAATTTAGTCTAATGAATGAGAGGTTCATTGGAATCTGACAGATTTATTCTAAAGCTCATCCTGGAAAAATAAATATAGAATAGTCAGAATGTATTCGAAATGGAAAGGAAATGAGGAGCTCTTTGCTCTTTGCTTTTTAAGGTATGAAAGTGTATTTTAAAGCAATACTAATGAACACAATGTAGCATTCAAAAATAGATCTGAAAGAAAAAGAGACTCTAAAAACTATCAACATACAGATGGACATATGAAAAATGTGCAATTTCAAATCGATTATATGGATTTACTAATTTAGCCTTTAATTCAGCAAAGATTTATTGAGCAACAACCATTTACTAGGCATTATTCTAAATATTGAACAGGGAGTGGAAAAGAGATTAAAGTTCCCTGCTCTCTTGGAGTTTACATTCTAATGGAGGAGATATGCCGTAAACAAACAGATTCACAACTCGGTGAAGGTAGTGATGAGCAACATAAGGAATAATAGCACAGCACAGGGAAGAGGCGCAAGAACCAGTGCTGATCCAGCGCTGCTTTAGATAAAGGCACCAGGAAAGCTCCTTCTGAAAAAGGGAAACAGGAAACTGAAGAATGGAGGGGACAGCCAACCATGCACATGTCCAGGAAAGCAGTAAATAAGTGAGTTGACCACTGAGGACGATTACAATAAATATTCTAAATTTTAGAAACAAAAATATTGAAAATCCACATAAAGTAGGTAAATGTTCCTAAATAATAAAGTGCTGAGAAACATTCTAAGCATAATACCATATTGAAAGGGAGGAGGCGGTGGCAGGAGACTCACAGATCCCATCCTGAGAGAAGCTTCTCTAATCTTTGCCAGTAATCATTAAACATTTTAGATGCCAATATTTTTTACTGGTAATGCTGGATGTGAACAACTGTCCAGCATTTGTTCATGCTGGACAACTTCCTTCAATTCTTATACATTTTTATACTATTCCACCATTAAAAGTTTGTAAGAAGAGCAAGCTAATTTACCTGTTTTTCTCTAGAATGGAGTGGCAAAGTAGTAACCACAGAGATAGGTTTAAAAAAGTCACCTGGATATATTGTACTTATTTTGCTTTCCTATCAATTTCATTTAGTATTTTAAAAACTATAAGATTCTAAAATAGGAGCCTGATTAGCCAGCTTCTCTTACAAGAACATGCATATTTGTAATGGTTCCTGTTGCCTATAATTGCATTAAAATTTCCTTTTTCTCTTTTTCCATTCTATATGGAACACACATCTAACTTGCTGTGATGAGATAAAATTATTTTCATGTTTGCAGTTCTTACGCAATAACACCTCCTTCAAAAGACCTCATTCCCCAAAGTGCTATTTAAATTTTGTGATGATTTCTAACATTTCAGCCTAATTGTTTAGGTTTTAGAGAAGAAATTAATGAAAGGGACAACCATTTAAAGCACATGAGCTTTGTTCACACTTCATTAAATATTGTAAATGGCTATTTTATGGCTTTTGCATTCCTTTTGAATTCTAGCTGGCTTGCTTTCTACAACCAGGAATTTTGATACTGTATTCAAAGAAACCTTGCTGCATATAGTTATCATCTAGTTTATAAATATATTTATTTCTATTTCTTATTAGTCTAAAATGAAGCTAAATTTGAAAACTTATGCCAAGGTTTAATCATTTTAGGGGCAGGTAATCCCAATCTTCATTAATATGAAAAAGTTTATTTTATCTCTTTTCTAAAATTATATGAAAGTTAATTTTGCCTTTCTTCAAAAGTAATTAATTTACTTCATATTATACATTCTGTGCAGAGTAGTCATTAAGAAATATTTCAGCCAAAATGTTGGTATTGCTTTAAGGAAAAAGTGATTTATCAAAATAAATTTAAAATTTCAGTAAGACCACACTGATGAAAATTGATCTGTCATTCCATATGCACACTTTATGATTATAGAGCAATTACTACATCTGATTAGTTATTACCTATCAATTATAAAATCTACAAATTAATTTCATTATTAATTTGAAACTTGTATCATTAATCAAATCCAGCGCAATTTTAATGGGCAGAGTATATAGTACCTTTGCAGTAAGACTCCTTTTTTTCCCCTAAGAAATGCTCCTCCAGCAGCATGATGGGTCTCCAAGGTTGTGTTGCCTTGTTTTTGTCACTTCTATCTATGCAGAGGCTGTGCCAGTCAGAACCCCTGGTCTGTACCTTCACAGTCCCTCTGTACAAAGACAATAGATATCAGTGAAGTGATCACAGGCACTATGGCTGGGAGGTAATGTAAGCTCATGGATGAGCTTGTCATTTTCTTCAGTCTTTATAAATAGTGCAGAGAAAATGTCCGTTGAAAGAGAAAGGAATAAAGTACAAATTAGGAAAGAGAACTTTAAGTCTTGATGTACCCCTGAATCTCTCCATTAAATTTTCTTTCCTTTAGCCATTGTAAGTTTGATTCTGCTAGTTATAAATGTGAAAAACATAATAGTGAAAGTATAGAGTATAAAGGTATAAAACACAAACACTTAGCATTAGTAGGGAGGCAAGGTTTTAATAAGGTTTTGAACTTAGACATAGACGCTATTTATAGCCAATTTGATTATATAAAAATGGGATTGACTTAACATCATGGTATACATTGAATACAAAATTTTAGGCTTGAAGATGTTATAGACTAAATGTTTGAGGCTCTCCAAATTTTGTATGTTGAAGTCCTAACCTCTTGTGTGACTATACTTGGCAGATGATGCCTCTAAGGAAGAGATGATTAAATTAAGGTTAAATAATGCCTTGGTCTGATAGGATTGGCGTCCTTATAAGAATAGATGTCCAGGTGTGGTGGCTCATGCCTGTAATCCCAACACCTTGGGAGGTGGGCGGATCACCGAGATCAGGAGTTTGAGACCAGTCTGGCCCACACGATGAAATCTCATCTCTATTAAAATAACAAAAATTAGCCAGGCATGGTGGCACTCAATGGTGGTAGTCCCAGTTACTCTGGAGGCTGAGGAAGGAGAATCACTTGAACTGGGGAGGCCGAGGTTGCAGTGCGCCAAGATCGCGCCATTGCACTCCAGCCTGAGCGACAAAGCGAGACTGTCTAAAAACATATGTGAATAGATAGATACCAGAGAGCTCAAGCTCTCTTCTTTTGCATGCAGCAAGGCACCAAGGGAAGGCCAGGTGAGGACATATAAGATGGCCGCCTTTTATAAGCCAGTAACAGAGCTCTTACCAGAAAACCCAGAAGAAACTGATGTTAGACTTCCAGCCTCCAGAACTGTGAGAAAGTACATTTCTGTTGTTTAAGCCACTGAGTCTATGATCTCTTGTTATGGCAGCCCAAGAAAACAAATACAAAAAAAGATCATCTAGAACACATCCAGTAAACACCGATACACAAACACAAATAAGCAGAGAGGCCCAGACACAAATACACACACACACACACACACACACACACACATACACAGCATATTACAGATTAAAATAATCTAAAACCAGAGACAGAACAGCTTGCCTCAGTTCATACTGCATCACTGTAAAAGGGGATAGTGATTTACAATTTACTTATCCTTGAGAGTACAAAGAAAATACAGTCTGAGGCAGAAATGGTTGAGGAACTAGCTTAACGTTTGGAAATTCAATTTGGAAACAGTCATTTCTAAATTAATTTCCTTTTAGTTTTGAACAGTGCATTTTAGACATAAGCTCAGCTTTCAAAGTTCTGCTTCATTTTCTCTGTTTTTTATAAATAATTCCTGAGGAGTGGCTCAATGGACCTCCCCTACATCACATGTCTTTTCTTCCCAGAGAAACATGGTTCACCCTTCATGATAGAAAGAGTATTAAATCTATACTATGAAGAATTCTGTGATCCTAGCCTACTTCTTGATATGTTAATAGATCTCACATAATTCAGAACATCTATTTCTTTCTAATAAAGGCAATATTTCAAAATAATTTCTTTTCTAAAGACTAGAACAAAAGACTTGGCTTTGGGATGCAAAAGCAGAACAACGGCCTTTGTGTTCTGGGCAATATACCTGCCCTTTCCTTCCCCAGGCACTTAGTATGATGGTTCAGCTTTAGAGAAAGAAGCATGCAAGGCAACAAACATAATTTAAGGAAGAAATTATAACACATCTTTTTAATATGTGTAATATACAATCTTCGTTCCACTGGCAAAACCGGACTGCCACTTCAGTTTATTTTCCTTTATTCAAAAGAATAGCTGGTGAGATTGACACATTCTTTTGGGTAGTTATGATGACAAGGTGAAGCATTCTGAGGCAGCTAAATAGAAAAATACCATTTG
This sequence comes from Macaca thibetana thibetana, assembly GCF_024542745.1. Lineage (NCBI taxonomy): Eukaryota > Metazoa > Chordata > Mammalia > Primates > Cercopithecidae > Macaca > Macaca thibetana. The sequence goes on along the minus strand of NC_065581.1, from coordinate 69,406,250 downwards.
GATAAGGCTCAGGAATAGATTGAGACTCATTGGGCAATTAAAAAACTATATTTAAGACATGACAAAATATCCCCATTATATTATCAAAATGACTTGTCTAAATAGTACTCTTAAAATGCCTTATACCAATACCGTGCTGTGTCTTATGTTCTATGCTTCTTGAGGGCGGGTACTTTCTGTTGGCACATTTATCCTTCCAACAACAATTATCCAGTAGTTTCATTGCATTATTTGAACAACAGGCGGCCTATCAACATATGGTAAGGTAAAGAAGCCAAGAGGGTTTCTACAACATGTATTTGCTAAAAATATTTTCTCTTCTTTTCTAATAAAATGTTTTGCCAAACCCCAAATGATTTTTGCTTTATCTTTCTGAAGATCAATTTTAAAGTAATAACATGAAATTACCCAAATAAATCCTCCATATTGAAAATGACAAGGGAGATAAAAATAAACAAAAGTAGCTAGGGGAATTCCCATTACCATCTCCCACGAGCTGTCTTGATCAAACAAACTATAACCATCACTGATCATTCTCCACTCTCACTGACTTTAGAGTATAATGCTCTTGAATTGTAGTCACACACAGATCTATTTTTAGAAAATAAAACATTTCAAAAATCATAGCGAGAATATTGACTATGAAAATTGCTTAAACATTGTTCATTTAACCAACGATAATATAAAAATCTTCAATTTGTGACCATTTAATAGAAATAAAAATATATTGTGTGCGTACCTAAGCCATAATTTCTGAAAGAACTCCAGTTTTTAAAATCGTAAGGAAATATCCCCCTACCACTATATGAAATCTAGATAGAATCCCCTATATACCAAACTCCATAAACTTTGCAATATGAAAATAACTATAAACCTAGAAAAGAATAAAAATAGTTGATGTAGGTTCAACTTGAAACTCACACAGAGCTGTCACTGTTTGTATGCTGCAAGGGGACATGTTCAACTGGTTTGTTGTTGCTTTGTCCTCAGGTTTCTGGTTGTTTTGTCCTTAATGTACCAAAGACAGAAAGAAGAAACAGAGACCTTTCCATGATTAATTTCTACCAAGGAAGTCTTCCCATTTAAAAAATAGGCCAATTTAAGATGCCAATCACACCAAAAATATACCAAGTCAAAATGCCAATCATACCAAAATAGCAATGTTCCTGTTTATGTTTCTGCTTTGCATGTCATGAACTTTGGGCAAGAGAACAAACAGAAATCAGCAGATTCCACCTGGAGCTTTCCCTCTCTACACAGTGTTGAAAACAAATCAAAAGAAAATTTAAATAAAGTCACAGAACAGAGGGGCCTTGAGAGACCTTGTGGCCAGTTACTGTCTGGGACCTGTAGGCAAAACAATCTTCTTTTCTCTCTTTTAAAATGATGAGGACTGAGTCTTAAAAACCTCTCTTAACAGATCATTGTGGTGTTATAGCTATCTGAACATCAAGAAGCAGCTTTTCCTATAACTAATCAACTTCTCAACTGATTTTATTAAATCCAATTTCTCCTTAACAGTCTTCTGTGTATTTAGATAAAAAGAACCTGATTAAAGTGCACTTGCTCATTTAAATTCCAATTAGCAGTCCTTTGAAAATGAAATGTGATTATTTGAAAATTATAAAAGACAAAGGCCAGACATGGTGGCTCACACCCGTAATCCCTGCACTTTGGAAGGCCAAGACCGGTGGACCGCTGGAGTCTAGGAGTTCCAGATAAGTCTAGGAAACATGGCGAAACCCCGTCTCCACAAAAGATACAAAAACTTAGCCAAGTGTGGTGGTGTGTGCCTGTAGTCCCAGCTACCTGGGACGCTGAGATGGGAGGATCACCTGAGCCCAGGAGGTTGAGGCTGCAGTAAGCCATGAGCTGTGATCACGCCACTGCACCCCCTACCGGGCAACAGAGTAAAACCGTGTCTCAAAAAAAAAAAAAAAAAGGAGGGGGAAGAAGAAGAAAAGGAGGAGGAGGGAGAGGGGAAGGAGGAAGAGGAGGAGGAGAAGAAGAAGAAGAAAAAGAAGAAAACAAAGAAAAAGGAAAAAAGATTAAACTATATTCTCCGGATAAGCCTTGGCTGTCATGCATAACATTCCTGGCACAAATTGGCACCAATGACACCACTGCAGTGGAAGCAAGTACCTCTGACAGTCAGGAAAACCCCACCCAAACTCCCTGTGTACCATTGGGCAGGATATTCTAATCTGACCTCTCTGAACTTCAATGGCGTTACATGTTTAGCAAGGGAACTGGATTAGATGATCCTTTCAACCTCTTTCAGCTCCAAAATCCTGACTTCTCTATTTTCTATAATTTCTCTTTCTCTCTCTCTCTCTCTCTTTCTTTTTTTGACGGAGTTTCACTCTTATTGCCGAGACTGGAGTGCAGTGGTGTGATCTTGCCTCACTGAAACCTTTGCCTCCCCGTTAAAGCGATTCTCCTGCCTCAGCCTCCCGAGTAGCTGGGATTACAGGCGCCAACCACCACGCCTGGCTAACTTTTTGTATTTTTATTAGAGATGGGGTTTCGCCATGTTGGCCAAGCTGGTCTCGAACTCCTGATCTCAGGTGATCCACCCGCCTTGGCCTCCCAAAGTGCTGGGATTGCAGGTGTGAGCCACCGTGCTTTGCCTAATTTTTTAAATAAGTAAGTTCCCGTAACAATGCATTTGTATCTCTCACTAGATATATGATGTCTCTAAACTACAGTACTTTATTTCTCCCCTGTTAATGTAACATATAAAGGACTCTGCATTTCATTTGAGCACTAGACTGAAACTCTGCTATGAAACCGAATATTCTTGAAGGCAGGAATCCGGTCTGATATCTGTCATAATATTTAACCTAGTGATTTGTACACAGTATGTGCTTGTGTTCAATGACTAAATGAATACTAAATAAACTACACTTAATTTGGAGAATATCTGTTAAACATAGTCGTTTGTATGACCTAAAAATACTGAAAGAATCTGGGTTTTAGGATGTGCTACTAAAAAAGAATATGGCCAAGTAAATGATAAAGTAAACAGTATAGAATTAGGCATTTTTAAAAGACATATTCAGATGTTCTGGGGAAATCGACATAAAACGCTGTTAAAAAACTAAAGTTTTTTCTTTTTTTAATTAAAACGACAAGTGATTCATATAGTCCAGAGGCAATTTCAAAAATAAAGTCTGCAATTTAAAGGAAGGCATTTATAAAAATAAAGTGGTTGCTACATTCCTTTCAGTACGGCTTAGTGAAGCAAGTCCTAGATAAAATAAATAGTATATAACTGAGGCTGGTAATTTTGACCTTATAAAAAACCCATTGGTCTTTCTGTTTCATTTTGTTTCCTTAAGTATAGTTTGAGACCAAAATCTAATGTACATAAATATATTTTAGAGCATTGTTAGATATGCCTTCTTAGATGTGACAGCATTCTGTTATCTTGTTATAAAATACATTTTATGAAGCCTTATAAAACTGTGGTCTGCTATTATCAATAGATGATATTATGTGAGAATACCACTATCAAACTCCAAATGAAACCCGCAGTCTCTACCATGTCCTGCACGACCCAGGCTCCTCCAGCTTCACCCCAGGCCACACTAACCCTCACTCAGAGTGTTCTAGGGACACGTTCCTTCTGATCTTGGAGCTTACTGCCCATCCTGTCAGGGACACCCATGTCCCAGCTTTTCCCAGACCGCTTCTCCTCACTTTTCAGCCCCCAGGTCTCACTTGGAAGCCATCTCCGATTTCTTTATTAAATTAGGCCCCTCTGGGCCTCCTGAGGCTGGAGAAGCAGGCTTAGGCCAAGTCATGCAGGGCACAGTTGAGACTGCAGGTTTTATTCCAAGTTTGATAGTGGCATTATCGAATAATATCACCTATTAATAATAGCTGACCACAGTCTTACCAGGCTTCATTAAATGTATTTAATTATCTTTAATTCAATTTGTGTAATGAAACAAATTAAGTATAAAATGTGACTTTATCTTAAATAAAATTATGCCCTTGGAGCAAAACAAAACTTCAATGCAGGTAACCCTGCAGTGAGTGAAGCCTCACGGTGCAATTAAGTGCGTTGTAAATAAGCTGCACATGGCCGGGCCCAGTGGCTCACGTCTGTAATCCCAGCACTTTGGGAGGCCGAGATGGGCAGATCACGAGGTCAGGAGATCAAGACCATCCTGGCTAACACGGTGAAACCCCGTCTGTACTAACAATACAAAAAATTAGCTGGGTGTAGTGGCGGGCGCCTGTAGCCCTAGCGACTTGGGAGGCTGAGGCAGGAGAATGGCGTGAACCTGGGAGGCGGTGCTTGCAGTGAGCCAAGATGGCGCCACTGTGCTCCAGCCTGGGCGACTGAACCAGAATCTGTATCAAAAAAAAATAAGCACGGCCAAGCACGGTGGCTCAAACCTGTAATCCCAGCACTTTGGGAGGCCGAGACGGGCAGATCACGAGGTCAGGAGATCGAGACCATCCTGGCTAACACGGTGAAACCCCGTCTGTACTAACAATACAAAAAATTAGCTGGGTGTAGTGGCGGGCGCCTGTAGCCCTAGCGACTTGGGAGGCTGAGGCAGGAGAATGGCGTGAACCTGGGAGGCGGTGCTTGCAGTGAGCCAAGATGGCGCCACTGTGCTCCAGCCTGGGCGACTGAACCAGAATCTGTATCAAAAAAAAATAAGCACGGCCAAGCACGGTGGCTCAAACCTGTAATCCCAGCACTTTGGGAGGCCGAGACGGGCAGATCACGAGGTCAGGAGATCGAGACCATCCTGGCTAACACGGTGAAACCCCGTCTCTACTAAAAAAATACAAAAAACTAGCCAGGCGAGGTGGCGGGCACCTGTAGTCGCAGCTACTCGGGAGGGTGAGGCAGGATAATGGCGTGAACCCAGGAGGCGGAGCTTGCAGTGAGCTGAGATCCGGCCACTGCACTCCAGCCCGGGCGACAGAGCAAGACTCCGTCTCAACAACAACAACAAAAAAGCACATATCAGTGTTTTGTTCCAAACGATAGGGGAGATGTTGTTAGTGAAGATTTCTGGAGTTTATGGAACATTTCTGGAGTTTGTGTAGTTTATGTAATTCTGGGTGACATTCAAATAAAACTCTGTAAATATATATTTGTAAATATATAAATAAATATATAGAGGTTGTGCTAGGAGGTAGGAATTAAATGAATAGGGGCAATCAATGGTAGAGAATAGCAGAGGGGCCTACTTTAATACAGAAATCAGAAATAGTTTCCATGAGAGACCTAGGGGCTGAAAAGTGAGGAGACAAAGTCTGGGAAAAGCTGGAACGTGGGTGTCCCTGACAGGATGGACAGCATGCTCTGAGATCAGAAGCAACATGTCCCTGGAACACTTTGAGCGAAGGTTAGTGTGGCCTGAGGTGGGGCTGGAGGAGCAGGCTCAGGCCAGGTCATGCAGGGCACAGCAAAGACTGTGGGTCTTATTTTGAGTTTGACAGCAGAATAGCTCCTATTCCATGACAGGAAGGGCCTTATCTGTCTAACTCACTGTTGTATTTCTGGTTCCTAGCATGGTACCTGGTATGTAGCAGATGCTCAACCTGTATCTACTGCATTAATGAATCGATCAATGATTACCACCAAATGTAATCAAGAACCTGTAGCACATACATTCTTACCCATTTGGAATAAATTGATTGCAACTGTTTGCCAATATTTTGTTTGTAATTAATTGTAATTGTAATTTTTCTCGTGCTTTGGGATGAGACAAATTAAGTATAAAATGTGAATTCATCTTAAATAAAATTATGCCCTTAGAGCAAAACAAAACTTCAATGCAGGCAACCCCCTGGTGAGTGAAGCCTTACCCATGAAATTAAGTGCTTTGTAAAGAAGCTGCACATATCAGTGTTCCGTTCTGAGGGATAGGGTAGATGTTGTTAGTGAAGATTTCTGGAGTTTATGGAACTTGAGGCAGTAATAATGACTGCCTATAATGACAATAACAGCAAATATTGAGCACCTGTTATGTGCTAGTCACTGTACTAAAAAAGCATTATTTTTAATTTGAGTCAGTTTAATTGGAAAGTAATATATGCTTATTGTAGCAATTCAGGCAAGAGCAGTATTCTAGTAGAATGATCTCCTCCTCTCCCTTCCCATAATGCACCACTATTGACAATGGTGTGCATATACTTCCATACTTCTTCCACTGTTTATACAATAGTCTTTGGTGTTGGATTTTTAAAGAGCTAGCTACAAACTGGTGTTGGCAATCCAGCTGCTCAGAGCTAGGGTACCTTTTATTAAGCTGTGCATTTTCCTTACAAGTTGTTTAATAATTGTTTAATAATCTGAATCAGTCCAACTTAGGCATGTATATATGATGTTGTTGTATTAACAAATGGCCCCTGCATGTAGATGGTAACATACAAATTACTTTATTCACTTAAAAATATCCTGTTCCTATGTTTTCTAATAAAAAAAAATGTTACCAATAGTTGTAATAATGGTTACTCTGTATTACAGTTTGCTATGGGCCAGTCACAATTGTACAGCTTAATTAATTATTCCAACAACTCTCTTGGTTCACCCACTGGTTAGCTGAAGATGCTGAATTCTTTTCAGAAGCTCCAAAGAATAACAAGAATTTCACAGGAGGGCAATACCATAATTTATTCAGCTATTTTCCTATGGGTAGATATTCATGTTTTTCCAATTTATCACAGTAAATACTTTTTGTGTATATATTATTACATACTGACATCTGATTTCTGCTTGAAATATTCCCAGAAATGGGATTACTAGCTCAATGAGTATACATAGTTTTTTGTTTTTGTTTTTGTTTTTTAATTCCTAAGTAAAGAATTTCGGATTCTGAATTTAGTTCTCATGGACCCCAAAGAACTTGGATAGGCAAAGCAGAAACTGGATGGAATTTTGAATGGAAAGAATAAGATAGACGAGGAAATGGCAATAGGAAACAACAAGATGAGCCCATGTGGCAATCAGGATTCAGACTCAGTAAAGCTGGTGGTATAATTTTGGGGCAATTAGATATGAGAAATTGGTTACTGAAAACAGGCTAGCATGAATCTTGATGTCAACTGAAAGAATTTAGATTTGCTGCTATAGGAAACAAAGAACCATTTATAATTATTATTGTGACATTTGCAATAATGGGACAAATGATTAAGCATCCTTTCAGAATTGGAAGAGAAAAAAAAACTCCAGCAGTCTGCTGACCCACACATATTTGAGCATGGTGTTCTTTTCCAGACCATATGGACTTTGGCAGTCTTACTTTCCTTAGAAACTCCTTGAGTAACAGAACTAGAACAACACTCACTGTTCAAATGCAAATGCTTTCTCATCAACTCAAAATTGCTCCTATTATCAAGTTTGAGAAATATGACAACAGCAAAAGCCCTCTAAGGACACAATCAATGACACACCACAGGCAACTCTCTATTCCCAGCCCTTTCTTCTCTTCTCACAAAATGAAACCAGAAAGGCTGCTCAGCCAATCAACCTCAAACCCTTGACTAATAAGTTCACCTTCCTCTCAGTCTACATATCTTTGTTTTCTATCCTAGCTGACCGTTCTGGAATGATAATGATATTGTGTATCTCTCATCAACCACTAGGTCTAGCCAGTGTAGTCTTATTATAGCACAAAAGGTCAAGCCTCTAGGTATCTGTGGTGTTTGGTATTTGTTGTGGACTGAACGTTTGTACCTTCCCAAAATTCATATGTTGTAGTCTAATCCCCAATGGGATGGTATTTGGAGGTGGGACCTTTGAGAGTTAAGTCATGAGGCAGAGCCCTCATAAATGGGATTAGTGCCCCGTATAAGAGGAGACACAAGAGAGTTTGCTTCGTCTATCTCTGCTCTCTGCCTGTGAGGACACTGTATGAAGATAGTTGTCTGTAAACCAAGAACAGGGTCCTCAACAGAACTTAATCAATTCTGGCACTCTGATCTCAGACTTTCAGCCTCCAGAACTATGAGAAATAAATGTCTGCTTTTAAAGCTACCTAGTCAAAAGCATTTTTAAATAGTAGCCTGAACCAAGATGATATTTTACAGAAGCCTCTAGTTTATACAATATCAGTTATAACACAACAATTGCTCTATCAAAAAAAAATGTGGAGCAGTTTGATGTGAAAGCAAAATAATCCATCACCTCTACCATATACAAAATCTAACCACTCTGCATTTTTCTCTTTGACTATTTTTACTTCTTTTGTACGTCCTGTAAATATTAATATTCTCTATGACTCCATCATTTATCCTCTTCTCCAAATACTCTGTAAATGCTACCATCCACTCCCTGAGCATCAGTGTCACCTTAACTCAGGAACCCCACAATTTTCACAAATTCTGCCCAGAGTTTCAGACCCTTAGTTATGATTCCCTATTGGACATTTTTACTGAGTCGAAAGCACTGTCACACAGCAGGACCCTTGGGCTATTGCCCATTCCAGTTGATTGATATTCATTTTATTTGGTAATGCCCACACTGCACTGGTGGATAAATATTTTTCATATCATGCCTGGTCACAACACATCCAACTTAGAATATCCCAAATGGAATCCCTCAATTATTTGTACTGCTTCTTATCAACTACACATCATTTGTTTCTCTCTCAGTTAATGGTGCCATCAACTCCACTGCTCAAATAAGAAACTTCAGAGTTATTTCTATTTTCCCCTTATTCAACATCTATATCCAGTGATGATGTCTAGTTGTTTTTGCATTAGATTCTTATTCATAATCCATACTCTCCTCCCCACCACAAGGCATCATCAGTTTCTTGATCACACATCGCCATCACTCATCTGGCCTATTGCCTTAGCCTTCTATCTGGTTGTGCTAATTCCACCATCTCCATTTTCCTGATTTCATCCACCAGAAACATTTACAAGTGATTCAGTCAGACGAGGAATAAGAAAAAGTCACAGTATAGATATTACTAAAACAAGCTTCCTATTATGAGCATTCTTGTGCTAGACATTATGGATACCATGAGAAAAGACCTAGTGTCTCTCTACAAAGAAGGTGAAACATTAAAAAAACGAAACAAAACAAAACCCAAAGTTCTTATGGTTTCCCGACATCCAGTTAAGTTTGAATTTCTGATGTACAACAAATAATGTTTCAGTATCCGTATGCCCAAGTATCGAATAAGACATACTTTTATGGAAAAAAATATTAACTGTATCTGAAATTTAAATTTAACTGAGGGCTTGGTATTTTTATTTGCTAAATCTAGCAATTCTAAGTGTAATAAATAATGACATATGTTAAAGTAAACATATTCAAACTATAGAAGTACTACAAAGTAGAGAGACTAACCCTGCCTGGGAGGCATAAGCAGCCTTTGGAAAGAAATGACACCAGTTAAAGTGATTAAAAGAAGTTTACTGGTGTGTGTGTGTGTCCATACATATACATGTATGTTTCAGACAAAGTGAGGGGCACTCTAGGCAGAGGAAAGAACACTTACAAACGCAGGAAGGAGAGACTCAACACACTGTGTTTGCAGTGGCGTGCTGATAAATGTTTAACAAATTGTTTCTCAAAACTAGATAAATAAAAACAGAAAAGAAAAAAAAATACCAATTATTGAATTACAGGGTTTGTCAATTTCCATGGTGTACATACTCCCACCCAAGACATATTTCAAACTTTAAATAGGATGCCACTTTAACATGGAATTGGTAAAAGATGTGTAGTGTAATATTTCCACCATGAAGATATAATATATAATGGATGTGCATAACTCAAGAGCATAGACAGTGATGTGTATCAATATAATTAGGAAGTTGGTGAGTTGAGCATTTACCTTTATTTTAATATAATTTATTTATTTTATTTTATTCGATTTGATTTGATTTTAGACAGGGTGTCACTCTGTTACCCAGGCTGCAGTGCAATGGTGTAATCATAACCTACTATAACCTCGAACTCCTGGGCTCAAGTGACCCTCCCACCACAGCCTCCCGAGTAGCTGGGACTACAGGCACACACCACCATGCCTGCTAATGTTTAACTTTTTAATTTTTTTGGAGACAGAGATCTCACTATGTTGCCCAGGCTAGTCTCAAGTTTCTGGGCTCAAGCAATTCTCTTGCCATGGCCTCCCAAAGAGTTGGGATTACAAGCATGAGCCATCATGCCTCGTCATAATTCAGTTTTAATAATAGCCCTATTTAAACTAGATTGCAAACTTTTTGAATATTTAACAGTTGACTCTCCCAAGCTAGTATGGGCTGTCTCATGTACATTACTGTGTGCTGGTGAACTACAATATGTATTGGTGGAGTACAAAGTGTTTGTGTGAAGGATGGAGAGTGTAGGAGTGCTAAGGGATAGCGAAGGGGAGGATGTTGGACCTTCCTTTTATACCACCCTCATCAGCTTATAGAAAGATAGATGGATAGGCAATAATGATGATAGATACAAAGATAATAGATAAATAGATAGATAGGTACATACATACATATATATATAGATGGATACATAGATATGAAGGTTTACAATCTCAACTTATAGGACTCAGCTTATAGTGTTCTGTTTGTTTCTATGCAATGAAATAAAAAGAGCACCTAGAATCAGAGGTCTGAGTAATAGCTCCATCACTTACTGGTAACCAGTCTGAGAATTAATTTTCTCAAAGCACAAAGTATAATATAATAATGCCTTCTTCTCTGGGAAAAAAAATTACCTAAGGTTTAATGTGTTGAGGGCTTGTAAATTATAAATTGCCAGATAAAAATCTTAGTATCACTGTGGTTTCTACTTTTTTTTATAAGATTGTGCATTTGCTGCTTCTGTAAAAGGTAAAGCTGCTTCTGTAAAAGGTAGAGACACAGCCCTATTTGTCACAGTATAGCTCCAGCAGTACAGTTTTTTTTTCTTTTCCTTCCAAGATCATCCTCTTAACATTAGCTTTGAGTCCCTCTAGGCATGTCCACAACCTTTACTTCCCATTTCCCTTTCTGTGCCTCCTTCTATTTCATCTAAGAATTATTTAGCATTTCAGAATACAGAGATTTTTTTAAGCTTTTTTGCATTCTTCTCAGGTTGATATAAACATATTAGAGAAATCCAATGTTCATTAGACACAGTTTCCTTGTGTCTAATGCATTCTGGTTACAGCTGTCGAAACAATCAACTATACTTACAATTGATTATAAACAAATCAATCAGTAAGTAAAAATTAACATATTTCATAAGTTACAGAATGTTACTGAAAGCATGTGGAAACCTATGATAAACATAATATACATTAATAAAGATAGAGAAATGCCATGAAATCCAGACACTGGAATTTAGGCTTTACACGATAGGCAACAGCAAACCAACATACATTTTTGAATCAGACAGTAATATGATAAAAATGGAATTTAAGAAAGAACATCTTTTAAATATACAAGATGGTTTGCTATGTAAGTAGCTTCTTCATATTGTACTTAAAATTTATCCACAATTTATTTTCCCCAAGTTTTGTGTAATTAGTAGACATAAAATCTGTACAGAAAAAAACATAAATCTGTCCCTGTGCTCCACATCTAAGCATTCAGGACAGTCTGGAAAGAAAACACAAAGAAGATGGCAAGTAATCATTTTTCTTGTTGTGTATTCTACAACATCACTCTTCTGGTAACCACATCTGATTACTTATTTACTTTTAACTGAGAATTTACCAATGTCAGATTGTATAGATTTACTGTACAATCTGACATTTTCTCAAAAGAAAAAAGTCACAGTCCCTATGCCAATGTTGAAAGAAAAGAAAAAAAATCAAGTTTATGTCAATAATAAAAAAGCTCTTTTGTTCTGATTATACAATACTGACTGGGTCTTTCCCTATATAACTTAATCTCTAAACTTAATATTTAAATGAGAAATAGAAAGAGAGACCAAGTATGAGAGTGAGAGCATGAGCACGCTCTTGGTGGTTTCATTCTGGTATCCAATCCCACTTAAGAACCTATTGACCCTTTTTTACAACAATTAGGAAAATAATAGAGAACTAAAAGAGAGCCCATAAACTTACAGCAGATCCAAGAAACACACAAATAAGAGGTAGAACATGATGTGTGCTCTAGGTAAGACGGATATAACCAAAGCTCAGGGAAGAAAAATTTTTGGTGAGGGGGGTGGCCAAGTAAGTTTTGGAGGAAATTGTTTTGGAGCAGAGACTTGAGCCACAGGCAGGATTATCATTGGTGGAAAAGGAGGAGTGGGTGAGATATTAAAACAAGTAGTGGCAAAAGCTCAGTGTGGAAATAGAAGGGAAGGACATCTTCAATGAGTAGGGAATAATGTGGTTTTGTAAAACATTTAGACCAGAGAAAGTACTATCAAAGAGAAGACAATCAGGTGCTGTGCAGGCCTAAAGGCCTTCAGAGAGGGCAGCTGCTCTGAGCAAAGCTGGGTGGGATGAATTAGACTAGCAAAGAAATAGAAGACAAAAGGTCAAGGGGTATCCAACTCCATGCAAAAAGGAGAGCCTGAAATATGAGGATGGGAGTGAGAACTGACAGAAGGAACAGATGTGAGACAATTCAGAGATTCAGAATTAGACCTGACAGGACACAGTGACTGATTACACTTAGGGAGCACACAAGGAAGTGGGGAGCTGAAGATGACTCAGGGGTTTCCCATCTGCGTGACTGTGAGAAATGAAATGTCATAAATAGATGAGAGAAGGTGAAGACGGATGCATGACTGTGATTGTGCTTGGGTTTGTTGGGGTGTGATGTGGAAGGAAATACTGAGCTCAGTTCCATTTTAACTTGGAACAAACAACATAATATTTGAGCACCCTTATGTGTAAAGTAGCATGCACTGTAGAGAGGCAAAAACTTTAAGTTTTGTGTTAATACCTACAGTCACACACACACAGAAATAGAACTCAAAGTCACACGTTTTCCAAGCCTGAACATTTCTCATAAATGTGTCCCAAGACTATCAGCTGAGGTATCATACTAAGTAACAAGGCCTCATAGTAAAGTAACACTGCAAAAGACCAGTCTGAGTATTTTAAAACTTTTAATGCTTCAAAGGATAATAGAAGGTGGAAATGGCTCCCTGGAATTGCATGGAAATGCAGTTAGAAAAATCAAAATGATAAAATGAAAGATGCCTTTATTCTCCTTCCTGATCCTCCATATCCTCTACTCCATAATTTAACTGCTCAGTTTGCCATTATCAATAAGGGAGATAATATAATCCATCTTGAAATCATTTGTCAATTGGCATTCAGTATTCAAATCAAATCATAGTTCAAACAACAACAAAAAAGCAATTTATATCAAGTTCCAATGGCATAGCTTAGTCATATGCATTATAGTACACTAATGACTTCCCCTCAATACAGTCTCTTTCTTCAAGAGATGAACACTGCAGCTGGGGACACAAGACAAAGGAAACGAAAAGGTGAATGATTTAAAAAATAATAATAAACTAAGGCTACCAGAGAAAACATATCCCTAGACAGCACACGACTTACTGCCAAATGACTAGTGCTCTTTAAAAGTATTGCAGGATTAGAGATTAAACCCCCTTTCTGCAAACAAAATAAAGAAGAGCCTTCATGGTTTATAAATAATGAAACTTAGATGAAAAACATTACCAATTGTAATTTTGTACATTCTCTGTCAACTTTCATCTTTTCTATGAATTTTTTCTAATATGGGTGAATACCACAAAGAGCGTGACCTACTCACTGATTATATATCATGCCTACCATACTAGAATAAATTATTTGAATTAAGAATCCTACGGTATTCTTGTCTTCTAGCCCCAGTAGATTGAGCAAGAAGAATGCTGCCGGTGAATCCTGATCTGAATAGTTAAAATGAATAACCAGAAGTTAGTGGGTAAATGAACATGATTATTAGTGGGTAAATGCAAATGAGCAAATAATTTTCTTTTATGTGCCTCAGTTTCCTTATATGTAAAATGGAGACAGTAACAATACTTTATCAAGTTTCATGAGGGTTAAATGCACACAAAGTGCCTAAAACAGAATAGCACATAATTGCAGTTATTGTTACCAGAGTTGATAGAAAATCAGCAAAAAGCTAAAATTAGACACTCTTCTGCTTTAATTTTATGCAGAACTTAGACCGGTGAGAAGTTTTGAAAATTTAGACGTGTGCTCTTTTTCTTTTTGATGTTCCCATATGGAATGACTCTATTGTGCCGCAGAATCTTCTTTTCTGTGGATTTCTCTAAGGAATCAGAAAAGAAATGCATACTTTAGGGAATGTAATTCCCTAAAAGTACTTGCCTTTTCTATCCTTATTTTTTATTAACTTTCCTTTGGTAATTCCCAGTCCCAAAATCTCAGAAAAGTTTTGTCTTATCTCTTCCTTGTCCCTTTCATAACTACATCCACTTGTCATTAAGGCATACCAGTTTCTTCTTTCAGATGTCTTTCTCATCCATTTTTTCTGGAGTCATTGCCATTATTCCTAGTATTATTAGCCATGTCTCATCTATTCTAATCATCTACTAATTGGTCCCTTTGTCTTCAGGAATGCCATAGGCTCATCCATCATGCATATTCCAGACAAATTCATTATCCTGAAACTTTCCTTTCAACTGGATAGCTCCATGTTCAGATACTTTCACACCTCCCTTCAGAGTAAAATCTGTTTATCAAAGATGGACTTCAAGGACATTAATAAACTGGCCTCAACTGCCTTTCACAGGTTTGCATTCCTCTTAACTCACTGGCCAAATACACTTTTCAAATCAGACTATATTTTCAATGTCCCCCTTGCCTGGCTAATTCATTCTGACTCCTGAACTTTTACCCACATTCATAATGTTTAAGATTTGTTATATGTATAATAGATGAGTGCGTTCATTTATTCACCATTATCATTTTTTCACTAAATACACATTAATTCACTGCATGCTTTGCCCAAGGTGCTAGGTATTTTTCTTTTATTTAATGTCTTCCTTCTAACACTAGTGCAGTAGCCAGTGGGTACCGATCTCAGTTGCCACCAGTAGAGTCCACACCACCATCATATTTTGCCTTCTTTGCCTATAAGCTTCCTGTTTATTTTCACAACAACCAACTGTTTTCTTGGCACAGGCAGACTGTTCTCATCCTGGACAAATGACTCTGTAGGAGAGCAGAGGAAATACCGGTGATTCACAGAGTAACCAGGCTGAGCCCTGAGGCACAGCAACTTTCTAATAATAATATTGCCAATATTTATTTATCCTTGCAACATCTGTACATGAGTTTTGAAAGAGAGGTCCAATTCAGTGTCACATTAATTTTGACTTACAAAATTATCACCCATCTCATCTAATCTTCATTTTTACTGAGCATATTAGTGGTACATATCAATGATTCTAAATCAAGAGAGTATGCCAAAATCACTTAGGAAAATTTTCCAAATACGTGTTTCCTGGCTTCCCTACTCATGCATAGTAAGGAGCATTTGATACATAATGGGGTAGTGTGTCATGGAATATAACCTTCTAAAAAGTGATTCTATGCCTTTTTACATCATTTCCCTCAATAAGAAACATATAGAGATAAAGATACAGCCTATATCTTGAGAGGATTGACCAGAAAATTTATTCTCAAATTGTGTCAAGTACACTATAAGATTTTGGTAAATATTTGTTAAATTAATGAAATAAATGAATAAAGCAGAGATTTTTCACTGATACTTGAGTAGAATATATGAACAATATTTATATAGTATTTTACGGAATACACAATGCTCTCAAAGTATATGTCTAAAATTTCATGGATTTTCAGGTCTAGAATCCAGTTATCTTCCCCTGTCCTGCTGGGTGACCCTGGGGCAAGCCACTAATATAGTTCATGTTTTGTCTTCCATATGCAGGCCAAGTACAAGCATCATCAGATCTTGGTTGTTGCCACATCATGTGGCTTAATGTAAAGCTGCCGTTAAATAAACTCAATCAAAAGTCTGCTTGGGCTTGCACGACCTTAGTTACACACACATACACACACACATACACAGTAGAACTACTTAAGTTCTACTCTTCCAGAACTAAATGCTTTTAATAGCCAAGAAATTGAAGAGGGCACCATCTTCTCTGAGCATTCAGAAAGAGAAAAACACAATATTATCATTAAAATAGCTATGGCAGAACAAGGGGCTTTGTAAGACTTTGTGAATTGGCATAGAATGATTTGCATAAGCCAGCAAATCATATAAAAAGAATGAAGACTATAAAAGCCTCACAACTCTTTAAAATTCTGTCACTTCCTAATTATAACCATGAATTGGAAATGCCAGTGTTCCTAGAATTCTCTATTTTCAAATTACTGGCTCTACTGTCTTTATTCTAAAAGGCGAAAACTTTTTTTTCCTAGTTGGATCCTTTTTCTAATATCAATAGAAAATTGATATTGATCCCTACTGCAGGTGGTAATACAACTACAGCCTGTGATATTAAACATCTCTTATTTTATGTGAAAATAACTTTTAACCAAGCAAGAAATTAAAACTCAATGCAATTTTGTTATAAACATGGCTAAAAGTAGTACAGAGAAGGCCTGTGTCTGAAAAATAACTTTCATTCATGATGAAATATATGACTAAAAGATCCTTTGCATTTGATAACATATTCTTTTTCTTCTTGACTGAATTTTACTCAGTAAATGAGATATATTTTTAAAAGGTGCAATATTTGTATCTAGCATATATTTTAAAAATCAGTTTCTTCACGGATATCCAAACACCTACAAAATTACTAAATCTTCTGTCCCAAAAGAATATCAGAGTAAAAAAAAAAAATCACAATAAACAAACTTTAAATAAGTTTAAATAAGTGGAAAAATCTAGCAATGTTTCCATTTTTATTCAATTTTACTTTTCATAATTTTTGCGTTCAATATTTCAAGTGTTATATAAGTATACCTAAAGTAACACAAGCAAGATTTCTAAAGTATTCAATAATAGATGCCATTTAAGATACAATTGCATCCATAGTAGGATGCTTAGGATTTAACGAGAAAATAAGTACATACGTATTCTGCATTCAAAGAACAGTGATCCTCTTAAGCATATTAGAGATTACACATACGATTGGAGCCTCCTCCCCTTAGTGCACAGAAGCTCCTCTTCTCTCTTCTCCCTCATTGCTTTCAAAACTTCATGATTTTTGGCATGTGGCCAAATTCCACATGCTTCATCTCAGCTGCCACCAGTAGAATCCAGACCACCATTATATTTTGCCGCAACTGCCACAACCATCTCCTAAAAGTTATCTTATTTCCTTACAACCCATTTGCTACACAACACTGGATCATGATTCCCCCTTCTTTGAAGTGCTTTAAGGTTTTCTCAATATAGGTCTTAGATAAAAGCCAAAGACCTGCAAGAGCTCTAGGATGGAACCCTTGCTTGTCTCAGACATTGCTCTTTCTCCTTACTTGCTTTCTCTGGGCTTCTTTACTTCCCTAAACATGATACTCTGTTTTCCACATAAGGACCACTTCACATACCATCATCTTTTCTGCCTGGAATTCCCTTTTCCTGGCTCTTTACAAGGCTGATTTCTCACCTTTCAAGTCTCTTTTTAAATGCCACCTCCTCTTAGAGCCTTCCTTGAGCATACTTTCTAAATAGCTTTCCCAGTGTAGTTCTCTTTCACTGCATTCAGGTTAGGCCTTCGTTAAAAGTAAAGGGTTTTATCATCTATTTTTGTTTGCTGTTTAGATTGTCTCCTCCCATACCCCAAGCTTTACAAGGACAAAGACTCTGC
Source organism: Macaca thibetana thibetana (assembly GCF_024542745.1). NCBI lineage: Eukaryota > Metazoa > Chordata > Mammalia > Primates > Cercopithecidae > Macaca > Macaca thibetana. The sequence goes on along the minus strand of NC_065581.1, from coordinate 69,388,495 downwards.
TTTGTTCATGATAATATCCAGTGCCTGGCAATATGTTATGCACACAGTACAAACTAAATATTTGTTGAAGAGAGAATAAATAGGCCAATTCATGGCATAAAAGCAATGAATTGTTTCCTCTACTGCACACTCTTCCACCAGTTGAAGAAATTCATTTCTCTTCCTTTTAACGCTACCTTCTCAGCCAAAGCTGTTTTAACAGAGAAGGAAAGACCACATGGTTCAGCAGCAGCAAAGGGGCAACAGCTCCGAAAACAGAAAGGTGGGCTAGTTTTCAATGTTCATAGGGTCTTTCCCAGACATTGGGAGAAATTATATTCATGATGGGGGTGTGTCTGAGGTGGTAACAGTCTCCAAGTGGATTATTCATTTTTCTGTGTTGTCCCTGACATTTCTGCCATCCACTACTGTAGGAAGACACAGAGTTGTGAACATTAGACCACACAGCCTGAAGATCATGTCTAGTATGCAGAGCTTAAAGTCCTAGAGAAATAATGACAAGAGCTTTTATCCAACTATTCACAATATCAGAGACCCATTCACACTTTTGTTTAATCTATTAACTGATGTAAGACATAAATGCAATATGAGATATGTGATTATAAATGAGAAATCATATTTTCAAGCATAAACATATATATTTCCTAACATGCTATGGGAAAAGTATACACACACACACACGTATAAAAACACACACATCATATATAAAAACTATCTCAAAATGAATCAAAGACCTAAATGTAAGATCTAAAAGTATAAAACTCTCAGAAGAAAACATGGGGGCAAATATTAATGACACTGGATATGAGAATGATTTCCTGGATACAAGACCAAAACCACAAATAACCAAAGAAAAAAATAGATCAATTAGACTTCATCAAAATTAAAAACTTGTGCTTCAAAAGTACTATCAAGAAAATGAAAAGACCGGGGCGGAGCAAGATGGCCGAATAGGAACAGCTCCAGTCTCCAGCTCCCAGCGCGAGCAACACAGAAGACAGGTGATTTCTGCATTATCAACTGAGGTACTGGGTTCATCTCACTGGGGAGTGCTGGACAATCGGTGCTGGTCAGCTGTTGCAGCCCCACCAGCGAGAGCTGAGGCAGGGCGAGGCATCGCCTCACCTGGGAAGCGCAAGGGGGAAGGGAATCCCTTTTCCTAGCCAGGGGAACAGAGACACACAACACCTGGAAAATCAGGTAACTCCCACCCCAATACTGCGCTTTAAGCAAACAGGCACACCAGGAGATTATATCCCACACCTGGCCGGGAGGGTCCCACGCACACAGAGCCTTCCTCATTTGCTAGCACAGCAGTCTGCGATCTAACTGCAAGGCAGCAGCGAGGCTGGGGGAGGGGCACCCGCCATTGCTGAGGCTTAAGTAGGTAAACAAAGCCCTGGGAAGATCGAACTGGGTGGAGCTCACAGCAGCTCAAGGAGGCCTGCCAGTCTCTGTAGACTCCACCTCTGGGGACAGGGCACAGCTAAACAACACCACCACCACCAAAAAAAAAAAAAAAAAAAAAAGGCAGCAGACAGAAATCTCTGCAGACGAAAGCAACTCTGTCTGACAGCTTTGAAGAGAGCAGTGGATCTCCCAATACGGAGGTTGAGATCTGAGAATCGACACACTGCCTACTCAAGTGGGTCCCTGACCCCTGAGTAGCCTAACTGGGAGACATCCTCCACTAGGGGCAGACCGACACCCCACACCTCACACGGTGGAGTACACCCCTGAGAGGAAGCTTTCAAAGCAAGAATCAGACAGGTACACTCATTGTTCACCAGTATTCTATCTTCTGCAGCCTCTGCTGCTGACACCCAGGCAAACAGGGTCTGGAGGGGACCTCAAGCAATCTCCAACAGACCTACAGCTGAGGGTCCTGACTGTTAGAAGGAAAACTAACAAACAGGAAGGACACCCACACCAAAACCCCATCAGTACGTCACCATCATCAAAGACCAGAGGCAGATAAAACCACAAAGATAGGGAAAAAGCAGGGCAGAAAAGCTGGAAATTCAAAAAATAAGAGCGCATCTCCCCCTCCAAAGGAACGCAGCTCATTGCCCGCAACGGATCAAAGCTGGACGGAGAATGACTTTGATGAGATGAGAGAAGGCGGCTTCAGTCCATCAAACTTCTCAGAGCTAAAGGAGGAATTATGTACCCAGCACAAATAAACTAAAAATCTTGAAAAAAGAGTGGAAGAATTGATAACCAGAATAATTAATGCAGAGAAGACCATAAACGAACGGACAGAGATGAAAACCATGACAAGAGAAATACGCGACAAATGCACAAGCTTCAGTAACCAACACGATCAACTGGAAGAAAGAGTATCAGCGATTGAGGATCAAATGAATGAAATGAAGCGAGAAATCTAAAGAAAAAAGAGGAAAAAGAAATGAACAAAGCCTGCAAGAAGTATGGGATTATGTAAAAAGACCAAATCTACGTCTGATTGGCGTTGCCTGAAAGTGAGGGGGAAAATGGAACCAAGTTGGAAAACACTCTTCAGGATATCATCCAGGAGAACTTCTCCAACCTAGTAGGGCAGGCCAACATTCAAATCCAGGAAATACAGAGAACGCCACAAAGATACTCCTCGAGAAGAGCAACTCCAAGACACATAATTGCCAGATTCACCAAAGTTGAAATGAAGGAAAAAATCTTAAGGGCAGCCAGAGAGAAAGGTCGGGTTACCCACAAAGGGAAGCCCATCAGACTAACAGCAGATCTCTCAGCAGAAACTCTCCAAGCCAGAAGAAAGTGGGGACCAATATTCAACATTCTTAAAGAAAAGAATTTTAAACCCAGAATTTCATATCCAGCCAAACTAAGTTTCCTAAGTGAAGCAGAAATAAAATCCTTTACAGATAAGCAAATGCTTAGAGATTTTGTCACCACCAGGCCTGCCTTGGAAGAGACCCTGAAGGAAGCACTAAACATGGAAAGGAACAACCAGTACCAGCCATTGCAAAAACATGCCAAAATGTAAAGAGCATCGAGGCTAGGAAGAAACTGCATCAACTAACGAGCAAAATAACCAGTTAATATCATAATGGCAGGATCAAGTTCACACATAACAATATTAACCTTAAATGTAAATGGACTAAATGCTCCAATTAAAAGACACAGACTGGCAAACTGGATAAAGAGTCAAGACCCATCAGTCTGTTGTATTCAGGAGACCCATCTCACATGCAGAGACATACATAGGCTCAAAATAAAGGGATGGAGGAAGATCTACCAAGCAAATGGAGAATAAGAAAAAGCAGGGGTTGCAATACTAGTCTCTGATAAAACAGATTTTAAACCATCAAAGATCAAAAGAGACAAAGAAGGCCATTACATAATGGTAAAAGGATCAATTCAACAGGAAGAGCTAACTATCCTAAATATATATGCACCCAATATAGGAGCACCTAGATTCATAAAGCAAGTCCTTAGAGACTTACAAAGAGACTTAAACTCCCATACAATAATAATGGGAGACTTCAACACCCCACTGTCAACATTAGACAGATCAACGAGACAGAAAGTTAACAAGGATATCCAGGAATTGAACTCATCTCTGCAGCAAGCAGACCTAATAGACATCTACAGAACTCTCCACCCCAAATCAACAGAATATACATTCTTCTCAGCACCACATCACACTTATTCCAAAATTGACCACATAATTGGAAGTAAAGCACTCCTCAGCAAATGTACAAGAACAGAAATTATAACAAACTGTCTCTCAGACCACAGTGCAATCAAACTAGAACTCAGGACTAAGAAACTCAATCAAAACCGCTCAACTACATGGAAACTGAATAACCTGCTCCTGAATGACTACTGGGTACACAACGAAATGAAGGCAGAAATAAAGATGTTCTTTGAACCAATGAGAACAAAGATACAACATACCAGGATCTCTGGGACACATTTAAAGCAGTGTGTAGAAGGAAATTTATAGCACTAAATGCCCACAAGAGAAAGCTGGAGAGATCTAAAATTGACACTCTAACATCACAATTAAAAGAACTAGAGAAGCAAGAGCAAACACATTCAAAAGCTAGCAGAAGGCAAGAAATAACTAAGATCAGAGCAGAACTGAAGGAGATAGAGACACAAAAAACCCTCCAAAAAATCAATGAATCCAGGAGTTGGTTTTTTGAAAAGATCAACAAAATTGATAGACCGCTAGCAAGACTAATAAAGAAGAAAAGAGAGAAGAATCAAATAGATGCAATAAAAAATGATAAAGGGGATAACACCACCGACCCCACAGAAATACAAACTACCATCAGAGAATACTATAAACACCTCTATGCAAATAAACTAGAAAATCTAGAAGAAATGGATAATTTCCTGGACACTTACACTCTCCCAAGACTAAACCAGGAAGAAGTTGAATCCCTGAATAGACCAATAGCAGGCTCTGAAATTGAGGCAATAATTAATAGCCTACCAACCAAAAAAAGTCCAGGACCAGATGGATTCACAGCTGAATTCTACCAGAGGTACAAGGAGGAGCTGGTACCATTCCTTCTGAAACTATTCCAATCAATAGAAAAAGAGGGAATCCTCCCTAACTCATTTTATGAGGCCAACATCATCCTGATACCAAAGCCTGGCAGAGACACAACAAAAAAAGAGAATTTTAGACCAATATCCCTGATGAACATTGATGCAAAAATCCTCAGTAAAATACTGGCAAACCGGATTCAGCAGCACATCAAAAAGCTTATCCACCATGATCAAGTTGGCTTCATCCCTGGGATGCAAGGCTGGTTCAACATACGCAAATCAATAAACGTAATCCAGCATATAAACAGAACCAAAGACAAAAACCACATGATTATCTCAATAGATGCAGAAAAGGTCTTTGACAAAATTCAACAGCCCTTGATGCTAAAAACTCTCGATAAATTTGGTATTCATGGAACGTATCTCAAAATCATAAGAGCTATTTATGACAAACCCACAGCCAATATCATACTGAATGGCCAAACACTGGAAATATTCCCTTTGAAAACTGGCACAAGACAGGGATGCCCTCTCTCACCACTCCTATTCAACATAGTGTTGGAAGTTCTGGCTAGGGCAATCAGGCAAGAGAAAGAAATCAAGGGTATTCAGTTAGGAAAAGAAGAAGTCAAATTGTCCCTCTTTGCAGATGACATGATTGTATATTTAGAAAACCCCATTGTCTCAGCCCAAAATCTCCTTAAGCTGATAAGCAACTTCAGCAAAGTCTCAGGATACAAAATTAATGTGCAAAAATAATAAGCATTCTTATACATCAGTAACAGACAAACAGAGAGCCAAATCATGAATGAACTTCCATTCACAATTGCTTCAAAGAGAATAAAATACCTAGGAATCCAACTTACAAGGGATGTAAAGGACCTCTTCAAGGAGAACTACAAACCACTGCTCAGTGAAATAAAAAGGACACAAACAAATGGAAGAACATACCATGCTCATGGATAGGAAGAATCAATCTCGTGAAAATGGCCATACTGCCCAAGGTAATTTATAGATTCAATACCATCCCCATCAAGCTACCAATGAGTTTCTTCACAGAATTGGAAAAAACTGCTTTAAAGTTCATATGGAACCAAAAAAGAGCCCGCATCTCCAAGACAATCCTAAGTCAAAAGAACAAAGCTGGAGGCATCACGCTACCTGACTTCAAACTATACTACAAGGCTACAGTAACCAAAACAGCATGGTACTGGTACCAAAACAGAGATATAGACCAATGGAACAGAACAGAGTCCTCAGAAATAATACCACACATCTACAGCCATCTGATCTTTGATAAACCTGAGAAAAACAAGAAATGAGGAAAGGATTCCCTACATAATAAATGGTGCTGGGATAATTGGCTAGCCATAAGTAGAAAGCTGAAACTGGATCCTTTCCTTACTCCTTATACGAAAATTAATTCAAGATGGATTAGAGACTTAAATGTTAGACCTAATAACATAAAAACCCTAGAAGAAAACCTAGGTAGTACCATTCAGGACATAGGCATGGGCAAGGACTTTATGTCTAAAACACCAAAAGCAATGGCAACAAAAGCCAAAATTGACAAATGGGATCTCATTAAACTAAAGAGCTTCTGCACAGCAAAAGAAACTACCATCAGAGTGAACAGGCAACCTACAGAATGGGAGAAAATTTTTGCAATCTACTCATCTGACAAAGGGCTAATATCCAGAACCTACCAAGTACTCAAACAAATTTATAAGAAAAAAACAAACCACCCCATCAAAAAGTGGGCAAAGTATATGAATAGACATTTCTCAAAAGAGGACATTCATACAGCCAACAGACACATGAAAAAACGCTCATCATCACTGGCCATCAGAGAAATGCAATGAGATACCACAATGAGATACCATCTCACACCAGTTAGAATGGCAATCATTAAAAAGTCAGGAAACAACAGATGCTGGAGAGGATGTGGAGAAATAGGAACACTTTTACACTATTGGTGGGATTGTAAACTAGTTCAACCATTATGGAAAACAGTATGGCGATTCCTCAAGGATCTAGAACTAGAAGTACCATATGACCCAGCCATCCCATTACTGGGTATATACCCAAAGGATTATAAATCATGCTGCTATAAAGACACATGCACACGTATGTTTATTGTGGCACTATTCACAATAGCAAAGACTTGGAATCAACCCAAATGTCCATCAGTGACAGACTGGATTAAGAAAATGTGGCACATATACACCATGGAATACTATGCAGCCATAAAAAAAGGATGAGTTTGTGTCCTTTGTAGGGACATGGATGCAGCTGGAAACCATCATTCTCAGCAAACTATTGCAAGAACAGAAAACCAAACACCGCATGTTCTCACTCATAGGTGGGAACTGAACAATGAGATCACTTGGACTCGGGAAGGTGAACATCACACACTAGGGCCTATCATGGGGAGGGGGGAGGGGGGAAGGATTGCACTGGGAGTTATACCTGATGTAAATGACGAGTTGATGGGTGCTGATGAGTTGATGGGTGCAGCACACCAACGTGGCACAAGTATACATATGCAACAAACCTGCACATTATGCACATGTACCCTAGAACTTAAAATATAATAATAAAAAAGATCATTAAAAAAAAAGAAAATGAAAAGACTATTCACTAAATGGGAGACAATTTTGCAAATCATTTATGTGACAAAGATCTTCTATCCATTACATGTAAAGAACACTTATAACTCAACAATAAAAAAGACAAATAACTCATATTTTGATAGGTGGATCATCTTTAGAGAAAACCAATTTTATTCTTAAAACTGAAGAAAATATTTTGATAGATATTTCTCCAAAGAAGATATAGAAATAGCCAATAAGCCCATGAAAAGTTCATCAATGTCATTATTTACTAGGGAAACACAAATGAAAACCACAGTAAGACACTACTTTACACCCACTGGGACGTCCATAATATAAAGGACAGACAATAACAAGTGTTAACAAGAATTTAGGGAAATTGAAATTCTCTTATTTATAGGAATGTAAAATAATGCAGCTACTTTGAAATACAGCTTAGCAGGTTCTCAAAAAGTTAAATGTACAGTTACCGTATGACCCAGCAATTTTATTCCTAGGTATATACTCAAGAGAATTGAGAACACCCATACCCCCAAAAACTTGTACCTAAATGCTAATAGCAATATTTTTAATAATAGTCAAAAATAGAAATAATCCAAATGTCCATTAACTGATGGATGAATAAACAAAACCTGATATATTGATACAATCACTGGGCAATGAAAGGGATAAAGTACAGATACATACTCAGAGTCTAGAAAACATTATGCTAAATGAAAAAAGCCAGATATAAACAGACACATGTAATATGATTCCTTTTATAGGAAATGTCCAGAATAGGCACACTCATAAATACAGAAAGTAATGGTTTCAGAGGCTGTATTTTGAGGAGAATGGGGTAATGAAAGCTAAAAGGTATGAAATTTCTTTTTCAGTGTGATGAAAACATTCCTGAATTCCATAATGATGATGGCTGCACAGCTTTTTGAAAACCACTGAATTGTACTCTTGAAAAAGGTGAATTGTATGGTATGTGCGTTGTATCTCAATTTTTTAAAAACAGGTAATCGTCAGCAAAAACTAAAAATAAAACAAAAAAGCAGAATTTACTGATTCGTGTACCATGGTTCAATTTACTCCTAATAATGTCACCTTCCACAGAAACACAAACATAATTTGGCTAAGCATAGTTTTTCCTTGGCTATCATATTTCCTTTCTGGATTTTTACCTTCAAATTCTAACTTTATTAGTTCTAAGGTGACCAACCATTCAGTCTGCCTAGGTCTAACAGAAGTTCTCAGAACATGGGATTTTTAGTGCTAAAACACGGAAAGTTTTTGCATGACGTTGCATAATTTTCTTAAGTCCTCCAATCCTCATTTAAGTACTGCTTATACCCCCTACAGACTGTTTTTTTTTTTGCGTATATGAAATGCTTATATATTGACAGAATTTTTAATAACATGATGTTTATCACCTACTCTATGCTAAACAATGACATAACACTTAATGTCTCAGTATCACTGGTGTCTGGCTTTAAAAAAAAAATTTTCCATAAGTTATTGGGATACAGGTGGTATTTGGTTACATGAGTACGTTCTTTAGGTGGAGATTTGTGAGAACCTGGTGCACCCATCACCCATTTATATTCCTTCCTTTTATCTCTACACCTCCTCCCAATGCTATTTCACTTGTTTTAATGGTTAATGTTATAAGGTAATTGCTTACAAATTAGTGTATCTTTTCTAAGTCTCTCCTGAGTTTGAAACAGAATAGCCAACTGTTTTCTGAGTGTTCCAATTGGAGATTTCCTTGGCTACTAATACTCGAATCTAATGCTGTGTGTAAACCTGCCTTAGTGCCTAAATTAGCTCTCTTCTTGATTTTATCACATCCATTTAATCTCCTGAGCTAAAATGAGTTATCTTGCCTCCTTTGCTTTCCTATCACATCTAATGAATCACTATACTCTAATTATACCACATGTGAAATTTTCTCAACTCTTCGCTACCTCCTGCCTCTTCTACCTAGTCTCCCTAACATATGTGCCTGAGATTGAAGAGTAGCCAAGTGTTTCTTGGACTTTTTAAATCCATGATAAGTCTGAAAAACACAAAAACCCCATTATTTTACATCAAATTTCAAAATAAAAAGTAGTATTAAAAGTAAAACCAAAGCTAAGGCACGAGTTGTTTATTTTCTCCAAATTAGATAACTGTCCTATTCTTCTGATGCAGCACTTCCTGCCTCTGATCTTTCTCTCTCTTTAACACATGTATACCCATATGCACCCACACACACAAATTCCCACCCACCCACGAAACCACATACACACATACACACACACTGCACTGAATTCTTATAATTTTATGTTACCTTGGCATCCATTTTAAATATAAATTGAAGGTTCTCATACCAGAAGCAGAGCTTAGCCACCACTGGCCCAGCTGCCAGTTCTCTGCCTCCTCCCTGTTCCTTAAGATGATCAATACAGATCTACCTCATACAACTGCCTCCTGGTGACAGCTTCCCATGGGACAGCTAGTTACAGCTATGTGACTTGCCCACCGACCCCCAACACCTCCCCAGATATGCCACAGGGACCACCCCTCAGTACAGCATGACTCCACTGAGCTAGTCCCTGCTTGCTCTACACTCACCAATTAGAACTCCATGAGGTAAATCTGCGTGGGTAACAGCCTGGACACCAGTAAAGGCTCTGGCCTGTGAGTCCCTCACTCTCTCTTTCTTGCTCCCCACCAGCTAGTTGCACGTGCATTTCTCAGACAGCTCCCAGCTTCCTGTTGGCCCTTGGAGGCATGCCCACCCCTTCTCGCTAGGATCTGTCAGTGACACACTGCTTCTGTTATTTCATGTGTTTTACTGTGTTGCCTTCTCTGTGTCTCCCTTGACTGACACACCTGAACCTAACTCTCCTCCTAGCCAGGGCTGTCCTACACAACTCTCCTGACATCTTGGTAGAAATAAACTGGACACAGCTCAGTTAAGAGCCACAGGGGTGTCTACCATTATGAACAAATTTCCTTTGACAGGGGCATTTGGTCACGGGTGAGGCACTTCAGCATTAGATTGTCCACAAAGATGAAGAACTATTCTATGAAAGGCACACTGTGAACATCCATGACCACCATGCTGGAGCCCCACTGACACAGGGCTAGAGTTTATAGCAACTCTCAAGAGAGACCTCAAGACCAAAGTAGAGAAAAATACAATGCATAGAGATTCCAGTAGTCAGTATATGGTTTAAATTACCCAGCACAACCTGATGTTCTGGGTCTCAGGGTAATTGTTTTCTGCTTCTAGAAGACCGTACCTCAAATTTGCATACCTACTAAACTATTCAGTCTTTAAAATCCATATTACTGGCCAGGTGCAGTGGCTCACGCCTATAATCCCAGCACTTTGGGAAGCCGAGAGGGGCGGATCACGAGGTAAGGAGTTTGAGACCATCCTGATCAACATGGTGAAACCCTGTCTCTACTAAAAATACAAAAATTAGCTGGGTGTGGTGGTGCATGTCTGTAATCCCAGCTACTCGGGAGGCAGAAGAATCGCTTGAACCTGGGAGGCAGAGGTTGCAGTGAGCCGAGACCACACCACTGCACTCCAGCCTGGGTGGCAGAGCGAGACTCCGTCTCAAAAAAAAAAAAAAAAAATCCATATTATTGTTGCAGGCTCTGTAAATCCTTCCCTGACCACATCAAGCCCAAACAGAATAAATCATTTTTTTCTTTTTAAACACATTTTTAGTATTGTATTTATTATTGAGTATTATTTTATTTGATTATCTAACTATCCTCTCCTCCCCCAACTTGAGAAGAAACTCTTAAGAAAAAGATTCTATCTCATTTATATATCTCATTTTTCTATCTTATACCCAAGGAATAGCAGGCATATGACTCAGTTGAACTCCAGTAATATTTTGATATATTTATTACTTCAATTAAATGATGACAACTCAGGCGGCATGCTTAAAATATGACTGAGTGACATTTTAATAATAACTTAAAAGGAACACTTGGATAGTTTATATACATAGTTATCAAAAATATAAAGTATATTGACATGTGTATCCATCAATCTAGACTTGCATGATAGAATATACCAAGTGATATGAGTACTATCGCCCTGCTTCCTCTCTACCAATCTATTTCTTTTCCCCTACTCAGTTAAACTTTTAGAAAAAGTCATGTACATTTACCCTCCCTTTTTCTTGACTTCTCATTTCCTCCTCAAGCCTACAGAAACACACCATTTCCACCCACTTATATGTTGAAAATGCTATGGTAAATGCCACCAATGGCCACTATGTGACCAAAACCAAAGCACACCTTTCATCCCTTATTTCTTGATTTTCTGCTGCATTTAACACTGTTGGGCATTCCCCTTGAATCCCTGTACTACCTTGGCTTCTGGTTCTTATGATTCTTTAACTATTACTTCTTGACTGAGTTGGCCTCATAATTTACCTGTTCCTTAAGCATTGCTTTTACCTTGGGTTCACTCTTATTTTTTTTTTCTATGTAACCTTTAGTGATGTCATCTATTTCCCCAGTTAACTGAGTGCTAAAGGTTCACAGAGCCAACCTCTTGTTAGATATATATGCTTGGATAGATTACAGGTATTAAAAAATCACTATATGAAAATCTGAACTCACCACTGTCCATCTGATATGGTTTGGGTGTGTTCCCAACCCAAATCTCATTTTGAATTCCCATGTATCGGGGGAGGGACCCAGTGGGAGGTAACTGAATCATGGGGGCAGGTCTTTCCCATGCTGTTCTCATGACAGTGAAAAGTTTCATGAGATCTGATGGCAATATAAGGGGAAGTTTCCCCGCACAAGCTCTTCTCTTCTCTGCTGCCAGGTGAGATGTGCCTTTCACCTTCCAGCATGATTGTGAGACCTCCCCAGCCACGTGGAACTGTAAGTCCAATAAACTTTCTTTTGTAAAATGCCCAGTCTTGGGTACGTCTTTATCAGCAGCATGAAAACAGACTAATACACCATCTATGCCTAGTTTTGGTTTACAATTTTAATTCAACTTCTTGGTAGCGGCTCTTAGTCACCCAAGTCATTAATATGGTAATCCCCCTAAACTCTTTCCTTACAACCCATATTCAATTGGCAATCAAGCATTGGCCATTTTACTTCTCACTTAGCTGTTGAAAAGTCTCCTTCCCATAACCTCTATTACTACTTCCTCTAAGTTAAGACCTTATTATCTCCCCCTGACCTATTGCAATAGTTTGTTAACTGATTTACTTGTCTCTAGTTTTGCCCACTTCACATTCACAGTCCCTTTTCCCTACTTCTCCCAAAGCAATTAATACATATTATCTATATACATACATCTACTGATAAAGCAAATCTGCTTATGCCATTCTCCTAATTAAAACCCATTAATGCAATCCTCATAAATAACTGCACTGTTTATTAAATTTTGTATTTTGACACAGTTACCATATAGAGAAATCTAAGTTCTGTCCTAAAATACTAACCTGGGAGGCACTCCTAGATTTTCTACTATCTTTTATTTTTTAAAAAATATTAAAAGAGGTCTGGTCACTAGCCTCTATTGATTTTCAGACCCACTGAAAATCATAAATTACAAATTTTAAAATACTGATCTATAAACTAAAGCCTGTCCTCAATTATCCCCTTCCAATTTATTTTTGTCCTTTCCATGTTAACCTAAAAAGGGATTTATGTGGCTACGGAGAGTTCCATTCACAAACATTACTCTCCACAGAGAATCAGCTATCATAAGGAATGAAAGCAAACTTTAAATTCTTCAAGTCACCGACAGAGAGGTTCATTATTTTAAACAGAAAAGAATTGAGTGAGCAAAGAGATTGCCAAAAAGCAGGATCCAAAGAATCTACAGTTGCTTCCTCTTGGCCACTAAACTCAAAGAGCCACAGGGAAGTTTCCACTAGCTGCAATTAAAGTGACAACAGATTCCCACAGCTGTAAGTCTGTGGAAAGTGAAAACAAAATAAGAGAAAAATTATCTAACGTCTTGTTTTGGAGGATGGCAAATGCTAGTTCATATTCAATAATGTCTAATTTAAAATGAACTTTGGAATAGGTGAGACCAATTAAAATGAAACCTCGATGTGTGGAATATAAAGAGATTTTAAAATCAACGTTAATTCCTCAAAGAACTTCAATTCTAAAATAACTGAAATGTTTTCTAATTCCTAGAATATAAGATGAAAACTGGGGATGTAAGTTTTCTATGAATTATCCAAAAAGTTCCATCATACAAAAATGGCTTTATATACAGTCAGAATATCTATAGAAAAAAGAAAAATGACAACATCATTTAAAGTACTTCTTTTAAGTTTGTACTTTTTAAAATGTAATTATCAATCATTTTTACTATTGCTAATTCAAAACTGTTTTTATTCCTTGGAAAATACTGATTAAATGTAGAAGATGATATTCAAGTATACTTATTGAGGTAAAACCTATAACACCTATTAAACCTCCTGAAATTTACCACATTTCATATCCTAAAACACAAATAATTTTAAATGATATGTTACTGTATGTAATATACAAAATATAAGCATTTCAATGACCAAATTAAGGGTAAAGCAGGGAGTAGAGAAAAAATCAAATCAGTCAACTCTGAGTTTCAAATGTGAATGAGACTCTTTTGGTTGGTCATTTAATCCAACACTTAAGAATTCAATAATAAAAATGAAACTAGATGGACAATCCACTTTTGTTTTTGTTTTTGGTTTTGAGACAGGGTCTCACTCTGTCGCCCAGGCTGGAGTGCAGTGGCACGATCTCAGCTTACTTCAATCTCCGCCTCGCAGGTTCAGATGATTCTCCTGCCTCAGCCTCCCAAGTAGCTGAGATTATAGACGGCCACCACGGCGCCCAGCTAATTTTTGTGTTTTTAGTACAGACGGGGTTTCACCATGTTGGCCAGGCTGGTCCCAAACTCCATACCTCAGGTGATCTACCCGCCTTGGCCTCCCAAAGTGCTGGGATTACAGGCATGAGCCACTGCGCCCAGCTGACAATCCACTTTTAAAAATTGTCAGTTACCTTTAAATAATATATCTTGAAGGTTAGATAATGGACTACCTATGCATTTCCCTTAAAAACACTAGCCCCCACTTGGCAGCCTGTCTGTACCTTGCCTCCCTACTTCCCTGAGGTATTATGTTCCACCTCATACGCATTCCAAATCTAAAACAATCAAACAAACAAACAAGAAAAGAACTGCTGTCACTTTAGAGCCCTAAGAAAACAGTCCCCTTCCTCCAACTAGCTTAATCCTTTCAATATGGTATTAGAAACATCACTTAACAAAAATATTAAATCCAGAGCTCAGCTAATTGTATCTAATTCAACAGTAGCCTTTTTATTACATATACAAAAGCAGCCACAGTATCTACTCTCAACATGCAATGTGAATAAATCTGTAACCATGATCTGCATAAGAGACGACATTTTCAGTCAATAAAACCAATGCCATACTCACGGTGAAGGCTGGTGGGGCTGGTTTTCAGCATTTCTTGGTGTTTTGCAGGCAGCAGGCTTCGCCATGTCCCTGACAACACACCTGGGGCGCATGATAGACAGCACAACGCACTATTAATTATAAAAAGGGTAGAACATATCTAGAAATTAAACACGGTACTGAAAAACAATCTAAGGGAAAGTCTTTGCAAGCCCCTTCAATATTAACCTTGGGGCCCCAGCAAAGTCTTTGGAGTTGGAAATCTTTGACTCAGGCTTCCAAAAGCTCAATTATACCCAAATAAAATCTGTGCTAGCCTCTGTATTTGACTTTCCTTTTAGCATCAATAACATGATTGTCAGCAGCTTTTCCCATAGCAGAAAAGCTACTGAAAGCTTTGGCATGACCACATGCCAAAGACGTCTGAAAGCTTAAAAATAGGAACAGCTGTTGCGTTGATATGTTACATTTTGAGCAGGATATTCTGTGGCTTTTGCTATTTTACTAAAAAATACGGACTTTTGTTTCACACCATCAATCACCACACAGGTCTTTGTTTGTGCAAAAAGATCTGAGAGGCCTCAAGGCATCCCCCTTGTTCAAAATTTCCTCATACTAAGAGGGAGGAAGAGATCAAAGACAAGGTTCATATATAAAGTGTGTGTGTGTGTGTGTGTGTGTGTGTGTGTGTGCGCGCGCGCGCGCATGTAAAATAAGAAAGGATACTCCAAAATGTGAAAAAATTAAATGTCTTTGTGTCATAAGTCATCCATCACAAAATAAATGTAGATGGTAGACAATATAACAAAGCTCCAAAGGGCAGCAGGAAGAGATATTCCTACTTTCACGTAAACAGGGCTTACAGAGCACTGGTGACATTTATTGGCAGAAATCAGAAAACACCTCCCTCTGAGGATGAACATGGATGGCTCAGATATTCCTTCTCCTCAAAAGCTTTAAAATAAACATAGCTTTGAATAGAGAAGGCTTGGTTATAAAACTTAGACCTCACATCTTAGTCTTTGCTAAATGGAATGCCCCTTAGGATCCAGAAGGCTTCAAATATGAATCTGGTTCTTAAGAGCTTTCATGGAGGCTTCTTGGAGATTTGACTACCCTGCTCATATTTAAGGCCAGTCATGTTATTCCAGAAGTGGATCGCTGGTGAAGCAGTGGTAGATAAACTCTTTTCCCAGAGCTTAAAGCTGCATGGCAAATTTCTCCACTTCTGAAAGAAATGATACAGGAAAACATGGACACAACGCACAGAAACGTGCACACACACACTGCTCATTCCAAACAAGGTCAGTAAGACTTCCAAATCAATATGTAACGTGACAAGAAAAGAAAACGGTGCCATTTCAAAGCCTCAACACACCTTCCCTTTGGGATAAAAATTTTAAAAAGTGGTGTTCATCAAGAGTTGATGCTAACCTTTTAAGGAATTGGTCAAGAGATGTGAGTCAACGACATCCACAGGAACCACAAAGCCTTGTGTTCTTTCCCCAGTGTCATGGAAGAAGGCCAATCATGCATCAGCCTTTAAAACATTCAGGAAGGCAGTTGCTAGGGAAGTGTAATGTCCTAGGATTTCTGAGCTCTGAAATTTTAATCAAACTTACACAAGCTAAAAAGTCCAGCAAGTTAAACTTCATAGCATTAGAAAATCTTTAACAATTCTCACATATGCCCCCTTTTTTTTTTTTTTTTTTTTTTTTGGAGACTAAATCTCCCTCTGTCGCCTAGGCTGGAGTGCAGTGGTGTGATCTCCTCTCACTGCAAGCTCCGCCTCCTGGGTTCACGCCATTCTCCTGCCTCAGCTTCCTCAGTAGCTGGGACTACAGGCGCCCACCACCACGCCTGGTTAATTTTTTGTATTTTTAGTAGAGATGGTGTTTCACCGTGTTAGCTAGGATGTCTCGGTCTCCTGACCTCGTGATCCACCCGCCTCGGCCTCCCAAAGTGCTGAGATTACAGGCGTGAGTCACCGCGCCTGGCCGCAGCATTTTTAATCTACACGCACTGATTTGTGAAAATATCTGAAATATCACCAACTTGGAAAAATGCTAAAGAATTAAATCTATGAGAAACCTTAATTCATCTCTTTTTTACCCCTCATGTCATAGGTATTCATACAAAGCTTTCAAAGAAAACAAATCTACTACTTAATATTTTTTAAAAATATGTGCTGAAGTAACTATTTTCTAACAACTATAAGGTATTAAGCAACACTAAAGGTAGGTTTGTAAGCAAACTTTTTTTTTTCTGACTAAAAGGCCCTATCTGCTGGGCGTGGTGGCTCACGCCTGTAATACATCACTTTGGAAAGCTAAGGCCAGTGGATCAGTTGAGGTCAGGAGTTTGAGACCAGGCTGGCCAACATGGTGAAACCCCATCTTTACTAAAAAAATACAAAATTTAGCTAGGTGTGTGGTGCATGCCTGCAGTCGCAGCTACTCAGAAGGCTGCGGCAGGAGAACTGCTTGAACCCGGGAGGCAGAGGTTGCAATGAGCTGAGATCGTGCGACTGCACTCCAGCCTGGGCTACACAGCGAGACTCCATCTCAAACAAAAAAATAAAATAAAATAACAATTTAAAAAGGGCCCTATCTTTGTAAGAAAATTCTTGTCTAATTTCAAGTCCCAGTGGTTTTGGTTTAAAATTACAAGTTGATGTACTGTTTCTGTCTATGTATGTTATAGAATCTTTCTGATAAAAATTTCATTCAATTTTTTGAACTTTAAAGTTTTATTGAATAATAAAAATAAACACATTAGTATTCAAAAGCAACATATTTAGAATTATTTTGAATAAAACAGGAAAACAACACATTTTCCATAATAGGATATATCCTGGCCACAGGACAAATATTCAAGACTAGAGCAAAGCAGCTAGCTGCTGAATCTGCGTTTTAAAGGGAGGAAACTAATTGTTTCAGGTTGCTAATTATTTACCCAATTTCGGGGGGTTCTAAATCATAGCAATAGATATTCCTGCATTTTCTAATTTGACTTTTTTTTAGCTAAAATTTTTTCTAGATACAAGAAAGAAAAGGAAGAAAGTTCCCTACACTCAGAGTAAGACACATCAAAAGTATACTCACAAGATTTTTGCTTGTGTAGGTTACCATTTCTTTAAAATTATAATTAAATTGCATCAGTTTGGAGGGATAAAACCTTAACACTTTTGACAGTTTTAACGTATGGAAACTGTGTAACCTCAGCAATTTCCACTATCTCCTATGCATTAGACTTGGTATAATAATATAAACCCCCCATACTTGAAGAAACACAACAATGATATTTCAGTATGTTGCAGCTTTTAAGGTGTTTGTCTCTGTGTGTAATTTACTCCTTCAGCCAGACATAAGGAGACCACAAACGCTGCCACAACGCTGACTTCCCAGAATTACCATGGATTGAGGGACTAGGAATTCAAAGGGTTTGACCTCTTATCCTTTGCAAAGTCTTTAATTACTCAGTTTTATCAGATTGGGGCTCTTCCACAGTCTTCTAACTGAATGTGAGCATTCCCTCATCACTGAAGCATCACTGAAGATTTATGCAAATAAGACATTCTGCAACCGCCTCAGGGGAATGCTCCTCCTGACTCCACCCTCAGCGCTGCTGGGTTTTATGAATGGCTGCAATCAATGCGATGAATGGTTGCCAACTGCCCACTCAGCCACTTCCACTCTTCAGTGCACGTACACACGGGAGAGACTAACATTGCCACAAGCCTGCAGATGAAGCTATGGCAAGGCTTTCATCTCTCCAAACAGGAACTAAATGTGCTTTCAGATACTTAGAGTATGTGAATTAAAAATTCTAAATGCCTTCAAGAAACACAATTTACATAATTACCTTCTCTCTTTTGACTTTCCATTTTGGTGCCTGCAATCACTACCCTCTACCTTCCCTCCCAAAAAAAACCACTATTTTATGTTAAACTTTATCTGAATTTGAACTTTAAATGGTTTTATCTTTCATGACTAATGTCAGGAAACTAGTTACTGTGCAGGAAGCAGCCAAATAGTAGACTATAGCACGTTTACATTTCTGTTCTCAATGTTATGGTTTTTGAATTTTCCTATAATAAATGGAGACAATTATCTCCAAACAGTGTTGGAGAAATACATGTGTTTGTGTCTACTTCCCAAGTGTTATTGTAGTAGTCCACATTGGTCCTAAGAGACCTTAGGAGCAGTTAAGATAATGTAAGATTGACAAAATGAAATGTTTTTTAAATATACAATTTTCTGATTTGCTGATCACTGATTAAAAGTACCTAGAAACAGACAAGAAGAGACTTCAGGGACTCTGTAGCTGGCCACCTTTCCTTCTACACTCCATATTCAGTGCTTCATGCCATTCATCAACATGACATTAACCATAAAGTACCCCCAATCCATGCAAAATTCCTATTTCCTGCCTGAGTCTCTCTTCTTAGCTCCAGTCAGACATCTAACTGCCTCCTGACATTTTCACTTGGGTATTTAATAGACCTCTCAAAATCAGCATTTCCAAAATGGAACTTTTCATCTTTTTTTCCCCCGAACTTGATCCACCAGCAGCCATCTCCACCTTGGCTGTTCATAACTACATTTCTCCAGCTGTTCAGGTGAAAAACTTTAGACTTAACTCCTTGTTTTCTCTCACATCCTGTGTCCTATCTACCAGACTGGATGTATTTTCTAAATTTGTGCAGAATTTGACCACTTACCAACCCCTCCACTATTGCCACCCTGTCCTGAGCCAATATTGTCTTTCATTTGAATTCTCACCATAGATTTTTAACTGGTCACCCAGCATTTACTATTGTTCTCCTCCTGGAGTCTATTCTCAACACAACAGCCAAAGTGACTCTTTTGAAATATAAATCAGGTCCTGCCATCTCTACCCAATAGTTCCCTACTTTACTCACAAGGAAGTGCCTGAGTCCTTAGGATAGCATCAGAACTCCCAGCACTACTCCCTGCATCTACCTTTCCTGCCTTGAGATTTCTGCACCAACCTTTCCTTCTGTCTGGATAGCTCTTCCCAATACTGGTGTGACTAAACCCCTTACTTCTTTAAAGTCTTTGCTCAATTGTCAAGTTTTTGATGGTTCCTACTCTAATTATCCTACTTACTACTACAATCTGCTCCTCTCACCACATCCAAATATTTCCATGCACGCTTCACGTTGCTCTATTATTTTCTGAGATGTACAGTCTCTTACTGCTGAAATATGAACTTCTCAAGATCAGAGATCTTTGTCTGTTTGGATCACTGACATATGCCAAGAGCCTAGAACAGTGTTACATGTGATAGCAACTCACCACATATTTGTACAATGAATAAAGAAGATACAAAGAATCAAAATCTATGGATTTCAAGCTTGAGTAACTAATTTAATATGGTAAAATACAGTGATTTAAAACAGAGTCTAGGTAATAGTTTTTGTCATAGCAAGTTTCTATACAATATTTATAAAATATAAATGACCAACAAGTTTTATGATTTCACTAACTTCACTAAATTTGTGTTCATATGGTTTGAGTACGGTTCACTCTCTTTCTCAACAAGAAAAAGAGTATTTCATAGAATATGACTTATGTAGTGGAAAGGACTCCTTAATATACAATTACTGCTTTGAACCAGTGAAACACTTTTTAACATCTGGTGTACCAATATTTTATCAAATAAAACACTAAAGTAATTATATATGGGGAAATTTCTTAATAGTAGAGAAAACTCATCCTTTTTTTCTGATTTTTTCTGAAGAGGGTAGGAAAATAAGAACTTCTACTTATTTGATACCTATCATGTACCAAAATACCCACAGCATATCTCACGTATTCTTCATACCACCCTGCTGGGGGATATGATTCTCCTACTTGGCTGATGAAGAAACTATGGATCTAAGAGGTTAAATTATTTTTCCAATGATAAATGGCAAATGTTGAAACCATAAGAAGTCAGGATTTTAATCAAGATTGGTTTGGTATTAAAACTAACATGCTTTCCACCATTCCAGCCATCTGTCTTTAATACTTAAAAGATGAATGGAAACTGATAAACATCAACTATGAAGTTACAGAGTCCAGCATCCTCAGACATGTTTCGATATCATTGATTTCCTGATATAGGTATATTTCTGAAAGTATTCAAATCATCCTACATAATTCAGTGTCCTTTAAACATTATTCTAGTATTACCAGATCATATTCACGAAATATTACATAACAGCAGAACAATGGTGACATCAGAATATTGAGCTGGCTAAACTAGAAGGGTAAAGTGACCTTAAGACCAATGGCAAAACTGGAATACTGCAAAATGTGAAATTCAAGACAAATTATCTGGTACATAGAGAAAGGGTTTCTATAATAAAAAAAAAAACAAAGAAAGGTGAAAAGACAAAAGATTCCTTTGCAAGACAAGTAGCATGCAATTGATAAAAATATCTTCAAATATATATTTTAAAGAAGGTCTTTAAAAGTGACCTCATTTCCATTCACAAATCCTAAAAGAGGAAAAGCTGAAGAATATTATTTTAAAACTCATTTTATATAGAAATTTGTATATTCATGTCAATTATCAGTGAAGAAATGAGCACGATGACTGTTACCCATAAGATGAAGATGGAACAGTGAAAATTCTACACCAGAAGGGAAAAGCGAATGTTGACATTTCAAAAACCCAGATACACTAATCGCAAACCATCAGGTCCTGTTACACCACCAGTGTGTATTCAGGGAAGATTTAGGAGTTTATGAGTAATTTTTACTTTCAAAAAGTATGGAAGATAGGTGAAGTAGGTTCCTAATTATAAGACAAGGGAAACCAGCTGGCCATTTTTCACAGTTAGTGATGAGAAATGTTGACCTTCCCCTGAAGAGCCCAGGAAATTATTCACAAAACAATATGAAAAGGCTAGGATTCTAAAATAAAGGTGATAACAAACTAAAGATTCACTGCAGAGATTAATGTGAGATTTTAAATTTTGGAAATCTAATTTTTCAAAGACTGATAAGAAAAGAAAATAATAGGTAAGAAGTCAAGTCTACGGTCTTCTTAATCATTGAAATCCACCCCTTTATCATCCTTTAGATCTCCAGCATACAAACAAGCTTGATTCTATAAGTTTCTCATATTGTTTCCAATATTTTGGCAACATGTCCCATTAACCTCTTTTTACTCAAGCTATTATTTTCTGTTAACACAATCAGTTTATTTCTCCATCCAGCAATTCTTAAAATGTTATACTTACTTTACTTACTTATGGATTTATATCTGCTACCATTCCTTACATATTCATTCTCCTATTTGCTTTTTTTTCTACTTACTAACCTGCATTAATTCTCCAAAAACCATATGCTGCCTGCAAATCCAACATAACTTTAGAAAAACTTAGAATGCCGGAAATTTCCTGCCACTAAACCTGCAAAGGAAAACCTGTTCATTCCCTATGATAACAGAACAAAACAACACCTATCCATCGAGAAGTAAGGAATTTCCAGAAGAGGAAGCAATAGTCAGTGTATCAGAAGGAGGTATCAAATAAGATGAGGTCTGAAATCATGCTTTGAACTCTCCAGAAGGAGAAAGAGGTGAAGCTCAAGTGGAACTGCAGTGGGCTGAGAAGTAGGTTGATGTGAAAATAAAGAGAGAATGAAGATAATTGCCACAAGCATAGATGAAAGCCAAACTGAGAAAAGAGGGTATAATGAAGGGAAGATGGTCTTTTTTACTTACGGGTATAATTCTAGGTGAGTAATTACCCATGGGAAAGGGAGAAGTTAAAGATACAGAAAGAGAAGAGAGAAGGGGAAGTGGAAGCAAGTGGTAGGGTGAGGAAGGGGAAGAGGGAGAGAAGAGAAGAGTTTAGTGAGGAAACAAAGTTGCTGAGGAGGTAAACAGGGATTACATGAAATAAACACATAGGGAATTATTTCTCAAAATGTCGCCTTTCATTTGACCATAATGGCCATCTCCATTTTCTCCCAGAAAGATCCATGCAGGACAATGCTGCATTAGATTCATTTTGGAAAGGTTTAGAGAATGAAAATGATTTCTCTATCTCTTCACGTATTTCTAACTCAGTTCCTAGAGGCAGAAACTTTGGCTTGATACTTCTTTCCCACCTGTACCTGTACCAGAGGTGGGGAAGAGGGGAGACATCTGAGAGGACTCTCTCTTCCCACCTATCATTCACTAATAGTTACGTTTTCACTATTTAGTGGGGTCACTATGTCTTCTGCAGGAAGAAATTGGCAATTTCCTCTTTGGCTTGTTGAATGCAAAAAAAAATTTTTTTTTCACTTTTTCTTGAGTACCCAGCTTCTCTACAGGAAGCACTGTTGGGCAGGCCTGGGTGGGGCAGACTCTGCCAGGCTTCTAACTCTAGCTAACTCTCTTTCTTTCTTTCTCACTAACCCATGTCTACTTGAATATTTAGGTAAACACATCTGAAGCCTGCTTAGAAGGGTTAGTCTTTTAGATTTAGAGTGAGTTTTTTTAAAAAAAGAAAACTAATTTGGGAATGACAATCTGCAGTAATTAGAGAGGACATGAGAAAAACTACGAAGACGTCTAATATCTCCAGCAAGATAGGAAACATAATCTGGATCCATAGATTCAGCCTGTTTTGTTCCAAGACCCATGACAGAAGGTGCTTCTGTGTGAAACATCATCATGGGCTTCAGTTGCATAAACAAAAGTCCCAGTCATTTTCTTTTCCACTAAAGAAAACATATTGATCAAAAAGTGAGAATGACAGTATTACAGGAATAATCTAGGAACTAACATAGGTTATCTTAAAGATGAAATTGTTCATA
This sequence comes from Macaca thibetana thibetana, assembly GCF_024542745.1. NCBI lineage: Eukaryota > Metazoa > Chordata > Mammalia > Primates > Cercopithecidae > Macaca > Macaca thibetana. Next base: position 69,365,096 of record NC_065581.1, on the reverse strand, counting down.
GCTTTTAGTATTTCCATTTCTACTAGTAAAGAATTCCAACACCCCTCACAGCTAATTTATGTCTTACAGCCCAATTGAAAACCACTAGTCTCACCTGCTGGCTTTGTCACAAGCCAGGCTGCGTGTAGTCTCTCCATCGTAAGAAACAATCACTAACTTCATTGAGAGGTGAGAGACTGTTCAGTAGGCAATAAGATCAACTTAAACAGGTATATTAACTTTCTCAAAGAGAGGCAAATAACTAAAAATGGTCTTAATTAACTTAAAAAATCACTTCAGCAAAACAAGATGAATGTCAAGAAATGTAAACCTATTTTGATATGAAAAGCAAAGAAGAAGAAGACAGGAAAACAACAGTTAATAACACCAGCTAAGATTTCTGGCCCCTAAAGTGGGCCTGGAACCATGCACTGAATCCCACATGCTTTTGGTCATGCCACATAGTCACATATCATATATTATCACTGGTGCTTTGTGAGTTTAAAAAAGGGTAATGCCACCCAAATTACAAAATTTATTTGTGAAATATCATAGTTTCTTCTTAGAAGCACAGTTCATCATTTCAAAATTACCTGATATCTGTGAAGTATTTTGTGTTGAGCAAATAAATTATTTCATTGTCACTCAAGTTGTAGCAGGAGCCATAAAATTACAATAGAATATTTCAAGTTGCAAGCATTAGTCTTTAATTCACATCCTCTTGCCTACTGCAATGTTGTAAAAGAGTAAGAGAGAGTTGTCAGATAATGGTTGTCCACACTTTAAATGTTCAGGATAAAAAAAATGAAATTTGGTAGCAGAGGGGGAAATTGATGCCATTTGTAAGGATAATTGCCAGAGTTATTTTACAACTAAGAGTTTTCTGTTTTCTATTTGTATCACAAAACCACAGCTCTTTGAATAATGTTTTTTAGGTACTTCTATGTATCTAAGTATGTCTTTTCCCCACAAAGCATTAATTTTCCTCCCTCATCTGGGAGCCCAATACCTAAATACATATCTACTGAGAGGTCCTACAATGGTTCTTCCTTGGTGGGATTTAAGTGGATTTTAAATAGCTAAAATAAAATGGGAAAATGAAACTTGGAAAAGCATTAATGAACCATTTCAGGCACTACTTTCAATTAATTGTAACAATTTTTTCAACTGATTCACCTGCCTACAAAGTTAGAGAAAACTGGAGCCAGTAAGATATGAAAATGTGTTATTACATGGGCTTTTACTTTTGGAAAAATATTTAAGTGTCATATGAGAAATATACACCTTTCATTTTCTATTGTGAATGAATATTTCTTTATTTTGTCAAGAGGTCATGGGCCTCTTTTTCCTAAAATATGACAAAAAAAAAAAAAAAAAAAAAAAAGAAAACCAAATCAATTTGACACTTACATGGCAACTTTAATACTGGAATATGATTGCTTCTTTCTCTGTCTTTTGCATGTAGAGTGAGTAAAGCAAATAAATCTTGTAAATAACTTTTTCATCCCCTTCATCCAAACTGATGGACATATGAGCAAACATTTAGGAAAATATGGATGAACAGTACGGCATTTGAAAAGTTAATCTAGCAAATAGGATTTCTTACTCCTCACTGACAAAGGTGAACATGCTCCAAGACATCTGCTTTCCTCCTTGACCTGATAGGGCTGTCATTTTTGTGGCCTCACCTGAGCTAATTATTCCTGAATTGTCATTTCAAGACTTCACCTCCCATTACCTGTCATGTATTAAATCTGTATCTACCAAAAATTCATAATTCCTAATATAGTTTATTACCTAAGTCAGATAAATCTACGTCACATTTTTAGAACATCATTTTGTCACTTTAATCTCCCTTCCATATTCTACTTTTCTTACATCAAATTACCTGACCCCTTCTCCCATTCCTTTAATTTTTAGTCCTTTCAAAACTCAAATGTAATGAACTCCAGAAATAAGTTCAGGCTATGTACTCTCATTTATCCACCACCGACTTCTTCAGGAAACATGCATTCTTATATAAGCATAAGAGAATTTGTTTAATAGCAACAGTCCAGCTACTGGGAAAACATTCAAGAAATGTCTACATTGGAAATACATGAAATGGTAGTGGACTCCACAGCTTCACTGGGAAACCCTGATGATTATGACATCGAATCTTTACATAGTGATTGAATGTAATCAATGAACAAATACAGGAAACCTGCTCTGTGCCACGTACCATGACAAATGTTATGATCACCAACCAAAAACAAGTCATTCTATTCATCAATAGTAGCAATAATAATAACTTATATTTATTGAGCACTTATGATAGGGACTTGTTTAAACTCTTTGTATGCATTAACTCATTTGTTCCTCACAGCAACTCTATGTGGTAAGCAGGTTAAATAATAACATCTTGATAAAGCCTTTACACAGCTCTGCCCTGTGTAAGTTGCCACAGCATTAGATTCACAAGCTGAACTCTTATTTTATTACTAAACCATTTTATTTCCTTGAAGTTGCTTAAATTAATTTTTAATTAAAATTTAATTATATCCAAATATAGATAAAAATAACAAGATCAAGCATAGGAATCTTGAACTAATAACATAATAAAGGCTGACTCTTTTTACCCTAAAATGTTAAATATAAAATATATTTATTTTATATAATAAAATTTTAGTTTATTATACTTTTAATATGTATATACACTGTCATGTCATTTAGTGTTCTTGAGGGTTGTAAAATAATTTTAATTATATTATCATGTATAACTAATATTCACCTTGCTCTTTAATGTCACTTCCAGAGTTCTAATTAACCCTGGCATTTACTTTGCATGTACTTATTTATAGATTCATGTATATAGAAAAACATCAGAGTGTTCCAAACTCTAAGACTGAAATCTGTCGCCACTTTTGTTAAAGCCATTAACTTGTTCGTTAGCATTCATGCTTCTACTGTAGGCAAACCTAAAACTACAGAGAATTCATCAGCCTTGGGATATCTAACTCTAATGTTAAAAATTCCTTACTATTGGAATATTATTTTTAAAATGTTTACTGAAATCTGCCTTTATGTAACTTTCATACATCACTCCTATAACTTTGCTCTTGAAAAGCTGCATAGAGTAAGTTTGTTGCTCTTCTAAAAGAACATCTCTGCATATATTTAAATTTAGTGGTCCTGTTTCCCCTTTATCCTCTCTTCACTTCTGTTTTTCACCAGTCCATCAACTGTCTCTCACTAAGCATATATTCCAGAGACCTAACTACTCCAGAGAAGTTTTTGGTTAATAACTTTCTTAAAAGTTGACTCCCTTTGTTGTGCAATATTTTTACTCTAGGTCCAATACAAATGCAGATTTTACAACCCTCTCCAATAACCAGATCATATGAAAAGACCAACTGACAGAAATGAAATTCAGGGCAAATTATCTATGAATGGCTTCCAAACCTGGCTATCCATCAGAAATATCTAAAGAAGCTTTTAAAGGGAAGACTTCTTTGGGTCCCAGCTTGGACCTACAGAGCTGGGATTTGGGCTCAGAAATTTTCATATTATTAGCTCTCCTGGGTGACTCTAGTGTGTTCAGGCAGGTGTTTGGGAACTGCTGTTGAAGAATGAGTCATTCATTCACTCAACTAGATGAAATGAGTCCTTTCCTTAGAGGAAGCTAAACCGCAAGAGGACTCCATAACTTGGACCACATTATCATAGTCCGTCATAAAAGAGCTTTCCCTGAACTGCATTTTAATGTTATGCCTTCAGCTTTTATGAGAGGTCGATACAAGAAATAGCTGCATGAAGTCGGTTTCTGTCTTTACTGTAAAATAGTGGTGAAGTCGCTATTACATCAGTTTGATTCCATTCTAATAAACTCCACATTATTATTTTTCAAAATCTAACACCAAGAAAAATGATGTTCTTCTTATACTACACATGTTTATCATGATTTGTTTTGGTTGGGGATCAAAGGAAGCTCAGAGCAAAACTTAAAGTTTACTATAATAACTCTGTTTACATAGCAAACATGTTTATAATATCAATTTTTTCTTGATTGTAAGTTTCAATTTATATTATATTAATGCCTTATGTGAAATCCTGTTGAGAGAAGAAAAATAGAATTGTGGAAAGAAAGAGAGAAAGAAAGAGAAAGATTAAAACCTAACAATACGACAATCTTAAAATCCTAAAGTACTTCTGTATTTCCTAAATTAGATATGTGGGAAAATTTAATCCTTGCAGTAAGAAGACTACATATATCATGCTAACAGTAGAGTGGAAATATTACAAATTAAACATTTTTACTGTTCATACATACATTTCATATATGTATTTTTTTAGGCAAATAACTATATCTTCTTTTACCTATAGAGAAATTTTGTGAGACATTGTCTCTAAAACTACATAATTACCTTATTGAAAAACTTTGCTGCCTTTTCCTCTTACATATAACATTCAGTAGTAAATTAGCCAATTAAAACATTGGCAAGAAACAGTAAATGTGACACTGTTTTTATCAATTCAAATCACCCATAGTTTGCTGCTATGTAACTCAAAATAACCCCCTTACTTTAGAAGTAATCTTTTAGTTTTGACACAAAGTACTTAAGAATTACTGATCTTTCCTTAACAGTAAAAATTTAAATACTAAACTTTAGCAGAATCCTAATAATTTTCCCCAAAAGACACTATTAAAATTATAAATATGCACTCCTAGACACAGAGGAAATATTTACATTACATATCTTAAATATAAATTACTTATAATTAGGTACCTATATACATATACATATATATTACATATATGTACATAAATAGGACTTCAATCCAGAATACATAAAGAATCACTATAAATCAATAACAAAGCAACCTATCTTATGACTTAGGAATTGATTTCTCGATATTTACCCAAAAGAAACAAAAATATAGGTCTACAAAATGATTTGTACCAGAATGTTCATAGGTTTGGCACGGTGGCTCATGCCTGTAATCCCAGCACTTTGGGAGGCTGAGATGGGAGGATCACCTGAGGTCAAGAGTTCGAGACCAGCCTGGTCAACATGGTGAAACCCCGTTTCTACTAAAAATACAAGTTAGCCAAGCATGGTGGCTGGTGCCTATAAACCCAGCTACTCAGGAGGCTGAGGCAAGAGAATTGCTTGAACCTGGGAGGCAGAGGTTGCAGTGAGCTGAGATCACGCCACTGCATTTCAGCCTGGGTGACACAGCAAGACTCTGTCTCACCAAAAAAAAAAGTCCATAGAATGTTCATAGCAGTCTTATTCATAATAGCTTAAAATTAGTGATAATCCAGGTGTCCATCAATAGAATAACTAACTGAAAAAAAACATGGCATATTCATAGAATAAAATATATTTTAACATATGCAATGATATGGAGGTATTTCAAATATTTTTAGAGCAAAGAAGCCAGACACAAGAGTTCTTACTATATAATTCAATTTTTATAAAGCCTAAGAATAGGCAAAAAGTAATCAATGATGACAAGAATCAGAAAGTAGTTGCCTCTAGGTGTGTGTGTGCATGCATGTGTGTGTGTGCGTGCACACTGAGGGGTGGTATTGTGATATTTTATAGCTTGGTTTGGATTGTGGTAACACAGTTCATGCAAATGTGAACACTAATCAGACTAGGCACTTCAGATCTGTGCATTTTATTTTATAAGTTATATTTCAATAAAAAAGTAAAAAATAAAAGAAGAAAAATTACTAATAGACTCGAAAAAGTCAAAATTCTACTAATTTAAGGATATGTCATCCTTTATGCCAGTAGAATATAATTTAATGTGCTTTGGAAAGCAATCATTCCAATAAACAACTATGGAAGTCAAATAATTAATATACTTTTTCAAAGAAAATAATTTACTTCTTTATACCATGTTGGAATCAGAAGGATAAATGTAAATATAGTTAAAGCTAAGAAATAGGTTTATGTAGGAAAATTTTGCACCAAGATCAATTGTTTCATATACATGAAAATCTTAAAGGAGCTTTAAAGCAAAGTTCAGGAAAAGTCCAAACCATGGTACTGTATGCTAAAAAGCATTACCTGTTATGTAGATTATTTGAAAGGTAAATTTGCATTCAACATTTCTCAGAAAATATTACTTAAGATTATATTAACATTTATTGCTGGGAAAATCCTAAAAATGATATTTTGAAAGGCTTTATCTACATTCTATGTAGAACCAAAATAAGTCTTACATCATATATCTTATGGTAAGGAAAAGGACATTTATTTTCTAACAAATCCTGGGCATTAGCTGCAGTTTCTAACAGCAACATCTCATACCAAAGGCTTCAAAAATTATTTTAATTAAAAACATACCTAAAAAGGCAAAAAAAAAAAAAAAAAAACCATGAAAGTCTCATCTACTCCTACTGCTTTAAAAATTAGATAAATAAGTGGAAATTGTCCATCACTATGTTTTAACCCTCTTTAACTCTTCTATAGGCATAGATAGTTTAAAACTCTAAAGGTAAAAAGCAACACTCCTTTAATTCAGTCTCTTTGGCTGGGGAGAAGCATGAAAATAGTCTCAGAGCTGTAATTCTCATGTACTTATTAGAGCTGCTGCAACTCAGTGGTCGCAACAGAAGAGCAGGTGCATTTGCTTTGGCTTTCTTCCTCATTGAAAACTCAGTCCTAAGTGGTTTGAGAATCCTGGAGAGTCAGCTGGAAGTCACTAAATTAAGCTATTTCAATGTACTGTTATTCTAATAGGTAAGTATGTTTTTATATTTAGGAAAGAAACTAATTCTGAAAGGGAAAAGTACAGTGGTAAGGGGAGGATATGAAATAATGGAAAAATAATGAGAAATAAGTCAGAATGTTAACATGCTTTCAAAAACAATTTACATCAATGGATCTACTTCTCTACTTTTAACACCTTTTCCCCCTCTGTTTCAAGTATTGTTCAAAAATACTCACTCATTTTTACCTCCACCCCACTGTCCCACTTCTTTGTTACCAAGTTTAGCTATGCCATTTGCTTTAACCTCACAGTAGCCAAGGTGTATTTATTTCCTGCCATGTGAACTGGGCCTTGCCACGTGACTTGCCTTGGACAATGCGATGTTAGCAAATAACACAAGAAAGGGCTTAAGATGTGCTCCTTGACCAGGTGAGGTGGCTCACACCTGTAATTCCAGAACTTTGGGAAGTTAACGTGGGTGGATGGCTTGAGGTCAGGAGTTCAAGCCCAGCCTGGCTACATATGGAAAACCAGACTCTACTAAAAATACAAAACATTAGCTGGGTGTGGTGGCATGCACCTGTTAATTACAGCTCCTTTGGGAGGCTGAGGAAGGATAATCCTTTGAACCCAGTAGGCTGCAGTCCAGCCTTAGTGACAAAGTGAGACTCTGTCTCAAAAAATAAAATGAAAAAAAGAAAAAAAGATGTGCTTCCTTCTTGACTGCCATTATCGTGAGACAAACCTGAAACACACGGAACAAATCTGCGCCCAATCTGCAGCTTGAAGGCCTGGCCTTGCCAAGCCTAGCATAGGTGACTTCCATCCAGCCAACCTGAGGAAGCATGAGTAAGCCCAGCTGAGATCAGCAGGGACCCTCCAGCTGTCCCATAGACCACCCAAGAAATAAACGCTGTGCCCTGAGATTCATATTTCTCCTCTCTACTCCAGAATCATTACTTAGTCCTGTGGGGATATCCAGCTACACGATTTCAAAAAAGACATTTCCTCCCATTGCAGAAGGTCCAAACTTCCTAGCATATTCTCAGGATGCCCAAGTTCCAGTTTTCCTGGTATTTCGTAGTAGGAACCTGCCCTAGGCCTACTCTCTGAGGAGACACCACCTTCTTCCATCAACTACTTACCTCATTCAATATAGATTCCCAAGGGCCTCACAAATTTCCCTATTTCAGAAGGGAATCTGTAGTAATATCAATGAGAATGATTACAGTCTCTGTGACAGGACTTTGTTTCATTCATTACTATATCTCGTTCCTAGGAAATTGTCTGGCACATAATAGGAGCTCAATATATATTTGCTAAATAAATGAATAAACATACTAGAACTTTTCTTTCAACATAGATAATGACATATTTAGTGGGTCACTTTGATACATTCATCCAAATAACAGAGTTACTAGAGAATTTTGGCATAGAGTGATGGTGGGAAGTGGGGGCAGTGGGAGGTAAACTGGAGACTCACAAGGCTTTTCCTAGGGTTCCATAAATAATCCCAGGTAGGATTCCCACCAACTCTACATAAGAGTACATAACACTGCACATTACACATTGTAAGTCAGGGTCAGGACTGTCCATGATGGAACTGTCATAGGGCCACCAATCTGGACTCTTAACACTCCATCTGACTTCATTCCATGAGACCCGGGTGGAGAAAGCATGACAACCTCACATCCACATTCAATTGTCCAATTTTCATCTTACTAGGGAGCAGGGATATTGTCTTATAAAGAAAGGCAAGTGTGGTAGGGCAACAGGGCAAGGTGTCAGAAGACTTGAGTTCAAGGCTTGGTTTACCACATGCCTGAGTAGAAAATTTAAGGTAAATAGGCCAAGCATGGTGGCTCACGCCTATAATCCCAGCACTTTGGGAGACTGGGGTGGGGAATGGTTTGAGCCCAACAGTTCGAGACCAGCCTGGGCAAAACAGAAAGACCCTGTCTCTATTTAAAAAGAAAAAAAGAAAAATAGCTGAGTGTGGTGGTGCACCACTGTGGTCCTAGCTACTCAGGAGGCTGAGGCAGGAGGATCCTTTGAGCCCAGAAGGTCAAGGCTGCAGTGAGCCATGACTGCATCACTGCACTCCTGTCTGGGTGACAGAGTGGAGACTCCGTCACAAATTAAAAAAAAAAAGAAAAAAGAAAAAGAAAAATGAAAAAATGGTCTTTTACCCTACTTGAAATGTTACATTAGAAAGGCACTCCAAAATGTTTGGTTGAATGTAAGAATGCACTTGAGTGAATGTCGTCATTTTAATACAGTGATGCAATGTTGTCAGCATCAGGTGATTCTGAAAACAAGAAATAGACAAAACAAAACCTCCTGAAATAAAGAGCTAACCAAGTTGAAGTTGATACAAGCCTTAGGCAGAAAAATAATTCAAGAAAACATGTCTTCATTCACCATGTTATCCATCCACCAAAGGAAACATAATCTGAACAGTACCTCATAGATGAGAAAAGGGAAAAAAAGTATAAAAACAACATCTTAACCTTCATATGTGCTTATTTTGATTTATCATGTAAGACTGTAAGTCCAATCTTACAACTGTGGACTGACCATTAGTGTATTTGATTTTTGCATGCTTATTTTAAGAACGAATTTAAATGCCAAGATTTACAGCTATTTAACAGTATATGTCTTTTCATTTAAAATGTTATAATATCTTAAAATGCTGGCTTTCTTTGTCAAGGCAGCCCAATAAAATATGTAAATAAGAAAAACAAGCATGCACAAAAGGCTTGCTTCAGGCATTCTTCCTTTTGAGTTTCCCCTTTTTAAAAAAAAATAAAATCAAGAAAGTCATGTTATTTCATCACTTTGGATAAAAATGCATCAGATTATAATACTTCAAAACTAGCTGTAAAGGTAGAAGCTGTCTCAATAGGGAAAAAATGTTTCTGGAGGGAAAAAAGCTATTTTAAAAACAGATCTTGAAATGTTTGGACAAATCTTAGTTCTCAGACACACATACAGAAATTAGAAAAGGAACTTCCAAAATTATTCTAATAACCTTGCAACTGAAGGTGTCCTGAAGGTTGTTCTTTTAATTCACATCTTGACTTAGTTTGCTATCACCAAATCTTAATGATAGGCTCAAATGTCCAGTGTCTACTACTGTGAACAGGGAGGCTGAACATTCAATATCCAAGTTCTGGCTTTCTCCTTTCTGGAATTATTTTCTGGGTTGCAATTCTTGACTAGTTTCTGGTGTTCTTACTACCTAGTTTTCCATCATAACTGCTTTTTTTTCAGATTAAGATATAATCTACATACAATAAATTCACCCATTTTAAGTGTACGGTTAGCGGTGCTTTAGCAAATATACACAGTCCTGTAGCCACAACCATAGTAAAAATAAGAACACTTCTATCACCCAAAAGAGTTCTCTACTATCTCTTGTAGTCAACCTCCTTCCCCTTTCCTCATTAGACCCCATAATAATCAATGATGTCTGTTTTATCTCTATGTTGCCCTTTCTAGAATGTTAAGTAAATGAAATAATCTAATATGTAATTTTTGTCTGACTTCTTTCACTTAGCATAATTTTTTGAGATTTGTTTGTGCCTGCATGTATCAGTAGTTGGTTCCTTTTTATTTGTGACTGGTGCTCCACCTTATGGATTTACCATGACTTGTTTTTTCATTTACCAGGTGATGGCCATTTTATTGTGTCTAGCTTTTGTCTATTATGAATAAACCTGTTATGAATATTGAAGCCATGTCTTTGTGAAGGCATATAATTTTCATTTCTCCCTAGTAAATACCTAGGAGTGGAACTGTTGGGTCATATGGCAAGTGTATGTTAATTTACAAGAAACTGTCAAACTGTTCTCCAAAGTGGCTATACCATTTTAGATTTTTGTCAGCAGTGTAAGAGAATTCCATTTACTCTGTCCTTAACTCTTAAATGGAAATCTTATAATTAAACACTGTATGTAATACCACATGATGACTTGACAACTCACAGCCATTTGAGTTAAGTAAGTTTAACATTTATAGAGATTATGAGCATGGCTAGCTCATTTTATTTTTCCTGTATCCTGTGAAGAGGGTATATTTATTACTCTTCATTTTCAGATGAGAAAACTGAAGTTTAGAGGGGTGACTTTGCCCATAAAACAAGTGACAAATTTGAAACATTATCTGAGGCAGTCTATAGCCTCAGTCATAGCCTGCCTCAGTGTGTAGAAGACAACTGGTGGTTGCTTACAAAAAATGTATTTAATGATGCATGGCGAATAGAGCACAGAGTTGTTCTCTCACTCTTTTCTCTCCCCATGTTTGAAGAAAGAAGATAAAAAGATAATCATATAATTTAGAGGACCTTTCTTGTTAACTTGTTATGCCCAGAACCAGGAATTTAGGAGATGATGTCACCAAAAGAGTATACATCCTAATATAGGGTACTGAGATCAGAGTTGCAAGTCATGTTCATTCTTTCATTCCTATTCCAATATATCCCGAATCCGCACTAGGATATTGCATTGAAAGGCATAAAAATATACCCATAAGCACTTAGATGGACCAATTCTCATACTACAAAAATGTATTCAGCAGAGTTTGAAATGTACTTTAATCACCAGAGACAAGGCAGCCTTTACATATGATGGTTGTACTTGAAGCCCTGCTAATTGTCCCTTGCCTCTGCTTTGCAGGCCTCTGCTTTGCAGGCCTGAATTAGCTTATGCCCTCACTCTATTTATAGGTTTGATGAGTAAACTTAGATTCTCCTTAATCTTTAAAGACTGAAAACATAAGGGGATGTGAATTGGAAAGGTCAGCATTACAGAATCTTTCACATCCCCAGGGCATCCCTGTTCTGACAGCCCAGAGGAGTTCGCAGGTCACTTCAACCTGTAGTGTTCTTTCCTGACTTCTCCTCTAGGTTAGCTGTGCCCATCCCCACTGCCCAACCTATTATTCTCTCCATCAATGAAATTATTATGGCCTATGTAGTATTACTAGTAATAATTATAAAAATCATGTTTTGCACACTCATTATGTGCCAATCACTTTGTTAAGAGCATTAAATCTTCACAGCATCCTTATGAGGTTGGTCTTATTGTCTCTAATTTACAGAGGAGAAATCGTGTATCATCAGAAAGCCATGTAGCATGTGCCATGTCAGGTAGGCAGGGGCTCTATTCTATACTGTTCCCATTCAAGAAGGCTTTATGATTAGCGTCATCATAAATTGCCAGAGAAAAAGGGAGAGAAAGGTGGCAAACTGAACACTGCTTCCTAAGTGCTTCTATTAAGAAATATTCAATGTTACTCATTTTCACATTTTGTTGGTCAAAGTAAGTTGCATGACCATGCCTAATTTAAGAGATTGGAGAAGCATAATCCTAGCAAGTGCAAAGAAGAAGGAAAACCAAAAATATCTGATGAACAACACTAATGATTAGCTCATTTGATATCCTCAGCATTTAGTAATATGTATGAGGCCTATTTGATGGATGCTGGAGAAATGAACTAAATGAATATTAGATACACAAACTGTGACTCTTTGCTAATAATATTGATTTCAATTGATGTCTTATGAAATTAATCTCATTACTTTAGTATCTTGAACACATTCATTTATCCATCTTAAATATATTCACTTATAATTATTTAATAAGAATTTAATGAGAGATTAGCGTTCTAGGTACTTGTTAAGCTAAAACTAGTTATGAAATATAATGCCTGCCTACTAAGAAATTTAGAGTGCCTGTACAAACATATCTACTATGATATATAGAGTACGTTCATATATAATATATATGTGTATGTATATGTTTGTATTTTGTTAATTTTATTTTTTAATTGACAAGTATAAATTGTACATGTTTACGGTTTGTAACATATTTGATATATGTACACACTATGCAATGGCTAAATTATATGCCTATCCTAAAATACTTATTATTTTCTTGTGGCAAGAACATTTAAAACCTACTTTTATCAATATTCAATTATACAATATATTGTTATTAACGGTAGCCACCATGATGTAATATAAATCTCTTAAACTTATTGCTTCTATCTAAATAAAATTTTATGTCGTTTGACCAACATCTCCCCAATCCTCTCACTCACCCCCAGCTTCTGATAACCACCATTTTATTCTTTGTTTCTGAGTTTCACTTTTACACTCCACATATAAGTGAAATCACGTGGTATTTGTCTTTTTGTGCCTGGCTTATTTTAATTAGCATAATGTTCTCCAGGTTGATCCATGTTGTCAAAAATGACAGGATTTTCTTTTTCAAGGGTGAACAGTATTCCATTATGTGTATATACTACCTTTTCTTTATCCATTGATCTGTTCATGGACACAGGTTGATTCTATATCTTGGCTATTGTGAATAATGCTTCAGTGAACCTGGGAGTACATATATATCTTCACCAAACTGATTTCATATTTTTTAGATATATATATCCAATGGTGGCATTGCTGGATGACATGATAGGTCTATTTTTAATCTTTTGAGGAATATTTATACTGTTGTTCATAATGACTGTATTAATTTACATTCCTACCAACATTTAAAAAGCATTCCCTTTTCTCTATATCCTTGCCAACACTTGTTACCATTCATCTTTTTTATATTAGCCATTTTAACGGTGTGAAGTGATATCTCATTGTGGTTTTACTTTGCATTTCTCTGAGGATTACTGATGTTGAGGATTTCTTTCACATATCTGATGGCCAGTAGTATGTCTTCTTTTGAAAAACGTTTGTTTAGGTCTTTTGTCCATTTTTTAATCAGGTTATTTGTCTTTTTGCTATTGAGTTGTTTTGGTGTTGAGTTGCTATTTGAGTTCCTTTTATATTTTGGATACTAACCTTTTATCAGATGTACATTTTGCAAATATGTTCTCTAAAACCCTAGATTGTCTCTCCATTCTGTTGATTGTTCTCTTGCCTGGGCAGAAGCTTTTTAGCTTGATATAATCCCACTTGCCTATTTTTTCGTTGCCTACACTTTTGGGGTCACACCCCAAAATTATTTTCCCAGGCCAATGTCACAGAGCTTTTCCTATAAGTTTTCTTGTAATAGTTTTAGAGTTTCAGGTCTTACATTTAAGTGTTTAATTCATTTTGAGTTGATTTTTGTATATGGTGTGAAATGAGGGTTTAATTTCTTTCTTCTTCACATGGATATCTAGGTTTCCCAGTACCATTTATTCAAGAAACTGTCCCTTCTCCATTGTGTGTTCTTGGCATCTTTGTCAAAGACAAATTGATCATAAATGCATGAATTTATTTCCATGTTCTTTATTCTGTTCCATTGGTCTACATGTTTGTTTTTATGCCAGCACTATGCTGTTTTGATTACTACACTTTTGTGGTAAATTTTCGAATTAGATAGTATGATGGCCCTGCCTTTGTTCTTCTTGCTCAAGATTGCTTTGGCTAGTCGGGGTCTTTTGTGATTTCATATGGATTTTAGAATTGTATTTTTCTGTTTATTTTAAAAATGTCATTGGAATTTTGATAGGGATTGCATTGAATCTGTAAATCATTTTGGCTAGTACAGACATTAAAAAATATTAACTCTTCTAATCCATGAACACAGGTATCTTTCCATTTATTTGTATCTTCTTCAATTTCATAGACTAATGCTTTATAATTTTAAGTGTATACCTCTTTCACCTTCTTGGTTAAATTTATTCCATAGTATTTTATTTCATTTTTTGAAGCAAGTGTAGATCAGATTATTTCATTAATTTCTCTTTTGGATTTTGCTTTTGTATCAGGTAACTTTACTCAATTCATTCATCAGTTCAAACAGTTTTTTGGTGGAATATTTAAGGTTTTCTGAAACCCCGTCTCTACTAAAAAATACAAAAATTAGCTGAGCATAGTGGCAGGTGCCTACAATCCCAGCTACTTGGGAGTCTGAGGCAGGAGAATCACTTGAACCTGGAGGCGGAGGTTGCAGTGAGCCGAGATCAGGCCACCGCACTCCAGCCTGGGTGACAAGAGCAAAACTCCATCTCCAAAAAAAAAAAAAAAAAATTACATCATCTGCAAACAAAGACAATTTAACTTCTTCCTTTCCAATTTGGATACCTTTTATTGCTCTGGCTAGGGCATCCAGTATTATGTTGAATAGAAGCAGTGTGAGTGGGCATCCTTGTCTTGTTTCTGATCTTAGGAAAAAAGGTTTCAACTTTTCACTGGTGAGTATGATGCTAGCTATGGGCTTGTCATACATGGTCTCTATTGTGTTCATGTATTCACTGCTCTGAGGCCTGGGAGGCTTACTTATTTGTACTGTGTGAATAGAACTCCTTCCCTCTAGCTCTGGATTGGTCTTGCCAATGAAAGGGACACACAGGCAAACCAGAAGGTGGAGAGTGAGCTGGATGAGGTATTTATCTCCACAGCACCCCGCCTTTTAGATCATATCCATGTGTATGTCCCTCCAGTGCTGTGTCCCTTTGCTGGGAGCTGCAACCCTCCACATCTCTTTTTTTCCCCATAGCTGTCTTTCTGGCTTTCAGTATTCTTTCTCCTTATTCTTTCAGGACTGGGAAGGCACAGTCCTGCGCTGTTACTGGCTTTGAATTACTTCACCATCTTTTGCTGCTTGTCCTAAATGCTGCCCACATTTTTGTAGTTAGTCTTTTTATTAAACTCTGTCCAAATTACCACTTTTTCCATGTCATCTCTTTCCTACTAGAACCCTACTAGTACAGGAGATAATTTAGATAGAGGTCTTGAAAGTTTGCACGTAGTATACTCAGGAAAACATAGATGTTACACTTCTCTGTATGGGGCCAAATCTGCAGGACCCTTCCCTTTACCACCTCTGTTACTACCTAGACCCTTGTGACTACCTTTAAGATAACAACCCAATGTCTAAATAATTCACTGAAAGTCAGTGGCACATTGTCAAAAAAGAGTTTTTTCTATAATCCAGATAAAGATCAATGTCTGATCTGAATGCCAGTGCATACATTGTAATATTTTAGCTGCGTATTCTTAGGCCAACATCTCACATGATTTCTATGTAGATCACATGAGATAAAGTCCACACGCCAATGTTACGGATGGATTTTATTGATAATGTTACAAAATCTTTAGCTTGTTTTTCATAAAAATTCTCCAGCCTTACTTCCATTATTTTCTCTCACTTCTCAATGGTCTCACTACTCTTCTGCCTCATACCAGGATGGTAACTTCCCTTTCTCTTCTCTCTAACACCCATTTCACACCAACTCCACATTTTCTAATATTACTCCATCTTCCTCAACATAGCCTTCAATCCCTCTCTCACATCAGAATTAAGCAAAGCTTCCCAGAATGGTTGCACATTATGCCCTGACAAGTGCTGGCTTGTCCCTCCACTCCCAACACTGTGCCCCCAGGTGGGAGGCTACAAGCACAAGAGGAAGGGGTGCCTCCTCTTCTCTACACAATTCTATGCTTATACATCTATTTTCTATCAATCTTCTCAAAATATGCACACAGCAGTCACTTACAAGTCTTAAGCAATACAGAATCACATACATGTATGTAGCCTATTTTTAAATACTAAATATCTCAGTTAATTTTTGTAATAAGACACATTGTAAAGATGCAAATAATACCTAATATATCTTAGATTTTATATTAACCATAATAAGATTTTACCAAGTAATAGATGTAATGTTTAAAGAGTTTGACAGGCATCAACTATTTTAGGCATTATATATTTTATGTAGCTATGATATGTTCCAAGAAAATTAAGTAAAAATGCTTAATTAAGAAGTTTTAAAGGAATTTGATTTCCTATATTACACATTAAAATTTCTAACTAAACAATTTGTATCTGTTGAATAATATTAAAATAAGTTTACCAGTTTGTAAGTTCCTATCACTTAGTAGACTGAAGCCATTAAAGACTTTGGATCGGCAATTTTACATGTGAGGGCTTTCACTCAAAGAATGGATCATAACTTTAGTGTTCAAATATGCCATCAGAAAGCTGATATGCTGAAATGATTTGGAAGCAAAACAACTATGACAGCTACAATTTTGACATTTATAATAATTAACTGCTACTTTTGAAAGGAAAAAAATGCTTATCACCTATATGATATGGTACATGCTGAACAAAGTTTAACTGCCCTTAAGTAACCAGCTTGCATTATGCTACATTCACACTAACAGCCAGTCCTTTGATGTGTACAGAATCACTGCATCATTAGAATTACTGATTATTAAAGCAGTGCTAAATTTAAGCACAGGTAAAAATTCAACAAATTAAAGAGGAAAGTTTGTCCTTCTCAAAGAGTGACTGGTTCCTCATCCATGTTAAATATTTTTTCACAGAAATCACAAACTCTAACCCCTCTCAGAATGATGAGTCTTTGGGCAAAAAGTGTTTGGAATAATCCAGTGGGAAATTATATATAAAGTCATCTCTCCTAGATAACCTTAAAATTAACAGAAATCAACAAATTGTTCCCAAAGGAATCGTGTTCTGATTGGTCACCAATATAATGGGTTTTAAATAGCTAAGCATAGTCAGAAAATATGGTAACCAAATTAGAAAATTATAGTTAAAATTTGAGGGTACAATGTCACCTAAAAATAGCTCAAGCTACAAATGAAATTAATTATTTACAACTCAGTGGTAGGTAAAAATATTTTTTATTTCTTTTCATAAAGACATGCCAGTACTATTTTAATAGTAACCATGGTATGTGAGAACATATACAAATAAATTGTATGGTATCTTGACTCTTTAAAATACTAGTTATAATATATTTTGACTTACATCTTATCTAAAACATGTCTTTCCCTTTTAGTACTCATTTTCCCTTTTTAAAGCACAAGTCGTTAAATACTTGTGGTTAGTTTTAATAGTTATATAAATTTACATTTAATATTTGTACACATTTTTCACTTAAAAGTAGTGCTCAAAATTAGTGCATGTTTAGATAAATTGTCCATGGATAAACATAAATATTCAGAGATTCAGAAAAAACTATAGTTTATAAGCATCTAATTTTTATATATGATTTTCTTTTTTATTCTTGATTCAAAGCTAATTTTTTTGTCACTTTTGATATCTCTTTACAAAATACCAGGTAACTTCTGATAATATAGTAACAGATTATACATTTTTTAAAAAACAAACAAAAAACCCTCCAGGAATCTAGAAGAGCTAGCTGTATCTCTGTGTTGCTTAACAAATGTTACAATTAAATGTAGCATAAAATTGTAACCATAATATATAACATACATAAAATATGCTGCAGAAAAATAACAAAGTATTTTACTATACATGTTTGAATATTTTGACATCCAAATAAAAAATTCCAATTGCCAGAATATATGTATAATAGCTATATAAACCAAGGAAAATGACCTCTACTAAAAATATTTAACTAAATTTAGAGTGATCAATTTTAGGTGTCATTTACAACCTAAATGACTCCTCTCTATGGAGTCTGGTCAAGGGAGGAGTTAAGCAGTTAATTTTTAATTGTTACATTAATAGCACAGCAATGAACATAGAATTAGTTGCCTGACTCAGTTTTAGCAGTTATGGAGTTACCTATACTGGCCTTACACAGAGTCAATGATTGCCATTTGCTGTGTTTAAGGCCACGACAAGGAATTCCATGAAGATCTGCAGAATAAAAGAAAGTGCTCTCAGTCTCCACTCGGGCACCATGGTGGTACATACTGTCACTCCTGAACATTCTAAAGCATGGCACCAGAAAACCCAGAAAGAAAGGGAAAGAAGATAACTTGATCAATCAGTGCCTACACATACATTTACCAAGGATTTGCTCTTTCAAAGGCAAGCTGTCAACTGGCAGAAAAGACAGTCTTGTAAAACTGGCATCGAATTAGAAGAGTACTGATGGGAAGTGACTGTTAATTTCCTGTATGAACCTGGACTCCCTATTCCAGATCAGGAAGCCTAGGCTTGCCCTGGATTGGTGTAGCACCCAATTGCTGTAATGTGTGAGTTCTGAAAGATAATGTCCCACTAAAACCAAGCAGACAGTTCAACCCATGTTTTACTCAGAAGAATCTGGGCAGAGAAGCAGTAACTAGGAATGCGACAAGTGGATTCAAAGGAGACATAATATGGAGCAAAAGGCTAGCTCCACCAGCTGGAGATATTGTGGAGGAAAAGGCTGACTTCTATGCAGCAAGAAACAGAAGAAAGGATGAGGGAACTCGGAAGATGGCATAGGAGGGGGAAGAAAACCCTGCATGTTAGACCACGGCCAAAAATAAAACCAAATTGCTAATCATCAAAACTGAGGGACAAGTAAAAAAATGTAAATAAAACATGGAATGTGAAATAATAACAGAACAATATTTATAACACACTTCTATGTAGAAAAGCAGATGATAATGGATATTACAATTATTATTGCCACTTTTATAAAACAAATGTGTGTAACTAGCAAAAGATGGGGTAGATAAATTCAACAGAATGCAGAGTAATTATCTTTAAGTAGTGGTAAATTTTATTTTCTCTCTCTTAATTTAGGTACAATACTTTTATACAATAAAATTTATTTTTATAATTAGAAAAACATATCTATTTATAAAAAGAATAAATGGACGATTACATAGGTTTATTCGGTGAGTAAAGTACTGAACTAAATATACCCTGGTGAAAAAAACTACATTGATACATCACGATATAAAGAGGAATTGTATTGTGAAAATCATAGACCCGAACAAGTCAGCCTTAAAGTTCTCAACTTGACTACATTTTGACAAATTTCTTGCTGACTATGAGACCTTGACTTCCCATTTCTCAAAGAATTTACTTTAAAAAAAACCTTGCAATTACAAACTCTTTCTCAGCCCTTTTGAGACATAAATCTTTTGAGCCTCTTGCCACTTTCACAACCCTAAAATGTCTTTTTTCAAGGACCTGGAAGCCATCCTTTTGAAATATAATCTTCACAGAAGATAATGCCCCTAACTCCCTTCTCTGTGGGAATGGAGAAACCTAACTTCTACTAAGTGCCAATTAGCAAACACAGATGCCCTAATCCCATTGGCCAACCTGCCTCCCCAAATCTTCCATTACTTTTCCATGAGTTCCCCCTAGCACTTGAAAATCTTTCTGCATTTTGTTTTAGCAGAATTCAGTTCAATCTCTCTCCCCTATTGCAATAGTTTTAACACTTATTGCAATAGTCTTGAATAAAGTCTTCCTTGCCAATTTAACTCTGCACAGTACAGTTTTCTTTGACAGACCACACTTTATTTGTGGGCAAGTTTACTGTGCTTTTAAAAGCACTCTCTTTGACCCATTCCATGAGATTGGGTAGTTCAGCATTCTTCTTCACTCTTCTGTCCATGCAACCATACTGATAGAGCAATATCCTAAGGTTTAAAGTTTTGCAGGGAGTTTAGATTTTTGCTGGACTCCAAGTCTGAACCCTGTGTTTTCCCGAATTTCCAGTGAGGTATCGAAAAATTCTGCCAGCTGATAGTACAGTAATATTTTGTTTCATCTTTGGATATATGCTACTATAGTAATGCTTGTGAAAAGAGCAAGAACAGAAATATGGATGTGATTAGAAGAAAGAATTCCAGAATCTCAGTTATAATGCCATTCTGTAGCCCCAAACACATCTTAATTCCTCGTAAGAATGATTATTATAACTTGAGTAGTTATTAAGGGACAGACACCATCCTTCATGACAATGGTCTCATTTAATGTTCATAGCAACACAGTGAGGTGAATATGGTGATTACCATCATTCAGATAAGGAAATTAAAAATCAGATAACTTTATTAATTTGCCTAAGTTCACACAGATACTTAGTAACAGAGCGGGTATTTAACTCTAGACCCAGTAGTTCCATTTACCACTATATGGTTATTTCAAATTGAGTTATTTATCTCAGAAGGCCAAATTAGAGTTAGTAATATTAACCACTGTTTGACTATCTCCTCCAAAACTCATATTGTAACTTAACTGCCATTGTAACAGTATTAAGAGGTAGAACATGTAAGCAGTTATTAGGTCATGAAAGTTCTGCCCTCATGAATAAATTAGATCAATTATAATGTAGTTCGGTCCCCTTTATCTCTCTTTGTCTCTTGCACTCTCACCTTCTCTGCCATTTGTTGCCTTCCACAGTGTCATGATGCAGCAGGAAGGCCCTTAACCAGATGCAGCCCCTCCGTCTTGAAATTCCCAGCCTCCAGAATTGTGAGGCAAATATACCTCTATTTTTTATAAATTATCTAGTCTGTGATACTCTGTTATAGCTGCAGAAAACAGAGTAAAAGAGAAAATTGGTACTGGAAGTGGACTTGTTGCTATAACAAATATCTGAAAATGTGGAAGCAGCTTTGGAACAGGGTCATGTGTACAGATTGGAAGAAACTGGAGAAGTGTGCTACCAAAAGCCTGTACTGCCAGGAGTAGAGCATAAAGATTGATCCTGGTTAGAGCTCAGAAGAGGAGAGTTGTAGGGAAAGTCTAGAACTTCTTAAAAAGATTACTTGAGTGATCAGAATGTCGATAGAAACATGGAAAGTAAAGACCATTCTTACGACATCTCAGATGGTACTAAGGAACAAGATACCGGAAACTGGAGTAAAGGCCATCTTTGTTATATAGTTGCAAAGAATTTGGCACAGTTGTGTCCACATCCTAGGAATTTATGGAGTGCATAATTTAAGAGAGATAAATTAGGATATCTTGTAGAAGAAATACCTAAACAGCAAAACATTCAGCATTCAGGCTGCTGGGTGGTTTCTTTTAACTACATACAGTGAAATGTGAGAGGAAAGAAATGACTTAAAGACAGAATTTATAACTTAAAAGGAAGTAGAATGAAAAGATTTGGAAAATTCACAGCCTGATCATGTAAAGAGTGAAAAGATGTTTCTCAGGAAAGCAAACCAAGGGTGTGATCAAAGGACTGTTTGATATAGAGATAAGTATAGATAAAAGGAAGCCAGGTACTATGTCTTCAAAAGACAATAGAAGAAAGACCCTAAAAGCATTTCAGAGACATTCAAGGTTGCCCCTCCCATCACAGGTCCAGAGCTGTAGGAAGGCAGAAATGTTTTAGGTGGTGGGCCCAGTGTACCCACCATGTTCACTCCCCAGAGCCACCTCAGGTTTCTGCTCCCTGAATTCTGGCACAGTGCTCTGTGGCCACTCCAGCCACAGTTCATGCATACCCAGGTATGGCTTGACCTGCCACTCTGGAAGATACAAGCCATAAACATGAATAGTATCCATGTGGTGCTAATTTTTCAGGCATGCAGAATACGACAGTTGTGTAGGCATGTGTTCTCTACATAGATTTCAAAGAATATCACAGACAGAAACTATTGTGGGGTGGGGCCATGACAGTGAGCCCCTACTAGGGCAATGCCAAATGGACATGTGAAGTCAGAGCTGCCAGAGTCCCCGAAGGGCAACGTTTAGTAGAGGCATGAAAGTAAGGCCACCTCAGAGACCCTAGCACAGTACATCCACCACCAGCATACAACTGTAGCATGGGAAGACTGCAGGCGCAACTCCAACCTACCCCCTCAGTGTGACCTGGATGTGGGACATGGAGTCAAAGGAGATTATTCTCCAGCTTTAAGACTAAATTTTGTTTACCCTTTCGGGTTTTGGACTTACTCGGGACCAGTTACCCCTTTATTCTTGCCTGTATCTCCCTTTTGGAATGAGAATGTTTATCCTGTGGCTGTCTCACCATTGTATTTTGGAAGTAGAAAACATGGCTGATTTCACAGCTAGAGGGAATTTGCCTCAGGACAAATCATGCCTTGAGTCTCACCCCTATTTTATTCAGATGAGACTCTGGACTTTGGGCTTTAGAGTTGAAGCTGGAATAAATTAAGATTCTAGGGGCTAAATGGGATGGAATGAATGTATTTTGTATCTGAGAAGGACATGAGTTTTGGGGACCCAGGGTAGAATTCTACGGTTTAAATGTCTTCTTCATAATTTATGTTGAAATATAACTGACACTGAAACAGCATTAAGAGGTGCGACGTTCAAGAGGTGATGAGGTTATTAGGCTCTGTCCTCGTGAATGGACTGATGCCATTATCACAGGAGTTCGGCCCCCATTTTCCCCCTCTGTCTCATGTACTCTCACCCTCTCTCGCCATGCAATGCCTTCTGCCATGTTATGATGCAGCAAAAAGGGCCTCACCAGTTGTGGCCCCTAATCTTAAAATTCCCACCTCTGGCCAGGTGTGGTGGTTCATCACCATAATCCCAGCACTTCGGGAGGCCGAGGAAGGCAGACTGCTTGAGCCCAGGAGTTTGAAACCAGCCTGGGAAACGTTGCAAAACCCTGTCTCTACAAAAGTACAAAAATTAGCTGGGCGTGCACCTGTGGTTTCAGTTACTCAGGATTCTAAGGTGGGAGAATCGCTTGAGCCTGGGAGGTTGAGGCCACAGTGAGCTGTGACTGCACCAGTGCACTCCAGCCTGGGTGACAGAGTAAGACTCTACCTCAAAAAATTAATTAATTAAATTTAAAAAATTTCCATCTACAGAACTACAAGCCAAATACATTTCTATTCTTTATAAATTACCTATTCTGTGGCTTTGTGGCATAACAGCAGAAAATGGACTAAGACACTGGTCCCCATTAGTTTGTCTTTGAAAAGTGCTTGCCTCTGTTAAGCCTACATGGGTAAGTTGAGGCAGAAAAGCCAATAGTTACACTGGCTAACAGGAAAGCACCGACCATCAGCTGGTGAGACCCCAGAGGTAAGCCAGAGAGTGATACCTCTTCTCAAACTCCTCCAGATTCCCAGAGTTCAACAGCAGAACTGGACAGTGATAGAAAGCTAATACTTTAGTCTTCCCTGACTGTGAGCCATTTGACCACACCACTGTTCAGCTGATGGTTAAGAGAACTGTAAAAGAACATGGGGAGTAACTTCTAATTCTACTGTACACACAACCTTCTTTAGCAAAAGTGGGCTTTACAGGGCTTCCTATTCAGAATCAGTTTTACAAAATGGATGAAGCCCTGGATAGAAGAGTAGTCACCAGAAGGCATTTTATCCCCCAAAGCCAAAAACAATCTTCCAAAACTTCTCTCATCTACCAGATCATTCTCTAAACTCAGCTAGTTGTGTGCTTAATTCCAATAGAAAAAACACAGAAATCTAGGGCAGGTTCCATAGAGGAAGCTCTATTTTCTTTCTCAAGATAATACTGTTCATTGTTCTAAATTACTATTTCCAAAGGGAAGAACTGAACTAACATTCTGCTTTGTGTAGGCATTTTATTGGCTTTTTGTTGATTATTTTTGCTTTAGGTGGTGTAGGGGGGCAGCTGCTTAACTAATCCATAGGTGCAGAACCCTTTTACTTGTACTTTACAGTTATCAGTCCCTCATAACCATTCCTCACAACTTCCTTTTCCTCAAGCTTAAAACTGTTCTATCAGCGCCCAAAGGATAGTCACTGGGATTTCTCAGTATTTTCTTTCTGAGATGTGAACTGGAGAAGTTACCTGGTCAGCTTCCAGCATAAACAGCCATGATTAATTTTTCAGTAGTTCATACTTTCAGTTTTGATTCTTTGGTGCTCCCAGTGAAAGATTACTTCAGGAAAATTTCTATGTCCATGATATTTTAGAGAGAACAGCAGAAATCATGAGAGGGAGATTTTGAAATTGTGTTCACAGAATCTACTTTAAACTTTTAGTCATGGCTTTGACAGGACAGGAGAAAGTCCAGACAGTTCCTGCAGCCCTCAGTTACAACTCGTATTTGTACACATTTTTAAGGCCATATCAGAATGGGTCTGAGTCCAGACAGGATAGACACAGTAATAAATAGGAAGAGAGGCAAAAAGCAAACAGGCCAGAGGGAAAATATTTATACAAGCAAGAACAAGCTATTTTGTTACTTTAATTTGCCCAGCTACCACATCTACACCAAACCATATTTGTCCAAGAAAACCCTATGCTTTTAAAAACATTTTTTAACAGATTATGTGATTAAAATTTTTTCATTTTTTTCTTATCAAAATGAAAACAACACATATGAAAATATATGGCATCAGAAAAATTATTTATAACACTTAAATCAGGTAAGATTGTGTCTGACATACTATTAATTGATACATAAATTATCTTGTCTTGCTTACAGAATAAGATAGGGGCTGGTGGAAAGGAAATCCTTTTGCCTCATCAATCCATATTACTTGATAAAATATTGACTCTTCATCTCTGTTTGAATTCAAGAGTTTCCAATATAATACCTAACTTAGTATCTGAGAAGTAAGAGAAAAGGGTTAATTATTTAGGTTAATTTTTGTCTCACTCAGAACTGCAAGAAAAGCTCCAAGGAAACCAATCCATCTGGCTACCTTAGTATGATGCTTTCTCTTTGTTTACACTTTTTTTCCCCACTCAAACTGCACTTACTTAATTTATCTTTTTATTCAACTTGCTTACTTTATTACTGGTCTCAATGTTAAAAACCAATTTTAGGGTTTTAATTCTGAATTTTATCTCACCTCTATTGTTACAGGCGAACATACATGCACACATGAACACAAATACACATTAATTCTGGAAGAAAAGGTGGTTTTTCTACAAATACAATTCAGGGCATTTATAAATAAACATAATAATGGCAGAGCTCTCCAATAATTGCACAAGTGTGCTAATAAAATGCACAGATGTGCTTCAGATATTTAATATTAAACAGCAGGAATTTGGTGTCATTTGAGAGTTATTCTTAGGAGACTCAGTCCAAGATCAAAGTCTGCATTAACTTTTTTTCCTCTTCAATTAGCCAGCACTAATATAATCCCACTAATATTGATTCCCTTTCCTTCCCACAATGACTAATCTATAAATCTCAGTAATGCTAGCAATGCCCACCTACAATTAGTGTGATTAGTGAACCACTGTATTTATCTCAAAAGATAAACATATGGTAATTCAAAGATAACTGTTAAGTATAAAATATTGAGGGCTGCTAAAATTACAACTTAAAAACAAACGTATAACAGCATTAGAAGCTACAGTGACGAGCAGGGTAAACAGCTAGGGAGGGTGACTGAGTACAGTAGGGTATTTTTAGGTAGATAATTGTAATACTTGAAAGCTGACAAACTGTGATTCATCACAACCTATATTCAGTGTTAATATGTTCCATATTTATTTCTGGCTTTTATGTTAGGCGCCAAGAGTTTTCAAACCACTCTGACTATAAACTTGAAAACAAAGACAACAGTTATGTGTTTTAAATGATTTGCTGAAGCAGATACCAGAGGTAATGCTGGGTCAAGTTGATATAAAAGTGCTCTAGGGAACTCTTGGAATTTAATTTTAACTGAACTAAGCACACACTGATGCTCACCCTTTTACTCCCACATCCCGGATCTTCTGCACAGAGTTGAGAGAGAACTTAAAACTGTACTTGCCATGGAAACTTGAGGAGGTGGGAGAGTTCTCCAGGCACTAATTCAAGTATACTTTTACCTGCAATCATCAAAGTTATGGATTTCGCTTAGTCCAGTAAGGCCCACAAAGTAAGAGGTTCAGGTTGGACTTTTGTTTTGCATATTGTGTTTTTATAAAATTATTAAATAATTAAAAGATACATTAAAGTGTTCCTAAGATTTGAAATTATTTCCAATGGATAGTAATTGCATGGTATTGGTTCTGGAATGACTGTGTTAGAATGGAAATCTGATTGGAAGAAAGTCCTATGAAACTCTTTTGAAACTAATTTCATATTGTATTTCAATACAATTTGTGTGTGTGTGTGTGTGTGTGTGTGTGTGTGATTGAAGAAGAGCTGATAGACATTTATTTGAGGGAAGTAGGGCAGCTAAAATCCTCTGCCTCACAGCATTTCTTCTCTCTGCCACTGGTATTTTGGTCTTAAAAAATTCAAAGGGAAATTATGTATCAATAAAAAAGTCCATTTCCGTTTCCAATGTAATGCAGATGGTCAAATACAGAGATGCGTGTTTCTCCAAAATAACTGAATACTTTGTCAGATAACTGCAATTACTATTTGTTGAGCAAATAATATAGATTAGAGCATCTACTGTGTGCCAGGCACCAGGGTTGATTCTGTGATATAAAGATCAACGACTCAGCAGATCAGAGTCAACTGGGGAGAAAGACAAGAAAACACACAGGAAAAAAAGTGGGATGATGAATGCCGAGGTGAAAACAGGCAAACCTACTAGGGTACATGAGAGGATACCGCAGGTAGAAGTGGAGTCAGAGGACGTTTCACAATAGACATAGCCCCAGAAATTAATCTACTTCTCTTTCACAATTTTTCTGACCTTCACTGCTTCCTGTTCTATCCTCTTTCTCTTTAATCTTCCACCTTACTCCCCACTCTCCCATTCTTTATACATATCTGAAGCACTGATGATATGCCTTTGATAATAAGAAGTACAAATCACTAGAATGCAAATTCCTTGAGGGGATGGAGTATTGTTCATTTGGGTCACTGTTATATCCTTTAATACCTAGAACAGCACCTTGAACGTAAAAGTACGTGCTCAATAAATTTTATTTCAAAAAGAAATATTAGGAACCCAATGAAGAATTTTAAATTTATATTCCTTTTGCTCCTCTTTTTTTAATATTTTTTTTCCAAACATGTCACTTTTATAAAGTTTCTTTCCTCAAATTAACATACTTCCCAATCTCACTCCACAAAATTTTATTATGGGATATTCTAACTTAAAAATACAGCGAGGCATGGTGTCACAAGCCTGTAGTTCCAGCTGCTCCGGAGGCTAAGGGAGGAGGATTGCTTAAGCCCAGGAGTTAGAGACCAGCCTGAGCAACATAGTGAACAGTAAAACTCCATCTCTCTTTTTTTTTTTAAATTTCTATTTTAAGTTCAGGGGTACAAATGTAGGTTTGTTACACAGGTAAATTTGTGTCATGGGGGTTTGTTTTACAGATTATTTCATCCCTGGATTTTAAGTCTAGTATCCATTAGTTATTTTTCCTGATCTTCTCCCTCCTCCCACCCTCTACCTTCTGAAAAGCCCCATTGTGTGTTGTTCCCCTCTATGTGTTCATGTATTCTCATAATTTAGCTCCTACTTATAAGTGAGAACATGCAGGGTTTAGTTTTCTGCTCATGCCTTAGTTTGCTAAGAACAATGGCCTCCAGCTCCATCCATCTCCCTGCAAATAACACAATCTCATTCTTTTTTATGGCTGCATAGTATTCTGTAGTTATATGCACCATATTTTCTTTATCCAGTCTATCATTGATGGGCATTTAAGTCAATTCCATGTCTTTGCTATTGTGAATATAAGTGTGCATGTGTCTTTATAATAGGACGATTTATATTCCTTTGGGTATATACACAGTATTGGGGTTGCTGAGTCAAATGGTATTTCTGTCTTTAGGTCTTTGAGGAATTGCCACTCTGTCTTCCACAATGATTGAACTAATTTACACTTCCACCAACAGTGTATAAGCGTTCATTTTTCTTCACAACCTTGCCTGCATCTGCTATTTTTGGACATCTTAGTAATAGCCATTCTGACTGGTGTAAGATGGTATCTCGTTGTGGTTTTGATTTGCATTTCTCTAATGATCAGTGATGTTAAAGCTTTTTTTATACGATTGCTGACCGCATATATACCATTCCAGGACATAGGCATAGGCAAAGATTTCATGACAAAGATGCCAAAAGCATTTACAACACAAGCAAAAATTGACAAATGGGATCTAACAAAAAACTAAAGAGATTCTTCACAGCAAAAGAAACTATCAATAGAATAAACAGACAAACTACAGAATGGGAGAAAATTTCTGCAAACTATGCATCCAACAAGGGTCTAATATCCAGGGTCTATAAAGAACTTAAACAAATTTACAAGGAAAAAAAAACCCAAAGAACTCCATAAAAAAGTGGGCAAAGGACATGAACAGACACTTTTCAAAAGACCTTGTCTCTTAAAAGAAAAAATTCGTGGCATGTTGTAGAACATTTGAAAGTCAAGCTATGTTTTCTTGAAAGACACTCACTAGTCATCACCAATGACGAATTTGTCGTTATTATTATTATTAGATGACAGATAATTTAATATGTCTGCAAATGGCTATTTTTAAATTCCTCGATACATGGTAGAGCCTACTTGTTGAAAATAAGGTTGCGTTTCTTTGGGTCAAATCTTGTATTACCGTCAGATTTTCTTGCTGTTCTCTTTTATATTTCATAAGCATATGTAAATTAGAGTTTGGATGTAAATGCCCTGCATTTAAATACATGACATTAAGCAAGTATTTCTCCTGAGGTCTTACATGACCGCTTTAAATGCAAAATAATTTGATGAAATTATTTAGGGCTTATTATTTTTGAACTGGAAAGCATTAAGTTCCTTAAGGGTCAATGTATTTGAATTTGGTATTTTAAATAGCAGTTATACAGGAATACATGACACTATGAATACAAAAATCTATTCCAAGTGTCAAAAACACTAGTGTCAATAATATGTATTTAGTTATATCAGGATTTATTTCTATTTTTAGTGGCTTCATAATATAAAAGGGTCAATATGAGGCCAATCTCTGCTTTGCATATTGAGTGGATGCTGGTCTTTGTGCTTACACTGTTTCTGCTTTTAATCCATTCTGACTTTTCCAGTCCTGACCTTTACCTTAATAAAATCTAAACACTTATACCAGACATCTTCACATTTGGGCTGTGCTAACATTATTTCCATTTGTAAATCTTCAAGCAAGCTTCAGAGCATAGAGAGTAGATAGTTTTGATTTTTGTTATGAAAAGGAATTTTGAGTTTGTAAAAGAAAAGGGAAATCATAGAGGACACAAACTTGGACCTGATTCACTAAAAATCCAGTAAAATATTATACAGAAGAGCAACAGAAAATAAATTAAAGGAGCCTGGATTCTGATCATGGCTCATAGCCTTCAAAGTAACTACCTGTTGGGCTTCAGTTTTCATCTATAAAACAAGGTAAGAGACTGACTAATGTCTAGGGTCTTTCCATCAGCAATAGAATTCTGATTCTATGAAATGTTCAGACCTTCTAAAATCTGAAAGACTAGCATCACAAAAATGATACCAAGTTTTATTGAATTTCAGGTTTATTATAATAACCTTCTTGTTTATCATGTTTATGTTAATTTTTAAAATATTCTAAAATAAATTAAGATGGAAGATATCATATTTAAATAGTCTTGAAAAATGTCTCTAAATGTTAATTAGAATTTTTCTTAATGCCACCATTTAGCATTATTACAATACTCTTCTGTCCTTTTCTCAGCAGGCACAGAGTGAGAAATAGTATTGGTAGAAATGAGAATACGACAAAATAATGAACTATAAACATTTCAATAGGCCACCTAGTTTATTTTCTTTTTTACACATACATATTTTCATGTATTCACACCTTTATTCCCATTCACTTGGGACTTTTCAGGATTTACACGATAAAACCAAGTCTATCTTAATCTGACAATATTTGTCATCATCTGCATAATGTCATTGACCATTAAAATATTACTCATTATTTCCTCAAATATACAAATAAAAGTTTTCAAAACTAGACTAAAATACTGTTTGTTTGTTTCTTTTCTCGGCAATTGGAATACAATATTTCACACCAAGTTTTACAGAGTCTTGGAGCACATTAGGATCATTCTTATTCTTTCTCATGTGATGTCAGTCCCATTAATTTTAATATTACATGTTAAACATGATAACTTTCGTATCTTTTGCGGTCTCAGCTGAACTTTTAGACAATTTTTTTATAATTTAGGGTTTTCAAAACCTCCCTCTAGTGCTGAACTGACCCAGATCTTTTATATTCTATCTTCATTCCATTCCAAATCTTCTCTGATTAAAATGGACTTTATGGGAACCAAGTCCTCTTTGAATAATTCCCTGCTTAAATACAAGACAGGCTTTTCAGAATAGTATATACTGGTTTTCTCCCTTACTAAAAAATGTGCTCACTAACTTGTTAAATAGTCTTTTTTCTCTCCAATAATTTTCTTTATTATCATTTTCTCACACTTTTCCCCATTTGACTTCTCCAAATAAAATGTACTTTGTTCTAAATGTGGCATAAAAGAGTTTTAAGCAATGCAAAATAAAGGCTATCTGCTCCCATGCTGTCACCACTATTCTCTAATTACCTTCTACCTTCCTTTGAATTACCAAAGTGTTAGTCATTAACTCATGGAGCCAATACTGACCAATCACCAACTGTGTCGGCTCTATACCTGACCCTAGGAACACAGCATGAATTGAAACAGACTGAAGCTCTGCTCTCATGAAGAGTACCCTCTACCAGGGAAGAAAAACAGGAATTAAATAATGATGCAAAAAAAAAAAAAAAAAAAAAAACCAGAAAATAGACAGTGCAACCCAGACAAGTGCTAAGGAGAGGTGCCCACAAGCTATTATGGCACGCAATAGGACCAACAGCAAGATGCTGCCATTTCTCTCTTTACTTTCACTAACCAAATTCCGCCTGAAAATGAAGCCTTTCAGTCTCTTACCAAAAAAGAGCACTATGTGAGCATGTTTTCCACATACAGTAAATTCTTGATGACACATTAACTTGGTAAAATTTTTCTTTTGAGATTTATTAAAATTGTTCTTGCTTCCTCTCTATTTTTCTCCAGGAAACATCTCATTCAAAATAAGCTACTCTGAGTCAATGATTTTCAACACTGGCTGCATGTTAAAATCATCTGGACGACTGTACTAAGCCCAGGTTCCACCCCTGGAGATTCAAATTCAATTGCTGCAGCCTGGGAATCAAGATTTTTAAAATACAATGTGCAGTCAAGATTGAGAAACACAGCTGTATGCAGCGCTCTCTAGAAATTCAAGGACTTGATGAAGAAAAAAAGTATTAGCTAATTTTTAGTCAAAATGATAGATTAGTAAAGAATATATAGATATAAATGTTATTCTTATAGAAAAGAACATGTACAAACTAAAATTTTCTATAACTCAGTAATTAATATTGATTTTAATATACCTTCCATAGGATAATCAGATAAAAGTTGGCAAAAATAAATTCAAATTTAATCAGTTTAGAGGATATATGTAGAAAGATGGACTTTGAGCATTATTTCAAATAATGACAAGGAAAAACTATCAATAAATAATTGGTTAAATAAACATTGTTACAGGAATACGGTAACATTTAAAATAATAATGTCATTCCACATATTCTGAATAAAAGGATGATCGGGGAATATTGTTAAATCTTTTAAAAATCAAATTTCAAAAGAGTTTAATGAAATTATCTGTTGTACCTATATGTATGTAAAGATGTACGTATAAATACTGATAAATTTGTTTATATATGCAAAGAATGAATGTCTGGAATCATCACATAGTTTTCTGCAGAATGTGATTGGGGCAGGGCAAAGAGTTTGTCTTTTCATTAATACACTACCATATTGCTCAGCTCTTTAAAAAAATGAGCATGCATTCTATTATTTGAAAAATGTAAGATTCTGATTTCTGCAATTTCTGCAGAGCACACTAACTTTCTAGCTTATGAAAAATATAAAGACTCTTCCATGATTTCAACCATAAAATAACTGTAGAATTCTGTAAAAGATTGTGTAGTTTCAAAAATAAAATTGGCAAGTGGCGATTTATAAAAGCTTTCTGCCCACCTGGCAATTTAATTTTATTTTTCAAATATTATAAATTGATCTTTAATTTTTTTATTTTAACATATGCGGTTTTAGGATAGTAATGCTAATACAGTCCTCCTTTTTCAAAGTAATGATAAAGTTCAAAAAATAAGAGCTAACCATTACTTGGTATGTAGCCAGAATATTAAGGAGTATAGATTTCCCTATAAATTAAACAATAACTTTCAGTACCATTCAATAACATATTTCCCTACTATGTAATCAAAAAGAATCCTAAGATATTTCCACACAGTCAAATTCACAGTCTTGTATTTCATACTGTATGCCCTTGAGAATTTCAATGAATTTTGTCTAATCAGTCAATTAATAACATCTGCCTTTACTCACCCAAGACTAGCCTTTCAATTCTAACTCACTGTGACTTTTTTTATTCATCACAGGATACACTTATACATATTCAACACTATTTGAGTTTATTATGTTACGCAGTTAACTGTAATAATTTTACAAACCATTGCACAACATTGTGCAGTAAGAAGCAAGAAAATTGTGAATCAGTCAGGTCTAAATACTCCGAATGTCTTCATCCTTCAGAGTAACTCTGTTAAGTTTATATTTAAGTAGCCATGTTCTGTTAATTTAAAACAGAAGGTTGCTGAAGAGAGTAGAGTGGGACACAGGTATTGAGAAAGATTCTTGTATTCTCCCCATTTTCCTATCTTAGAGTGAATACACATGTGGATAAATTATTAATTGCCATTCATTTCTTTTAAAATATTTTCTGCCTTCTTTCTGTATCTCTAATCAGTTCAGATAAAGTTCACTTTGGAATGGCAGTACTTTGGAATGGCAATATGGCAAAGTGAAAAGAACACTGACTTTGGATCCAAACAGACTCAGGATATAGCTTGGTTTGCCATTTGTTGGGTGTATAAGCTTCACTCTGTTTTCTAATATTTGAAATCAATGTAATAACACCTATTCATCCTTCTATTCTACACCCAGCACAATGCCTATTATCTCTGCTGGTCTAGGTGGTAGTTAACAAATATTATATCCTGATTTTGTAAAATGACCATGAAACATACCTATGTAGTTAAAATTTACATCATGACTAATACAAAAGTTACAAGGCTGGTGTTAACTTAGACGTTAAACACTTAGAAATGTTTGGGCTACTGTTATATCTTGAATTCTATAATAGGTTTACCCATTAACTTAATTGATGGGTATCAACTATATCCCCGAAGCAAGTAATAGCAATATTTGGTCTCTGATTATATTGAAGAAATGAGAGACAGGTTTGGGTTTGTTTGTACAATGCTGAGCAGAGATCTATGTGAACACTTAAAAATTACATCAGCTTTATATAGATGACTTTATTGCAGTATTTTAATGTGTGTGATATTATTTCATACTTGGAAATATTGGGTCTTCAAATCTGTGTCATTATTCATGTGACCTGAGATGGAAGACTTTTGTATAGTTAAACATGGGAAAGTTTTCTAGAGGAGAAAAATATTTTTTATTTTAGCAATTCAAAATTCATATCTACATTTACTGAATTAATTGAGCACTTTACCAATTCTCTAACAGATTAAACATATAATATAGTCTTTGGTTGATATTTTAAAAAGCACAAGAAGGGCCAGGCGCAGTGGCCTACACCTGTAATCCCAGCACTTTGGGAGGCCGATGTAGGTGGATCACGAGGTCAAGAGATCAAGACCATCCTGGCCGACATGGTGAAACCCCTGAACTCCAGCCTGGTGATAGAGCAAGACTCAGTCTCAACAACAACAAAAAAGAGTGTATTGACTTTTGAAAGTAACAGTTGAAATGGGGAGCGAACAGAAATGTTCTGTTTTTTGATATGCTCGGTGGTTACAAGGATGTATTCACTTTATGAAAATGTATCAAGTTGTCTATTTATGATATGTTAACTTTTCTTTATGTATATTTCAGTAAAAACATTTCTTGTAAAAAAATTCACAGGGATAATGCCTGTAAAATAATGTGGTTGGTAAGACAACAACATGGTTATCCAAAGACATAATCACTCAGACTAAAGCCAATCCTTAGTTTTGAAAGTTTTAACAAAGTCCTAATTTTATTTTAATGTCTAAATTTTTCTTTATTTATTCAAATTAGAATATGCAGTAATCCAGTCATTAACTTAAACAGCTGGACCATTTTGCACCTTTGCATTTCCCACAAATTCTACTCTATGACATTATAATTTGTAATATCAACCAACATTGTGGTTAAAAATTTCATCTAACTAGTCAAATTTTATATACCATATCAAATTGATATTCCAACTTAGTAGAACACCAATTGTCTATTAAATCATTGTTCTCAATTGCATTTATATCTAATTACCTTCCCTTTAGCAATTATTTTTCCCATCAGCCTTACCCCCATAATTCCTGTTTATATGTGTTTTGTATTCTTCATCATATTATAAGCTCTAACCTAGGTCCCAATTACCAGATATTTAGATGGTAGAATTTATCCAATAGTAAAATAAAACTACTTCAAGTATGAAACATGCAAGTGTCTAATAAGACAAAACCACAATCAAACAAACAATTTAGCAGAAAGTGAGGCAAAAAAGAATACAATGGCAAGGAAAGATAGTTTAGTAAGATCTTTCAGGGAAAATGTATACACATGATTAGCTAATTACCAAAACAAGAGTAGAATCAGTCCCTCTTTTCTAAGCAGAAAAAGCAACAAAATATATCTAGGTAGTGTGATTCCTCGAATGCCATTTTAAGGAGTCACAAAGGCCAGGCGCAGTGGCTCACGCCTGTAATCCCAGCACTCTGGGAGGTTGAGGTGGGTGGATCGCCTAAGGTCAGCAGTTTGAGACCACTCTGATCAACATGGAGAAACCCTGTCTCTACTAAAAATACAAAATTAGCCGGGCATGGTGGCACATGCCTGTAATCCCAGCTACTCGGGAGGCTGAGGCAGGAGAATCGCTTGAACCTGGGAGGCTATGGTTACAGTGAGCTGAGATCACGCCATTGCACTGCAGCCTGGACAACAAGAGCAAAACTCCATTTCAAAAAAAAAAAAAAAAAAAAAGTCACAAAAAGAGGTATGTATAGTATTAGGCAGCATGTTGAGGTGTGGAACTTGTCCTGTAACCATTATCGACAGGGGTGTCCTTACCACAGGGTGGAGATGACAGTGACGCATGCCCCTTTCCATTTAATATGGCTTAAGGAGACTGAGAAAGACAGTGCCCCCATCTAACCACACTGTATCCTGAGGAAAATCCTCACCACATAAGACAGTTATAGGATCAGAAATTCTAAACTAGAATTCTAACACCTTTCAATCAATCAAAGAGCATTGCATGATTTTTTGCTTGTTATTAAATATTAATGCCCCTTATGAATTTATCACATACTAGCCTATTAAGGTTAATTAGGAGTTGAACTCTAAAGAAGTTGGGAACTGTTTAGAAACTGTTTTAAATATAGAACCCTATCTGTGAAAACTGTAGAACATTACAAATGAAACATGAGTGCCTTGAGATCTGGAAGAGTAGGATGGAAGTTGAGGGAGGAGAGAGAGGCCCCGACAGTGGACAGGAGAAAAGTCCTAAATCTCAATTTAACTTATCTCACAAGTTAGCCCATGGGCAGATCTTGGGTGCCAGCCAATTAAACACCAATATTTTTTCAAGCTATTGTTTTTATGGAACATGTACATCTTAGGCATATTCCCATATTTTATTTTATTTAATTTATTCCTCCATGGAGTCTGGTCACTGCTCCTACTGAACACAAGAAATTACTGCTGAGAAAATAAGACGACTTTTCCAAGCTCATAATTAGCAGGCAGCAATATCCATTTCCACTAACATCTACTAACATCCTACTCCATTTCTGCTAACACAGAACCTAATACTACTCTCATAGGAATAAACTATACCAGCTTTCCTTCTCCTCTTCCTTTTTCTTCTCTTTCTCGTCTTCCTCCTCCTTTTTTATATATACCTTACTTCATTCAAAAAGGATTTTGGGAGAATATTATTCAGCCATGAAAAGCAATGAAACTTTGATGTATGCTAGAAAATAGATGGACCTTGAAAACATTATTCTGGTTTTTGTTTTGTTTTGTTTTGTTTTGTTTTTGAGACAGGATCTCACTCTATCGTCCAGGCTGGAGTGCAGTGATATGGTCATGTCTCACCGCAGCCTAAACCTTCAGGGCTCAATTGATCGACCTGCCTCAAAAACATGCCACACACAGAAAGACAAATATTGCATGAGTGCATTTATATGAGTTACCTAAAATAGGCAAATTCATAGAGACAGAAAGTATAATAGAGTTACCAGGAGATGAGAAGGGGGGGAAGAGCAAGTTATTGTTTATTGGGTACTGGGTTTTTCTTGAGGATCAAGATATAGTTAAGTATAGATACTGATGATCACATAACATTGCGAGTGTATTAATGCCATTGAATTGTACACTTTACAAATGCTTAAAATGATAAGTATTATATATATTTTATATATATATATTAGCACAGTGAAAAATGACTTGAGGAAGAACTAAGAAATGTGTAAACAGCATTATGTATATGTGAGAAGTGGAACTACGTGGAAATAAGAGTAGGAAATAGACCGAACTTGGGTGAGGATACATATGTATGCCACTGGATCCTATATAGTGGTTAAAGGTAAGATGCGAATTTAGTTCTGGTTTTCTTGGCAACCAAAACAAAAATTTACAATATCCACAAAATGACAACCAGAACAATTGCTTGGGATAAGTGCTGGTAAAGAAACCAGAGAGAAATGTCATCAGAAATTCTCATAAAGGAAATACCTCAAGATGTGGTGGCAAGTTTCCTCAACTGCATTTGCGTAATAAAGACAAAAATAGGTTTCTTTATGGTTGCTATCTGTATTAAATGACTTTTTTTTTTACACTTGTGGTTCCCACTAGAGGAAGTATGATATATATACAAAGTTTTTGAATGATTCACTACTTATGAAAAAAGCCTTCAAAAAATTGTCATCCCTTTTTCATAAGCAAATTTGTTTTAATGCTTGCTAATTCAGTAGGCAAACTTCCTGTAAGGCCAAAATGCAATTCAGTAAATATCATTGTGCAAGAGGCCAAATCAAGTCTGTATTTGTGAATCACTATGCTCAGAACAATCGTCTGTAAAGTTTAATACTTGCATTGGAAAATAGGAGTTTGGAACTTTAGCTTCCCTTTGACAAGAAAGTAGCTAAATAATGGCTTGTATTGACGACCAGAGCTTTAGTTAACAACCTCACTGACTTCATTGAGACCAGGGAGAGGCATGTCTGCCTCAGCTGCACAGATGTCCTCCGATCCAGGACTTCTAGAAGAATGGCTTTGCTTATTGTTAATATGAATTACATGTGCAAATAATTACCCACTAAAATTATCTGATGTATGTCTCAGGAAGGGCAAATAAGTAATAAGTGCTTTTAAAAAATATTACAACAACTTATTTGTTGGTTTGTTTAATAAACAGTGGTACCTTTCTCTTTCTTGTTCTTAAGAAGGAATATGATTGACTATTTTTTGTGAGGAAAGACCAAATACAAAAGCAGAACTGCAGTTCATTTCATTGTGTAAATAGGCTCGTTTAATGCCGGCTAGTTAAGCTATAGATCTAAAAGTCAACTGGAGAAAGCAGATGACTTATAGGAAGATTTATTCATATTGCTACTTAGTCTCAGAACATAATACCTCATTTGTATGAAAACATTGATGGAATGAGTTAATTCTCAAAAACAGAATACCCATTAATTAAATTTTACCTACATAAGCACCAAGAGTTTATTCATTTAATTATTTGGGTAGAAAATCTGTCTACATTACATGTGTCAATGGATTTTTTTTTTGTCATTTAAAAAAATTAAACATTTTATTTTGTAATAATTTTAGGTTTATGAAAAAGTTATAAAGATAGTAAAGACAGTTTAGACAACCCTTTACTCTGTGTCCCTTAATGTTATATATTACCAGACATATTGTACTATGAAATTGACTGTGGTATATGACTATTAACTAAACTACAGACTTTATTTGGATTTCACCAGTTTTTCTACTAATGTCCTTTCACAGTTCCAGAATCCAATTCAGGATACTACATTGCATTTTAGTGCAACTGATTTTTAAACCAAGAATTTCTAATGTGAATTAATCTTCTCTTAAAGACTCATGTTTCAACATTATAAGCATCAATTACACTAAACCATAATTTACTGATTCCTTTAGGGTTTGTTGAAATGAGTTGCATTCTTTGAATCTTATACTAACTGGCCCCAGACAGCAGTAAATTTGAGTACATTCTCATGTTTATGGTGTTTTTATTGTCTGTTTCTTCCCCTGGTGGCAAAATATTGTTGTTGTGTTGGTCATAGAGTTGAAGCTTGGAGTTGAAGTCAGAGTTGTGGTGCTTGTTGTTACTTATGTTGTTTGGCTATCATCCATCAATTATGAAGGATCAAAATCCAACAACCTATTTTGAGTTCTTGCTCTTAACCTCTTTGGATTTTCTGATACCATTGAACAGCACTTTCATTCTTTAAAACATTTTTATTTTTCTCTTAGATTCAGTAACATTACAGTCTTCTGGGCTTACTCTTTAGCTGGCTCTCACCACCCAGCATCTACCTCAATCTCCAGCTACTCTTCGTCATTCTCCTTCCATAATGTAAATAGGCTAGGAAGTTGCATCACTGACACTATTTAATTCTCTCTTCCACTCACCCTTTCCATGGCTTTCTTCTCCAGTCTCATGACTTTTACTGTCAGCAGTATCCTGATGACTCCCAAGGGCCAGTCTTAAATTTTAAATTACCTACTAGACAACTTTACCTAGATGCTAGCTGGCATTTCAAACTGAATATGCCAAGACTGAACTGATAATCTCCCCACCCATAATTGTTTTTTCTTCCTTCCTGTGTTCTCTGTTTACATTTATGATACCATGCTATCCCAGGTTAGCCGCGGTCAAAATTTTGCCATTTTCCTGACCCCCATTTATCTTTTCCTCAATACCACATCCAATCAGTTGTCCACATTTATTGACTGAATCTGTATTAGTTTCATTAATTTTTCCCACCTATCTCTCCCCACTGACACTATCACTAGTAGCATCAACCATAGTGGGCACTTATAAGTTATAAAACAAATATAAAGTGCCCTTTGCCTGTGCTATTTTAATACCTCCTAACTTGACTCTTTTCCCCAAACTCTTCCTCCTCCAATAATGGACACTGGGATGCATAATTTATCTTCCTGAAACCCACATCTAACTATGTTGTTCTTTTGTTAAAAAAGTTAAGGTACACCTTTAAGTCTTGCTTTAATCTTTGCTGCCTAAGAGTGAAAGGCATTTGCTTGGCATTAGCATCCTTCTATCTGACTAGGGCCTTCTCTCTTACCCAGCCTTCTCTCTGGCCTTAGTCAGACAGAAGGATGCTAATGCCAAGCAAACGCCATTCACTCTAACATCTACTACCTTCCTGGTCTGTATCCATTTAATTTACCTCTTACCAGTTTCAATGCATGAACCGTCCTGGCTCTCTAGTCTATTCTTCCTCTTTTCTGTTGAAGCGCATCCCCAGTGGCTCATGCAAGGACTTTGATCCCATAATTATCCCCTTTCTCCTATATACCATCAAGATTTTTCTTTTAAACTCTTAATTGGCCTGTTCTCAACAGCGCATACACTGTGATATTTCTCCTTTAAAAGAAAAACTTAACCTCATGACCCCATCAAATTATCCCCATACTTCTGTCCCCTCTATATCAAAACTCTTTAAAAGAATTGCCCATCTTTGCGATTTCACATTCTTTCTTGAATCCACTCCAATTATGTTTCTGTCTTCACCATTCCAAGGATCTTTCTCTTGACAAGGGTGCAAGTGACCACCACAGTGTCTAATTCAGCAGGCAACTGTCATCCTTCATCTTTACTCCCTTCCTCAGAAGCATCTGGCAGGATTATTTCATTCTACCCTTCTTAAAAATGATTCTCCATTTGGCTACCAGAACTCTACACTTTCCTGGTCATCTTCTATCTCGTTGATCACCTCTCTCTATCTCCTCTACTGGCTCTGCATCTCTTCTCTCCATCTAATAATTAGCACTTCCACAGCTCAATCTTCACCTCTCCTGTCTTCTTCATCTCCTTTAGTCTTGGTGATCTAATTCAAAACATCTACAATCTGACCACTCCAAATTTATATCCTCAGCCCCAAATACTTCCCTAAACTCCCCAACTTGAATATTTGACTACCTACTTAGTATCTCCAACTGCATACCTAATCATCATCTCAAAGTTTTCACGTCCCAAAATACCACCCGTCAATTGGACCTCCTCTCCAAGTGAACACCATCACAGCAAATGGTATCTCAGTCATCCAGATACCCAGGCCCCAAAGTGGAAACATTTTAGACTCCTTTGTTCTACTAACACTCAATCAAATCTGTAAGAAAATCTTTTCACTTCACTTTTGAAATATGTTTTGTACTCAATCACTACTCACCAACCCATCCTCATTACTGCTGTGGTTGGTTCAAGCTATAACCATCTCTCACCTGAATATCTGCAATAGACTAGTGAATGGTCTCCTAAGGTCCACGCTGGTCTCCTCACAGTATATTCTTCAAACAGAATCCTGTCACTCCCCTGATTCAGCCTCTGCTTGCTTTTCATTATTTAGAATTTATAATCCCTTGCTGAAAATTTTGTTCCACCATGCCCTAGGTGACCTTCTTCCCTCTTCTTCAGTCTCTTAGCTTAATCCTTTCTCCTGGCTCACTGAACTTCCATCACACAGACTTACACACTACTCTCAACATGCAAGCACTCCGCTACCTCATGCCATTTTCACTACTTGCTCCCTATGCCTGGAATTCTTCTCCACCAGATGTTAGCACTGTTCATTTATCTGTTTCATTCAGGTTTTGGCTCAAATTATCCCGTTCTCAGGGAAAGATTTCCTGACAATCTTACCTGAAACAGCAGCTCCTATTTTTCTCTATCCCCTTATTCTGCCCCACTTTATACACTTACTTCATATAATGTTATATAACTAATTAATGGTAATAGCCAGTGTTTATATAGTCCTTATGTCACAGGCACTGTTTTAAGCCCTTTATGTGTATTTAACTCATTTAATCTTAAAACAGCCCTATGAAGTAAGTAATTTTATTATTGCCACTTTACATATAAACAAGCACAGAGAGGTTAAAAATCTGTCATGGTCACACAGTAGGCAGCAGAATGACAATGTAAGTCTTTCCTCAAACACTGGAATATAAACACCTCCAATTGCACAATACTACATTTAGTTCCTAGAATGTAAGCTCTGTGAGGGTAGGATCATTGACTGTCATTACTGTAACATCCTCTGAAGCACAGGCACTCAGTTAATAAATAGTAAATAAAGAAATAAAGCCTCTGGTTGTCCCACTTCCCATACTAACTGGCAATAACTAACTAATTAACTAACTTACTTAATTACATAACAACCTAGACAAGTTAGAATAAACGGGCTTAGTGTGAGCCTGCAAGTCTACCTATGAATCAAGTCTTTAAGATAAAATTTGCTAACTGAGCAATATCCCTTTTGAATTCTCAAGGTGTCTTTCAAAAAGTATTCCTGGTTCACTATAATTCTAGAAAGGAATGATCTCCAGATTAGAAAATTAATTATATACTCAGAAATCCAGAGCAATAATAATTTTATAAGGGTAATTTAAAAATCAGCTTAGAATTACTCAAAGATAGGGTGAATTCTTAGAATACAAATACCAGTTGGTTCAGGTGACTCATTAACCACTGGAAGGAGAGCAGGCAGTACATTTTTAGAAGAGATAGAGAAAAGTAAAATTTTATTACTGCTTAGTAGGACAATGGCTTCAGCTACAGAGTCTGTGAGAAAATGCTCTGTAACCTTGGAAACAGCCGACAAACACTCTAATCAATGAAATGATCTTTTTGAATTCCAGTTACTCTAGTTAGCTTTTGCTAGAAACAACTTGACTATTGAGTTGAAAACCTATCCAGGGAGTTCATTCCAGCTTTTCCAAGCACTAATCCACAAAACTCTTAAACTCTTCACATTGGAAGTGAGAAA
This sequence comes from Macaca thibetana thibetana, assembly GCF_024542745.1. Classification (NCBI taxonomy): domain Eukaryota; kingdom Metazoa; phylum Chordata; class Mammalia; order Primates; family Cercopithecidae; genus Macaca; species Macaca thibetana. The sequence continues at coordinate 69,322,622 of NC_065581.1, read as the reverse complement.
TTCCTATTCTGCTTTCTAAATATTGCCATTTTTCTCACCACTAATTTTCCTACATGCCCATTTTACTTACCAAAGAATCTGAGAGTGCTGATATGGTTTGGCTGTGTCCCCACCCAAATCTCATCTTGAATTGTAGCTCCCACAATTCCCATGTGTTGTGGGAGGGGCCCGGTGGGAGGTAATTGAATCATGGGGGAGGGTCTTTCTCTGGCTGATCTCACAACAATGAATAAGTCTCATGAAATCTGATGGTTTTACAAAGGGGAGGTCCCCTGCACACACCCGACTGCTGCCATATAAGATGTGACTTTGCCCCTCCTTTACCTTCTGCCATGATTGTGAGGCCTTCCCAGCCATATGGAATTGTGAGTCCATTAAACCTCTTTCCTTTATAAATTACCCAGCCTTGGGTATGTCTTTATTGGCAGTGTGAGAACAGGCTAATACAAGTGCTCACTATGTGTCTGTCACTATTTTAAATGCTTTATAAATATTACCTCATGCAATTCTCCAAACAATCCTGTGAGAAGAGGAAACTGAGTCACAGAGAAGCTAAGTGACTTGCCTAAGCTCCGCTATCTCCCTGACATTCTTAGTAGCCATACTGTTGCTATACATGAGGGAGAAGAACTAGAGTTTGTGGAGCAAGGGATACTAGGTGTTCTTGAGTGAAAAAGACTCACAGGTGTGTGGAAAAAAGGCATGGGAACAATCGGAAAATAGCTTGGACCACCTACACAGAGCAAACACATTCCATGATGCTGGCCTTTTACATTCAGAACTATTATTTAAAGAAAGGCAGATTATCTCATATGTCACTAGACTGATTTCTTCTGGATCAGCCTGACCATAGTTGGAAAGTGGAGATAAAAGTGGAAAGTATAAGTGACAGAATTGGGGAAGGATAAAGAGTAATATCTGGAAAAGAAAGAAAACATATACATACATATCATTAGTCAGGATAACTGTAAATAGAAAAGTTGTCAATATATAGGTGGACAGGATTTAGACAGACAGGAAAACACTGAATAATAACCCACAAACAAGAATAGAAGGCCTTGGGTCTGTATGCAAAATTTAGGGATACTTTCGCCATGTGGAAATCGATGTCATCATTATAAAAAAACAAGCTCCTCAAATAGGATTAAATCAAAGTAGTACATTTGCTTATATACTTAAACTCATTCAAATATTTGCTGAGTGCCCACTGTACTTAAGGTACTCTGATAGTGATGCAGGAAACACAAAGCTTGTTAACTTAGGATGCCTCTGACCCTCATGCAACCTAAAACCAGCAGAAGAGGCCCTAAATTTGTAGCATGTTTTGTTTCTTAACATTTGATTTGTTTGGATTTGAGAAGCTTGTAATCAGAGGCCATTTGTCCCTAAAGAGTCAACTTTAGAAAGAAAAACAAATAAAATTATGGTGTCTCAGATAGATCTCAAAGCTTTTTGGCAAAGTGAGATGCAGACTACAATGATTTCCCAATTCAGTGGTTTTATAGAACAAGAAATCTGTGTTTTGTAATCAGTAAGTATTGGCTAACATAGGTATATAAACATATCTGAATTACTCTAAATATAAATTCTAACATATCTAAATTACTCTTAATGTAAACATCTAAGAATAATTTGAGGCACTTATCATTAAAATTAGATATTTAATCACACCCTAATTCTACTTTTAGTTTTGAGAACTAATTTACCCTAACCCTTTTTTTTAGTTAGAATTAGAAATTTCTGACTGTGTTATTTGCTCTAAAATCTTTGGCCATATTTTAAAGAAGTCCTTGTATCCACTCTTAAATTTTTTTGTGGAAAAAGAAATCTCTAACTTCCTGTTTGTCAGAAGGAATATCTGGTTTGGCATTCTAAGTTTTATCTTATAAGCTTATGAATATTTGCAACTGGCCAAAAAAAAAAAAAAAAAAAAAGAGAGAGAAAACATTGTTTATAGTAGAAGCATAATCTGCCTGGTATATGGCAAACCCCGGGATCATATTTTCCTATTCAAAAAGTAATATACAAGTCACTCTCATAGATGAAGAGAAAACTATATATTGCACATTCATCCTGAAACAGGAAAAGGAGAAGTCATACATTCAGAGCACAATGGAATAGGACTCTGCCTTTCCTAAAATGGGCAGTAAAGAGTGGAGTACAGCTGGTCAGCTATCCTTATTCCCCACCACACCCCAGTGACTACTTTGGCTCTTCTTCTGAAGGAGCTGGTTAGTAGTGCTATAGATACTTTTTAGCTATCATAAGGTCACTTTCTACCATACCTGAGTTGTAGAGAAAGGAAGTGTCCCTCTTACCCTAACCCCAGCTGTGTAACCCCATTTGCCCAGGGGTGTCCTCCGGAGTTGAGGAGAGAGAAGTGTGCTGGCATTAGGTTCAGGGCTCAATGGAAGGCCTGGAACTCACCGATTGGGAAATGATTCCTACATCCTACATGCCAGAAACCACATGACACAGAGCCATATGTTAAAATTCTTCCTAGAAGTGTTCTTTTCTTTACTTTTCCTCCTTTACTCCTTAAAGGGAGATCTTGAGTCATTTCTAAGCTCCTATGAATAGTCCCTTAGCAACCATTTTAAATAGGATTAGCTGTAACTGTTTTCTATTTAAGGGTGTTACATTATGGAATTCCCAGTATAGACAAAGAGATGGGGCGGGGGCAGGAGAAATATAAAATACATTCTTCAAGCACATTCAAGTAGATTGCAAAACTTATAAAAAGACAAACTGATTTTCCCAAAACAACATTATTGTCTACAGAAAGCATTTAGTGTCTGTCAAAATACATTTGGTGCTCTACCAAGTAACTGTCCCTTCAAGCCCCTCCTTTTTGCATAATGTCAATTCATCTATTTATCTATGGGTGGAGGTGCCAAGCCTAATTATCTCCCTGGAACATTTTTTAATAAGACCCACATTTAAGTATTTTATAATATACAATTATATTACTAATTTTTAATAAAATATTTCACATATTTCAAATAAGTATACATCTTTTAATAAAAACAGACACTATAGAAATTTTGGGCTATATTAAGGCATTAGTGCATATGTACTAGATTTAGTAATTTGATCAAAGGTGCTTTCGGTTGAATAAAGAAAAAGAGAGTCTGAGTCCATTTCCCTTAAAAAGTTCAAACCATACCTGATTACATTCAATTGTTTTCAGAACAAAGGATGGTGTGTGAAATTTAAGAAGCTTGCATGAAGCTCATTTTTCACATTTGTTTTTACTTAGAATTTTGAAATAAAGGTATTTGTCTTTTGTTTGCAAAATAATACTGAAAAATCAAATCCTTCTTTCCCATGCCACTGGGTTCACAGTAGACAGAAAATACTTTTCTCCTTTAAATTCTATTTATTTTGCTAATAGATTTTTCTATTGGGCAATATGATTCAGTACCTGACACATAATACTTACTCAATAAATATTTGTTCAATTAAATTAAATGTTTAAGCTTGTGTGCATTTCTAAGGTCTAATATTTGCCAAATGTTTCATTGGGACCTCTTGAACACCTTCTTTACCATTTAAGATGTTCCTGGTCATTGCAACAAGTCACTGCTTTGAGAAGATTATGGAACTATCCTTAATAACAACTCTATTACATTTTAAATAAATATGTAATCATACAAAAAAAGTCATTAAAGGCACTCAGGCTTTATAAATAAACTATTATAATTTAATAGCAGTTATAATAAACAACAACAATAACAAGGTAGATTACATAAATTCTACTGTAACATTTTACATCAGTATTTTATGCTTGCTTTATTGGAGACACAACAAAGCAAGAAATAAATAGCCCGGGGAAGGGAGGAATGGTGAGAAATAATTAATTTGGGTATCAGAGATTTGTTTTCAAATGTTTCAATAACAAAACAAATTATGACTAACTGAAAAATGTGTTATCTAAAACAAGAGAATTGTCTTTGCCTCTTTGAAACGTGTATTTCCTTCTGATGTAGGTTTGTAGACCACAGAAGAGACAGGGTTAAGTCCCACATTTTAAGCTAACTTCTTCATCTTCAGTTTTCTTCTACACCTAATTCCAAATTCTTCTCTTGACTCAACTGACTAGTTTCAAGATATGAACCTGAAGGTTTAATAAAAATTTTATATCCATAGAAGAGCAGTAAAAATTTCAGAACATGTTTTTGAAATTGAATACAAAAGTTTTGACATTGGTGAGGGGAGAGCATTTCCTTCTTTCAGCAAAAGTACCATTGATAGGAGTTCACTCCCAGGGGTCTTAAACCAAAGTAAAGGGAGGTCAAATTTAAGAAATATCAAATGTAAAAAATAGCAAGGCCAAAAGTGGAAATCCCTTCAAGACCTGAAATACGTGTTTCTTGCTATATACTGACTCATCAGGGCCAATGTCTTACACTTTGAAAGCACCAACAGATTTTTAACAAATAAGCACCCTTCAGTAGTTCACCTTTAGACAGATATGTGTTAAAGAAGCAAAGATCTCAGAACTTTTGCATGTTCAAAGCTTTGGTGAATGAGATTTTGTGAGAACAACAGTAGCCTATTTCCATAGAGGTGATCCATGGAGAAAAGAGAAATATTTTATTTAAATGAATGTTTATATTTCCAGTGCTAAATCCAGCAAGGGCCAGAGTATGGGGATCTAAGGGAAGCTTCTTTCCTTTACTATTGCCAAGTGACCACAAGGACAATCCATCTGCATCATACAAACATCTAACTTATGAGAATTTAACCATATGCATGAGATGGAGAGACAGATAAGAAAATTGTTTTAAATAGTGGGCAGAAGTCCATTCACCATTCTAATTATCTCCATAAGTATTTACCCTAAATGAGCCTAAAGATCTACTCAAGGGGCAAACTCAGTTCTTGTGTGGCTCTCATCCACAGATGACCTCTCCAAGTTGAGTAAGACTGTGGTATTCAATGAGTTCAATGACACATGGACACATTTTTTAATGCAACATGGCCCTTAAAACATAAGCCAACAATGGAATCTGGAGCTCAACAGAACTGCATCATTCAAATGTCGAAGGGCAAACTGCCTGTGTGAGACATAACTGTGATGTTTGTCTTCAATATGGCTTCTTCCAAAGAGGTTTTCAACAATACTCAAGTGGCTCCTTCTATACTGTTCTACCTTTAGAACCTAATGCCTAAATTAGATGTGATTTCTCTATAACCTTCACCCTGGCACAGCTTTAATCACCCCAATATCCCTTTATCTTTCTCCAATCTAATCTTCCTGTTGCAGCCAGATTGATCATCTCATCCTCCAGAGCTGCCAACTCTCCCCAAGTTCTTCTCCTCTGTTTACTAGACCAAAAGATAGTGAAAAATTAATTAAACTTTGGCTCAGGGTAAATGCTCAAATTATCAGAGGGCACCTTTTACATGCTTTCCTTGGAATATCCAAACTCACTTAGAAATTACCCCACGCAGCTTTGTTCTCTGTGTGTGCACTCTACCAGAGGCACACAGTATGTATGCAAGGTTCTCCACGAACAACATTATGTGTGCTACACATCACCACAAAACATATATGAAGTGTCTCTAAAATAAATCCTGGATAACTAGGGATACAGAACAGAGTGAAGGGAGTAAGTGCTTTGATAAGACCTAGAGAGTGAACAGGAAGGAATATGTTCAAGTCATAAAATTTGGACAGTATTCATAATACGGCCCAGTGTGTACACATGGACTGGACATTGTATACCAACTGGCTACCACTGCCTGAGCCAGATCCTTTTTCAGCCCAGGGATTCCATAGTCAGCATATTGACCAAAATATGTCCAGTCCAAGAATGCACAATATTTTGCTGTGTTTCAAAGCTTCCAGGGTCAAATACACTGAAACCTTTGTTTTACTTTGTGATCTTTACTCCTAAAAATAATATATTTTTTAAATGGAGAGTTTTTGTATTTATACTTAAACCTGAGGTTGTCTGCTTATCTAACAGACATTATGTTAAATGGGTAGTCATTTTTAAATTTCTCCTGACCAGGAGAAGAATGTGTTCAGATAAGTACCTCTCTCTCTTTTTCTGATTTTCATAGCCTTCCAGAGGTCCTTACTACTGAAAAGTTATTTGCCATACCTAAGTTAACTTTTCCCTGCTGCCTTTTAGATCTTTAAACAAAGACCTAGACAGTCATGCTGACATCCTCCGACCATTTAACTTACAGCAAATAATTAGTGTTTAGAAAGAGGTAAGTTGACTCCTCATCTGGGCTGCTTTTTTGTGTTCTATGAGAGGAGGGCAGACAGGATCACACCAACAATATGCAGATTGTTGTGCCAGCAAGCACATTTTAGAATCCAAACTGTATTCAATAAAAGGCAGAGTCTACTTTAATTTTTTTTCTGATCCAAACAGTATAGTATAAATTTTATTATTAGCATTACCAATAATTACAAACCACTTCAGATAAATTAAAAACTAGCTCTGACATATACATAAAAAATAGAGCTTCCTGAGAGTTTAATAGGCTTGGCAGTAAGTTACAGAATCACATAATTATTGTTAATTTTAGTGCACCTCTGTATTTTCTAATGCAAGCCAGAGTGAAAACATTATTTAATTAAGTAATTAATTAAGATGAATGAAACATTCTTGAAAACTCAGAGACCCTAGAGGGTTAGATAAGAGACAGTGGAATCAAGATTAGAATCCAGGAATTCCTCAGCTAACTTGTGATTAGGATGTCAATTTGCCCCACAGAATTCACAGAGTCAACTCTTCATATATGTCAAAATGCATGTCATGAAAGGTACGCCACTAAATACACTCAGTGGTATCTATCACTTAATGTTAGAAAAAGACTGTTTCATCAACATATTTAAAACTTTAAGTATGAAATAAACAGCAGGCTGGCCACTTTGGAAGGGCTGGACCCTTCCCAGCACTTTGGAAGGCCGAGGCAGATAGATTACTTGAGGTCAAGAGTTTGAGACCAGCCTGGCCAACCTGGTGAAACCCCATCTCTACTAAAAATACAAAAAAAAAAGAAAATTAACCGGGCATGGTGGTGGACGCCTGTAGTCCCAGCTGCTCCAGAGGCTGAGGCGAGAGAATCCCTTCAACCCGGGAGGCAGAGTTTCCAGTGAGTCAAGATTGTGCCACTGCACTCCAGTCTGAGCAACAAAATGAGACTCTGCCTCAAAAAAATAAAATAAAATAGGATAAAATAAAATAAAAAGAAAAAGAAATACAGTATAATCTAAATATTGATATATGAGGAAATCAAGAAAGTTGAGATTAAATTATTGTTAATTTTCTCTAATCATCTCTTACAGGTTTAAATATATACTCTTTGCAAAACAAACATATTACTCATTGACTTTGGCTTGGGTCTTAATTTTCTAAACAAAAATATATGGTGGTAGGAGAAACACTGTAAAAATGTTAATTACCAGATGAAAAGGTTCATTTAGGCTTGAACAAAACATATTGTAACATCATGCTGAAGGGAAAATAACAGGGCGTGCTCAAACTTTACCAATGACTGTGCTGCCAACGCAGCATCCTCTTCCTTTCTAAATGTGCTTTCTGCCTCACTCAGAGTTACTGTTTTGCCTGTTAACACCTCAGAGCCTATGAGTAAATTAGATACTTATATGCAGCCACCCATTTAAAGTTAGAGAAGGTGACTGCACCCTGACAGGAAGACTCTCTAAGAAGTAGCAGTTATGTAGAGGAGGCTCAAATTAAGTAGTGTCCACCTCCTATCTCTACCACTCCTGTCCAGGTCTCCCTCCCAGTATCCCTGGGGCAGATGGCACAAAGGGCTAGGTTCACCCAGCAGGAGACAGCCCTAAGGGCCAGACAAGAAAAATCACTCCTCTCTGGAAATGATTGGCATTATAGACCAGCAGATGCCTCATTTCTGTCTTCCGGGAAAATTCCCCACTGGGGCTCTCATATTTCTGTCTCCTGTAATGAGAAGGAGGAGAGAGCAAAGAAGGGGAAAAAAATATATAAAGTGACTAAATTTCTCCCGAGTTATCCATCAATTCTTCCCTAAAGAAATAAAAACAGAAACTAAAAGCCAAGGAGTTGCCTCTTCGGGGTCAGGGTAGAGGCAGGGGTCCAGGACCAGGCTTGGTCTTGAACCAAGAGTCCAAAAAGGTAAATAGAAACACATTGCCCACTTTTCATGCCATGTGGTGTGAAAGGTTTAGCAATGCCTGCTACATTAAAGGCAAAAGCCTCTTGCTTTCAAATTTGAAGGAAAAATAATTAAGGACTAATTCTCAGAGTTACACAAATCCTTTTTAAGTCATTGCCAGCTTAAGTATAAATAAAATTCTGGAAGGATGTCATCTTTTAGAAAATTTTCATTAAATGCTATGGAAAATATATCCAACTTACTAGAGTTTCACCAACAAAACACAGGTCTTTGTTTCATGCACTTGATTTTCTCATGAGTTAAATGTAGATAATTTGACATGTAAGTGGTATTATGGAAGTATGTTTACACGCTGTGAGCTAGAACTTGCTATTGATAGTTAGAAATTTTTATTACATATTGGATTATTTTTTGAGTATTTTTATTATACCTTTGATCTCAGCAAAGGTGTAGAGCTGTGATGTCTGTATTTTTAAAATATTAGAAAATTTTTAAACTATCACTTCTAATTTTGTGTGAAAATATCAGCATTATGTCAACTGTTCTGTGCTCTAAGTCCACATTAGACCTACATTCAAGCAACATTTTTAAAGAGCATTTTAGATATTTTTACAGCATTTATTTTAAATATTTCTCAGGAATGCCATTGATTAAGGGTGAAAAATCTGTTAATTATTTAAGTAAGGTATTCTTATACAGTGAATTTCCCTAGTTGGGGTATTTCTCCATGCTAAAAACTCAAGATAGGGTATTTTTTTCCACTGAAGACAGACCATATGAATAATGTATGTAAATCCCCATGCATTCATATGAGATTATAAACTGAAGGGGTAAGCCAAAATGTTTCCTTAGTAAAACAACAAATGTGAAGAATTAAATCTGTGAGCATAATGCAGGGTAAATCTATTCCAAAGTGCTGCTAAAAGAAGGTTTACTACCCTAGTTCAAAAGAAAGCCCCCAACTTATGTGTGTTCCCAAAGCTCAGGTAACTGCACTGTGCTAAAATCACTACAATGAATAATAGTCTTCTGGCTTAGCACAATGTAAGAACCAAAGCTCCAATTGTGATTCAAAATTCCTTTATATAGCATCAACACAGCAAGTACTGTACTTTTGAGCTGGAACAGTGCTCACACAGTGTAGATGCACCTGTCCTTATACTCAAAGAGATGTGAATACTGAGTGTGTAATACTATTTGAATTCACACTGTTATAAAATAATCATTATTATAGCCAAAAGTTGTTAATGCTGCCTATGTATGAGAAGCTGTGCTAAGTGTATTCTTAATATATTACCACTGTTATCTTATTTGCTCCTCCCACCCATCCCCGTTTCACAAATAAGACAACTGGGAGGGGTTTAAATGACCTATCAGGACCATATAGTAAGTGGCAGCGCTGAGGATTCAAACCCAGGCCTCACTGATTTAGAAATCCACACACTCAGGCACTCTCCTCCATGCATCCCATAATAATTATTACTACTACTAGTGGTAAGAGTTTAAATTCTCATTTATTACCTGCATTTTAGTATCAAGTTGTAATAATAGTTAACTTTGTTTCCCAGTTCTGTGGAACATTTACTACTTGTGCTGTGTAACCTTCATTTAAATTATTTTTTCTCTGTTTCATTTTCTGTAAAGTAGGGATAGTATCAATAACTGTCACATCAACTGCACGGAGTCAGAGTAAGAATAACAAGGAGTGCACATGTGAGCACTTTTGCTGTTGGTGCAATGTTATTTGCTGATGATGACACTTTGCTGTAAAACAAACATACTGTACTCTGAGAGGAGAATTTGTTCACCACTAAATGTTATAAGTGAGAAAGAAGGGAAGCCCAAACAAGGTCCACATATTAGACTTAAAATAACTGTTAGGAGGTTTGTGTCCCTTCTCCAAGATAGAAGCCACTCTTTTAGACACTCCCTAGATAGCCATTTCCATGCCAAAATTTTCAGAATATTCTCAGTTGACAATCTCACTGTCATTTGAGGCAGGACTGAAAGTTAGAAAAATGGGTTCTAGATCTTATTCTGATGTTGCGAAATCACTGGACCTTTCTGGGACACACTGGAGTACAGGCATAAGGAGGACAGGGACTTTGTCCCTACAGCCCCAAAGTATTGGTTAGACAGTTGTGTAAAACCCCATAGCTTTAAGAGGAGGGCGATAGAGTAGATGAGTAGTTACCAGATATTTCCTTTTGCAGCAGAACTAATTTTCCCCCAAATCACAAAATACAAAACAGATAAATACAAAGAGCTGGCAATCAAGCAGTAGTGTGTAGAGCCAAGACAACTGGAGCCTGCCCTGCAGCCTTCTTGTCCAGTCAACATTATTCCCCAACACTCTGGGATAACTGCACCAGACACAGTGTGGAAACCACTAATCTGGAGGCTAACGCTCTTCTCACTCAAATCCCACACATCCCAGTTTGTTTCTGTCTTTAACAAGTTAATTTTATTTTTTTTTAAATCAAGGAAAGTAAACTAGTTCCATTTTTGGAAATAGGTAGCTTAATTAATAAAATATTAATTTACTAAATTATTCTAACTTAAATTTCTGAAATTAGTGCTCACCAAATATCCCATGTGCTCTCCTATATTTCCTGTCATCTCCTGCAGTTGCCTGGTCCTGGCCAATGGCAATAATAACGTATGTTAATTCTACCTGCTCTATCCCTCTCTTCCCCAGCTGTGACCATGTGTTTCAGGGATCACTGCTTCAAGATAGAAGAGGACCACCTGATCCACACTTACCTATGCTTGTGAGGAAGTTTTATCATGCTAGGTTACTAAGATGTGAAAGCTGTTTGTGTTAATTTTTCTAACAAAAACACACTTCTAATTTAGCAGAGATATTTGGACTAAATTACTGAGTAGATCTTCTAAAATATGCCGCTGTATTTTCCCATATAAAAAAAGAGTCGTCAGAGTTTAGTGCTAACAGAAGGCACCCACACCAAAGGAAGAGGTAAGGACTGTTTTTGGAACAATGGCTTCAATGGGAGGAGAGAATTTTCCAAAGACCATATGCCATAGTTGCCCTATAACTTAGGTCACTGAAGTAAAATCCCATTATTGCATATCTTCAATACTGTATAAGATTCCTGCTACATTGTCTTATTTACAAAAAAATAGTGAAATGAAATCTTATAGAGCTAAAGATTTCATGAGAGCAAACCTTTCAAATTAAATGTCCTCAGTGAAGTCACTACCCTCCACAACTCTTATTCATTGCCTCACAGGCATTTGCAAGTGTTCTATAGATAGACTTGCAATTTAAGATTTGGATGATGTTGTAAATCCCCAAAAGAGGCCCACAATCTGGACAGTCTTACCGGTTGACTTATATATTCCATTTTGTCAATAAGTCTTAGGTTTCTCATCGTCCTACTGGTTGACTTGATATTTCACCTATGAATTCCTTTAATGTTTAGGTAGTTAAGAAATATTAGCTTTCCCAAGCTTGCTATTTGAATTTTCAGCTAAAATCAGTGAGTGGATGCTGCACTAAGCTGCCCAGATGTCCGTTGCCGGGCTGGGGTCTTACTCCTCCAGATGTCAGGATGCTCTTAGTTGTCAGACTTCCCTTTGAAATCGCCCTCTGCTGAAGCCAGCCACCTCTCCTAAGGCTAGATCCTCTTCCCCAGGCAGCCTGAATCCAGTGACTGGTCAAAGCAAGATATTCCAGCTAGTCTCAGAACTCCCAAGGGACTCATTGAGGCCTTATTGTATTTGTATTATAGTCCACTTTCTCCTACTTTCCAACCTCTTGACTTCCCTTCCCACACAGGTGTTGATCCTGAAAGTACTCCCTAATAAGCTTCTTGCACAATAATCTCCATCTCAGAGTCTGCTTCTGAGGGGCCTGGGCTAAAACAAATCCAAATTCCTCTGCAACCATGAAATGGGAAACAAGTCAAACTAGTGTGGTCAGAGCTTTCCCTATCACACTGTGGGTATCAGACTGTCCCTCATGGTAAAAGATCTGAAGGAAATAATACCATTCTTTATTCTGTATCCTCCAAACCTTTCAAGTTAAAATAAACAAGGTCATCCTAGGTGAAAGGACAAAAACATAAACTGACTAGATGAAAATGCATGTGAAAAAGAGGAAGGATAATTTACCTTGTTGGCAGGATGCCAATTTATGGAGACTACATATGCATTTGTGTATATGTACATGCATGTACAGATACATGTATAAAAACAGATGTATTAATTATTGAAATGGAAATATCCTTTTTGTCTCAACATGGAAACTCAAAACTTAGTCTATTTCTAGTGCAGACTTAATATGAATGCAGACTTAGTCTAATTCTGTGTAGAAAAAAAAACACACTGCAAAATTCCTATCAGGGATCTTTTGTTTGGGAGAAATAGAAACTACTCAAACGAAGTCAGTTTAAGATTACATAGGGATTGGTTTTTTCCTGTAAATTTGTTTACATTCCTTGTAGACTCTGGATATTAGACCTTTGTCAGATTGATAGATTGCAAAAATATCCTCCCATTCTGTAGGCTGTCTGTTCACTCTGATCATAGTTTCTTTTGCTATGCAGAAGTTCTTTAGTTTAATTAGATCCCACTTGTCAATTTTTGCTATCGTTGCAATTGCTTTTGATGTTTTGGTCATGAAATCTTTGCCTGTGCCCATGTCCTGAATGGTATTGCCTGTATTTTCTTTTAGGGTTTTTATAGTTTTGAGTTTTACAGAACCCCATTAAAAAGGGGGCAAAGGACATGAACAAACACTTTCAAAGAAGACATTCATGTGGCCAACCAACATATGAAGAAAAAGCTCAACATCGCCAATCATTAGAGAAACAGAAATCAAAACCACAGTGAGATACCACCTCACATCGGTCAGGATGGCGATTATTGAAAAGTTAAGAAAAAACAGATGCTGGTGGTGTTGCAGAGAAAAAGGAATGCTTCTACACTGCTGGTGGGAATGTAAATTAGTTCAACCATTGTGGAAGACAGTGTGGCAATTCCTCAAAGATCTAGACTCAGAAATAGCACTTGACCCAGCAATCCCATTACTGGGTATATGCCCAAAGGAATATAAATTATTATATTACAAAGGTACATGCAATACACGCACATGTATGTTCATTGCAGCACTATTCACAATAGCAAAGACATGGAATCAACCCAAGTGGCCACCAGTGATAGACTGGATAAAGGAAATGTGAAACATATACGCCACAGAATACTATGCAGTCATAAAAAGGAATGAAATCCTGTCCTTTGCAGGGAAATGGATGGAGCGGAAGTCATTATCCTCAGCAAACTAACACAGGAACAGAAAACCGAATACCACATGCTTTCACTTGTAAGTGGGAGCTGAACAATGAGAAAACATGGACACATGGAGAGAAACAACACACTGGGGACTCTCGGGGGGCAGGGGAGGGAGAGCATCAGGAAGAATAGCTAAAATATGCTGAGTTTAGCATCTAGGAGGTTGGTTGATCTGAGTGCAGCAAACCACCAATTACCTATAACAAATCTGCATATCCTGCACATGTACTCCAGAACTTAAAATAACAGTTGAAGAAAAAAAAGAAAGATCACATACATAGGGAATTGTTGACCCAGGCTTCACAATGATTCAGCTTCAGAGGTCATATCAAAGACTCTTCTCTTGGTGTCCCATGGCCCAAAAAGCCTCTCTTATCTGCGTGTTTTTGTCAGTCTCTCCCTTTCTGTTGACTCATCTTGTACATGACCCAGCATGGCTTTATCTGTAAATCAGTAATCAATTGTCTTGCTGATAAACCCACATTCTTGCTCCCCAACTCACCTATTTCAGACATTTTTCTTTATCCTCAAATCTCAAACTCCCCTCACTCTCAAGAGATGAACCAACTCCTACTTACAGAAAAAAATAGAAACAGCCAGAAGGTCCCTCATCTTTTCTTTCCAGTCATAAAATACACTCTCCCTTTTATTCAAACCACCTCCTCCACTGCATTCTCTCCTTCTTTGATTTCTAAACATTCTTAACTTTATCCATTTAAATTCTACCTTAAAGAAACCCAAAGTGAACTCCTCATTCTCCTCTAGCTATCTTCTCATGCTTCTTTCCCCTTCTTAGCCAAGCTCCTTGAAAGGTTTACATGTCATAACTATATGTTTTTATTCATCTTTCTCCCATCCTACCCATTCCAATCTAGCTGTGGGCCCATAAATTTACAGAAAAAGTTTTTCCTGAAGTTACCAGTGATCTCCTTGTTTCTGAATACAATAGCTCTTTCTTAGTTCTCATCCTATTTGATGTCTCTGCAGAATTCCCTTTTTGAAAAAAATGATTCACGTAAAATTTAAATACAGTGAAATGCACACATAGTAAGTAAACAGTTTGGCCAGTTTTGACAAATGCATACATATGTATAATATACACCTCTATCAATATTTAAGATATTTACATCCCTCCAGAAAGTCACCTCCTGCCCCTTTCCAGCCAGTCCTTCACCCTTGCCACCATAGAGGAGCCTACCAATCTGATATCCACCACCATAGATTAGTTTTCCCTATTCTGGAGCTTCATATGAATGGCATCAATCATGCAGGCTACCTGACTTGTGTCTGGCTTTTCCTATCTACCATAATGTTTTTGAGATTCATCCATGTTGTTTATGTATCAATGTTTTATTCCTGTTTATTGTGGAATAGTAAATTTTTCACTGTGTGAGTATTTCACAGCTTTTAAATTCATTCTGCTGATGGACATCTGAGCTATTTCCATTTTAGGGTCATTAACAATAAGGTTGTTATGAACATTCTCATATAAGTCTTTTTGTGAGTGTATGTTCTCATTTTTCTTACGTGAATATCTAGGAATGGAATTCCTATGTCATAGTGTAGATGCACGCTAAACTCTTTAAGAAACTGCCAGAGTTTTCTAAAGTGGCTCTATCATGCCCACAAACAATATATAAGACTTTTAGTTGTTCATTATCTTCATCAACATTAGGTGATTCCAGTATTCTTTGTTTGTTCATTTAATTTTAGCTATCATAGTGAGTGTGCCTTAGCCTCCTTAAAATACTCTCTTCCTTTTGATTTGATGAAACAAGGCTCTCCTGGTTTTTATCCTATATCTCTGGCCATTTCTTCTTTAATGCTTTTGCAGGGCTATTGTCCTCTATCAATTTTTAAAAGCGAAACTTCATTAAAGCTTATCCTTAGACTTTCTTCTTGTCTGAATTTAATCACTCAGCCTCACTCATAGCTTCATGGCAATCTGTGTACACATGACTCATAAATTTACATTTCTAGCCCACACTCTCTTCTGAGTTCCTGACCTTTAACCTACTTAATATCTCTCTTGGATTTCTCTAAGTTACCACAAAGCCAAATAACCAGGACTGAATTTGGGATCTCTCTTCTATCACTCCAGATACTCCCAAAACTTGGTGGCACAAGTCTGACATCAACCCATATTCAATCAATTAAAACAACAATAACAACAGTTGTGGCTTTTGCTTCCCAAATCTCTCTCAAATATTAACATTTTGCCATCACCACCAAAGTTTTTGCTTCTAATATCTGCCACCTGGACTTCTACAATAGCCTCCCAGCTGGTCTCTACACATACATGCCCCAGGACTTCATCTAATCTATTCTTGATACTTCAGCCAGAATGATCTTTTAAAAATTCTAATAAGATTATATCATATCTCTCTTCAAAACCCTTTGGCTCTTAAAGAAAAAACTCTATAACATGACCTAGTGGACCCTACCATGTCTAGTTTCTGCCTACCTCTCCAAATTCTTCTCAAACCACACACCTCCTGCCTTTTGCAGACTTTTTCCTCTTCCACAAGACTGGCTTCCTTCCAGTCCTTCAGGCTCACCACTCCCCCTTCCATCAGTGGCTCTCATTCTTTCCTTTTAGAGGGTACTTCACCCCTATTTGCCTGCTTAACTCCTATTCATTCTCAGATCTTAGCTCAGCCCTCACTTGTCATTTCCATGGGAAGTACACCTGGATAACCTGATCTTAGTCAACATTCCTGATAGGCATTGTTTTATCAAAATATTACACAATGTTCTGTGCTGCCTTTATCATATATTTTAATTTTACAAGGATGATTATTCAAGAAAATTTACTTCCTTCTACAAAAGGCTATTAATTCTAGTACCACACCTAGTATATCATGAGTAGTGCTCAATCCATTTTTGCTTCAAGAACAAACGAATGTGGATCATTCATTTTCTTTGGCCCTCTGATTATTTTCTATTTAAAAATTTGAAAGACACTCTCATTAGTATTTGACCAGTCAATAAATCACCTGGTCTTGGGTCAACTGTCCACCATTAGTCCAGTTAGCTATAGCCATGTTGGGATCATATGGATGTAGGGCTGCTTCTTCCAGAATAGTCACTGGCATAAAATCCATAGAAAGGGCTGTGGGTGCAGAAGGTACTGCAAGGCATGTCTAGATCATACAAATATACAAATTCTGGTAAATTAGATAGAATTAACTTCCTTAAGACTTTATAGGAAGAATGTTTCAAGACTTCAGGAACATGGGTGTGAGAGATTATATGTATGGAGGCACAGGTGAGATGAGAGTATATATATATGTGTGTGTGTGTGTGTATACAAATACAAGTTCTTAGATATATATATGAGTAGTCATTCATGCCTCATCCCACTAACTTTCCTTGAGTTATTGACCCACAGTCTAATTGAAGTCAAACCTCCAAGTGAAGAGGAACCAAAGAAAGCTCTTCTTCGTTGTGAGCAAAAATCAACTGGCTTTTAAAAGTAAAAAAATATATATTTTTATATATATATAAAAATATATATATTTTAATATATATATAAATATATATATTTTAATATGTACATAATTCAAAAGCATAATAGGAAAAGTTATTTGGAATCATAAATAAATTACTGCTAGTAAAAATGTACTTTTCAGGGAAAAATTTAAAATTAAAAATAAAATTATCACAATTAAGAAATGTTGATATAGCTTAAATAAAATTTCAACAAATACGATTCCAAAGGGAATCTTTAAATATTTCTTAGTCCCTGGCACTAATGTACTTATATAACCCGGCAATAATTTACTTATATATTATTTACTTAATAAAACCAAATTCAAAATGAACAAAGTAATTATAAGTTCTCATGGAGTTTTCTATAACAAATAGTATCTTAAAGAGCAAGCAAATAAAACCAGAAATGAAAAAAAAATTAAATGTTCGAATGTGTTGGTAGTTAAAAGGAAACCAAGTGTCAAAAGGGTGACGGTGGAAAAAAAACCACTGTACTAGGACACAGAAGACCTGGAGTCCTATCCCTAGCTCTCTCACTAATTAAAAACGAAATCCTGAGTCTCTGGCCTCAGTTTTCTCTTCTTAGAGTAGAAATAAATCCTCAGTGGCTTAAATGTTTATTGCCATCTTTCCTGCCAACTCTTATTAGTTGATGGCCTGGACCACTATGTTCAGAAAGGTTCTGAGACATCTGATATGTATTAGTGATGCTGCTCTAGGTGCAGGTATTTGCAGGTGAGCTGAGAATTTACCAGTGTTGGATGACATAGACACTGAGTTCCCACTCACACCTCAACTCAGCCTAATTCTGAAATGCAAAAGTCAGTGCTGTTGTGTCCTGGGCACACAGGCTATACAACTTAGTTCAACAGCACTTGCTGGAGGCCCATTACGTATGGGTTACAGAATTAGACAATGAAAATGAAAAGATGATTAATGTAAGATACCTGCCTTCAAGGATTTTAAGTCTGGAAGATGACCTAACTGAGGTATCCTTTCATTAAAAATATAATCAGTAGAATGCTTTCTGGAAACACTACTGATCTAGTTCTAAATATCAAATCAGAAAACTAACAGTACTATGTGATACATTGTCATGGAAGTTAGTGATGTTTTGTTTCAAGAAAATGTTTCCATTAAGCATGTCCGTCCAGAGGATTACTTTTTAAAATATATTATTTACATCCTCCTTATATTCAAATACTTTAGGAATGTCATCTTTCAAAAACCGAAGAATGATAAATCAAGATACAACAGGCCATCAAAAATTATATATTAATTTTATCTTATAATGTCTAGTGTCCAATATATTTTCCTCATAAGCTCTAGTCAACCTGGTTCTCTCAATAACCAAAAGCACTCAACTCACTGCTTGTTTTCAAAATTTGCTGACTGAATTCCCGTGGTTAGAATAACCATCCCACTCTATCCTCCTACTTATACCCTTAGCAGCCCTGGGTGACTCCTCCAGTCCACATCCCCTGAATCTATTCATTCATTCATCCATATACACAGTTTAAAAAAATGGTCACCTATTCTATGCCAGGCAATACGCTTATATGAGGGATTCAAATAAGAATGATCCTCCTTTCCAGAATTTATGCTGTACTGAGAGGAAACCGTTAAGAGAAAGAGATTATGACAAAAATCAAATAAAACAATCAAAAGAGGTTAAGACAAATACCAAAATCTATTTGGAAAGTCTGGGAAGATATAACAAATAAGGTGTCACTTGAGCTAATTAAAAAGGCTAAGTAAAACTTAGTCAGATTTAAAACGATATTTCTGATGGAGAGAAAAGTATGAGTTGGGTCACCATGTTGTGAAGTAGCAATTACCCTTCAGAACTAGTTCAGCAAGACTATGGCAGGAATGTATTCACAGACCAGAGAACAGAAATAGCAAGTAGGATCCAGATTACGAAGTTTAAACTTTACTCTGAAAGCAAGCAGGTTTTATGGAAGAGACATGATCAGACGAATTTTAGAAATATTTATCTGGCAGCAATGTGGAGATCTGATCAGATTGGAGGAATTCTGATTAGTGGTAGAAAAATGAATCAGGAGGTTCCTTCAGGCATCCAGATAAGTACTGAAGAGAGCCTACATTAAGGTAATGACAATGGGATTGGAAAATAAGATAGACATTTAAAATATTCCAAAAGATTAAATCTGTAGGATTTGATGATGGTTGAAATGAGGAGTTGCAGTGGTGATGCTACTTGCACAGACAAGAAATACAGAGACACTGCTTTCAGGCAGAAAGTCAAGAAATTTATAACAGGACACAATAAAGTTGAAGTGCCTACAGGACACTCAGGTAGAGAAATTTAACGGGTGGTTAAGGACATGAATCCAGAATTTAGTAGAAAATTCTAATGCAGTAATATAGATCTGGGGATCATTGACATATATATGGTTGGAGCCATTGTTGGAGATTCACAAGGAACTGCATATAAAATGGGAGAATATGGAGAATAGGACCCCATGAGAATGCCAACATTTGAGATTCGAGAGAAGATAAAATAGAAGCATTTAGAAACATTGAAGGCAAATCAAAAGGATATGGAATTACAGAAGCAAGGGCAAGAGGGAGCTTCAAAAGTTTCTTCACCTCTTATCATAACCACCACTCAATTTGCACTATTTTGTGTTCTTGAGTATTTAGTCTTTTCCCAAAGTACGTATGTCATATTTTTAAAAATTTGCACAATCTTACCAGCAAAAGTATCTGCTTCTTGTGGCCTGGTATCATGTTTATCTTCTTGTGGCCTGGTATATTGCATGTGGACCTCCTACAGCCTTTAACTATGCTGCATTTATGGAAGTCAGGGACTATATAGCCCCTTGACTGATTATCAGTCATAGTTGCACCCAATAGTGACTGCTAGAGCTTAGGCTTTTGGAGCTCTAAATACCATAAAATCCTTTTCTAATGCTTGTGTCTGGCATGATACTTAGACCATAATATCTTTTTCAGAATAGCATCAAGTTTTTACTCCAGGTTGCTATATATTAAGTGGCTAGATTTGACCTAGGGTACACAGACAGTTGTAAATTGAAATATCTATTCTCAGTATAAGAAGATTTTACTGTATTTTATTTTTCAAAATTACATTTTATGAAAATTGTCACGATCATGAATAATATAAAAGTAGCATCTCTTTAGGATTTTGGATCTTACCAAAATTTTAATATCTAAAATAAATGAGACTGTTCATTTCAATATCCCTTTATTTCAGATACTAGGATGTAAAATGTCTTCATTTTTTCCCAGAAAAAAAGGGGTTAGGAAAGAAGACTTAAGCTCCAATATATTGCAATACAGAGATAGCCAAGGAAGATAAATCTGCTAAGCTGTGTGAAATATAAAAGGAAAAGCCATTTGGTTACTTTACTTTTGTTTTCGTCTCTTTCTACCAACACACTAAGTAATCTTTCTGACCTCGATAGAACCTCTAAATGTGGATATATACTACCATATAGTTAAAGAAACCCAATACATTGATTTTTACATACCCTAGGTACTTCATATACAATCTGCCTGCTTTTTCCAGAATCAAAACCACATAAATTGGAAACAAAACAGCTAGACATCCTATCAAAGAGTTTCTTTTCCTGGAGTGCAGCAGTGCAATCTCGGCTTACTGCAGTCTCCGCCTCCTGGGTTCAAGAGATTCTCCTGCCTCAGCCTCCCAAGTAGCTGGAATTACAGGCATGCATCACCACACCGGCTAATTTTTTTAGTTTTAGTAGAGACAGGGTTTCGCCATGTGGCCAGTCTGGTATGAAACTCCTGACCTCAGGTAATCTGCCCTCCTCAGCCCCCCAAAGTGCTGGGATTACAGGCATGAGCCACTGCACCCGGCCTCAAAGAGTTTCTTGCTACATTTGTGAAAAGCTATGTTTAAACAACAAAAACAATAATGTGGCACACAATGCTTGTGCACCGATAACTTACAACTTTAAAATACATTCTTGAGATTAAGAATAGTCTTCAAATATTAAGCAATACTGCTTTAAGTATAGAAAGCCATATGTAGGTATGTAAGTTGTGAACTAATCAAATAGATGATGCAAAGTCTAGCAAATACAGCAAGAAAACTCCATCAATATTACTACATTAGTTTCTACTTGTCAGTGTGTATATTATGCATGAGAGTCCATTAAAAGAAGCTAAGTAGTGTAAGACATTTATATGACAGTACAGATATCTTAATTGGTTTTCAATTCACATACCTTTTCTACGTAAATATACTAGCATCTTCCAGACCACAATTAAATTACCTGGCATAATGATGGGTAATACAAACAAATACTAAATAATGTATCAATAATTAGCATGGTATTATTTTCTGTATTACATAAAATATCTTTCATTCATATGCTTCTTCAAAATAGCTAATATTATAATTAAGCGCATTGATTACTAACAAATCGCATGCAATTACTCTCTATAGCATTACCTTATTTTACTATCTAAACATCAGAGGAATTATCAAAATATTACAAATAACATGAAATTACTTTCTGTAACATTACCTTATTTTGCCATCTAAACTCAGAGGAATATCAAAATATTACATCCCAAAATCTATTTAAATAAATTCTCACACATTAAAGATGTCTTCGCTAAACTGCAGGCTGCTCTTTGCAAGGCTCAAAGGAGGATTCTCATAAAGAGAGTCCTGTATGAAGCTGCAATTCATAACCACTATTATTTGAAAAATGTTTTGAAATTTTAAATTCAGCTTTGCCATAAAAAGTGTCATTCTGTTGACATTCCATAAAAGATAATACCTTATTTCCCTTTTTTTTTTTTTTTTTTTTTTTTGCTTTTTTTTAGACAGAGTCTCACTCTGTTGCCCAGGCTAGACTGCAGTGGCAGGATCTCAGCTCACTGCAGCCTCTGCCTCCTGGTTTCAAGTGATTCTGCCTCAGCCTCCTGAGTACCTGGGATTACAGGTGCACTGAGTACCTGGGATTACAGGTGCACTCCACCATACCTGGCTACTTTTTTGTATTTTTAGTAGAGACACAGTTTTACCATGTTGGCTGGGCTGGTCTCAAACTCCTGAGCTCAAGTGATCCACCTGCTTCGGCCTCCCAAAGTGTTGGGATTACAGGCTTGAGCCACCGCGCCTGGCTGATAATATCTCACTCTCAGAAACAGTGTTCCCCATTTACCAAACAATGACCAAGATTTTATATCTACCACTCGCTTGCATTACTTATGGATGAGATATATTTTAAGACTGTTAATTACTTGATTTTCTGAAGTCATAAATGAAGAATTTGGGGCAGAGAAAGCAAGATTTAAAAAGAGGAAGACAATATAATTTATCATCCGGGCTGAAACTCAAAATTGAGAGAAGAGGTTACCACACATAATTATAGCAGGAAATTGGTATAAAGAGACAAAGGAAAATCAAAATGTGCAGTCACCTTCCTTTTAAACAGCTCTATTTTGCCTTTAAGTAAGCATTCGTATGAACAGGAAGTTTTCACAATATTGCAACAGAAGCAGAAACATCTAAAATCAATTCTGCTGAATATCTCCCTCTTGCTGTCCACACAAAAGTAACCTAGTCAAAATAAGTGTATATGAACTCGATGTAAGCATGTCAGAATATAAATACAAAAAACCTAAGTGGTCCAATAAAGAATCTTAAAAAGTTCTTAAACACATGCAATTTATTACATCACTCAATGGTAAACTGGTATGTTTATATGAAAGAAAACTACCTGACAAATATACGACCCCTTATTCAGCTAATTCTGAAAATGAATGATTTATTAAACCCAGTGACACTAAAATTATCATTGTATTTCTCCAAATTTTTTTCTGTAAAAGATGAGGAAATTACCCCAAGCTAATTTCTCTTCTCTTCTCTTCTCGTTTTTTAATTATGATTGCCTTTTACATCTTTCAAACTTTACAATTTTGCCCACATTCCTTTTTGTGCTAAAAACATGTACAAACTATTTAATGAGAGGGAAAAAAAAAAGAAAAGAAAGAAGGTAAATACAGTCTCAGACCAAGCCCTGAACTCATTTTACCTTTTAACACCTTGTCAAATTCTCACGCTGGGAACTGCAACCCTGGCAACACTGCATTGCTAGAATGAAAGGATAGATGGGCTGTTCTCCAAGAGCTCATCTTCCCAAGCCCCCTAGTACCTTCAAAGACTACTGGAAGATATAATCTTGGTATTCTTCTACAGTTTTAATGACTAAGCATAATAATGGCTCCTTTCTTGGAAACAGCAATTTGGAGGATACGATGCCTCCACTATCATTTTAAAGCTTCACAAATTAGAAGGACTGCCATTATAAATTCCACTTTACATATAAAATCTGATGCTTAGATGGATTATCTTGACAATGTTCACACCTATAAAAACTCACCTATAAAAACCAGAATCTAGTCCAGTGTTCTATCCAACTATCCAACACTCACCTCTTTTTCTGACTATGGCAATTATAAAATGATAGGAACTCAGCCAACATTGGGCTGTAAGCAGAGGATTCGCCTTTATTCTACCCCAACAGCCTAATGCTTGACCCAATTTTAATACCTGAAATGAGGATCTTGTTGAATTAAATATCATATAACACTTTGTTAGAAATAGTCTATTTAATAAGTAAAATTCAGAACAATAGTGGCAAACAAAGATAACTCATGGTTAGGTGGAATGGTGGGACAATGCTATGGTATTAGGGAACCCCGTGGGCAAAACAGCAAGCAGATAAGGAAAACTCCAGGTACAAATGAGGTCAGAGAGTCACCACGGGCCAGAACAGGGGAGGCCAGACAGTTCTGGAGAGCCCACCCTCAGAAAAGGGCGGAACATGTTACTAGTCACATGAAGCTCCTCTTTTACTCCTTTAAGTTTTGTTCTCTGGACTCCAGAATCAAATGTCATGACCAAAGGGTCAGGAAGGTACCGAGCTAGTTCTGGGAAATTTCACTAATACTGGAAAACTAATAAATACTCACAGGCTAGACTTCTCATCAACAGGTGAGCCTTGGTGAGTAAAATTCATAAAGCATCCAGCCAAATGCATAACATGTAGAAGGCACACAATAAATGTTAGTCTTCTTCCCAATAGATGAAGGAAACATAATACCCACCACTCAATGCACTTTTTTAAAGACTTAAAAGAACATTAAAGGTTGGACGTCAGTGTACATGGGTTCTGGATTCATTATGCTAGCTGCCATGTGCCTCGGGCAAATTTACTTCGACTCTCAGGACTAGCTCTAAAATACCCAACTCATGTCACATGACCCAATGTATAAAAGTAGAAAACAGTCCATGAGGACAAATGAAATGCAATACAATGGACTTTATAATCCACGGTACTGCAACCTCATCCATCTGCTTATTACAGGTATGGGAGCATAATAATATGATTTTAGGAATTCGTATTTGATATCTTTCCAGGAAGCTCACTGCACAAGCTTACACAAATTGTTCTCCTCTTTTAAAAAGTTGAGCAAATAACATTCCAAAGACATTATGCTCCTATTAGTCAAGTGAGCAGTAGCACGTCCAGCCCACATTGGTTTCCATATTCTCCTTCTAATTTAGTAATCTATTTACTTAAATAATGCCTTTTTCATATTTTGGGGTATAAGGTATTAAAATCTTTGCAAACCATAATGAAAATATGATACCTGCATACATGCGAATTCTATCCTCATCCCCCTCAAGGTTTCCCAGATTTTCCTTCCACTTTTCTTCTTCTCCCAGTTGGTAACTGGGATCTCTCATAATGAGCCTTATGGATATATTTCAGGCCACAATATTGTATTTGTGTAAAGTAAGTAAAAGGAGGAGGAAAGCTGAAGTTATAGGAATTCTTCTCATTCTACTTTCTGTCTCCTTTGCAGGAAAAAAGTAGTAATTATGGATGATTAGAAAGCAAATGCTAGGTTACCTGTTAAGAAGAGAAGGAGAAGCCCAAAGTCAATACTCTTTATAAATCAATTCATACCATGGATTTAAGGATTTGTAGGAAAGAATGAAACTTCATACAATCTCAATTTAATTTACTTGTCCACGTTTGCACAGTAAGTGGCAGAACTAGAACTAGAACCTAAAAACACTTGGATACAAAGTTAATGGTCTTTTCACTATATTGCGACACTTTTCATTATCTTCTAGCACTCTATGAAAGAGTATAGGTGAAGCCCCAGGCTCTGTTATGATCTGAAGCAGTTGATCTGAATCAGCCTAATCTTTTGCCAAGCCACTTCTCTGCAACTGAGAAAAGACTATAAATTCATTTAAAGAAAAGATAAATGAAATAGACGCTTCTTCTTGGTAGGAAGACAGTGTAGTGTACAGGCAAATACTTGGATTTAGACCAAAAGGTCTGATTTTGAATCCTGATTGGACCATGTTTATGTGAGTCAGTTTAGGATATTACTGAACTTCTCTGAGTGTAGTGTGAGGATGTGAGAATTATATTATTTAGTTTACCTTCTGCACAGGCTATTGTGAGAATCCAAATATTTATACTTATAATAAACTTGAGCACAGTTTAACTATTTGGCATTAGATTAAATAACTTAGAATAAGAGCTAGTGTGAGGTTAATGTTCAATAAATGTTAGCTATTTACATTATATTCCAATATGGTACTCAATTCTCATCCTCAAATCATCGCCTTAACTCTCTACATTTTTTCTCTTCTCCTACTATTCAGTAGCTGCTTTCTCTATGAAACTTTTTTTTTTTTGCTTTTTTTTTTTGCTTTTTTTTTTTTTTACAAAAAGGAGTAAGATTCTAGATCTAATGAGCTCTTCTCTGATTTAGGTCCCAGATAATGCAGTTTTCAGCCTATGCAATATATTGGCTCATGATGTCTAGTAACAGTTAATTGAAGGAGTATTCATTGAGAAAGTTAGGTTTCAGAAAGCCTTCAGAATACACGTGTGTGTACACATGCATGCACACACTCACATCCAAAACACTATTAAGAAAAGACCTCTAATTTAATTTGCAGATAATTAAGTCAATCATTAAACATAATTTGTGGGAGCCAACTATTTCCAGTTATATGGCCATGGAACTTAAAATTAGTGTACTTTACCAACAAAATGAAATCTTTTTATGATAAAGTACTTTCAATTTCAAATAAAATTTTTCTAAAATCTTGACTTGAAAGTAGCTTGATTTTTTTTCCATTTATACATATTTAAAGACATTCTCAAAACCAAATTCAACTAGTAATTTACAATCAAGGCCAATGAAACTTACAAATACATTTTAATTGATATTTTCTAATGTTGGTTTCACAGATTCATCCATCATTTTCTATTTTCTCTCGGTGCCTATTTGTATACACTGTGAAGAGAGACAGCATGCATAGTAGGTACATTAAGGAGATAGTTCTGCACTGATAACACAAGTGAATTTTAAGTCTAATTGCTGTATTGCCAGAACTTAAGCTTTGTAGTGCCTTTTGTGAAAGTAATTTCTCAGATATGTGATTATGATCACCAATAATTACCACAAAAACTTTTCTCTGATGTAACAATATTTTAAAGCTCTGTTAAAAGAATCCTGTTTTCCAATCTATTTTAACACAAAGTTTTAAAAAGGCAACCATCTATGACTATGTGTCATTATGTCCTCATATATATGTGTCATCTGTATAGTTCCCATTATCCCCAGTTTTTAAGACATAAAGTGTCCCCTATAAAAAAAAGTACAACACTTTTCCACTAATTGCAGACAATATGACATGCTTACATGGCAGCAAACTGGGATTCCAAAACACTCACCAATCTGTCACTGAACAAAAGGCCAAGACATTAGCAGAGGAGGCTGACTGATAAAGTTAATACAGAGGTCCAGGATTACAGAGAGCTGTTGTATAACAGCATCACATACTGTGATATTTTGTGAATCCATGCAATAAAGGAACAATATATGCAAGCCAGTAGAAAGCAGTCACAGGAAAAGCAGTGGAAAAGATGTGTTAGACACGAGCAGTTGGACAGTGCTCCTAATTTGTATTTGCCCACATAAGCCCATACAATCTATAATTGCTGTCCTTTGGCAGTTAGCAGATTTGGAATTCTGTCCTAAAACTCACCCACTCCCACTTAAAATCCCTCACTCTCCACCACGCTTGAGACAGCCAGTGAAGAGGTGTGATGGCCACTACTTGCACTGTGCCTTCCCCTTCCTATCCGGACTCTGGCAAGCAGCAGCCCATATTTTCCACTAGCTACTGGAGGCCTCCATCCACCTGCTGTCTGCAGCAAACAGCAAAAGGAACAGCAGCAAACCTGTAAATCCTGACAAGCATAAAAGGTGTTCAGGACAGGTGGCAGAGGCTGCAACCAGTGAGGACAGATGGACTGACAACCAGACAGACAGACAGCAGCACCATTAGACACCATCCATTACTTCCAGTCTCAGAAGAGGGGAAGCCTGCAGCACCAGGGACGTCATTCTTCCACTAGGGACAGGCAGCAGATTAACGAGGGTACTGCCTCCCTCAAGCCGGCAGGCTTAAAGTATTTGGTTTTTGGATGAGAAGGAGCAGGGAATTCAGAAACCTGCTGCTCTTTATAGAACCAGGCCAGCTCTGGCCTTCGGAGTTAATGGCCCTTTTCTGAATCTACAATGAAAGGACAGGAATGACTGGATTTCTACTATTTTGCTGTGACCTAACAGCCACATCTCTCCCTCAATATCCCCCTCCCATATCTGAGTGTCAGTTGCCCTGGTTGGGGAGCCATCAGTCTGTGAATGCAACCTCCCTCCATTCCTCTCCTATGAGGCACTGCTGCACTGAGGGGAAGCGGAAGAAATCTTCCTCGCAGGCAGCGTCTTCTCTCCAGGAGGCACTTCTAGGGGGTGGGGGAGAGGTCATGCTGAGTGTGCTCTGTGTCTGGGTTTCACACCTGCTCCCTCCCCACCCCTCTTTCGCTATCAGCTAACTCCAGATGCAACAGGTTCCCTTTGGCTCTTCATGCCAATTCCCTGACCCCAGATACACCTTCCAGCCTAAGCAGGGGACACCAAGGAGTCACTCACAGTCAGGGCCCCTAAATTCCCCTGCTTCAGAGTGAAAACTTTCCTGAATACATGAAGACTTCCCAAGAGAAGGCAGGGTTGAAGCCTCCTTCTGCTCCACTCTATGGGTGATGCTAAGCAAGGAAAGCCCCGTCTCTCTGCCAGTCCCTTGTAAGCAGTTTTGTCTGAGGCAAGTAGCAGCATAGACAGTGTCACACACTCCTGCACCACCAGCAAGGAGCCCCATCTTCTCTCTATCCCCAGGAAAATGGGGCATCAGACAAAGATCCCTTGAAGGGTTGATGTGCTCTAAAGAAGTGAGGAGTGCAAATTTCCAATCCCTTATTGGACTGTTTCCTCCAGGAACTGAACAGGCCCCAGAGGTCTCTTGGAAAGCAGTAAAGAGGAACCTCTATGTTATTCAGGCCAGAGTCCCCCTGGCAGCTTCTCCCATGATTAAAAACTTTGTATTGCCAATGGCATTACATGTGGGGAAGAGAATCTGTCTTCACACAGGTATGCTGTGTAGAAGACTCTGAATAAAAGGTTAAAGAGAAGCTGGAGAGGCAGGTTACCAAAGATGGCAACTGCCCAGAAAAAGACCCAACCTTGATCTGTGAGATGAATGATTACTCAAATTAACAATAAAAATAAGCATTTTTATTATATAAATATAGGCAACCTTCACTGGGGTAACCCCGACCAGCTAAACAACTCCAAGAAAAGACGAGGAGCTGTCCTCAGCACCTCTTCATCCTGCCTCCCCTTGTTTCTACTCATCTCCTGCCCCCTAACCTGCTCCCAGCCCAGGGACCTTCCACTTGGGTGGGATCAGCACCTCTCAGCTTCTGCACCTCCCACCACGAGCGTGGCCCCCGTCCACCCATCCCTCCTCTGCACCCCAGTCTCAAGCCATCCTCCCCCTGTCTTTGGGTTCCTGGATCTGTGGCATATCCCCTCCCTCCTCTAGTCCCCTGACCTCTTCCCTGCTCAAGCCCCGCGCCCCTGGCGGGCGCCTCCGTCCGCACCCAGCACCCTGGCCGCCCCTTCCCCACACTCAGCCGCGAGGACTAGGGGAGTGAGTGGTGAATGGACGGATGGAGGCACGGAGGCACGGATGGCGCGGCTGGGGCTGGCTTACTTGAGCATGGCTTCTTCTTTTTCCTCCTCTTCCTTCTGCCGGTCCATCACTGCCATGATAATGTTCCTCTCCTCCTCGGTCAGGTGGCTCAGGTCGGGCAGCTCTTGCATGGGGGGAGGCACCGTGGGTGGGCGAGGACCGCGGGGCCCCACGGCCGAGGACATTTTCGTGGCCTGCCCGCCCCCTCCGCTCGCTCTCTGGCTCTCACCTTTCGGATGCACGCCCAGCAGCTGCGCCCCTGCTTTCCCCTCACAGCGGAGCCCTCGCGGCGGCGGCAGGAGGAGGAGGAGCAGCGGCGGTGGCGGCGGCGGCGGCAGCAGCAGAGCCGGGGAGAGCGAGAACCCAGTCTTTCATGGTTGTTTGCATCCACCCAGCCCCGGATGCTGCCTTTGTTTTGGTCGCCCTAGCGAGGCTCGGGGCCGCCCGGCCGCCTCCCGCAGCCCAGCCTCGGCCGGCGGGGGCGGGCAGGCGGAGGCGCGGCGGGCGCGGCGAGGGGGTGAGGGCTCGCGCCAGGCTCCGCCGATCCGGGCGTCTCAGGCGGGGCGCGGGGCGGGGGCGGGGCTGGGGCTGGGGCTGGGGCTGTGGCGGCCGCTGCCGCCGCGGAGGCTGCTCCCAGGCTCTGCTGCCTCCAGTTTGGGGTTGCGGGAGGGAGAGGGAGAGTTTGGGTGTCAGTTAGGCGGAGTCTCGGAGGCTTCCATCCAGGGTGATGCCGTTGCTCTCGCAGACATAGCTGCCAGCCACTCAGTCCCGGAGCCGCTCCGCCCACGGGCACCCACCCGCCCACTCCCCGAGTCCGAGCCACGCGTGCCCCGGCCGCTCCCCTCACACCCGCCAACGTGCACAGCACCTCGCTCTATCCCCAGGTACCCCTCACCCATGAGTCATCCTCCCTCTTCTGGTCCCTCGCCTGTGTCATCCTATTTTGCATGGGTTGCATTAATCATCATCATCCTCGCTACCATCTTCATCATAGAGCATTAATATTATTTGAGCAACCACAATGTTCTGAATGGCAGAATGGAACACCCTGTGGATACATTTTCTTTTTCCTCCCTGCCACCGTGTCTTTCTTATTTACTAGTTAAGTGTTCACAGCCACAACAATGTGATTTTTTTGGATGCTTTTGATACACACACACACAGACACACACATCCTCCAACAGCCTAGATTTTCTGGGTACATTGTACTCATCAATGCAGTGTCTTTCTTGACTCGTCCTCACTAGGACTGTTCTGCAGTGTATCAAGATGCCCCACAACACGGTAACTCTTTCATTTGTCATTTTTGGCTCTAGGTAGCCCCATCACATCACATAACTGCTCTCTGGTGCTTGCACATGGGTTATCTACTCTAATTCCTCTAATGATGCTCACTATCATCATACTCACTCACATGTAGTTCAGAGTATCTCTGTAGCTACTTCTCAAGAAACACTGATCCCAGATAAGAAAAACACTCAACCATATCCTATTGTATTTAAGAAGCTTCTGCTAATGCCTAGCCCAATGATAGGCATTAAGGATGAGCTTCTCTTGCTGATAAAGGCAAAAATAAATAGGCAATCCTTTCAAAATAGGTAATGCTATCAGCTTTGAAACCTGGAGACTGAATTTTCTTGATATAATTATAAAAGAATCAATATAGAAAAGGGTTCAAATTGAACAACAATTTCCTAGTCAAGACTCCTGAGCAAAGATGATGAGATAATTGATATGTTTCTCTCCTAGGCTATTTTTTTTTAACTTAATTTAATTTAAAGTTCTGGAGTACATGTGCTGGATGTGGAGGTTTGTTACCTAGGTAAACATGTGTCACGGTGGTTTGCTGCACCTATCAACCCATCACCTAGGTATTAAGCCTCACGTGCATTAGCTATTTGTCCTGATGCTCTCCCTGCGCTCCACCACAGGCCCCAGTGTGTGTTGTTCCTCTCCCTGTGTCCGTGTGGACTCATTGTTCAGCTCTCATTTATAAGTGGGAACTTGGTGTTTGATTTTCTGTTCCTGTGTTAGTTTGCTGAGAACAATGGCTTCCAGCTCCATCCATGTCCCTGCAAAGGACATGATCTCATTCTTTTTTATGGCTGAATAGTGTTCCATGGTGTATAGGTACTACATTTTCTTTATCCAGTCTATCGTTGACAGGCATTTGGGTTGATTCCATGTATTTGCTATTGTGAACAGTGCTGCAATGAGCATACATGTGCATGTATCTTTACAGTATAATGATTTATATTCCTTTGGGCATATATCCAGTGATGGGATTGCTGGGTCAAATGGTATTTCTGGTTCTAGGTCTTTGAGGACTCGCCATACTGTCTTCCACAATGGCTGAACTAATTTGCATTCCCACCAACAGTGTAAAAGTGTTTCTATTTCTTCACAGCCTCACCAGCATTTGTTTCTTGACTTTTAATGACAGCCATTCTGACTGGCATGAATGGTATCTCAGTGGGATTTTGATTTGCATTTATTTAGTGATAAGTGATATTGAGCTTTGTTTCATATGTTTGTTGCCTGAATAAATGTCTTCTTTTGAGAAGTGTCTATTCATGTCCTTTGCCCACTTTTTAATGGGGTTGTTTGTTGTTTTTCTTGTAAATTTATTTAAGTTCCTTGTAGATTCTGGATATATCTGACCTTTGTCAGGAGGATGGGTTGCAAAAATTTTCTCTTATTCTTTAGGTTGTCTGTTCACCTTGATGATAGTTTATTTCGCTGTTCAGAATAGCTCCAGAAGGAAGTCAGCACTCATGTTTTTTCCTCCAAGCCTAACTTTGTTAATGGAGAAGAAGATGACTAGGATGATGATACTTATTAATCTTAAAATTTCAAGTGTAAGGAACTTAAGACTTTAGTTGATTTCCCATAAAATGCAGGAGTTGCTTCTACGTGGACACATCTATTTTAATACTTTCAGTAGTGGTAGGTTCACTTCCTCTGAATTCCATTGCTACATCTAACTCCCTCTTCTTACTGAAAACCTTTCAAATATTTGACACAGCTATCTTGTTCTTTTCAATCTTCTCCATAGTAAATCTTCACAGTTTATCCAACCAGTATAGCCTCATTTTAAAGACTGATCATCTGCCTTTGAACACACTTAAGTTTTTTTTCACTAGCCTTCCAGAATATGTATCAAGAATATGTGTAACCAAGAACAGTGCCTGACACTTAGTGAATGCCCAATAACGCAGTATAGTCATTATTTTTATTTGCATAACTTAACATTGCTCTAACTTTTTGATGGCCGTATCACTTATAAGGATGTCACTGAAATAAACATGTAGTCCACTAAAAGTTTTAGTTGTTTTTCATAAGTTCTGCTGTATAGCCAGATTTCCTCTTTCCTATAATTAAGCAATTGATGACATTTTATGATTTTATGATCTTGGGCAAATCACTTAACCTCTCTGAACTCTGTTTCTTCATCTGCAAAATGGGGATAAAGGTATTTATCTCACAGTAGAAGAAAAGTATTAAATAAGAAGACATGTGAAGCATCTTAACTATGGGCTTAACACTTTGTAGTTCTCTTTTTCTTATTTCTTGCTCTTTCCAAGAGATGTATTAGGTCATCCCTCAATTATTAATATACAGAGGAAGTAGAAATATAGATGATAGCATCACAGATGCCTTTCTGTGGGTCAGTGAGGAAATGCCGTGATACAATGGACAAATGCCTTGTTCTCAAGAGGTTTACAATCTAGTTGGTTCTAATAAAATTCTTCTAAAATACAAATAAAGGAATTATAAAGTTTCAGTAGACGTTAGAACTAGCTGAGGAAAGCTCTTGAAGGCAAGGACCTAATGAACAATTAATAGCAGTGCCTTAATTTGCTCCAATTGTCATTACAAAATACCACAGACGGGGTGGCTTAAATAACAGAAATTATTATTCTCTCCCAGTTCTAGAGGCTAGAAATCCCAGGTCTAGGTGTCAACGGGTTTGATTTGTTCCAAGGCCTCTCTCTTACTTAGGCTTGTTGTGGTCACCTTCTTGCTGTGTCCTCACATGGCCTTTTATCTGTGCACATGCATCCCCGGTGTCTCTCCCTCTACTTATAAGGGCACTAGATTTATTGGATTAGGGGCCCTTCTTTATTTAACCTTAATTATGTCTTTAATGTGAACACTATCTCCAAATACAGTCACATGCTAAGGTAATTGAGGATAGGACTCGGACATATGAATTTGAGAGGGATACAATTCAGTCCATAATAGGTGGTTTCCATTCATTAAAATTACTGTGAGAAATAATGATTGATGTCTATTATCTGGATAACTTAATGAAGAGAAATCTATTTCTCAATCATTTTTATAGTTATTTCCCTGGACTCCATGTGTCTTTGAGAAATAAGTGAGTGCATAAATGAATGAGTAAATGAGTAAATTAGTAGAGCCTTGGTGCAACCCAACAGTGTCTCCTCTTCTATTAGGAATCTCATCCATTTCAGAGGGGTTCAGAACCAATTTCTAAAACCCAAGAGAAGTGTCTTCACAGATTTACCTCCAGAAAAAGAGAACTTATCTGCACTTACCCAAAGTAAGTGTGCCGAAGTGTGTAGCACAGATTAGTTTCTGAAAATGCTCAATCAGTGTGGAAAAAGCTTCATAATACCTCTCTCTTAGAAATTCACAGGACACCCTAATAAATAAAAACAATGCTAACAAGCAAGTATTTACTGCAATAAAGAAATCTGTCTTACCTGGTTTGGGTTGGCTTTCCCAAATGGATTAGACCATAGAATTATGTTCTTCCCTGATGGAGGAAACATGCTTTAGACAAGCTTTGGGAAAAACCCTGAGTTACAGGCCTGGTATGCAAAGATGTTAATCAAAGAAACGGAAACTTTGGATGTGATTCTCCTTGTTCAACCAATGATATCTGTAGAAACACATCTTAAATTTCTAGTAATAAAATATGTATCAAATGCCCTTAAATTCAACAGTAACATTATATTTAGGATATTAGTCAGAAACTATGACATACACAAAACTCCTAAAAGGTAGGTATTTAGCTTTCCTTTCCACTGATGCTCGCATATCATCTTTTCTCAAAAGAACTCTAAAGTTTGACACCACTGTTAACTGTTAATTTAACTTAATAGCTGAGGTTATAACTTCAGAATGAAAAATTATTGAAATGGTGTTAGGTTCAAATCCTCACACTACCATTTTATAGCCGTAGCAGAGTGAATACTATTCCGCCTACAAAATCATGTTCATCCAGAAACACAGAACGTGACCCTACCGATTGAAAATAGTTAAAATGCAGTCATATTGGATTAGGATGGGTGCTGAACCCAATGACTGGCGTCTTATAAATGAAAAGAACACACAGACACCCAGGGAAGGCCACATATGAAGACACACAGACACTGAGGAAAGAAGGCCATGTGGAGACACAGGCAGAGAATGGAGTTATGTCGTCACAAGCCTAGGAATGGCGAGAGCCACCAGAAGCTAGAAGGGGCAAGGAATCATTCTCCCCTAGAGACTCTGGAGAGAGCATGATCCTGCTGACATTTTGATTTTCGACTCCTATCCTCAACAACTGTGAGAAGATACATTTCTGTTGTTTTAAGCCACACAGTGTGGGGTACTTCGCAATGGCAGCCCTAAGAAACTAATGCGATAACTATGGAGGTTTTGATGAATTCATAAACTTTTCTGAGCCTTATTTTACTCTTCTATAACATGGAAATAAAAATGATTAGCTTCCAGGGGTTTACTAGGGATGAAAGGTTATGAATATGTATATAGTGCCTGGAAAATAGAAGGAACTTCATTCATTCATTCTTTCGGTATTTCCCAAACACCTGCTTTGTGTGAGGTGCTGAGGATACGATAGGAAAAAAAGCATATAAGGCCCCTAGAGAAGATTGACAGACTATGGCCCATGAGCCAAATTCAGCCCAATGACTGTGGTTTTATTTTTATTTTGTTTTGTAAATAATGTTTTATTGGAGCACAGACACACCAATTATTTTATGTATTGTCGATAGCTGCTTTCATGCTATAGGGATAGAATTGAGCAGATGCAACAGAAGCCATATGTCTCACAAAGCCTAAAATATTTACGATCGGCCTCTTTATAGAAAAAAGTTTGTTGACCCTTGCTCTAGATGCTGACAATATACTTGGAGAAAATAGGCATAAATAAATATACACACAAGAACAATTAGTGCATAATAATTACTCTAGAAAAAACTTGCCAGATATAATAAAGCCTAACCGTTGGGAAAATAGGTAAAATAGGTAGCCATGGGAATCTTAAGAAGGGGTCCTGTAGAGCAGAGATTTGAAGGATAAAAAGGAACTAGCCTAAGAAGAGCTCAACACAGAGTGTTGCAAGCGGAGGAAAGCTAAAGACAAAGCCCTGAGTCAGGAAACAGCAGTGTTCTGGAGGAACAGAAAGTAGGCCAGTGAGGCAGGACCATTGCGAAGGGAGGAGAAAATGGCAGGAGATGAGCTCACAGAGGGCCTGGTCAGCCAGGTCAAGGAGTGAAATTTTATTCTTGTACATTGGGAAGCCAGTGAAGAGCTTAAGTAAGAAGTTAAACGATATGCTTTGCATTTTTGAAAAGATTTTTCCTTGTGTGGGTGGTGGGAAAACTGTGGCAGCAAAGGAGTGAAGAAACAGGAATTCTGGTTAGGAGAAGTTAAAGTGGCTTGGGCTGGTGTAGTGTGATATGAATGGAGAAAGGTGGACACATGCAAGATGTGCTTTGCAAATAGAGCCTGGAGATCTGTTGAGTGATGAGGCATGGAGTGTATGAAGAGAAGATCAATTATGATTCCTTGTTTGGTCTGAGCGGTAAGTCAGTGGGTGGTGGTTCCGTATAGTGAGATGGGGAATTTGGGTGTGTGTTGAGAGAAGGAACAGGTGGTAAGGTAGGGACATCAAGAGCCTTTCATCATCATTTTGTCATCATCATCATTACTATAATCATCAGCAGCAAAACTTTCAAAAGGAGAAATATGTTTAAATTTAATTTGTTAATTGATTTCTCTGGCCAATTTTTTCCCTAAAATTTAAAAAAGCAATGTTTCTTTTCCTTTTGAAAATTCTATCAAAGATTGGCCTGAAGGCTAAAAGGGTCTTTGTAGCTCTCTTGATAATGGGAAAGGTGAAGATTCCATTAATGTATAATCAGTAGAAATTTGTGCACACATGCTCATTCACATAAGAACTAAAAACAAGGTACCAATTAATTTCTACTCCAAAAAATAAGCCAGTAACAGATTTGTGGTTTCAAGATTTTGTATACACAAGCTATAATTGTTTTTAATTTCTAGAAAGTTTTGAAATAAATTATTTTGGAATATCTTCAATACCTAATGAGATAGAGTCTTGACTAACCAATAAACTCAAATCCTAGAGTTTTGACTTAAGTTATCATCACGTCTACCTATGTTTTTTCAGCACTCTTTTGTGAGCACCACCATAATATATTACACAATAAAATGCTTCATATATAAGGTAATCATATGTCTTGATTTGTCCAGGACCATCTGAGTTTGCCCCTGTTGTACTGGCATCAATTATCAGCAGCACCTCCTTTCACTTAAAAGTGTCCTAGTTTGTATGATAGATTATATTGCCACTCTATTTATATACAGTTATAGTAATTTGCAAAAATATAGTCTTTTGGCTTCAAAGAACATTTGGCTCTCAAGAGATTTCACTGAACATATTTGGCTGAAACTAGATATCATATCATATTTTGGCTCAAATTCAGCCAAATACCTATTTTAATCTGATTTTTGGTAAGGTTCCACTATTGTCATTTATTTCTTGAGGAATTCAATGTGTGGGAATGTTTTTGTCCTTGGACCTAGAAGAAGGGACATAATTCTGTTCTTTTCTGGTTGGTCATACCAGCCATGGATATACTTCCTCCAAGGATTAACATTCTTAGCTATTTTCAGTTTGAGGTATTTTTCTTCAATACTTGTCTCCTCATTCAAAATCAGAATTCACAGCCTCTTTGCATTCTTCTGAGGCTGATCACCTTCCATATTAGTCAGACTTAACATGTTTAATTGGCAATGTTTTAGAGTAATTTCTCCACATTCTATTCTCTTCCAATTTCCTTTTTTGCATTCAGTAATTTCTTATGAGTTATTTTGATTTTATCTTGATATAAAGCGTCTTCATTTTAGATACGTTAACAATTTATTAGCTTTATTTTTCTGAGAGTGTCTTCTGCAAGCTAATGCTGGATGGACTGAAGTGTCAAAGACTTTTTATGCATGTATATATGTATGTATGTATGTATTGAGATGGGGTCTTGCTATGTTGTAGAGGCTCATCTCAAACTCCTGGCCTCAGGGGATCCTTCCACCTTGGCCTCTTAAAGTAATGGGATTATAGGGTGAGCCACTGAGCCCAGCTGAAGTGCGAAAGTCTTGAGCTCATTCTCCCTAGTCCAGCTTTTGAGTAAGATTCTTCTCTAATTATGATGGATCTCTGCTTGAGAGTATGACATATTAAATTTACTTTAAAAGAAATGTTACCTTTACCATCTAAAAAGCTAAAAACATTCATTTTCCTAAGTGGAAAATGGATTTGGGTAATAATTTCTAAGGCTAGATTATTTTATAAGCGCTAGTTTTTTAGTAAGTTGGAAAACACAATTACTAGATTTAATCTTTATTATCTTTTAATTAAAATAATATTTGATTTAAATAGAGATACTTAAAAATCAGATTTAAATAAACACTCCTTCCTAGAATGCTCTAATTTGAAACCCTGAGACTATTTCCTGGGAAGATTTTTTGACTATTTTCCTCTTTTCCACTCTCTACTTTGAGATGGGCAATCCAACCCCACACAAAGAAGTCCTAGACAAAACTCCTTTCTATCCATAGTGGCACAGCCCCTGCAGGCAAAGAGAAAATCTGATAGAAGACTACAGGGATTTGGCTCCTTATTCATGCACTAATCAGGCCTACAGACTTGAGCAAGTCACTTAATCTCCCTGAGTTTGAATTTTCTTAGCTGTAAAATGGAAACAGTTATATTTCCCTTAAATATTCTCAGCTTTTGCATAAAAGTAATAACATGTACTGAGCCTATTAAATGTTCCTGGCCTGTGTTAAATGTTTTAGATGCGTTATCATATTTTTTCTTCTAACAATGGGTATGCATTATTAATATCCTTTGGGGTTCTATTATATTAGCATGACTGGTGTAGATCATTGTCCTTCATCTTCTGTTTCACAGCATCAGGAGCTAGACCAAGTATTTTCCTTGGTCCCTCAAGTGCAGCTTTCAGATTATTATTCTTCTTCCAATTTGTACAATGTGTTCTACTCTGTTGCGTACAACCCTTTCTCCTTTCCAGAATTGTTCTACCATGCCCTGATCTCATTTACCAAAGACTTTAGTTCACAGTCTTCCTTTTCACCCCAAGATCTGCTCTTCTGCTCTCATGGGAAATATATTCAACATCCCCATAGATGATCTCTGCATATCTCAGTTTTCTCAAATCTACTTCATTCAGCATCCATTTTCATGGCCATTCCTTAGACTCTGGTATAAACTGTACCATTTCCAAAAGTCCCCAATTCAAATCTCCCTTTATTGACTACAAGTACCATTACTTTCTACAGCTCTTTGATAAATTGGATACCTACAATCCACTGTTGTCTTATTTTTTCTGTTTGAGTCTGATTTGAGTTTTACTTACCTTCATAGTCAGCCAATATTACATAATTCCTTCTTTAGTGATATAAAATCCTATTTCTCCCCATTCGTGTGGTTATCTTCTTCTAGTATTTTTGAAGAGGGAAGCAAGCAGAGTGTGCTGTCTCATGTATTCTCTCAGTTGGACTGCCTGCTTCCTGCTACTTCTCTGGCCATCTTTATCTTCTCTCTGCCATGGCCAGTTGCACAATTTCCTCAAGGTCAGCTGGAACTTGGAGGTTACAGACCCTCAGCATCCTGGTTGATGGTGCTTCAGAACCATTATAGTGAATGGGGTAAGAAAGATAAGGCCATTTTCACCTGGTCTTGACTCTTATTTCCATCTACCATCTCCACAGAGAGTTAGGAGTGTATCTCAGACTTTATCAAGATGAGTGTCTTAGTCCATTTGGGTTGCAATAACAAAATATTATAGACTGGGTAGCTTATAAACAACAGAAATTCATTTCTGACAGTTCTGAAGACTGAGAAGTCCAAGATCAAGGTGACAGGAGAATTGTTGTCCAGTGAGAATCATCTTCTGGTTCATTGAAGGTCTCGTCTTGTTGCATTCCCACATGACAGAAGGAGCAAACAAGCTGCCTCATGCCTCTTTTATAAGGGCACCAAGCCCATTCATGAGGGCTCTGTCTTCATGACATACTTCCTGAAGACTTCGCCTCTTCACATGATCACACTGGGGATTGAGTTTCAACATATACATTTTGGGGGCACACAAACATTCATTGCAGTGAATATATCAGACTTTATCAAAAATATAGTAGGAACCAAAGCAAATTATAAAATATAAGGGAAGAAATTTAAATTAAATGCTATATGTGACCTTGTTTTAGTTCAAGGAAAAGCTATCGAGCAGTTAAATTGACCTTATTTTAGTTCAAGGAAAAGCTATCAAGCAATTAAATTTTTCCCGGTTTATTACCTCATGGGAGTATCCATTTCTAAACGTATTCTCTTTTCTCTAGATTTACTTCTCTGTATTTCTCTCCATCTTCAAAATTGAGCAGTTCAAAGCTCTGCTCACTTTTCTACTGACTGAATTTTGCATCTACCCTTATTTATCCCTGGTCACCCTATCCCCACTCCCTTAACTTTATATGTCCCCAGGGGTCCAGCTAGATAGAACTTGCAATGTTGTATAAGTTTAAATAATGATATGTGGGTTTTTTTTATTCTTCCAATTAATGGTACTGGAAGGCTAGGGTGCTAAAAAAGTATTAAACCTAAAACCATTCATCAACCACACATACATCTGTGGGTACACACATACAGTTTCACAAGACACAGTGGTATCAAAAAACAGTGCTGAACCAAGAGACTGGTTGTCTGGATTCTGATTCTAGCTCTGATGGCGTGATCTTGAATAAATTACTTAATATTCCTAGGCCTCAGTTTCCTACTATGTAAAATTACAGATTTCACCAGTAATCTTTAAGGATCTAGAAATCTCCAACATTCTAAAGTACAAAAAGGTAGTAAACAATATATGGCAGTCAGTATTTAACAGAGTTTAAGAATTATTTTATGATATAAGAGTATCATATAATGAAAAGGTATGTTCAGGAAAATCAGAAATATTAACCTAGCCAATTTATTTGAATCAAAGCTGATCATTTATCTCCTGGTTGACCACAGGCTTGAGAAAAGAAAAAAAGAAAAAGAAGAAAAAACCTGATTATTTATTGACATCATTAGTCATTAGAAAAATGCAAATTAAATCCACAATGAGATAACACTACAAACCTATTAGAACTAAAATTTAAATAGCGATAATAGCAAATACTGGCAAGGATGAAGAGAAAATAAGTCTCTCATATATTGCTGGTGGAAATGTAAAATGTTATAGCCACTTTAGAGAATTATTTGGTTGTTTCTTATAGAATTAAACTTGAACTTACTATATGACCCCAGCAGTCACATTAGTGAGCACTATTCCCAGAGAGATGAAAACATATGTTCACACAAAAAGCTATATACATATGTGTTGTAGCAGATGTATTAGTAATAGCAAATAAATGGAAACAAACCAAATGTCCTTCTGTGGGTAAATGGTTAAAGAAATCCTGGAACTGGCATACCTATGGAATGTTACCAAGCAATAAAAAAATAATGAACTGTTAATACATGCAACAGCTCAGATGGATCTTAAGAGAATTCTGTGGAGTGAAAAAAGATGAGAGCAAAAAGTCACATGCTATATATTTTCACTTATATAACATTCTCTAATTGATACAATTATAGAGGTGGAGAATAGATTAGTGTTTGCTAGGGGATAGAGATGAGGTAATATAATGGATGTGAATATAGATTTAAAGCATGAGCATTAGGTGGTTTCTTTATGCTGATAAAACAGCAGGTAGTGATTACCTGAATCTATACATGAGATATAATTGCTAGACCTACACCCTTTCACCTCACCCTCATACATATAAGAATCTATGTTTAAAAAATACTGCAACTGGGGCTGAGCATCATGGCTCACACCTGTAATCCCAGCACTATGGGAGGCCAAGGCAGGCAGATCACCTGAGGTCAGGAGTTCAAGACCAGCTGGGACAACATGGCGAAACCCTATCTCTACTAAAATACAAAAAATAGTTGGGTGTGGTGGCAGGCACCTGTAATCCCAGCTACTCAGGAGGCTGAGGTAGGAGAATCACTTGAACCTGGGAGGCGGAGGTTGCAATGAGCCAAGATCACACCACTGTACTCCAGCCTGGAAGACAGAGGGAGACTCTATCTCTAAATAAATAAATAAATAAATAAAATGGAATGGGTCTGGTTAACAGAATTGTACCAAAGTTAATTCCCTCCAGGTTTTAATATTCTACTACAGTTATATAAAATGTCACCACTGAGGGAAGCTTAGTGATAATACATTGGACTCTACTGTTTTTGCAGTCTTCTGTGGGTCTATAAATATTTCAAAATAAAAGCTTAAAATGTTGCCATTTATCTTATTTCTTATTTACATCAAATAGTGCTTGCATCTACATCTGTTTTACCCCTATAAATGTGTGGCTTTGGGGGTTGACCCCAGTTTCAGGATTGGGACTTAGTTGCCTAAGCCATGCTGTGAACTTTCTTTTTCTCACCATAGTGTATAGTATTACCTTGGCCACAGGTACCGATTCACAAATTGGCCTATGTCTGGTGATAGGTAGGCACATTCTATGCAGATGATGTTGAAAATAACACATCATTTCATTCTACATCAAAATACATTTCATCTGTATAATGTTTAAGTTATATATTTTATCCCTTCTCTGTTATAGTACAATATATGCAGTGAGTATAGTATAAAAATAATGATCCTACTGCAAGATATAGATGAGCATAATAGAATTACAAAATCATAGTCATGAAATCACTAGTCTCATAAAGTCTTTGGGAATTCTGATATCCATGGCAACATATTATCACCATTTCCTCCAAGACTTAACTTTCTGCATGTTTTCCTCAATCCACAGACTTAACCTTATATTTTTCAGTCGACTGTACTTCAGAAATCTTACGTGCAGTACCTTCTGATTTTTCCAGTGGAATCTATACTGTAGTGGATGTTGTCATATTTCACTGAGATCCCCCTTCAGAACTGAAGTACATATCACCACTGAGGCCACTAGTTTGGCTGATCACAAAACACAGCTGTGTCCTGAGACTAAGAAAGCATTCTTGCCTTATATACCCTTCTGAGAAGAAGCATTCTTGTTCAATGACTGGCTAATATTGCAAAATTACAAATAATCAGGCTTTTCATTTGGTATAAGGAGGAGGGCATCTTAACCTTAGAGGTCCCCATGCAATTGGTGGAGTTTACAGTTGCAGGTGTGTGGCAGCTAAATTTTCTTCCTGCCCAATTCCTACTTTCTTTCTCCCTCACAGGTGTTCTCTAAAGTATACCACAGTAAACCTCCTGCATGCTAATCATAGAGTTTCATAATGTTTCCCTGGGAACCTGAACTTCAACAGTTTCTACCACAAATGGTCCAATAAAGTAGACTCAAAAATGTAATTGTGGAGCTGAATCACCTGCTGGCCAGCTGACCATGAAGAACCTGTCACTAATTGTAGGTAGAATATGTATAGCCCCTCCCATTTAGCAATAATGCAATTGCTAGAATTTGTATTGGTAGTGAGCTAGGATGGAACACCAACAAACAGGACTTCACTTATGAGTGCAATAATCCAGGCATTTGAGAGACACGGGAGAAGTATAACTATGAAGACTATGGAATTGGATGGTTGCTGTTAGGTTTCACTGATGCATTGGAAAAAGACATTGAGTGCCTTAGGGTGATTGATCACCAATAATGGTCTAGGTGTAAAAGTCAAAGGAACCTCCTTGGTGGCTGATACAGTTTGAATGTGTTCTTTCCAAAATTCAGGTGTTGTCAGTGTGATAGTATTAAGAGGTGGGTCTTTACAAGGTGATTAGTCATGAGGATTTTGTCCTTGTTAATGGGATCAAAGTTCATAGAAAAGAAGCTACACCTAACATTCAGTTAGCTTGTCCTTTCCCTTCCACCTTTTGCCCTCTAAAGACACAACATTCCTCTCCTCTGTAGGACGCACCATCTTAAAAGCAGAAACCAGCCCTCACCAGACAACCAAACCTATAAGCACCTTGATCTTGGACTTCCAACCCTCCAGAACTATGAGAAAATATGTTTCTGTTCTTTATAAATTATCCAGTCTCAGTTATTTTGTTACAGCAGCACAAAACAGATGAAGATAGCAGAGCCTTCATCTCTATTTTACAGGAGATGTAAAAAAGAGCCTCATCTCCTGCAGCTGGAAAACAGAAAAAAAGATGAGATTCAGACCCAGGTCTGAATTCTAATAGTAATAAAACATTTTAGTTGGTTTAATGCTCAACTTCAGCAACCCTGCTCCACCAAGATCAGAGCTGAATTGAGAAGGCTTGGAACCTTGAGACATGGGATAAAAATATGTCAGTCTATGCATTCAGAAAGATTAAATACCCAGATTACCTTGAACTCTCTGAGCCAAAGTAGCTCATTCCTTTGTGTTAAAGGCTAGGGGTCCTCATCTGAAGACAGATTCAGTATTCTCATAAGATATTACCTTACCTTTCTTTCTGACCACCTGACCAATAGTAACTATGGTTGTCATAATATAACCCAGCCAGAGTAGTGCTGAGCCTGTTCACAGAGAACAGGGACTAGACTCTGAAGGAATGATAGGACCTTGCCAACACGTATCAGCAGGAGTTGAGAAGTACTTACGGTCCTGGACCCTGAATATACTAGATCAAGAGAGACTGGAAATAAAGTTGGATAGTGGAATGTTTATCAATGTGGATATAGAAGCACTTCCTCATGATACAGGATGCACATCCTCACAAGGATTCTGGGAGACAGTGCTGACACATTCCTGGGATTGCTCTTGGAAACATGGAGAAAAGTGTCAGACCACAATAAGTGAATTAGAAATGCCAGAATTTCTGGGACAGACAGTGGGACACGGGATCAAAAACATCAGAGAAAGGAGCATGCTAGAGTGGATTTACGATAGAAGGCCAAAAAAACTAACAGCCAAATATCTTCTGAACAAAAGCCTGGAGTACAATCCATTTACCAAAGCAATGAGGAATAAGCTTGTGGAACAGGCACCAGCACCTTTAAAACCTCAATAGTGGCTGCCCTCTCTATGCCAGAAGTGATATTAAGAGATGCTGTTACAGGACTAGGCTCCCTGACAGAAGTGAGGATGACAGGATGCCAAAATTATAGAGGTCAGATGGATACAGTTATAATAAGCAAGAAGGTTGAAGGGGTGGCAGTTGTGGAAATGGCTAATTGCTCATCTATACAAATCTAAAAAATAAGGATTTGCCCCATCTATATAGTTTAAAGAAAGAAAGGATAGTGACATTTCTGAAGGGCCCTCTCAGTTTCAGAGTTCCTTATAGGATTGGCTGAAGACACTGTTATAATTCCCTTCATCACAGTCTAGTCTTTTGTTTTGGTCAGTCCTACTTCCCTTGTTTCCTCCCAGGTGTTGATCCCAAGAACACTTTATAATAAATACTTCCTATGCACAAA
Organism: Macaca thibetana thibetana; assembly: GCF_024542745.1. Lineage (NCBI taxonomy): Eukaryota > Metazoa > Chordata > Mammalia > Primates > Cercopithecidae > Macaca > Macaca thibetana. The sequence continues at coordinate 69,277,711 of NC_065581.1, read as the reverse complement.
TATCAGAGTCTTACAGTCTGTTTCTTGGAGAACTTGACCTGTAAAACATACATTGCACTTCTCAATGCCTTATGCACATTTATTCAAATCACTGTCTATGATCATTAAATCCTCCATCCCAGGAAGCCCATCTACTCCTGCTTGTGTGAACAGAATGACAGCTAACCAACCTGGGCTCCAGGATCTCCCGCTTAGATTAAGCCTTCATTCATAGGCTACTTTGCTACCTGTCTTAGTCTGTTTGAGCTGCTGTAACAAAATACCACAGACTGGGTAATTTATAAACATTATAAATTTATTTCTCACAGTTCTGGAGGCTCAAAGTCGAAGGTCAAGGTGCCTGGTAAGGGCCTTCTTGCTGCATCCTCACATGGGAGAAGGTGGAAGACAAAGATGGGGTGACCTCTGTTCTCACATAGCAGAAGAATGGAAGATAGTGAACCCATTCCTGCAAGCCTTTTTTATAAGGCCTTAATCTATTCATGAGGGAGGTTCCCTCATGACTCAACCACCTTCCAATACCATCACCTTGGTGCTTAGGTTTCAACATGAATTTTGGAGAGGAAACTACATTCAAACCGTAGCACTATTTTTTTCTTCTACAATGTTGACTGCACCTACGTCCAACCCTGGTTAACCTTTTATTTCTCTAGCAGGATATTAAATGACAAATTTTTCTGATTGGACTGGGCCTATCACATGACCCTGTTGGCAACACTCTCCTTCCTTGGTTTCCATGATGTTAGATGGTTTGGGAGCACTTTAGTCTCACTGACTGACCCTTCTTTGGTTTATTTAATGATTTCTCTCTTCTCTCTCCCCATCTGGTGGGTGGAACACATTTTGTCACCTGGTGTCTAACTATACTATTGCATAGATTTCACTCACTCCCAGGTCTTCAACTCTTGTATTTAGGCAAGTGACTTTTACATTTCCAGACCAGTTTTCTCTCCCAGCATTCAGTTCAACATTTCCAACGGCTAAATAGGCAGGTCCACCATCACCTCAAAGATAAAATGTCTAATAATAAACTAATATTAAGCTTCTTACCAAAACTAATTTTTTCCCAACTCTCTTATTTAAACATTTTCTTAAGAAAAATATCCTCAATCCTATATGGTCATCTATTTTCTATCCATTTATTTATTCTTTTACTAAATAAACCCTCAATGACCATTAATTGTCAGATGTACTAGAAATGGGTGTACAGACATAGTCTCTGTCATAATAAAGATTATACTGCAGTGAGAAAGAATCAATCAATAATTAATTAAAATTATTAAAAGTACCGTGAAGGGGAGGTAATCCACAGGAATATAACCTTTGGGCTCTAAAACCTCTTCCCAAATGAATAGGAAATAGCTAGGCAAAGAGGTAGGGAGAGAGAGGACATCTGGAAAGGCTTTCATGTGAGAAGAATTTTGGGGTATTTGAATAACTGAAGCAAGGTTAATCTATCTAAAGGATCACTGTCAAATAGACCATTCCGCATTGATGCAATAGCCAATGCATTCTGCATTGTACAATAGCCACGAGTACATATGGTTACTGAGTGCTTGAAATCTGGTTATTGCAACTGAGAAACTAAATTTTTAATTTTAACTAAAATAGTCACATGTGACAATTGGTTACTGTATTGGACATTAAAGCTATTGAACATTACCATCATTGCAGAGAGTTCTATGGAATATCACTTCCATAAAGAATCATGAGTGTGTGATCAGACTACAGGGTAGTTAATGCCAGGTCATGTAAAAGCTTGTAGGTAACAATGAATTCTGGCCCTAATAAGAAGGGGGAGGGAAGTCACAGAAGAGTTAAAGGCAGGGCTGCCATATTCCGATTGCATTGAACAGATTGCTGTATCCCTCACAACTAGTAGTTTGAGCAGCAGAAGTGTGTGGACCAACATATAGATTTATAAATCGTGTCATATGTTTAGTGAAGTAGATTGAGACAGCAAGTAGCAACACGGGCTCATACATTTATCAAATAATGGACTATATTCAGATAATGTATCAGTTTTTCATTCATAGTTGCTGCTCTCTTTGGCTGAACTGACAATTTCTGAAGTCAGATATTACTATACTTCTCTTTGATTCACAATTCCTATGATTGAGACTCATCAGATTTTACTATGACCCTTACATTATTTTCACAGTCATTCATTTCCCTTTTATTGTATATGAGGCTTGGCACCTATCTCTTGAGTTTTTGCAATGGCAGATGAAGTTGGCTAGCCTTCCCAAGCTGGCTGGCCACACTCAGGAAAAGGAAGGAAAACAATATTTCAGAGGCAAAGTTGAGTTTAGTTATGGCTTCTTCTGTTCCAGGGCTTCCTGTACTTCCCCCTGCCCCCTCTTGGGATGGGGTCTTGCTGCATTGCTCAGTCTGGAGTGCAGTGGCATGGGTGTGTCTCACTGCAGCCTTGAACTCCTGGGCTCAAGCCATCCTCCTGCCTCAGCCTTCTGAGTAGCTGGAACTATAGGCATGTGTTGGGGGCTAATTCTTTACGTTTTTATAGATATAAGGTCTCACTATATTGCTCAGGTTGGTCTTGAATTCCTGGCCTCAAGTGATCCTTCTGCTTTGGCCTCCCAAAGTGCTGGGATTACAGGCATGAGCCACCACACCCAGCCCTGGCCTCCTGTACTTGCCTCAGTGGTCCCATTTGTCTGGCTTAGCTTAGAGCCCCTTCTAAGCCTTTGACTTCTACTTACTCCCTGAGTCATGAGAAATAATCTGGTATTGGCCTCCAGCCTTCAAGTGAATCCTGTGTCCAGGTGACCTTAGCATACTCGTATGTTCCAGACTAAAGTTCCTATTTTTGAAAGCTTATATTTTTGAATCTTTACTCTATGATCCACAATTTTCCAAAACCCACCCAAACTATTAGAGCTTCTCTTCTTTTTACTTCCACATGTGATCACTCTCTCTCTCCTTTTCTTCCCTTCCTCCCTCTTCCTTTAATTCTCACTCTATGCCTCAAATTTGAATATTTTTCTACTTATTAACTTTAATTACAAGTAATACCACTATTTTCTAAGACTTAACTACTGGAATATTAGAATCTATCATTGATATTTTTAGGATAAATGTATCTCCTCAACCTGTATCATACTTAACTTATAAAAATATATTTTGTGGAATATTTACTTGTATCAAGAAAAATTCTCTAACTATGTGCCTGGACTACAAAAGCCTAAATATCATTTTCTGGTAATGTTTTTGGACTCAGCAAGTGAAAATTATAGTATAATTTACTCAACTATCAATGTTTCCCAGAAAGGAACTGCCTTACAGTTCCTTTTTTCTTTCTTATATTTGTAATAATAGAATAGTCTTGTTTTTCCCAGACAAGGAAATAAATCTTCCCTGTTGTGATCCAAATATTTTCTAGGTACTATAAGGAAATTCATATTTTAATACCAAGTAGAGATCATTTTTCCCTTTTCTCCTTGATCATTCTCACATAGAACTCAATCAAGCAGAATCATATGTTGAATACCAAATGTTAATAAGTGTGATAATTTTGACAAAGGCCAAGTTGACCTGATCCAATGAAAATAAAAACAATGCCCTGTCTTGACCGCACTTGTTCAGGAGGAGAAACTGAGGTATTACATCATGGTGCTGCTTACACTTTACATGCTACAGTAATCAATAGTGCCTGGCTAGATTTGATCAATATGTATTGGGAGCCTATGATGTCACTGGACAGATAATGTATGGTGGCAATCAATGGAAAGATGAAAAACTATATGGGGGTTTCTAGATTCAGTTTGATATGAAAAGAGCTTGGAAGCTGTCACTCACAATAAGAACCATCCTCACAATAAGAACCAAAGAGAACAAACAGAAAATTAAGGACTTTTCTTAGATCCATTAGAGAACTGAGGTTGCAGAGCAAACTACTACCCTGAAATCTCAAGATACAAGTGAACACAGAAAATTACAGCTGAGATCAGCCTATTGGGAGCAGAACCACTGGGGCCAGTAACTGGTAGGAAAACTTTAATGGTAATTTTGACTAATTGCTGGGGGCTGATTGTGTTCTAGTGTGAGAATGGGGAACTTCTGGGGGCTGCTGTCTTAGGAGGAGCCCCACATTTCATCTATTTTAATTTGAGGAATCCCACCAGGTTCTCAGAGCCAAAAGAACAAAAACAAACAAAACAAAACAAAACAAAAACACTCCTGTGGCTCTAATAAGGGGGAGAGGGAAATTAATTTTTTGCAATAAACCCAGAGTTTTCTTCATTGCAAAGAGTTACTCTCTAGGGAGAAGACTTTACCATAGCCTTATTACACCTAAAGAGAAGGGTATTTATTCAACTTTAGAAACCTTTAGTCTTGCAATCTCTCTTCTACGGGGAGAAGAAAAGTTAGGAAACACTGTGAATGTCACATTCTAGGGAGAAAGGCCTAATGAAAAACTGAGATTTAATCAAAATATTATAAGGTGCTCCCCTTCCTCCGTAATTTATCACCAAAGCAACAGAGTTCCAACAAAATAAGACTGGATTATAACTGCAAAGCACAAATACTATTTAAGGAGGTGTTCAGGGAAGCCCACAGGAAAATAAAATGAAAATCCTAGAGGAATTTAAAGCTTCTGGCTACTACAGCCACAGCAAACAGTAAACACAGCCAACTCCTAGCCAGATCAACCAAAACCTCACACTACAGGCCTTTCTCTTCAATTCCTACTGGAGAGAATAAGAAGCCATTTTTAAAATAAGAAGTTACAAAGTGTGCCAAAAGGCAAAAAAGAGCATATTCAGAAAAGACAAAGCCAGCAGTAGAACCAGACCCAGATATAAACACAGACTTCGGAATTATCAATAGGAAATTGAAAATACCTATGATTTATATGTTAAGGGGTCTAATGGAAAAGGTAGACAATATGCAAGAACAAGTGGGTAGCATAAGCACAGAGATGAAAACTCTAAGAAAATATAAAAAATGATAGATATCAAAGACACTGTAACAGTAACGATAATCAGAATATGCACTGTGGAACAATTTCAAAAGTTGTAATATGTATATAAATATTAGAAAGAGAAGAAAGAGCCCGGCAGAAGACATATTTAAGGAAAAATGGCTGAAAACTTTACAAAAATGAATGACAAACATCAAACCACAGATCCAGGAGGCTCAGAGAACACTAAGAAGAGTAAATAATGACAAAAAACTATTATTTGGTTTATCATATTCAGACTATAGAAAACCAAAAGCAAACAAGGATGAGAATTACCGTGAAATTCTCCTCAGAAAACATGCAAGCAAGAAGAGAGTGTAATGAAATTCTTAAAGTGTTAAAAGAAAAAATGCTACCAACATAGGATTCTATATCTAGCAAGACTATCCTTCAAAAGTGAAGGAGAAATTAAGACTCTCTCAGAGAAACATTGAGGGAATTCATTTCCATAGGCATGTTCTGTAAGATATGTTAAAAAAAATTCTTCAAGAGGAAGGAAATCCATCTAAGTCAGAAACTTGGATCTTCATTAAAAAAAAAGAAAAAGATAAGAGAAGGAATAAACAAAGGTAAAATAAAATCTTTTATTTTTATTATTTTTAGTTGACCTAAATGATAACAGTTTAATGAAACAATAATAGTAATGGTTTGTGTTATTATATCTTATAGATAAGTGAAATAAATGATAAAAATGTTATAAGGCATGGGAAAAAGAAATTGGGAACACTCTATTAAGAGGTATGCAATGCAAATGAAGTGGTAGAATGTTATTTAAACAGGTGCTTGGATTAATGGTGAATGTATACTGTGAGCTCTTGGGCAACAACTTAAAACTGAAAAAAAGGGAAAAAAACTCTGCCCTGAAAACTATAAAACATTAATCAAAAAATTGAAGTAAACACAAATGAAAAGTTATCCTGTCTTTACGGATTGAAAGAATAAATATTGTAAAAATGCTCATATTATCCAAAACAACATAAAGATTCAGTGCAATTCCTATCAAAATACCAATGACATTCTTCACAGAAACAGGAAAAAAAAAATCCAAACATTTATATGGATCCACAACAGACCATGAATAGCCAAAATAATGTTGCGCAAAAAACGCACCGCTGGAAGCATCACACTTCCTGATTTCAAAATATACTACAAAACTATATTAAACAAAATATCATTGTACTAGCATTAAAACAGACATATCACCCAATGGAACAGAATAAAGAGGCCCAGAAATAAATCCAGGCATTAACAACCAACTGATTTTTGACAAAGATGCTAAAAATACATAATGATCAAAGGAAAATCTCTTCAATAAATGGTTTTGAGAAAACTGGGTATCCCACATATAAAAATTGACTCAAGTGGATTAAAATCTTCAATGTAAAACCCAAAACTATGAAACTACTGGAAGAAATTGTAGGTGAGAAGTTCTATGACATTGGTCTGGACGGTGGTTTTTTAGATATGACCTCACAAGCACAGACAACAAAAGTAAAAATAGACAAATGGGACTACATCAAACTAAAAAGCTTCTGCACAATAAAGGAAACAATCAACAGAGTGAGGAGACAACTTATAGAATAGGAGAAAATATTTGCAAACTATACATCTGGTGAGGAATTAATATACAAAATATCAGTCATGTACTACATAACAATGTTTCTGTCAGCAACAAACCATTGTCCCATAAGATTATAATACCATATTATTACTATACTTTTTAGGTTTAGATACACAAATACTTGCCATTGTACTACAATTGCCCATAGTATGCTGTACAATAACATGCCATACAGGCTTGTAACCTAAGAGCTATAGGCTATATCATCTACATTTGTGTAAGTATACTCTATGATAGTCACATGACAAAATCACTTTACAAACCTTTACAAAAGTTTTGTGACATATCATCATATTTTAGCTATGTATTGCTGTCTAGGGAACTCAACTCGATAGCAATAAAATAAATAATCCAATGTAAAAATGAGTAAAAACCTGAATGAACATTTTTTAAATAAGATATACAAATGGCCAGCAGGTATATGAAAAACTGTTTATCAGTAATAATCTGGGAAATGCAAATCAAAATCACACTGAAGTATCACCTCACTTCTGTTATAATGGCTATTATCAAAAATACAAAAATAATGAGTGTTGGTAAGGATATGGAGAAATGGGAACCCTTGCATACTGCTAACAGGAATGCATATGATTATTACCATTATAGAAAAAAGTATGGAGTTTTCTCAAAATATTAAAAATAATACTCCACATGATCCAGCAATCCCATTACTGAGTAAATATCCATAGGATATGAAATCAGTATGTCAAAAAGATACGCACTCTCATGATTATTCCAATGCTATTCACAAAAGACAGGAGATAAACTCAAGTGTCCATCATTGAATGAACAGATGGATAAAAATTACGTGGTATATTTGCACAATGGAATATAATTCAGCCATAAAAAAGAACAAAATCTTGTCATTTGTGATAACATGGAAAAACCCGGAGGATATTATGTTAAGTGAAATAGGCCAGGCACAAATAATGGAGCCTAAAAAAGTTCATCTCATAAAAGTAGAGAGTAGGATGGTGGTACATTCGTCCATTTTCACATGGCTATAAAGATACTACCTGATACTGAGTAATTTATAAAGAAATTAAGTTTAATTGACTCACAGTTCCACATGGCTGGAGAGGCCTCAGGAAATTTGCAATCATGGTGGAAGGTGAAGGGGACACAAGGTACTTCTTATATAGTGGCAGGAGATTGAGAGAGAGAGAGAGAGAGAGAAAGGAAACTGCCACTTTTAAACCATCACATCTCATAAGAACTCCCCCTCTATCACAAGAACAGCATTGGGAAACCACTCCCATGATCCAGTCAGCTCCCACCATTTACCTCCCTCCACACGTGAGGATTACAATTCGAGATCTCATTCAAGATTAGATTGGGGTGGGGATATTAGAGGCTGGGATAGTTAGAGAGGAGGGAAAGATGGGAAGATGTTGTTCAAAGAATATATAATTACATTTGGGTATGAGGAATAAGTTCTAGAGTTCTATGATAAAGCATGGTGACTTTAGGGAATGATGATATATTGTATTCTTGAAAAATGCAAAAAGAGTAGATATTACATGTTCTCACATACAAAAAAAAGATAACTGTTTAAGGTAATGCATTTGTTAATTAGCTAGATTTAACTATTCCACAATATAAATACACTTCAAAATCTCATGTTGTACACAATAAATACATGCAATTTTATCTACCAATTAAAAAACTACCACTGATATTCTTTACTGAGAAAGATACACCATGCTATTACTAATCAAAAGACAGTGGGAGTAGCTATATCAATTTCAAAGTATACTTCAGAACAAGAAAAATTAGCAGGGAAAAATTAGCGTAACATAATGATAAAGAGATCAAGTGTCCAAGAAGACATAATATTTTTTAGCCTGTATGAACCTAACATCAGAATATCAAAATACATGAGAAAAAAACCAGATATAATTTCAAGGAGAAATAGACCAATGCACTACTATAGTTAGAGGCTTCAATGCCCTTCCTTCAGTAATTGATAGATCAAGGAGTTGGAATGCCAGTAAAGATATAGTTGACCTTAAGAGTACTTATCAATCAACTTGATCAAATTGGCATTTATAGACTACTTCTTCCAGCAACAGCAGAATACAAATTCTCCTCAAGCTCATGTAGAAGATAGATTAAGATGAATCATATTCTGGGGCATAAAACATACCTTAAAAATTTTAAGTGAATAGAAATAATATGAAAAATGTTTTCAGAAGACGATAGAAGTAAATAAGAAATCAACAGACAGCTGGAAAATACTCAGATATTTGGATATTTAATAACATTTCTAAATAACATGAGTCTAAGAACTCTCAAGATAAATTAAGAAATATTTTAAACCAAATGAAAAAAAACAGCATATTAGAAATTGAGCGATACAGCAAAGAAGTGTTTAGAGGAAAATTTTTATCATTAAGTGCATATATTAGGAAAAAATAAAGAGCTAAAATTAATAATCTAAGTTTCCATTTTATTACACCAGAGAAGGAAGCATAATTTAAGCTTAAAGCAAGCAGAACAAAAGAAATAAAAATTAAAGCAAAAATCAATGATATGGAAAACACTAGAGAAAATCAATGAGCTCAAAAACTGGTGTTTTTGAAAAGATCAATAAAATGGATAAACTGCTATCCAGGCTATTCAAAAATTGGTGAGAGAGAAATTGCTAACATAAGAAATGAAAAAGCAGTCATCACTACTGAGCCCATGATCATTAAAAGGATAATGAATAAACATAAACAACCCTATGCTCACACATTTGATGATTTAAAGGAAATGGACCAATTATTTGAAAGTCATAAACTGCCAAAACTTACATAAGGAAAAGTAGATCATATAAATGGGCCCATATCTATTAAATAAATTTAATATATAATTAATAGTCTAAAAAAGAAAGCACTAGACCTAAACAGTTCCACTGTCGAATTCTACTTCACTTAAAGAAGATATGATATCAATTCTTCACAATGTATTCTAGAAAATAGAAGCCAAGGTAATAGTTCTAAACTTACTTAACTAAGCTTTCATTACCCTAATACCAAAACCAGATAAAGACATTTTAAAAAAAGAAAGAAACAAACAAAAGAAACTACACACTACTGTCTCTTTTGTACACAGATGCAAATATCCTCAGGAAAATCGTAGTAAATCAAATCCAATAATGTACAAAATAATTATACCAAGTGGTATGTAAGCCGAATCGATATTCAAAAATCAGATGATAGAATCTGCCATATCAACAGAGTAAAGAAGAAAAAACAACAGAAACATATCAATAGATGCAGAAAAAATATTTTACATGTTTGATAATATCAAAGAATGATTCATGAAAAAAGTATTAAGTCAGGCTTTTAAAATTGTCATGATTAAAAACTCTCAGGAAACTAGGAACATAGGAAAACTTCCTCAACTTGATTAAAAAACATCTTTAAAAAATCTACAGCTAACATGATACTTAATTGCGGGAAGCAGGGCATTTCCCTTCTCCCTATGATCAGGGACAAGGCAAGGATATCCCCTCTTACTATTTCTATTCCAGATCATACTGGAAGTCCTAGCCAGTGAAATAGGCTATAAAATGTAAATATATTTGAGAGTAAGAAATGAAACTTTCCTTGTTTACAAATGATTATCTAAGTAGAGAACTTCAAAGAAGAAGACAAAAAAACTCCTAGAATTAACTAGAGATTATAGTAAGTTTGCAGAATTGAATTGCTTTCATATACATTAGCAAAAAAGATTGAAATCTGAGATTTAAAAAATTAAAATAGCACCCCCAAAAAGAGAAGTGCTTAGGTATAAATGTAAAAAAATATGTATAGGATCTGTATAAAGAAAACTACAAAACACCAATGAAATAAAGCAAATAAGACCCAAATATTAATAAACAGAGACATAGTTCATATTCATTGGTAGGAAGGCTCAGGACTGTTAATATGCTGATTCTTCCCAAATTTATCTGTAGGTTTAACTCAGTTTTAATCAATATCTCATAAGATATTCCGTAAATACCTACAAACTGATTCTAAAGTTTATATGGAAAGGCAAAAGCCAAAAATAGGTTAAAAAAAAAAAAAAAAAAGCCAAGAATGTTGGTTTCCAGCTTCATCTGTGTCCCTGAAAAGGACATGAACTCATCCTTTTTTATGGCTGCATAGTATTCCATGGTGTATATGTGCCACATTTTCTGTATCCAGTCTATTATTGATGGACATTTGGGTTGGTACCAAGTCTTTGCTATTGTGAATAGTGCCACAATAAACATACATGTGCGTGTGTCTTTAGAGTAGCATGATTTATCATTCTTTGGGTATATACCCAGTAATGGGATTGCTGGGTCAAACGGTATTTCTAGTTCTGGATCCTTGAGAAATCGCCACGCTGTCTTCCACAATGGTAGAACTAATTTACACTCCCACCAACAGTGTAAAAGTGTTCCTATTTCTCCACATCCTCTCTAGCATCTGTTGTTTCCTAACTTTTTAATGATCACCATTCTAACTGGAGTGAGATGGTATCTCATTGTGGTTTTGATTTGCATTTCTCTAATGACCAATGATGATGAATATTTTTTCATACGTCTGTTGGCTGCATAAATGTCTTCTTTTAAGAATTGTCTGTTCATATCCTTTGACCACTATTTGATGGGGTTGTTTTTTTCTTGTAAATTTGTTTAAGTGTTTTGTAGATCCTGGATATTAGCCCTTTGTCAGATGGATAGATTGCAAACATTTTCTCCCATTCTGTAGGTTGCCTGTTCACTCTGAACCTGCATGTACCTTAGAACTTAAAGTATACTTAATAATAATAATAAAAGCCAAGAAGAACACAGTTGTAGGACCCCACAGTCAGACTTCAAGACTTACAACAAAGCTCCAGTAATCAAGACAGTGTGTTACTAGCAAAATCATAGAAACATAGTTCAAAGGAACAGAATACAGAGCCCAGAAACAGATCCACACAATTACAGTCAACCAATCTTTGACAAAGGCGCAAAGACAATTCAATGGAGACAAAAGTAGTTCTTTAAACAGCTAGTGCTGAACAATTGGGCATTCATATGCAAAAATGATGAATCTAGACATCAATTTTACACTTTTTACAGATATTAACTAAAGGTAAATCATAGATCTACATGTACAGTGAAAAACTATGCAACTTATAGAATAATACATTAGAAAAATCTTAGTGACTGGGCTTGACGATGAGTTTTTGGATAACATCAAAAGCATGATGATAAAATAAAGAATGAAATTACGCATGTTTAAATAAAAAACTTCTTCTTTGTGAAAAAACACTGCTCAGAGAATGAAAATACAAGCCACAGTCTGGAAGAAAATATTTACAAATACATATATCTAATTTTATTGGATTGATATCCACGTATTTGCAAAATACATATCTAATCATATTGGACTTGTATCCAAAGCATGCAAAAAAACTCTTAAAACTCAAATAATAAGAACAAAATCAACCCAAATGAAAATGGGCAAAATATTTGATTTGAACAGACATCTCACTAAAAAAGATCTACTGATGACAAAAAAAAGTATGACAAACATAACTTACTATTAGGGAATTGTGTATTAAAACTGTGAGATACACTTCACAGCTATTAGGAAGGCTAAAATGAGATAAAACAAACAAACCAACTGAAAATGCAGTCAAGAATGCTGAGAAATAGTAATTCTACTTCATTGCTAGTGGAAATACGAAATGGTGCAACCACTTTAGAAGACAGTTTTGACAGTTTCCTACAAAGCTAAACATACAATCCAGCAATTGCTCTTCTAGGTATTTAACCAATTCAGTTGAAAACGTAACCACATAAAAATCTGCATGCAAATATACAGCTTTACACATAATCACCAAAAACTAGAAACCATCAAAATATCCTTTAATAGGTGAATGGATAATCAAACATCAGTACATTCAAGAATGAAATACTAGTCAGCAATAAAATGGAGTGAGCTATCAAGCCACAAACACACGAATGAACCTTAAACACATATCGCTAAGGAAAAAATGCTGTTCCACAAAGGCTACATATTATATGATTATAATTATGACATTCTGTAAATGGCAAAGCTACAGAGAGAGTACAAGACCAGTGATTGCCAGCAGGAAGGAGGATTGAATAGATGAAACATAGGAACAATTTTAATGTAGTGAAACTATTCTGAATTGTTTTGTGATGGTGAAGACATAGCATAATATATTTGCCATAACCCATAGAGCTGCACAATACAGAGTGAATCTTAATGCATGCTAATTAAAAATATATTTAGAAGGTTGACAGAAGGTCACAGGAAAGAATGCAGATTGTGATAAGAAAATCTAAGCATATTACCCATGTATGAAACAACTTCAGTGAAGACAGTAGTGTAAAAGGTACCGGTGTAAATAACTTTCAAAATGCAAGAAGAAACATTCTTAGTTGATAAAGTTACTACCTGTGGGAGTGCAGGTTAACAGTTCTGATAATGGAATTGAACAATTGTGTCATGAGATGACAGTACATGGGAACCATGTTTCTCCCTGCCAGAGCAAAATCTTATAGATAAACAAGGAAAGGAGGCTTGAATAATCCCTGTGGGAAGAGACATCTTACCAGCTTGCCCTGGCTTCTCACTGTGTCCTCACCTGGTGGAGAGAGAGGGAGCTCTGCTGTCTCTTCCTCTTCTTATAAGGACGCTAATCCCATCCTGGAACCCCACCTCATAACCTCATTCAAACCAAATTACTCCCAAAGGCCCCACCTCCAAACACCACCACATTGGGGTTAGGACTTCAACAAAAGAATTCTGGGAAGACAAAAACATTCAGTGCATTACAGAATTAAAACCCAAAGTATAAAATAAAATAGCCATGATTTCATACTGATAAAATAAATGATTGAATAAATAAATAAATGGGGCAGTAAAACAAACATCCTATGCAGAAGAATTCCAAATAATTTATGTGGGTACTTCACCCTCAAGAAGAGAGCATAGGCAGGTGCGGTGGCTCACGCCTGTAATCCCAGCAATTTGGGAGGCTGAGGTGGGTGGATCACAAGGTCAAGAGATCGAGACCATTCTGGCCAACATGGTGAAACCCTATCTCTATTAAAAAATACAAAAAAAAAAAAAAAAAAAAAAAAAAAAATTAGCTGGTCGTGGTGGCGGGCACCTGTAGTCCCAGCTACTTGGGAGGCTGAGGCAGGAGAATGGTGTGAACCCGGGAGACGGAGCTTGCAGTGAGCCGAGATAGCGCCACTGCACTCCAGCCTAGGCGACAGAGCGACACTCTGTCTCAAAAAAAAAAAAAAAAAAAAAAAAGGGAAGCGTAATTCCACACTCTGTAAGTGTGGAAAACCCAATGAGTTGTTTTTGTTTGTTTGTTTGTTTTTGAGACAGAGTTTCGCTTTTGTTGCCCAGGCTGATGTGCAATGGTGCAATCTCGGCTCACTGCAACCTCTGCTTCCCGGGTTCCAGCGATTCTCCTGCCTCAGCCTCCCGAGTAGCTGGGATTACAGGCATGCACCACCAAGCCCAGTTAATTTTTTTGTATTTTTTAGTAGAGACAGGGTTTCTCCATGTTGGTCAGGCTGATCTCGAACTCCCAACCTCAGGTGATCCTCCCACCTCGGCCTCCCAAAGTGCTGGAATTACAGGCATGAGCCACCGTGCCTGGCTCCCTGTGAGTATTTGAGAAAAATAAGCATTGCTGACTGGCTTGGAGGATGAGCTTGCATCATCTAGAGTAGTTGAGGTTATGTCTTGAATAGAAGACTAAGGGCTACTTTTTTTTTTTTTTTTGAGATAGAGTCTTGCTCTATTGCCCAGACTGGAGTGCAGTGGCGCAATCTCGGGTCACTGCAAGCTCTGCCTCCCGGGTTCACGCCATTCTCCTGCCTCAGCTTCCCGAGTAGCTGGGATTACAGGCGCCCGCCACCACGCCCCGCTAATTTGTTGTATTTTTAGTAGAGACGGGGTTTCACCGTGTTAGCCAGGAAGGTCTCGATCTTCTGACCTTGTGATCCGCCCGCCTTGGCCTCCCAAAGTGTTGGGATTACAGGCATGAGCCACCGTGCCCAATCAGACCTAAGTTTTATAAATGAAAGCTTCTGAGTGAGGGAAGGATGCAGAGTGTTCCTCTGGGAAGAGGAATCTGGGGTGGCAGTGTTAAAGAGCAGGGATCACTATGTGGTGAGTGCCTCATGTTCTGTATATGCAGGAGATGGCACGGATGTCAATAAGGATAGCACAGTGGAATGGAAACCGTGGAGGAAGGTGGCTGAGAGGAAGAAAAAGCAAGCGGGTGTGGAGGCAAGAAAGCCGTAATAGTTTATGGCACACTCTGATTAGCTATTATTAATGAATGTTGCTTAACTAATATTAAATGCTTAACTAATATTGACTTCCGTTCTTTTTCTATGCTAACTGAACATTCTGATTCTGCTGAGTGTCACAGTGATTTCCGTCAAAAATACTTCTCATATTCCCTTGCCTGTAGGAGTGCCATGTGGTCCAGTTTATCCAATGAGATGTAAGCAGAAATCTAATGGAAAATGGTTATTTCCCTGATTGAAAGAAGACAGTCTCGGCTAGCATCTCCCTTTTGTCTTTTCCCCCCACCCACCTCCTTTAACCTGGGAAAAGGATATAGACATGATGTCTAGAGTTGTAGCAATCATCTAGTAAACAAAGGGATGAATGCACACGCAGGGGATGTAGAAAGACAGAATCTTGATAACATTGTATAGTTATCTCTGAACTCCATTTTACACGACAGGAAAAGAGAATATGTAGTTAAACCAGTGTGGTTGGATTTCTTCTACAATCCTAATTGAAACAGAGTAAAAGGTCACTCTAAGAGTTTAAGCCCTAACAAATTAGGAAATAATGCCTTGTTAATTCTCAATCCAGGGTAATCGGATAAGAACCAGAAGAGGGCTCTACTCCAGCAAGGGAAATCTTCCTAAAATAGGGGCATTGCCACTTGGAATTGGAGCCAGAGCACCGTGAGTCATTAGACATGTTCTCATTCAGGTTGTATAAGCGCCTAAATGTGCTTTGCATTCTGACAGGTCAGGTCTATCGCTCTCTGTACTATAGCAGCCACCATTGCTCAAGCCACTTCAAAATTAAGTAAGTTGTCACTAGTCCATTTTCATGCAGTGGTGGTAAGAAAGAAAGCAGCTCCTCATTGGGTAGCTGAATCCTCCCTGTGCCCATGAGGAAGGCACTGGTCTCCATGCCTGGCTGCTTTATCACCTGGGCTCCTCCTCTGCCTGCCACATAGATCAGACAGAATGGTCTATGGGGATAACGGTCTAATTAATGACCTATAAGGCCTAATGGTCTAAGGGGATACATGATGGTTTATACAGATCTAATTCATTTCAAATTCTCTTACACCTGAGCTTCCGAGCCCAGAAATAATCGTCATCCCTTAATTCCCTGATTGAAGCCTAGCAATCTGTCACCATTTCTGTGAGGACAAGGGGTATGTCCTGACAACAGCCACCAAGCTATCTCTTATACCCTCCTACAAATTGCAGTAAATGCCTTAAATGAGATTTTGACTATTTTGCAGTTTTACTTCAACCTGTTGGGACTAGAGAACTGGAGAAGCAAGACACAAAGCACAGCTAATTAATTAACTCGATAAATATTTGCTGAATCCCTGCAATTTGCCTAGCACTGTTATAAGAGCTGGTGACACAGAAGTAAACAAAATATGCAAAAATCATGCCCTCATGAAATATATAGAGAGACAGATAAGGCAGAAAGTAAATAAATAAATAAAATATATATTGTGGCAGAGATTGTGTTTCTGAGAAAGATACAATGAAGAGTAAAGAGAATGAATGCTGAAAAAGGGACAGTCGATAGTTAAATAAAGTGGTTGTTGGATAATAAGGTCTACTGAGAAGATAATATTTGAAAGGAATGAGAGGGAGCCACACAGATAATCAAACATGAGGGATGCATTATGAACTTTCCTGAGGAAGCAGACACTGGCTCTTTTCATCAAGTCAAGTGATTAGAGCAATACATTTACTCTGGAAAACGTACTGACACTGTCCATCTTTTTTGTACACAGTCATTGTGAAAAAAATCTTTTTAATTGCACACTTGACACTGAAGATACATCCCACTGTGGCAAATGAGTTAAATAAAGTCTTAACACATCATCTGTTATAAGACTACATGTAGTAGAAAATAAAACATAAGTAACATGGGAAAATGCAGGGATATTTTAGTGAGAAAATAAGGCTATTCACAGATATAATTTTTGTTTATGGAACAAATCAAGGGTTTTTCTTAAACTTTTCCTGTAATTACAACTATATGATCATACAGACAGGGCAAAAAATAGCAAATTATTGTTAATTCCATTAAGTAAGCTCTAGAAGTATATTTGAAGTAATCCCACTTTATTTAAAGCTGGTAAAGTAAGAGGCTGCCCTGCTGAGCAGGATGAAATACCTCTGCATGTAGTTTTATTTTCACAGCAAATTTGCAAATAAGTGGAGCCAACCATCAGCAATTCTGTGACATCCACAGAGTTTTTCAGGGTCATCAATTTCCAGGCCCTACCTGACCCCTAATTTGTTTTTATTTATATTGGCAACACATACAGCATTTACTATGTGTCAGGTACTAAGTGATTTTAAACGATAATAATGGGGGTGGTGGTGATAAAAATAATGGCTACTGTTTTCAATGTCTGTCTAAACACCAACATTTTGCTTCATTTGATCTCCTTAGCAACTCCATGAGGTAGATACGAATATTTCCTCAATTTTAGACGAGGAAATTAAATTGTAAATATGTTATGTCACTTGCTTACCACGGCATGGCTAGAAAGTAGGAAAAGCATTGTACAAAACTAGATCTGCCTAATAATATCAATTTCAATCTCACATACAAAGGCAAAGTAAAAACATAAGACAAAGGGGCACTTAAGTTATATTTTAGTTAAGCCCCATCTTGAAGGTAAACTGGAATTAGTCATTTTGGAGTCATTTGTGTGTTGCGGGAAGGGAGAGCAGAAAGATGTGTGATGCTCGAATTTCAGAGCTTTTTGAGGACAAGCCAGGCCCCAGCCTGGATACTGCTGCTGGAGGCCTGCTCCCAGCATGTCTTCCAGAAGCTGGGTTTGCTCAGGATTTCCTGGCATTCCTCTCCCTTGCATTTCCCCCTGAATGCTGGTCAGAGTCCTCTCCCTCTCCCCTTATCATAGGCCTCTATATGTTAGTTTCCTATTGCTGTTATAACAAATTACCGAAAATTTAGTGGCTTAAAATGAAATAAATATATGCTTTTATAATTCTGAAGGTCAGAAATCCAAAGCGGTGGAACTTGGCCAGAATTAGGGAGTAATCAAGCCTGTGTTTCTTCTCGAGATTCCAGGGAATAATCCATTCCTTGCCTTTTCCAGCTACAGGAGTCCAAGTGTCCTCCTGCACTCTTTGGCCCATGGTTCTGAATAATTCTGAAGTCTGCCTCCATTGTCACATCTCATTTTCTTACTCTCATATCTTGTTCTTTCCCTTGTAAGGACATTTGTGATTATATGAGTTTACCTAGACAGCCCAGGATAATCTCTCCATCTTGAGATCCTTAATCACATCTGCCAAGTTCATTTTGGATCAGGATGTGCACACATTTGGGGGTCATCATGCTGCTTACCACACTCTACCTTAGTTATCTATATTCTTAGCTTTTATTTTTAGAACAATTTGACATTTAATAATATTTCCAAAAAACATCCCTTCCCCTCAGATATTTTAGAATATATCCTGGGCCATTCTATTGTTTCCCTACTCTTGTTTATGAGGTTTTAGTAAACTATCCTCTACTAAGTTTAAGTACTCTGGATTATTGGATTTTTGAAACATGACTTACTGGTTTAAAAATATATTTGTGTCTCTCTTACCATGATAAATCAAGTCCATGGCTAATCACCAGCAAAGTATCATTAGTTAGGTGAAAAGTTCAAGTCAGACATATATATTTTTGTCTTTTGATCAATCATTATTAGAGTTAACAGGATAATCTTATGACTGAAATACTCGTCTAGAAAAAAAGGAATGCAAGAAGAAATCATGTGTTTTCCAACTGAGAAGAACAGGGAAATTTTTAGGCCCTAACCTGCATACAAATATTAAAATAAAGGTCATTAACTTCACATCCTGGTGTGTAAAAGGCATGTGGATACTCAGCCAAGATCTGCCATCAACCCTGCTCACCAGATAGTGAGAGACATCAGAATTTATACATGGGAGCTAAACATTGAGAACACATGGACACAATGAAGGCAGCAATAGACACCAGGGCCTATTGAATTTGTAGGTGGGAAGAGGGTGAAGATTGAAAAGCTACCTAATGGGTATTATGCCAATCACCTGGGTGACAAAATTATCTGTGTACCAAACTCCTGCAACACGCAATTTACCCATATAACAAAACTGCACACGTCCCCGTTGTACCTAAAAGTTGGAAGAAAAAAAAGAAGTTTCTAAATCAAATTACCTAAATCATGCATGCTCATGATAGGTGACTGATAGCTTTAAAAGCCCAGTGTGGAATGAAGTACTGATGCATGTCACAACATTGATAAATCTCAGATGCATTATGCTTGGTGAAAGAAGTCAGACACTAAAGAACATATACTCCATAATTCCATTTATATGAAAAGTTCAAAAAAGGCAAATCTACAGAGACAGAAGGGAGTGATTGTAAATGGGCACAAGACTTTTTTTGGAGTGACGAAAATATTCTAAAATTAGATTGTAGTGGTGGTTGCACAGTTCTGTAAACACATTAAGAATCATTGAATTATATGTATAAAATGAGTAAATTGTATGATATGTAAATTATACTTCAATAAAGCTATTAATAGCAAAAAGTCTAATGAATTGATTATACACCCAACATTTATTTCTAAATATATTTCATTTTAAAAACTATTGTATAATGATGCTTGATGTGAGGTATTTTAAAACAGAGAAGAGTTATAAGCAGCTTACATGTTCAACAATAGGATTAGTAAATTATGGTAGAGCCATGTGATGAATTCTCTATATGTAGAAGTTAAAATTATGTCTAGAAGTCCAATAAAATGAGAAGATGCTCATGTCATATGCCAAATGAAAAAATAGACTACTAAATCTCTATGCTTTATGACCCCAAGTTTTTACATAACATAATTATAACACGCGTGTGTTTACACAGTACATGTTGTTAACCTCTTGTACTATTCCTGTTGTTCCTCTCATTGATTTGGGCAACAGGAGGGATCTGTTAGACTGACTAACAATTGTTCTAATTCTAAACCCGTTGACATACGCCATCAAGAAAAAAATGTTCTGCCATTGCCTAATACAAAGTTTTCTGTGCAACAATGTCAGTAGGTAGAGAACAGATGAAGATGTATGCATTTTTCATTGCTAGGGTGATTGGCACTGGTTGAGACAAACCACTGGAAGAAACAAATGCATGTCATATACAAAAGTTCTCTTTTATGCAGGTCTAGTTAAACCAATTTATACATAGTGCAAAATGTTCCCCCAAGGTATCATATTCTGACTGTAGTACACATACTTGTTCTTGCCAATCAAGGTGTCTGCTTCTACTATTTATTTCATTTGCAAGTGTTTTGTTTTTATTTTCCAATTCAACATTAGAAGATACTAGTCCCATTGCTAGAATCATAGGAAATGGGGCGTGTGTGTCACTGCAAACACTTAACTCTACTCAATTCATTCAAAATAGATTCCTGAGCTTCTCTCTCCTTGTTTGTCTCTTCACAAGTTCTCATTAACCTGTACATTTCTTCTTTAATTTTACCAATTTTTCTCGTGTTATTTCTACCGATTTACCTTGATAGCATGCCCTTTTCCAATGCAGCAGATTTACCATCTGATTAATAGTGTCCTTCTAACCTAATGCACAATAACTTCTAGAAATTAATTTAAAAATTTAATAATGGTTTCCTCTGGATGGTGGGATGATATTTTTTATTTTTTCTTTATATTGTTTTGTATATGCCAAATAAATGTTTCATTTTGCATACCATATAAAACTGTATTTTGCATTTATAACCTAAAAGTGAATGCCAATTAATTTCTTATCCATATTTCTTTTGTTTCTTCACATAAAAACAACTGCAGCCAGTAATGGTGCAGTATCTTAACCTTGGCACTACTTTGACATTTTGGGCTGGGTAATTATTTGTTGTGAAGATGATCCTATGCATTATAAGATGTTTAGAAGCATCCCTGGCCACTACCCACCAAATGCCAGTAGCAACCTCTGCTTGTGACAATTAAAACGTCTTCATACACTGTCAAATGTCCCCTTCTGGGGGTAGGAGAAGGACACAATCAGCACAGGTTAAGAATCACTCTTCTAGAGCTTCCTTCTCTGTCCCTTCTGCACTATTTCCATTGTATATCATTTCTCTTTAGTTTCTCCAGGGATGTAGAATATATAATCCTCTGTGGGCAGGGCCTGGTTTCCCTAGTATGTAAATGCCCTTGTGGACTGCATCCTTTTTTCCTCTGGAGACCTAGGGACCCACAAACAATTGTCTGGGTAAATACTCAAAGCACAGGAAACTTTCATAATCTCTGTGTATCTCCTATACCTTCTCCCAGCCCATTCATTCTCCAAACTTGGTCAGTAATGAGATTAAATCACAATGAGAATACCAACAACCAGTGAGAAATGAAGTTCTTGTTGCAAATTACAATTCACTACATGTAATTTTTAAAGATTTTGATATGTTTATCAGATGCTGTACATTGCATTAACCATTAAAACCAGCTTATGTGTCATTGGTTTATTTTACAAAAGTATCTTTCCTATCCATTTTCACAATGAAAATAGTACCTTAAGATTTCAATATTACCTTAAAGTTCATCTTGAATGTTAGGGCAAATGATGGAGAACTTCCACTTGTTATTTGAACATTCAATTAATAACAATAATTGTTTAACTAACAAATATATATAATTGGCTTGTGTACTCAGATGCATGAATCATACAAAAGAAATGCTTATTAGTTTAGTTTTAGCAGTTTTAAAACTCAATTGCTTTCTAAATCAATAATTCACAGTACATCTGTAATAATCATTGCATAATGAGCCACCAAAAAGTATGTATTCAAGTTATGCACTAATTTTAAAAATACTTCCATCATCCAGTAATACATGTTGGGCTAAATTCACTTCCTTTGTAAATACTGAAATACCAGATGCCTTCTATAACGAAACAAAAGCATAACACTTGAATAATTTATCACATGAGGTACCTAATTTTCATCGTTATATTTGAGTTTTGCAGAATGATAATCATGACTTCAGATGTAGTGTTCTCTCTACCCCACACATCGTTCCTTCTTGTCTCTGCCTGGAAAAAAATCTATTCTCTCTTCAAAAATGCAGCTTTATTTTTTCTCTGCCTTTATGAAATTCTCCTTGACTACCTGGGACAGAGTTAGTGGTTTCCCCGATCTTCTTATTGTTTTTTCATCTATTAAAGCCCTTGCTACACTGCATTTATATCGCTTCTCTCCCTGTGGCTTTTCTCATTCTAACCTATAATGTACCAGAGGGCAGAGATCCTTAATATTTTTTATTCTTTAACAAGCATTTATTAAACACCTAATTTGGTGCAGGCACCAGGCTAATAGTTAGAGATACAGAAAAAAAAATTCTACTTACAAGTTGCTTACCATCCAGGGAGGAGATAGAAAAACAAATACAATATAGAGAGGAGAGCACCATGATGCAGTCAAGCATGGGTGTCTGGAATCATATGGGTTGAGCATCTCTGCCCAGACAGGGATTCAGAGAAGGATTACTGAAAGCAGCAGCACCTAAATTGAGTCGCAACAAATGAAGAGGCATCATCTACACTGGCGAAGAGTGGTTAGTAAGAAAAGTTGGGGTGGGATCAGGAACAAGGACTAGGACGGGTGTTTCAGGAATGAAATACTGGGTGTGGAGGCTGCACTTGGAGGTCTTGGACCTCTCTCTGCTTCATCATTTCCTCTTGATTGCTTGTATCTTTGAAATTATTGGCAAGCTTTCTAGGGATAAAAGCCCTGATTCACATGAGTTTGATTTTAAAGTGTGATCCTCTGTGTCATCTTGAAATGAAAGAAAAGCAGATAATTAGTCTGAATGTAGAGATTAATGCATGTTGGAGGGAAAGAGATGGACATAGAGGAAGTTGTCATTTGATAAAAGAAGAGGTAAAGATAATCTTTTGAGAGTAATTCATGAGGAAAGAATCATGATGAAGTTATATAATAAATATATGGGAATGGGAAATGGAGATGACCATATAAATAAGAATTTTAGGAAAACTTGACTGAGGTTAGATCATGGGTATCTGGTGTCTCCAATTTGCAACGATGTGCACATTTTCTCCAACAGTACTAAGCAACCTGGGTACAACTGCAGAAAAGATAGAGGATTGCACTATGTGAGTGTAGTGTATTTTTTTTCCGTAGATAAGCAGCAAAAAAGTTGCAGATATTGACGAACAAGTATGAAAAACCAAAGGTCAATTTAGTCTTTGTTCCCACGCCCCACCATACCCCATCCATTGGTACAAAATACGAACATGGTTGGCTACTTAATATAAACATAGGTTGCTGCTAATAGACAACCAATTTTGTCCCTAATATAAAAAGGATAGAATTATGCGTCACCTCTCATCCTTTAATAGAACATTAACCAATGACTTTCTGCATTAAAAGGAAATTATGGGGCTTTGCAAAGTCATTGTAAGTATGGGTGAATCTCCTACAAATAGCAGATACACTCACAAAAAGTCATGAGTAAGCTAAAGTTTTATTAAGAAAACCCCCAAATTCATCAGAGATGCCTATCATTGATATCATGCCTATCACTCTGTTTGAAAATCTAAGCCAGGTATTGGCAAACTTTTTTGGTAAGTTCCATGTAGTAAATATATTAGGCTTTGCTTGCCATATGATCTTTGTTGTAATTACTCAACTCTGCCTTTGTATCAGAAAAGTAGCCACAGGAAAAATGTAAATGAGCAGATCAGGAACAAGGGCTAGGACGGGTGTTTCAGGAATGAAGTACTGGGTGTGGAGGCTGCACTGGAGGTTGTGGACCTCTCTCTGCTTTATCACTTCCTCTTGATTGCTTGTATCTTTGATATTATTAGCACTTAATTGGAACTGTGTTCCAATAAAGTTTTATTTGCAAAAACAGGTGGTCTGCAGATGATAGTTTACCAGCCCCGTATATAAACTAAGGTTTTGTTTCTTTTCTGTAAAATAGGTAGTCA
The DNA here is from genome assembly GCF_024542745.1 of Macaca thibetana thibetana. Lineage (NCBI taxonomy): Eukaryota > Metazoa > Chordata > Mammalia > Primates > Cercopithecidae > Macaca > Macaca thibetana. Next base: position 69,253,809 of record NC_065581.1, on the reverse strand, counting down.
TGCTCTAATCTATTGTTGCATAAATATTTACTTTTATGTTGCTTACTTAAATTAAGAACTATATTTTAAATAATGTATTTTTCTCTAATTATAAGAGTGAAAGATAAAGATAGCATGATTCTGTAACATATATTGAACCAAAATGTTCATAGTTAATTTATCATTAGCAAAATGCTTTTTGGAATCCCTAAAATTATATATGGAAGCCCTATACCATAATAATTAGCAAAAATACTGAATTTGATATTGCTAGTTTTCCAGATGGAATGCTACTTCTTGGATCTTCAGAGAAATGTTTTGTGAAAGCAGCATAATTACCAGTAGCATAACATTCCTCTAATTTTTGGGGAAATGGTCCTTAGCCCATGATGACAGCATGGATATACTCCTTTTCGGAATAAAGTAGAAATGATAGCATGGATATACTCCTTTTCAGAATAAAGTAGAAATTATTATGCCTTAGAATTAACTGCAGTAGCTTTTGTATTTGATGTGGGAATAACTTAGATAGCAGTTCAGTAATAGTTACAGATTTTTTAAAAATTTCATGTTTATTAGCATGATTTATCTTGATTTATTTTGTGATATTTTATAGTCACAGCATGAGTAACCAAATTTCGAGGCAAGACAGGAGCTTATTCTTTAATGAAGATGGCACAGCTTCAGTTCTGGAGAACCTGGTGATGCAGGTAGCTGCAAGCTCCTTGGGGAGTCTCCTACTAGAGGCAGTGATAGTCATAGAGCCCTGGAAGCAAAACAGAAGCCCGCTGGGACTATAGCCATCACCAGCTTAGGAAAAGATGAAGGTGGAAAGAAACTCCTTGGGGAAGCCTTCCAGAGACAATATTCTCAAAAGAACCAGTACCAACAGTCAAATGTCTAAATACATGCCCAAAGGCTAGTTGAGAGGTTAGTTGTTTTAAGACACCTGCTCACAATTGCCCTGATGCCTAATTATTTACCATAAAATGTGTTATCATAGAATGTAATGTGCTAACATAATTCTCATGTTTCTTTATTTACTGAACTTTTAATCTCAATTATAATTTTTTCCTCATAAATTGTATCTGTGAAACAGTGACCATTGTCATTATTTAAAAAGAGAAAAGAGATAAAGAGAAACTAAAACCATTTTTTACAGGACAGCTATGTTTCCTCTCTTTTGTATGTTAGCCATTTATCTGTTGTATATAGTGATATACACAATATACACAATATAGTCATTCTGGTTGGAAAAAAAACCTTACATCACGAGATCATCATACAGGAACATGACCAAGTATTATAAAGCACCTCTTGAAATTCTGAGCTGGGCTTATTGATCTGACATCCACATTCTGCTTATTTTCCTATTACTGTATCACTGCTAATATTGGTAAAACATTGCTGTATACATAGAGTGATATTTATAAAGGATCATTGTTTTAACATATTGAAAGCTTATCACCTTTAAGAAGTGGAATACTCTTTAAAAATGTATTAGTGTGACCATTGTCAGATAGTTGAGGGGTAAGTCAGTTATAAGCACCTACACAGTTAGAATAGACTTATTACAAGAGAAACCTTGATTCGCTTCCATTAAACAGTGAGGAGAGAGGAGACAGATGGGGTAGGATGGTAGAAATTTGGTTCTTTAACAGCTAACCACACATCACAGCCCTTTGTAACACTACTGATGAGGCAAAATTAGTCACAGGATATAGATAATTGTGTAAGAGGCTTATTGAATTTATTTTAAAGATTGAGATGAATAATTACAGACAACTAATGAGAAAGTTAAACATTTCAGTTTTAAGAAGAGCTATAGGATGATTTTAAGGTACAGGGTGAAAGTTTATGAGCTGAAATAAAGTGATGTAAACTTCAACTCTCTGCCTTACACAAAAACACAAATCCTTTTAAAAAGGAATTTTTATTCCTAGAAACAAATAGTTTACCTAAACTGACCCTAGATGAAACAGAAAATCTTATAGAAAACCCAATTTAAAGATAAAAAAAGGAGAGTTTGGTTTCTGGTTCAGCCTGAAAGAAGCTTGGAAGTCTTCCTTTCATCTCAACAAAAAGTAAAGCTAAACAAAATGAAATATCAACAACTCTTCATAGATCTGTCAGAGAAGTGAAGTCACAGGGCAAACCGCTGCCCCAAAATTGGATGAATTGACAGGTGAATACAAAGAATCACCATGTTACCTGAGCACAAGTAGAAACTCTGAGGGGCCCACTACCACAGTAGTAGGAAAACCTAAACTGCAATTAACGAATTACTTTGAGGTAAATGTGGACAAGTCAGAGAGTTAAAAACTCCAGGGAGACCCAGTTATAAGGGGGCGCCACACATATTTGTGACTTTTACCTCTAGGAGATCAACCAGGTTCTCAAAGGAAAGATTGAAGAAAAATTCCCTCATACTACTGGGAGAGGGATGGGAAATTAACCATTTTGAAATACATAAGAGCATTTTGTTATTTTTAAGGCCTGCACTCAAGAGAAACTATTTACCAAAGCATAAACTATCAGGTTTTTCTCAGCGCCTAACCAACCTGGGGCAAGAAAAATATCCAACTAGAGCCCTCTCCAGCCTCTCATGTAGGAGAATAGAAATACCCAACTCCAGCCAATTCTATTCATCCCAGCCCACCTTAAGGAGGGAAAAACTGGGAAGCATGTGTGAAGTTTATAGTCTAGAGGCAAAGGCTCAGAGCAAGAGCATTTATCAGAGATAAAGAAGGGCATTACATAGTGATAAAGGGATCAATTCTTTGAGAAGACATAAAAATTCTTAATGTGTATGCACCTAACAACAGAGCATTAAAATATTGGAGGCAAAAACTAATAGGATTTCAAGGAGAGGTAGATGAATCCACAATTATTGCTGAAGACTTCAACACCCTTCTATTAGAAATGGACAAATCCAGCAGGCAAAAAATCTATAATGACATAGTTGAACTAAATAGCAAGACCAATATACTGATTATTCAACAACAGCCGATTACACATTCTTCTAAAACTCACTCAGAGTATTTACCAAGAGAGAGTACATTCTGATGCATAAGCGCACCTTAACAAATTAAAAAGAATAGAGATAATACAATGTCTGCTCTCAAAGAACAATGGAATTAAACAATAAGTCAACAATAGAAAGATATTTGAGAAATTCCCAAATGGTTGGAGATCGAATAGCACACTTTCAAATAACACTAGGGACAAAGAAGAAATATCAAGAAAAATTTAAAAGTATTTTGAATTAAATGAAAATGAAAATCAAACTTATCAAAATGTGTGGGTTGCAGTGAAAGCAGTGCTTAGAGGGAAATTTATAGCATCCAACACATCTATTAGAACAGATTAAATATCTAAAATTAACCATTTAAGTTCTACCTTAGGAAACCAGAAAAAGAGGAGAAAATAAAATCCAAATTAAGCAGAAGAAAATAAATAATAAAGGCTACAGCAGAAATCAATGAAATTGAAAATAGGAAATCAATAGAGAAGATCAACAAAATCAAAAACTAGTTTTCTGGAAAGATCAATAAAATGTATACACCTCTAACCAGGATAACTAAGAAAAAAAGAAAGAACGTACAAATTATTAATATCAGAAGTGAAAGAGGATATCACTACAGATCTTATGAACATTAAATGGATAATAAATATTATGAACAACTCTATGCCCACAAATTTGACAACCTAGATGAAATGTACCAACTCCTTGAAAAACATGATTGGCCAAAACTCACACAAGAAGAAATAGATAATTTAAATAGCTCCGTGTCTATTTTTAAAATTGAATCTATAGTTAATAACCCTCCAAAGCAGAAAGAAGCAAGCCGCAATAGCCTTACTGTCAAATTCTATCAAACTGTTAAGGAAAATATTATATAAATTCTCTGTAATGTTTTCTCTTCAAAATGCAGAGGAAATTCTTTCTAATTCATTCTGCGAGGCTGATCAGACTAAGGTATTTAAATCAGAGCAAAATCAGCCAAAGACATTAAAGGACAAAAACAAAACCAACCAAACAAACAAACAACAAAACACACTACAGACTAATATCTCTCATAAATACCACTGTCAAAATCTTCAACAAAGTCATAGTAAATCAAATCTAATAATGTATAAAAAGAACTAAACACCATGACCAAGTGGATCTATCCTAGGTATGCAAAGCTGGTTCTAAATTCAAAAATGTAATTCATCACATCAGCAAGCTAAAGAAGAAAATCACATTATCATATCAATGGATGTAGAAAAAGCATTTGACAAAATCTAACATCAATTCACAACTTAAAAAAAAAAAAAAAACTCCCAGCAAGCCGGGAATAGAAGGGAATTTCCTAAACTTCATAAAGAACACTGCAAAAAACCTACAGCTAATGTTATACGTAATGCTGAGAAACTAGAGGCTTTCCCTCTAAGACCAGGAACAAGATAAAGAATGTCTTCTCTCACAACCTCCTTTCAACATCACACTGAAAATCTGAATTAATGCAATAAAACAAGAAGGGAAATAAAAGACATACTGATTGGAAAGGAAGAAATAAAATGATCTTTGTTCACAGAAAACATGATTGTGTACAAATTTAAAAAGAACTGACACACACACACAAACAATGCTTGAAACTTATGAGAAATTATAGTGAGATTGCTAGATACAAAGTGAATATATAAAAGTTAATCACTTTCCTATATAGCAGCAATGAACATGTGGAATTTGAAATTGAAAACAAAATACTATTTACATTAGTGTCCTACAAAGTGAAATACTTAGGTATAAATCTAATATGCAAAATATCTGTATGAGGAAAACTACAAAACTCTATTAAAACAGATCAAAGAAGTAAATAAATAAAGAGATAGTCCATGTTTATAGATAAGAAGACTCAGTATCATCAAAATGTCAGTTATTCTCGACTTGATCTATAGGTACAATGAAATCCCAGTCAAAATTCCAGCAAGCTATTCTGTGTGTATTGATAAACTGTTTCGAAAGTATATGGAGAGGCAAAAGACCTAGAGCAGCCACCATTTGAAGGAGAAATTGAAGGACTAACACTATATGACTTCAATTCTTACTATAAAGCTGCAGTAATCACAATAGTGTGGTACTGGGGGAAGAACAAATACATCAATAGAACAGAATGGAAAGCCAAGAAATAGACCTACATAAATGTCTGATGTTCAGCAAAGGAGCAAAGGCAATATAATGGAGCAAACAAAGTCTTTTCAAAATATGAACCTAGAACAACTGAATATCCACATGCACCTTACACCTTTCCCAAAAATTAACTCAACATGGATCACAGACCTAAATGTAAAATGCAAAACTGTAAAACTCCTTGAAGATAACATAGGAGAAAACCTCAATGACCTTGGGTGTGGCAATGACACCAAAGGCACAAACCATTAAATAAATAATTGATTAGCTGGACTTTATTAAAATTAACAAACTTCTGTGCTGTGAAAGCCACCGTCAAGAGGATGAGAATACAAGCTGCAGACTGGAAGAAAACATTTGCAAACCGCATATGAAACTGTATCCGAAATATACAAACAATTCTTAAAACTCAACAATAAGAAAACAAACAACACATCTTAAAAGAGGGCAAAAGACCTGAACAAGCACTTCATCAAAGAAATTATGTTGATGGCAAATAATCATAAGAAAAGATACTTAGCAACGTATGTTAGTAGGGAATTGCAAACTATGAGATACCACTACACATCTATCAGAATGGCCAAAATCCAAAACAATAACACCACCAAATACTGGCAAGAATGTGGAGCCACAGGGTCTCTATTTCATTGCTAGTAGGAATGCAAAATAGTACAGCCATGTTGGAAGACAGTTTGGCAATTTAGTTTTAAAGAAACTAAACACACTCTTTCCATATGATCCATAAATTGCCTTGCTTGGTATTTATCCAGATTAACTGAAAACTTATATCTGCATAAAAACTATCACATGAATGTTTATAGGAGGTTTATTTATAATTGCCAAATCTTGGAAGCAACCAAGATGTTCCTTAGCAGGTGAATGAATAAATAAACTTTGTGACATTAAGACAATGGAATATTCAGCATTAAAAAAGAAGTGATTTATCAATGAAACAACATGTAGGAAACTTAAATGCATCTTACTAAGTCAAAGAAGCCAATCTAAAAAGGCTACATATTGCATGATTTCAACTATATGACATTTTGGAAAAGGCAAATCAATGGAGAGAGTAAAAGTATCAGTGGTCGTTGGGTGGAGGGACAGATCTATTTTTAGTGCTTAAGTTATTCTACATGAATCTACATTGGTGAGTATATGTCATTATACATTTGTTAAAGTCCACAGAATGTATGATATCAAGAGAGAATCCTAATGTAAACTATGGAATTTGGGTGGTAATTTTGTGTCAACATAGATTCATGAATTATAAGAAATGCTCCATTGTGGTACAGAATTTTGATATTGGGAGATGCTATGTATATGTGGGGGAAGGGGTATGTGTGAAATCCCTGTACCATCCTTCAGTTTTGCTGTGAACCTAAAACTGCTCTAAATAATAAAGTCTTTTCTTTAAAATTGAAAATTGGGCAATGTACTTGAATAGACAATTTTCCAACGAAGATATGCAAAGCCAATAAGCACATGGAAAGATACTTAACATCATTAGTCATTGGGGAAACGCAAATCAAAACCACAATGAGATCTCACTTTACACCTACTAGGATGGCTGTAATAAAATAATAAAAAAGAAAATAACAAGTGTTGGCAGGAACGTGAAGAAATTTGTACTTTCATACACTACTGGTGAAAATGTAAAATAGTACAGCCACTGTGGAAAACAGTTTGGCAATTCAAAAAGTTAAATAGAATTATATATGATCAGACAATTCAACTTCTAGGTATATACCTCAAATAATTGAAAGCAGGCACTCAAACAGATATTGGTATGTCAGTGTTCATTGCAGCACTATTCAAATTAGCCAAAAGATGTAAATAACTCAAGGGTCCATTAGCACATGAGTAAATAAACAAAATGTGTTATATATGTATGGTGGAATATTATTCAGCTATGAAAAGGATTGACATTCTGATACATGCTCCAACACAGATGAACTTTGGAAACATTATGCTAAGAGAAATAGGTCAGTCCCAATAGGACAAAATATTGTATGATTCAATTTACATGAAATATCTGAAATAGGCAAATTCACAGAGACAGAAAACAAATAAGAAGTTACCAGGGGCTGGCAGGAGTTGTTTTTTAATAGTCACAGTGTTCCTGTTTGGGGTGATGAAAAAGTTTTGGAACTAGATAATGATGATGGCTGTACAGAATTGTGAATGTACTTAGAATCACTGAATTGTGTACTTAAAATGGTTAAAATCACAAATTTTATGTAATATATATATTTTTACCACAATAAAAATGTTTTACAAAAGGAATTGCTAGAGATGAGCATTAGAGGAGGGGGGAAGTTGTTTTTTTCCCTTTCTTGAAAAGGTTATGTAACTTTATTTGAAGGAAGTGAATCCTTAGCAAGAAATGGCTCAAAGGAAAGTTTTCTGAGAAATACATACATATATACATATATATATGTACATATGTGTGTGTGTATTTTCAGCATATATATGTATTTTAAGCATACATATATATGCTTTAAAACATACATATATATGCTTAAAAGCATACATATATATATGCTTAAAAGCATACATATATATGCTTAAAATATGTTTTCAATAATAATTAGGCAAAGTAGTCATTTCCAGCACAGAAAAATTTCTTCCTAAAGCCTGAAGCAGTTTTCACTTTAAATTGCCTTCCCCTCTTCATAAAACACCTAAGACTAAAGCTACTCTTAAATCATATAAAGCTTTGTTTCTTCTTAACATGGCTCTGATTGTATATATCAATAAGGCTCTATGATCAATACCATGCAAGAAGCATTTTAAAAATGCAAGAAGGTATTTTAAAAATTATTTGATTGAAAAAATAGCAAAATGTTCAAAATTATCTTTTAATGCCTACCCAATTTATCTGAGAGGTCACCTATTTGACACAAAAATCACTTAGCAAAGCCAGGAAGAGGAGAATTTAATAACCTCTCTGAGGCATTGATTTTCATCTGAGTAAAGGTAGTTTTAAAAATAAGTTTTGTATAATTTGAGATAGTATTGTTTTTATTTTCCCCCATTTTCCCCCTTTTCTTTAAAGAAGCCACTAGCTATTCATGCCCATGAGAAACTGTATGACAGAATCAAAATCAAAATAACATGGAAGTCTCTCTGGTTTTTGCTTTCTGAAAGCCTAGGCTCTTAGGAGAACTTAGAACATTTAAAGATGATTTAAAAGGCAGAAAGGAATTTCAAGACATAGACAGAATGTCTAGAAAACCCAAAGACCAAAGATTAAAAAGAGGTTTTCACAGCTTGATAGGTAGAACCAAGACAGAGGACTATGGTTCTGAAGATAAAAGAGAAGCTCTATCTTCCTTCCTAAGCAGTACTTTCGGTCACAGACATTCTTGCAATAGAGCCATAGGTCCCAGTGCACAACCACTGAACCTGAAAAGGAAAGGTGGGTATGGGTGATGTTGGTCTCTATAGCATCTGCTAGATCTATGATGGAGAACTAATATCCCTCAGCTCACTCTCTACCAATGTCTTGGTTCTGTCTCTAAAAGGACAGATGTTCAGTTTTCTACTAGACCAGTAAAATAGTAGCTTGGGGTGAGATATTAATTTGAGTTATAAAAAATGAAAAGAGACTTGCACAGCTAAGTTGGTAGACTGTGATTTATGCTCGCCACAAAAGCCAGCATATACATGCCCTACTTAATTACAAAGCTGCATAATTGCTTTGGTGGCGACTCCGCTAAATTAAAACCTGGGAATGCATACAATAATCTTTTCTAAGGAAGTACGTAGCATGTGACAGGAATAATCAGAAATTTTCTGCCTGGTTTTAAGGTTGAAATAGACTTCATAATCATGATGTCAAGATTACATTTTACTTCAGGAAAACGGAGGATTTCTAGCAATAAAATATTTTGCTCTCTTTATTCACTCAGCAGATATTTATTCAATACTGCTGTGTCACAAGCATTGTTTCAGGTTTTACGATACCTGATAAATAAAACAGACAAATGTCTCACCAAAGTGGAAGGGGGAAGATAATAAACAATAAGTGTAATAAATAACAAAAAATAGAGTACATTAGAATGTAATAAGTGCTGTAGAATTCAAGAATGGATATTTGGGTAGATTGCAATTTTAATAGGTTGGCAAAGAAGGACCTCTTAAGAAGAAGGTGAAGGAGTTAACCAAGTGTAAATGTGGAAATTAATTATACCCGATAAAGCTTTAAAGTTTGTAAGAAATAGGGCTCAGGAAGTTTCTCTCTGTACCTGGTTACTTTGATGAACATGTGAAGTTTGTTGCAAGTGACACTGTTTATAAAAGAGTTTCCAAAAATATTTTCAAAAAGCATAAAGGTACTCTAAGAGATTCATCATATATTTTCGGCACCAGAAAAGGATGCACTAAGGTCATTAAGAATGAAGTAGAAGACCTAATGTATTAATGGCAAAATATGGTGGTTGTATTCCAATAAGACTTTATTTATAGTCATTTAAATTTTAATTTCAAATATTTTCAAGTGTCATAAAATATTCTTTTGATCTTCTTTTTTAGTCATTTAAATGCATAAAAACCATTCTTGGCTTATTAGTCATATAAAAATAGGTGGGCTGGATTTGGTCTGAGGCCCTGATTATGCTTACCCTTACTCAAAATATTGAACCTCAGGACTTGGAAACATGTCCTTATTTTGTAAATCCTTTACCAAAATCCTTTTCCAACCACAGTCTGGGTCACTGAATTGACCTAAACCAGGCTCGCTGATTCCTGCCAAGCCAGCACCAATGTGCATTGTCACAAGAATTGTTCCCTTCCAAAGAGCAATGCCTTAATATAGGCAGACTTATTAGAGGAATAAGCAAAATGAAAAGAAAAAAAAGCAATGCTCCCAGCCTACTTGTCAGTATAAGCTTATGCTAAACAAAAAGAAGTGAATAAATAGATTTTAGGCTCAAAGTTAATTTGTCTATGGCTATATGATTTACTTTTTAAAATTTTAATGAAGGATTTTATGTTACTCTGTTTAGATACCATCTCAGTTTGTTATTTCTAGCTATCGTGTTCTTCTAGATTTCTGATTTTGTCACTTAACATGTTAACCACTCTCCTAATTCTGCTGCCTCCAGATGTGCTAAGCATGACACGTTTATCTTCAATTAAGTTGTTGATGAAATATTAAACAGGGCAGAGCTGAAGACAGAGTTACCTGAACCCTGTAATCAAGATCATAAATCAACTTCACAATGTATTTCCACATGTCTACAATATATTCATGAGAGACTTTGTCTAATGCCTCAAAATACACTGTGTTTTCATAATGTTTAAAAGGAAATAAATTAAATTGGCTGACAAGACATGCTCTTAGAAAATTCATAATGTTTTAGGGAACTCCTTTTATCAGTTGTCACTAGCCATATGCCTAATAAACAATTGTAAAATTTCACTGAGAATTTATCTTAAACCCATGTTATTTCCAGTCAGAATCTACTGCTTTCTTGAACTTTGAAAATTAAAAGCTCATTCATCTCTCATATTCTTAATCTTCTTTCTTGATCCACAACTCCATATAATGACTAGCATTGATTATATAATCATATCTGCAAGTATTTTCTGTACTTTGAAATGAAATTCATCAGTGCCTGGAAACTTGAACTCATTTAAAGCAGCTAGGTATGTTTTTGCTTTCAATAAAAATCAGCTGATACAGCCCCAATTTCTTCCAAATGTGCCTGTAATTCTCAATGTTTTGTCTGGGTCTCTCATCAGCCTGCCTTTTCCTTTTCCAGTCTCTGGAAAACTGCCTCCTCCATTTATCAGAGTAATCTCAAAATTTATAAGGTTAGAATCTTTAAAGTTTTTAAAGTTTAACATTTTTCCTTCCACATGCCACATCAAGTATGATATAGAATCCATAGAGAAAAACTCATTTTAGTAGAATTGGAATCTAATTTTATTAAAAACTGGACTTCATCATGGGGAACATAGGGTAGAAGAATCTCTGCTTCATCTCTAGAGACTCTGTGGTAATCTCTTAGAATCTCACAATGCAAAAACTGGTAAGTTTTAAGCTCAAAATGTTGACATGCATTACCTCCCTAAACATCAGTCTCTGTGCTTCTGAGCTACCATGAGCATCTGAAGTTCCTGATCTGTCTCCAGACAGATTGTGGTTCAAGCAAGTGTCCAATATAGAAACATGAAAACTTCAAACATTTAGACTAACCTTAATCAGCATAGTCTCAAGAATTTATAGTATTAAGACCAAGATGAGAGGTTTTAAATCTATACTGTTTGAGATGGGATCTCACATTTTCTTTCTTTTTTTTCCATTTACTATAGGTAGTATAAATATGTCACTCTATACATTCACACTAGATATTGTAAATATACCATATCAGATCAGCTTCTCAAATGTTTGTTCACACTAAAGACTCCAAATGATATAAGGCAGAATTTGGTTGCCATGGGAAAATGTGAAAGCAGTAAACCAAATGCACCTAAACCCTGCATTAAGAAAGGGGGGCCAGGCACTGTGGCTCACACCTGTAGTCCCAGCACTTTGGCAGATCACTTGAGCCCAGGAGTTCAAGACCAGCCTGGGCAACATGGCAAGACCCCATCACTACAAAAAAGAAAAAAAAAGAAAAGCAAAGAAAAAAAAATTAGCTGCCCTTGGTGGCACATGTCTGTAGCCCCGACTACTCATAAGGTTGAGATGGGAAGATCTCTTGAGCCTGGGAAGTCAAGGCTGCAGTGAGTTGTGATCACACCAGCCTGGGTGAGAGAAGACAGAGATAGTCCCAGTCAAAGAGAGAAAAAAAGGGCAATCTGACACACTGACACTGCCTTGCCCATGAAATTTAGATGCACAATTTCTGCCAAATGCTGGACACTGACACTGGAGCAGAAGAATCAAGAACTCTACTCTGCTCACACACAAAGTATTATCCTGAATAACAAGCAATAGCAATCTACTGCAGAGGGATGGAGATAGCTTGGGAGAGACCTGCTTCAGTGGCACAGAAGATGGAGGAGCAACACTGAAAACCATTCTCTGGTAGTCTTGATCTCAGTCAAGGCATAAGATATCAGCAATTCACCATTGGGGGAATTTGAAGCCTATGAAACACTGACTGTAATTATGGCAACAAGAAAACTCAACCCTGGTTTAAAACTACTGACCGGATCTACTCAACCCCCACATTAAAGGCCTAAAAGTTAAAGAGGCATACCCATTTGGGACATATATACAATTTCCTCCTTTTGACTGTTTTGTTACACATAACATCTGTCACTCAATCAAATATCATAAGATTGATATAAAAATAAGAAGGAAGGGTCCATTTTTCAATACATAAGACAGTCAACAGAATCAGACCCAGAGATAGGCCAGACATTGGAACTACCTAAAATGAACTTCAAAGTAATTATGATGAATAGGCTAAAGAATCTAGTGGAAAAGGTAAAATACATAAATGAACAGACAGGGAGTTTTAAGAATCAAATGAAACCTCTAGAAAGGAAAACCATGATAACAGAGAAGAGGAGTTTTTTGAGGGGCTCGTTTACAACCTGATTACAATACAGAAAACAATCAGTGAGCTTGATTATAAGTCAATAACATTTTCTCAAACAGAAAAAAATTAAAAAATAGAATGGGATAAAAAGAACAAAGCATGTTGGAGCTATGGGTCAATATCAAACTAGCATACTTTTAAATGGAGTCCCAAAAGCAGAGAGAATGAGAAAAAGTGATGGAAGAAATATCTAATGAATAATATATGAGAATTTTGCAAAATTAATAAAATACAACAAACCACAAATTGAAAAAGCTCAGAAAATTCTAAACGAAGTAAATATAAATAGAAACTCATGCAGACATATCATCACCAAACTGCTGAAATCCAAAGATAAAAATAAAATATTGAAGGCATCCAGAAAAGATATATATTTTGTATAGTAGAACAGAGAATGACAGAAGACTTGTATTCAGAAACTTATATAAGGCCCAACACACAATGGTGCAACATTGTAAATTACTGACAGAAGAAAATAAAATTTGTTAACCTAAAATTCTAGGTCCAACAAAAATAAATTTCAAAAACTTAAATGAAATAAAGAATTATTTAGAAAAGCAAAAATAGAATTTATTGCCAACAGACAAGGACTGTTTTTAAGAGAAATGTTTCAAACATGAAGAAAATTATTATATTTGAATTTTGAAATATATAATTTGAATCTATGCAAAGGAATAAAAAACCTGAAAATTATAAAATTGATAATAAATTTTATAATGCATTTTGGATATTTTTAATCCCTTTGAAAGATGAAACTTAATGTAATTAAAAGGTCTTCATGTTATATGTAAACTGACACAGTATTATTTGCATATAGACAATAATATGTAAAAGAAAATAAAAGTATATTGTAATTCTGAAGCAACCATTAAAAAGACAAAACAAAGAAGTATAACTAGTCTATAAATGAAATAAAAGGGAATCAAATATAATCCAAAAAGGAGACAGAAAAAGAGAAAAGGACAAAGAATAATTAGATCAAATTCAAAAATGATAGACTAACAATAGGTTTAAATCCAATTCTATAAAATTTACATTAAATGTAAATGATCTCATCACGTCTATTAAAAGGCAGAGATTGCCAGACTTGATAAATATGTAAGTCCCACTTACTAATGGTCTACAATAAACCTACCCTAATATAAACATATACATAGTGCAAAAGTAAAAGAATTCAAAAAAGATGTACCATCCAAGCCTGATCAGAAGAAATCTGGAGGGGCTTTATTAATATCAGATGAAGAAGACTTTAGAACAAAGAGTAGAAGCAGGGTAAACAGGATGTTACATGATGAAAAGAGGGTCAAGCCAAGAACGAAAAAAATTCTAAATGTGCACACATTTAGTAACAGTACTTCAAAATAGATAAAATAAAAACTTCTAGAAATGAAAGGAGATATGGACACATCTACAATTATACCTGGGGATTTCAACATAACTCATTTGGTAATTGATTTAAGTAAAAAAACAATAATATAGAAAATCTGAATAACACTATTAATCAACATGAATGAATTTACATTTATAAAACTTTTTTTTTTTTTTTTGTGATGGAGTCTCGTTCTGTCACCCAGTCTGGAGTGCAGTGGCGTGATCTTGGCTCATTGCAAGCTCCAACTCCCGGGTTCACGCCATTCTCCTGCCTCAGCCTCCCGAGTAGCTGGGACTATAGGCACCCACCACCATGCCCGGCTACTTTTTTTTGTATTTTTAGTAGAGAAGGGGTTTCACCGTGTTAGCCAGGATGGTCTCGATCTCCTGACCTCGTGATCCACCCGCCTCGGCCTCCCAAAGTGCTGAGATTACATGCATAAGCCAGCGTGCCTGGCCCATTTAGAAGACTTTCTATCCAACAACAGTGGAACAGACATTCCTTTGAAGTGTTCATAATAATAGTCACTGAGATAGACTATTTTCTGGGCCATCAAAGAAATCTCAATAACTAAGAAATAAAATTAGGCAACACATATTCTCTGAGTACACTGGAATTAAACTAGAAAGATGTCTAGAAAATACACAAATACATACTTATAAATAGAAAATGGACCCAAAATACAAGTTAGTCAGAGAATAAAAACATTCTGTAATGAATGAACATGAACATACAACATATCAAAATTTATGTAGTGTAGCTAAATGCTAATAGAGAAATTTATAGCATTAAATGCATATATTAGAAAGGGAACTACGTCTCAGATAAATACTCTGATCTTCTATCTTAAATTAGAGAAAAACTGAGGATACTAAACTGGAAGTAAACATAAGGAAGGAAATGGTGATGACAAGAGCAGAAATCAATGAAACAGAAAATAGAAAATAATGGACAAAATCAGTGTAACAACAAGTGGTTTTTAATATCAACAAAATGATAAGCCTCCAGCTAGAATTATCAAGAAACAAAGAAAGCACCAATTAACAAACAATATCATATAAATCAAAAAGAACATCAGAGCACATCCAGTAGACAATAGAAAGATGGTAAGAGAATATTATGCAACTGTATGCCAATAAATTCAATAAATTAAGTGAAACAAACTAATTCTTTACAGTACATATATTAGCAAAGCTCACACAGAAAGAAATAGATTACCTGAAAGTTCTGTGTTTATTAAGGAAATGGAATTCATGGTTAACACATTTCTCCAAGGAAAATCCAGGTCCAGATGGCTTTACCAGAGAACTCTACAAACACATGCAGAGGAAATAATACCAGCCCCACACAAACTCTTCCAGAAAGTAGAAGAGATGGAATGTATCCCAACACGTTTTTTGATGCCTACATTACTCTGATACAAAAACAAGAGAGATGCCTTACACACAAAACTGTGACAAAGTGTCATTCTCATGAACGTAGATGTAAGCATCTTTAACAAAATATTAACAATGTGATTCCAATAATATATTTTAAAAATAATATATAATTGCTAAGTTGTATTTATCCCAGAAACACAAGATAGGTTTAACATCTAAAATTAATCAAAATAATTCACCACATTAACAGACTAAAAAGAACAAAACAAAACAAATCTCAACAGTTCAGAGAAAGCATTTGGCAAAGTTCAATATTAATTCATGATTAAAACTATTAGCAAATTAGTAATGAAGATAATTTGCTAAATGTGATTAAAGAAATAGAATAGGAAACCTACAACCTGCAGCCTACAGGGGATAGGTTATTAAGTACTTTCACTTTTTAAATTCAACATTTCACCAGAGGTCCTAGTTAGTGTAACAGGAAAAATGAAGGAAGGGAATACAGATGGGGAGGGGAAAGGAAGAAATATATATATAAGATACTAAAGAACCTGTAAAAAGATATCATAACTAAGTAACTTCACCAAGGTTACAGATTTCAAGGTCACAATGCCAGAATCAATTTTATTTCTATATGTAAATATATATACACACACACACACACAGTGTTTGCTTCTCTCTCTATATATATACATACACACATACACACACATATATAAGCATATGTATACATATAGAAGCATATATATATGGTGCTTGCTTCTGTCTTTCCCTACTACCCTATTTTCTTTAATCTTAAGATTTTAAGATCAAATTTAAAATTTTATCTTGAATAATTCCTTTCATTTTTTAAAGTTATTTACTACTTTTCTAGTTTCTTAATCTTAACATTTCATACATTGATTTTAAAACTTGCTGTTGTACATTTTAAGAATACAATTTCTTCTGAGTTTAGTTCATGTAGATGCCATAGATTTTTATGTTGTCCCCTCCTTTCTTAAATTTTTTAATGAACTTGTAATTTTAGTTTTGATTATTAGTTGTTTTTTTTGCAGGAGAGGTTTTATTGTTTGCTTGTCTCATAGATTACTGTCTATAGCCTTTATTACATTTCTTTAATTTCTTTTCTAATTATTAGATCAAACCATATGAAATTACCAATATTTTACTACTTTGATCAGTAAAAATGGCTATTTTATGTGATTCAGTCTAATATATGATTAGTTTGGTGTTTTCTGACATAATAGAAAATGTCTTGAGTATAGGTACAAACACATATATACTTATATGTATATTTATATTAATAAAAACTGAGCTCATTTACTCAATCTTCAAATATAGTTTTATCTACTGATGTTTAAGTTCTGAAAAAATATACTAAAATCTAACACTATAATTTTGTGCACAAATTTTTAGTTCTTCGTGATTTTCTGGAAGAATTTATTTTGTTTATTAAACCACCATGATGTTTGGTACATAAATATTAACATGTATAATTTTGCGAGGCTATTAATAATTAGGTGGATTAAATGAACCAGCTTGTGAATGTCAGTCATTCTCTTTACTCAGCCACCTGCTACTTGTCAAATGGACCCATGTACAAAGTGACCATGAGGGCGGTGATAGAGGCTTATGCAGGGACTTAACAGCAGGGCATCTACCTCACCAAGTGTGAGACAACTACCACCACTGCTAAATGCCCAACCTACCAACATCAGGAGCCAATGTTTAGTTGTCAATAATCATCATGCCCTGGAGGGACCACTTGTTCCTTGGTCCCCCTACTTTAACCCATAAATTATATCAGATCTGCTTCATCTTCCTCATAGTAGAGGTAGAGACATATCCTCAGAGCAAAAGACACATGTTCCAGATATAGATTTGTCTTCCATGGCTGTCACACTCTTTTGCTAGCACCATCATCTATGGACTTTCAAATTGCCATAGTGACTGTTTTCATAGTCTGCATAACATTGTTTCCACTTAAGTGACTCATTTCACCACAAAAGAAACATAACAACTGTGACAATGTTTCTGAATTGCAGTAATCCTACGACTTACTCCATTTCTCAGAAATTACTGGCTCAGCGGAATGATAAAATGACCCATGGTAGGCTCAGTTATACTGCCATCTGCAAAATTACCCCTTGCAGAATTGGTGTGTTCTGCCATAGAACAGGGTACAGTCAAAATAAATACATCTGGGAATCATGAGTAGATGTATCATCACTCCCAGTAATAACATACCTGCTAAGGTTGCCTCCTATTTTTGTATTCTTGGTCTCTGTTGGTTTAGAGGACTTTGTTTCTAAAGAAACACTTCCATCAACAGATACAATAAAAATGTCCCTGCTAATTGGAAACAAAAAGAAATATAGTACAGCATAATAATGTTACTCACTGATGTAACATTTTGGGCAACGGAACAATTTCACATAACACTTTAGCCTCCTAATCTATTTACTGCTTACAAGTTAATAATTTAGGTTACTGACTTGCAAATTGTGACCTACAGGCCAAATCTAGACCTACAGCACAACAGACAGGGGTACCACTGGGAGCTGCAGAGAACAAGTTTCCTCTCTACCCCTATTTCCTCCTGGTGCCCAATGCTTTCCTCCCCAGTCAGCAGCCTGCCTTGCTACTGCTGGCAATTTCCCAGGTAGACACCAGTCAGTGACTTGGTTCAGGGCTTTGCAACTCAGCTAGTAAACTTGCCTGCAGCCACAGAGAAAGAGAGAGAGAAAAAAATTTTTTTATATAAATTGATATCTTAAATGTGTATCTTGAAACCCTGTAATTTATGTAACTAAATAAGTTCAGTCAACAAATACAGTTAAAAAATTAAATGTATTAGCTTTGCGATTTTTAATTTAGCTTTTAGTTTAAAACTTGTACTTAGTCTTACACTGAACTAAAATAACTATTCTTTTTGCAAATAAAACACAGATATATATATATAAAATATAGATTATATAAACAGATACAGACTACACCTGTGATATTAAAATTTGATGGGTGAGTGATCGGAAAAAATATTTTTTTATAGTTGATCTTTTTTATTTGGAAAAATCGAGATAAAATATTTTATCACCTTTTAGTTATTTATGTGGTAAAGGATAAATATATACATATGATGAACCACATGCTGAATTAATAGGCTGGAGTGACCATTACTGAGACTGCTCTGTGGTAATGGTAACTGCATGGATAATCTGGCCCAGATAATCTGTCTTGTCACACTGATTTTTAAAAGCTCCTTAAAGGGCAGTAATAATAATAATTAATAATAATAAACAGATTGAGAAATACAGCCTTGAGGCAACTACTCAACAAAAAGCTCAGACGTAATCAGCAGATGGGGCTTGCCTTTTGATTTATCAGATGTTTCCTGTTCTACTAGGGCCTGGGACAATTTTTCCAAAACTCACTAAATAAGTCCCTAGTCCTGTTGAACTTTGAAGGTTTGGGCAACTAAGTTAGAAAAATAAAACTTTAACAGCAGGGTGTAAGCTGTACAGTTTGAATATTACTGTCATGAAGTTCTGCTGATGTTAATTCTATAATATTGCATAGATTCTCCATTTCCTTTAAGATTCAATGTTCTTCCAAATCCACTTATTTTCTACGCAGATTCAAATAATGCCTAGAATATGAGTGCAATTCCATTCAAAATTACCCAAATAAAAATTGTCCTAAATATAGTTAACACAGCCTCTCATCTAAGTCTCCCCTCCAAAATAACATTGGTATTGTGGATCTTATTAGTACTTCCTTCCTGACATTACGGCCTTTTCATAGGAGTTGATTCAAAGTTGATTTTTAGTGGTTGATGGTTTGGCTCTATGCCCCCAGCGAGATCTCAGCTCTAATTGTAATCCCTATAATCCCCACATGTTTCCGGAGGAACCTGGTGGGAGGCAATTGGATCATGGGGGCAGTTTCCCCCTAGGCTATTCTCGTGATAATGAATTAGTTCTCAGGAGATCTGATGGTTTTAAAAAGTGTTTGGCAGTTCCCCCCATTGCTCTTTTCTCTCTTACCCTGCTGCCATGTAAGACATTCCTGGTTTTGCTTCCACCATGATTGTAAGTTTCCTGAGGCCTCCCCCACCGCATGGAACTGTGAGTCAATTAAATCTCTTTTCTTTATAAATTATCCAGTCTCAGGCAGTTCTTTATAGCAGTATGAAAACAGATCAATACAGTGGGCTAGGAAGTTAGGTTGTCAGGAAGTGAAAACAAAACAGAATTTTGATTGTCCTTGTAACAGGAATTGAGAGAGTAGAGTAGGGTAGAGTTCGTGAACCATATGTGTGTTCCTGTGTGTTCTGGGGAAACCAGAAGGCTCCTCGGTACATTTAGAGTCTTAAGTGACACTGACTCATGCGTGCATGGATTAAAAGAGTGCTAATTTTTTTCTACAATTCATCTGTCTTTTCTTTTTTTTTGAAAAAATTGCTTCCAATTCCTTGTTTTACTCTGGATGGTTGAAATTGAAGATGCCTGACTCCTAGGTAATTGGATACATCACCTCAAGTAATTAAGTGCTAAATGGAATCTTAAGTACTAGAACGTATACAGTACTTTAGAGTAGGAAATGATTAGTGAGGGCTTCTTATGAGAGGTGAAACTTTAGCTCTGTCTTGAATAAAATACATGATATGAATGGAGGAGAGAATAGCACAGCATTCTGGGAGAAAGTTGCAGCAGGAACAAAGGCAAAAGAGAGAAACCAGCAAATCCCAACTGGTGCACACTCAATAACCTGGATGTAGAGGAGGGTTTATTTCAGAAAACAGAGATGTCAGGATGGCACAGAATATGACAGACCTTAGCTTCCTGTTAATTTCTTTACTGGTCCTCTTCTATTAATACTTGATTCTCCAAGTTCATCACAACACAAGATTTAACTCTATTTTTGTTTTCCACTGTTAAGAGTTATTCTCTTTTTCTTTGCCATACCACTTCACATCATGTCCCCTGATGATATAAGATTTATAGTAGTTTTTCCTTTTTAACCCTCTAGTCTAAATTAATTCTTCCTATTCTTACCTTTTTTTTTTTGTCTTTTTCCAACCTTCACTCTCCTTCCAGCTTTCTCCCTTCAGTAGGCCTCAGTGTCCATTGTTGTCCTGCTGTACTCAATATTTAGCTCCCACTTATAAGTTAGAATGTGTGATATTCTGATTTCTGTTCCTGCATTAGTTCACTTGGGATAATGACCTCCAGATTCATCCATGTTGCTGCAAAGGACATGAATTCATTCTTTCTTTTGGCTGCATAGTATTCCATGATGTATATGTACCACAGTTTCTTTAGTCAATCCATTGTTGAAGGGCATCGATGTTGTTTCCATGTCTTTGCTATTGTGAATGGTGCTGCAATGAGCATAGCACATGTGTCTTTGCTAGAATAATTTATTTTAATTTGAGTATACACCCAGCAAGCATTGCTGGGTTGAATGGTAATTCTGTTTTAAGTTTTTTGACAAATATTCTAACTGCTTTCCACAGCAGCTGAAATAATTTACATTCCCACCAGCAGAGTATAAACATTCCCTTTTCTCTGCAGCTTCTCCAGCGTATGTTGTTTTTTGACTCTTTAATAATAGTTATTCTGACTGGTATGAGAAGGTATCTCATTGTGGTTTCAATTTGCATTTCTCTGATGATTAGTGATGCTGAACACGTTTTCATGTTTGTGGCTGCTTGTATGTCTTCCTTTACGTGCAAAAGAAAGAGGCAGAAGCTTGGGCCAGACCGTGCCAAGCCTTGCAGATGCAGCTAAGGCATTTGTGTTTGTGATGAAAGCAATGACAAATCGTTGAAAGCACAATTTGAGTAGGAGTTTACGGAAGAGTTGAGGGTAATAGGATGTTTTGTTGTTGTTGTTGGAAGGAAGAAATTATCTGACTATGCAGTACAAATGGATCGTAGGAAGCTTGGGCAAATGAGGGGCAGCTCATTCAGAGATGACTGTAGTGGTCCAAAGAAGAAAGAATGGCAACTTGGACTAATGGTAGTGCAGACATGGAGAGAACTGAGTAGATGAAAGGAATGGCTGGTTGAAGCAATGCTCATAGGCGTGTAAAGATTTTATGAGCTTGATTCTTACAGAGGACATTTCTATTTCAAAAAGCACATTTAAAAAATTTTACAAATTTCTTATTTGTGAACAGGTTTTGTAGTTCAGGTTGTCTAGCCTGCCCACAACTTGCCCACATACCCAGTCCAAGTTATCCTAGTGAGGGGATCTTTTCTCCTTAGGTCTCATCTTCCAACTGTAGGGCTCATTTTAAAAAATATTTTTATTAAGTGTTAAGTAGAAACAAACTAATGTTTATAAATTATCTGTAAGATATAAATGTACTAAAGCTATGGACATTCCTACACTCACAACCCAATATCAGAAGAGAAATTTTCTTTGATGCAAGCATGGCCCTTTCTGATTCCAACAGAAAAAAATTTTATTTTTCCTCATTTTCTCTGAAAAAAAAAAAGACTATCCTGAAGTTGTATTTGTATTTATTTGCTTTGCTTTATACTTTTGCCATATGCCTATTTATCTATAATAGTATATTATTTATTCCTGCATGTTTTTTTAAATTTAAAAAAATATAGCACTTATTATTTTCTGAGTTTCTCTTTTATATCAATATTATTTTCCTAAGATATGTCAGTATTACTGCATGTAGCTATAATTTAATTTTTATTACTTTTTAGGACTTCATTGTAGGAATATACCATAATTTGGCCATTTTACTTTTAATGTCATTTGTGTTGTGCATACCTTTTAAAAAAATAATATATTTTTATTCCAGAGAGTGCATCTATGAAGATTTCTGCATCTATTTCCAGGTGCACAGTCTCCATAGTTTCTGTATTATATATAAAAAAAATAAACTAGTACTAGAACTCTTGGGTTGTACAGTATGTTCATCTTCAACTATAGTATATATGCCTAATTGTATTCCAAAGTGGTTGTACCAAGTTACACTTGCACTTGCAGTACATGAGTACTCTAATGTAAAAAGTGAAAAAAGTTACACTTGCACTTGCAGTACATGAGTACTCTAATCACTTCAATACTTAATATTTTCAGGTAACTTTTTTCACTTTTTGCTTTACAGATTCTAATATTATGTTTATTTCCTATTACATTAGCTTCTCACTCTGATCTGTATTCTCACTCTGATCTGTATCTTCTTCCTTCTCCTTTCTTTGGGCATATTATATTGTTCTTTACTAACTTTCAATGTTAGATATTTAGTAAATTCATTTACACAACTTCTTTATTTCTAATGTACACACTATAAACGCCTCTTTAAATACTATTTAGCTAGATACCACAAATTTGACTATTGTATAGTTTTATTATCATTGAATCTAATTTTTTAAATTTTAATTAATATTTCATTTTGATTTATGAGTTATTTAAAAGCATGTTTCTTAATATGATACAGATGAAGTTTAAAAAGTTATATTATTTACTACAATCATAATTATTAGTTATGATCAGAGGACATGGTCTGTAAGAGGTCAATTCTCTGAAACTTTTTGTGACTTGCTGTGGAACTCACTAAGCAGAAAGTTTTTCTAAATAGTCTATGTATGTTCAAATGAGATATGTGTTATATAGTGTATAGAATCTAAGATACTCTTATTCTATCACTTTATTTGCAAAAACTTTATGTTATTCTGATATTTAAATCCATGCTTAATTTTTATTTACTTCATCTATCAATTTCTGAGAAAGTCACATCAAAATCTCCATTGTGATTTGTGGATTTGACTGTTCTTCTTGGTTTTCGTGGTTTGACTTAAACATTTTGATGATATGTTATTAGGTGCATAGAAATTTGTTATATCTTCCTAGAAAATTGAAGTTTTTATTATTATAAGTAATCCTCTTTAGCAGTGGAAATTATTATTTTTGCTTTAAAGCTTTTTTTCTGATCTTAATATAGATAAATTGTATTTCTTTTAGTATTTTCTTTTTATCTTTTTTATTTTCAACCTTTCTGTATACATATATACAGACATGAGTATTGCAAATAATATATAGCTGAATTCATTTTTAATTTACTCAGTTTTTTTAAACAAAGCATTTATACCTTGTTATTTTGTAATTTTTATGAGACCTATCATGTCTGCATTCTGTCTTTTAATAGTTGGTCATTTTAAAATATATTACTTTTTCTCATTCTATTTCTTTGCTACTACTATTGTACAATTTATTTTACTTTTTTACATAGTAATTCAAGAAGTTTTTAAGATGTGTATTTCTTAAATTCTAATATTTGGTAACGTAGTTACTATTATCCAAGAAATCCACTTAGCTTCCCTATACTTAAAATACAATGACCATTTTCTAATCTATTGAATATTGTAAAATATTTTGTTCTATTTTTTTATCATGCAATGCATTATTTTAATTGTGGTTTATATAATCAATGTTTAGTTAGATTAATCACATATTACCATAGTATTTGCTCATTGTTCCATGTAACCTCTCTTCATTTCTGGTTTAGGTAAGATATAAATTAGATCTTCATGTATCCATTATACCTTTAACACTTTTCCATATTTCCAATCACTTTTTCTCTTTGGACAACATTTAGACAAAGCTTATGGTTTCTATTTAAGTTTGTTAATTCTCTCTTTAGCCCAGTAAAACATATCTATTGAATTTTTATCTCAATGTTCATACTTTCCACAGCTAGAGGTTTCATTCAAGTCTTTATTGAAATGTGTTCAGACAGTTTAATAGTCTGTTCTTGCAAATATTTTCAGTTGTTCCTTTTATTTACTTGAACATATCATACATACTACCAATATTTTGGTCTAGCAACTTCAAAATATTAAAAATGTGCAGGTTTTGCACTGCTGTCAGTTTTCCTGTTTGCACTTCCTCATATTTTCTTTTTTTTTTATTGCGAGCTCATCCTTTTTAGGTCTTTATCTGAGAGAATACTTTACGGTCTTCTTGTAAATGACTTGCTCCAGAGAGACTCAGCACTCACTTCTGCCAATTGCTTAAATCTGCTATAAAACAATAATGGTTTTAAACTAAATTATTGGCTTCAGTTTTTCCAAATAATTTTTATTGTGTATATTTGAGGTTTACAACATGACATTATAAGATACATATAGACAGTAAAATAGTTACTATAGTAAAGTATGCTAACATACCTGTCACTCACATAGTTACTTTTTGTGACAAGAACAGCTAGAATATGCTTATTTAACAAATATATTGAATGCAACAGAATTTTATTAACTTTAGTCCTCATGTTGTATATTAGATCTCTAGACTGGTGCATCCCAAATTTTTGCTTTTTTGTATCTTTTGACCTACCTCTCCACATTTCCTCCCCTCCTCAAACCTGTGGTAACCACTGTTTCATTCTCTACCTCTGTGAGTTTGACTTTAAAAATATATATATTTCATATATAAGTGAGATTATGCAAGATTTTCCTTCTTTCTCTCTGGCTTATTTCATTTAGCATAATGTCCTCTAGATCCATCTATGTTGTGGTAAATGCAGAATTTCCCTCTTTTTAAAGGTTAAATAATATTCCACTGTGTGTATATAGCACATTTTGTTTATCCATTCATCTGTCAATGTGCATTTAGGTTGTTTCCACATCTTGGCCATTAAGAATAATGCTGCAATGAACATAAATGTGCAGATATCTTTATGAAGTAGTGATGTCATCTTCTTTGGATATATACACAGAAGTGGGATTGCTGGGTCATATGCTAGTTCTATTTTTAATTTCTTTAGGAACCTCCATAATCTGTCCCATAATGGCTGTACCAATCTACATTTTTAACAATAGTGAACAAGGGTTCCTTTTTCTTCACACCCACACCAAAATCTGTTATCTCTTGTCTTTTTGATAATAGCTGTACTTATGGGTAAGAGGTAATACCTTATAGTGGTTTTAATTTACATTTACCTTAGATTAGTGATGTTCAGCACTTTTCATATACCTATTGGTCATCTTTATGTCTTCTTTGGATTAATGTCTGTTTAGATCCTTTGCTCTTTTTTAATTGGGTTATTGGTTTTTCTGCTATTGAGTTTTAAGTATTCTTTAATACATTTTATATATTAAACCCTTATTAGATATGAGGCTTGCATTTTTTCCCAGTCCAAACATTGCCATTTTATATTGTTGATTGTTTCCTTTTCTGTACAGAGACTTTTTGATTTATGTAGTCAATTTATTTATTTTTGTTTTTGAAGAGAGAGCTTTAGTTGTCAGACTCAAAAAAATTATTGCCAAGACCAAAGTAGAGATTATATTCTATGTTATCTTCTTAGAGTTTTGTGGTTTTAGGTTTTTTACCTATTTTGAATTGATTTTTTTGTATGGTGTAAGATAAGTTTTCACTTACACATTTTTGTAGGTGGAAAACCAGTTTTCCCAGAACAATTTATTGAATAGGTTATCCATTTCCCATTGTTTCCTCCTGGTGCCCTTGTCAAAAATTATTTGGCCATATATGTTTGGATTTATTTCTGGGAACTGTCTTCTGTTTCATTAGTCTATGTGTCTGTTTTATGCCAGCACCATACTGTATTGATTGCCATAGCTTTGTAATATAATTTTAAATTATAAAATGAAATGCCTCCAACTTTGTTTTACTTTCTTAAGATTGTTTTAGCTATTCAAGGTATTTTTGTGGTTCCATACAAATTTTAGGATTGTTTTTTCTATTTCTGTGAAGAATACCATTGGAGTTCTTATAGAGATTGCATTAAATCTATATATTGTTCTGGCATTTTAAGCATATTTTTTTCCATCCATGAACATGGGATACCTTTTCATTTATTTGTATCTGCTTCAAATTCTTTCATTAATATTTTATTGTTTTCAGTGTATAAATATTTCACCTCCTTGATTAAATTTATCCTAGGTACTTTTAAAAAATGCTATTGTAAGTGGGATTGTTTCCTGATTTTTTTCCAGCTAGGTTGTTATTTGTTTGGAATTGCTACTAATTTTTGTGTGTAGATTTCTGTGTTCTTCAACTTTAATTCATTTTCTAGTTCTAACAGTGTGTGTGTGTGTGTGAAGTTTTGGGGGTTGTCTACATATAAAACTATATCAATGGTAAATAGTGAAAATTGCACTTCTTCATTTCTAATTTAAATGCCTTCTATTTCATTTTTCTTTTCTGATTGCTCTTGCTAGTACTTCCATTACTATATTCAATAGAAGTGAAAGGAGTGGACATCCTTGCCTTGTTCTGAATCTTAGTGGAAAAGCTTTCAGTTTTTCTCTGTTGATTATGAAATTAGCTGTGGGGTTTTCATAAACAGCTTTTATTGTGTTGAGGAACTTTCCTTCTCTAAGTGTTAAAAGCTTTTATCATGAAAGAATGTTGAACTTTGTTGAATGCTTTAAATGATCACGTGGTTTGTATCTTTTATTTTGTTAATTTGATGTATCATATTGTTTGATCTGTTTATATTAAACCAGCCTTGCATGCCCAAGATGAATCTTACTTGTTTAGGATGTATAATCTTTTTGATGTGTTGTTGAATTTGGTTTGTTAACATTTATTGAGTATTTTTGTATTGATATTTAGAAGACATATTGGCTTCTGGGATTTTTCTTAGAAGAGATATTGGCTTGTGGAGTGTATTTGCCTTGATTAGGTATCAAGATGATGCTGGCCTCATGACGTGTCTTTGGAAGCATTTCCTCTGCTCCATTTCTTTTGGAAGAATTGAAGAAGTCTTAGTCATAATTATTCTTTGAATGTTTGGTAGAGTTCAGCCATGAAGCCATCTGGTCCTGGGTTTTTCTTTATTGGAAGGTTTTAAATTACTTATTCAATCTCTTTATTTGTTATTGGTCTTCTCAAGCTTTCTATTTCTTCCAGATTCAATCTTCATAGGTCATATTTTTTTACAGATTTATCCTTTTTCACTAGGTTATTCAATTTGTTGGGACATAACTATTCATAATAGTACCTTAAAATTCTTATTTCCAAGGCATCTGTTGTAAGGTCTCTACTTCTTTTTCTGATTTTGTTTACTTGAGCCTTCTTTCTTTTTCTTTCTTAGTGTAGCTATAAGTTTGGCAATTTTGTTTATTTTTTCTAAGAACCAACTATTGGTTTTACTAATTTTTATACCATTTTTCTGCTCTCAATTTGATTTATTTCTGTTCTATTCTTTATTATAATTTCTTCCTCTCTGCTAACTTTAGGCTTGCTATTTTATTATTTCTCTTGCTTCTTGAAGTATAATTCAAGGCTATTTATTTGAAATGTATCTTCTTTTTTAATGTACGCATTTGTATCTCAAGATATTTTAAAATTTCCTTTTGGTATTTTTTTTTTTTTTTTTTTTTTTTTTGGCTCATTGGAACATGTTGCTTAATTCCCATGCATTTGGAAAATTTCCAAGAATTTTGGTTATTGATTTCTAGTTACATACAGTTGTCAAAAACAATATAGATACAACTTGAATCTTCTTGAATTTGTTAAAACTTGTTTTGTGGCCTAACATATGTTCTATTCTGGAGACTGTTCCATGTACACTAGAAAAGGGTGTACGGTCTGTTGTTGTTGGATAAAAAGTTCTATGGGTGCCTGTCAGACCCATTTGGTCTAAAGTACAGTTCAAGCCCAGCATTTCCTTGTTAATGTTGTCTGATTGATCTGTCCATTGTTGAAAGAGGGGTATTTAAGTCTCATATTATTATTGTATTGCTATCTGTTTCTTCCTTTATGTCCATTAATATTTGCTTTATATATTTAGATGTCCCAATGTTGGGAGCATATATATCTATGTTTGTTATGTTTCCTTGATAAATTGAATCATTATCATTAAATAATGACTATCTTTGACTCTTATAATAGTTTTTGACTTGGAATCCTTTTTATCTCATGTAAGTATAACCACTCCTGCTTTATTTTTGTAACGGCTTGCATGAAATATTTTCTTTAATCCCTTTATTTTCAGCCTATGAGTGTCCTTAAAGCTAAAAATGACTCTTGTAGGCAGCATGTAGTTATATCTCATTTTTAAAATTCATTTAGTCACTGTGTCTTTTGGTTGGAAAATTTAATTTACTTACATTCAAAGTTATTTTTGATAGGTAAAAACATAATCTTATAATTTGTTAATTATTTTCTGGTTGTTTTGTAGATCCTGTGTTGCTTTTTTCCCCCTCTTCATGGATACATTTGTGATTTGGTAATTTTTCTATGGTGCTGTTTTGATTCCTTTCTCTTTCTTGTTTGTGTATGTAATGTCATTTTTTACTTTGTGTTTTCTGAGACTTATATTGCACATCTCATCATTAAAATAGATTATCTTATGGGGTAGCAATTTAATTTAGGTAACATACAAATGCTCTAGACTTTTACCCCCTAGACACACACAATTTATATTTTTCTTGCAAAAATTTACATTGTTTATATTGTTTGTTTGTTTATTTATTTATTTATTTATTTATTTATTTGAGATGGAGTCTCACTCTGTGGCCCAGGCTGGAGTGCAGTGGTGTGATCTCGGCTCACTGCAACCTCCGCCTCCTGGGTTCAAGTGATTCTCCTGTCTCAGCCTTCCAAGTAGCTGGTAATACAGATGTGTGCCACCATGCCCAGCTAAGTTTTTGTATTTTTTTAGTAGAGTCAGGGTTTCACCGTGTTGGCCAGGATGGTCTCAATCTCCTGACCTTGTGATCCATCCACCTTGGCCTCTTAAAGTGCTGGGATTACAGATGTGAGCCACCATGCCCAGCCTGTGTATTCCTTTATAACTTATTGTAGCTATTATAGTTATGTTTGGCCATTTGTTTTCTTACCTGTATACCAGATATTTGAAATATTTATACATCACCATCACAATAATGGAGTGTCATGAACTTGATTATGAATTTACCTTGACTAGTGAGTTTTATGCTTTTATATGTTTTTGTGTTTATAATTATTGTTCCTTCTCTTCCAGTAGAAGCATTCTTTTAAGAATTTCGTAATGTCAGTCTAGTGGTTATAAATTCCCTCAGCTTTTGCTTGTTTAAGAAAGACTTTATATATCTTTCGTAACTGAAAGATAGCATTTCTGTGTATAGTATTCATTTCTAGAAGATGTCTTTTTCTTTCAGCACTATAAATATATCATCTCATTCTCTGCTAGCCTGAAAATTTTCTGCTGTGAAACTCACTAATAGTCTAATGCAATTCCCCTGTATGAGATTTGATGCTTTTCTATTGCTGCTTTTAGAATTCTTTCCTTGTCTTTGAGTTTTGATAGTTTGATATAATGTTCCTAGGAGAGAACACTTTTGGGGTGTATCTATTTGAGTACTTTTGAGCTTCAGCAGATCTGGATGTCCATATCTCTCCCAAGACTTGGGGACATTTTCAGTAATTATTTTGTTAAATAAGACTTCTGTGCCATTCTTCATTTCTTTTTCCTCTCTGACTCCCATGATGCCAAAATTTATTCACTTAATTGTGTCCCATAAGTCCAGTGGACTTACTTTGCTCTTTTTCATTCTTTTTCTTTTTTATTCCCCTGGGTTATTTTAAAAGACCTGTATTCAAATTCAGAGAGTCTTTCTTCTGCTTGATCTAGTTTGATGTTGAAGTTCTTAGTTGCATTTTTTATTTCATTCATTGAATTCTTCAGTTCCAAAGTTTCTGCTTGGTTCTTTTTCATTACATTTATTTATGTGTTGAATTTCTCATTTAGACCATGAATTGTTTTTCTAATTTCCTTGAATTATCTATCTGCATTTTCCTGTATCTTGTTGTAGTTTCTTAAGATCATTATTTTGGATTCATTTTCAGATGATTTATAAATTTCCATTTCTTTGGGGTCAGTCACTGGAAAAACATTATGTTCCTTTGTGGAGACAAGTTTTCTTGCTTTTTCATGTTTCTTGTGCCCTAGCATTGATAACCATGCAGACAGGGTAAAAAATACCTCTTCCAATTTCATAAAGTGTGTTTTGTAAGGAAACACTATCATCTGTAGATGCATCTTAGGATATCATTTGAGTAGGGTAGGTAGGCTCTGGTTCTGGGTGGGTGTAGTAGTGTACTATTTGTGCAGCTTCTTCAGCTGTAATCTGTGTCAACAGTGGCTGCAGGGCTTTGTGGTATTTGTGGTGCAAGGTAGATTGTGCCACATCAGTTCAGGCACTGAGGGGACACAGCTGCTTTGCTGACTCAACTGTGGCTTCCTTGGGGGTGGGGTGCCAGGCTGATCAGTGTGCTGAGTGGCTGCAACCACTTTGTCAACTTGAACATGGCTTCCCACTTGACTTTATTTTTAACCTGTGAAAGAAATTTGAGTTTCCTCAAACTTAAATAAAGAACAGTTCATGGTTATAAACCAAAGGAGAGTTTTTCACTCAATTCAATGCCAAGATTTGAGACAGGTAATTTTTTCTTCTTTTAGTTTATAATAGGTGTTATTTTTACTTTGCTCTTACACAGGAGCTCTTTGGAGTTCCAGACTTTCATGAAGATGTTTCCAATGATATTTTCCACATTGTTCTACCTGTGAGTTTTGTCTCCTGATCCTGTGCCCCATAGGCCATAACAACCAAATCTTAAATTTAGTCTCTTTTATTTCCCCATTTATGAATATGCCTGATATGGTTTGGCCATGTCCCCACTCAAATCTCATCTTGAACTGTAACTCCCACAATTCCCACATGTCGTGGGAGGTGGCTGAATTATGGGGGTGGGTCTTTCCCATGCTGTTCTCATGATAGTGAATGAGTCATATGAGATCTGATGATTTTTAAAAAGGAGACTTTCCCTGCACAAGCTCTCTTCTCTCATCTGCCACCATGTGAGATGTGCCTTTCACCATCTGCCATGATTTTGAGACCTCCCCAACCATGTGGAACTGTAAGTCTAATAAACCTCTCTCTTTCTTTTGTAAATTGCCCAGTCTCAGGTGTGTCTTTATCAGCAGTGTGAAAACAGACTATTACAATGCCTCTTGATAAATGCAAGCTTCCTTTCTTTTCTCTCTTACAACATGTTCTAAGTTTCACCGTTTTTTCCTAAAATTTTCCTTTTTAAAATAAGGGTTCAGCAAGTGAATGATTCTTTGTAACTGTATATTTAATCTGTCAGTATTCAATACTTGTTTTACTTAAAATCAGTGAGCTCAATAAATACAGGTTCTATTGTTAGTATATCTGAAAAGTCTTGGCATAGAAGGTTTAGCAATACAAATTCATGCTTTTCAGGAATATAATCAGTACTGTACACTTAGCATTGGAAATTCATCTACCACTGTCATTTTATATTACTTCAGTAGTATTCAGAATTTTTTTTCAATATATGTTTTTGTCAAATAATCCTACCTAGTTACTTTGTATAAAATTATGGTGCTATGCTATTACAAATAAATTTACACATATTTTAAAAATATCTACCATTGAAAGGTATAAGCAAAATAAATTAGATAGAAAAACAATGTTATTAGTAAAAGTGACAAAGGTCAGTGAGTAAAAGCAAGACAGCAATAGAATGGTAAATAATAAGAAAATTAATTATCCAAAAAAGTATGTCTCAAAAGATAACATCTTGCAGCTTTAGGGCCCTTCCAGTATTATGCTCACCTAAGGTGACAAGTCTTTGGACTAGACTGTCCAGCATCCTATCCACTTTTTATGATTTAAATGTATGTTGATGGCCTTTGTCCAGAGCAATAGGTTTGAATGCATTTTTTACAAAGCTGACTATCCTGTCACCACAGTCACCTATATGTTGAAAATGACAAGTGAATCAGGCTTATATAAAATGCGACAAGGTACACACAAAAAAAAGAAATAATAGTCACATGATATTTTTCTCTGTGGTTTTCCCCATTGTAAATAATGCATTAGCTAGTCCTTGTTTTGCCTGAGACATAAAGAAACACTAAAATTTAACATTAAAGTTAACACACCAAAGATTCTATTTCTAATAAAGTGCATTATATGAAGTTATATACATATCCATCTGTGAATCACTAGCATCATGATAATATACTGTAACTTGTATATTAGTTTATAATTAAAAAGCATTTAATGAATAACATCACAGTCTTGTTTCAT
This sequence comes from Macaca thibetana thibetana, assembly GCF_024542745.1. NCBI lineage: Eukaryota > Metazoa > Chordata > Mammalia > Primates > Cercopithecidae > Macaca > Macaca thibetana. The sequence continues at coordinate 69,221,252 of NC_065581.1, read as the reverse complement.
CCCTAGAAAATCTGTTGAATAGGCAGATAAAGTATTATTATCCTCTTCTGTACAAATTGGAAAACTGAGTCACAGGAGTAATATGTAAATGTATCAAGATCTCACAGCTAATAAGTGGCAGCAAAAGAATACTATTTTTGCTTGGATATATTCAGACTTGAGCACTCTGGATGCCCAAAAGCATGGGAGAATATTATAATAGAGGCATACTCCAGGCCTGGGGCAAAGGGAGGAACTGGAGAACTAACCAATAAGAATACTCTACTGCTACCTAACAAATTCTGCAAGTCATTATTATTAGAACATCCAGTTAGGTGGGAAGCAATGAATCTGGTTAATAGGTAATATTTAAGAGTCGGATCTACAGCAACAATGGTTCTGAGCTCTCTTTCTGTATAGCTAAGATCCAGGCAAGGAAGTATGGATAGGGCCAGATAGTTTTTAGAATGAAACTGAAAAGTATATTGAAAAATATGTGGGCCTCTGCTAAATGAACTGCAAGTTTAAAATTGATCCAAGCCCATAAAGATTTTGTATTAATTGGAAAGATGGTCAACTGAGGAATCGGAGCAGAATCTGAGTCTTAAGGCCTGACAATAATCAGGGAATGTTGCAATATTGTTGCTACACACAGGTAAGAGTTTCACCTTGGTGCATTAGTCTCTGCTTTTAATTGATTAAAAGAATGGCTTGGTTGGGATGAAGAAGAATCAATGGCGTTAGATTATCTGTTCTCAAATGAAGGGGAGTGGCTTAATTTCAGTTGTTACTTGGGCATCTCTCATCCCTTCTCTTAAATAAGGTCAAGATTTAAAAAGTGTGATGCTGGTGGAAGATATTTTCTGGTCATTGGTTCAGCTATAGTTAACCTGATGCTCCATTATTCCAAACACATTCTGGGGGCATAAAGTGAATGCACAGGATTGAGATTCGACAAGGGTTTCACATGTTTTGGCACAGAGAACTTTTTTTTTTTTTTTTTGAGAGAAACAGACTTTCTGAATTAGATGGGTTATTTTTTTTTCAGTAATGAAATCTGCTATTTTGTATCCTGATGTTTTTAACTCATTAAAGAGGTCGTGGGTTGAACTTAAAGCAAGAATCCTTAATTTTTAAAGCCATAAATTAAAAACATGGAGAAGAAATGGAAATCCAGCTACTGAAAGGGTTTAGAAAAATATAAGAATGGGACATAGTTATTTTCTAAATGTTGTATAGGTGATATTCAATATAAATACATATGAACATAATAATCACAGGACTATTGCGAAAGTGGTATAATCTTTGTGGATCTGGTCAAATTCATGAGCCAGCATTCCCTTGGAAGTCCTGGACCACAGTGAGAAGCTGTGTGAGAGCTTGCCACCTGCTAGTGCTTGCAACCCTCATGGGCAGGTACAGTGGATATGGGCATGATTCTTCCAATTACAGAAGCCTGAGAATAAGAATTTTAGAAATAAAAGTATGCACTATAGTTTAAAGTAATGCTGGAAAGGTACAAAAATGGGCCTACTGGCTTTTTCAATTGCAAGTCAGTGTTAGGATGAGCATGTAATTTATTTCCAAACTGAGAGAGTTTTGAGATTAAAACAGAATGCTACCAATCATTATGCTGAGACAACAGGTGTACACTGGGACTGTCCCTGGAATTCTTGAAACATAGTCACTTGAGACATTCATGATCTGTGCCAGTAAAAGATTTAGATTATGGGTTTAGAAGAAGTATAACAATGACAATTTCCAGAACACATTAAGTACTGTGTATTATCATTTCTAAGTAGTTAAAAGTATCTCATTTAATTTTCTCAGCAATCCTAAGATGTAGGTATGATCATAACATTCATTTTACAAATGAAGTTATTTTAGCAAATAAAAATTAAGAAAACTTAACTGATGTCACAAAGTCAGGAGGTGTAAGATCAAGAGTAGAACCTATGTTGTGTGGCTTCAGAGCCCACATTCCAAACTACTATGCTATGTGCTGCCTAATCATGAGTGTGTTAGTCCATTCTCATGCTGCTAATAAAGACATACCCAAGACTGGGTAATTTATAAAGAAAAAGAGGTTTAATGCACACATGGCTGGAGAGACCTCACAATCATGGTGAAAGGTGAAGGAGGAGCAAAGGCATGCCTTACATGGCGGCAGGCAAGAGAGTGTGGGCAGGGAAGCTACCTTTTATGAAATGATGAGAACTCATGAGATTTATTCACTGTCATGAGAACAGCATGGGAAAGACCCAACCCCATGATTCAATTACCTGTCACCAGGTCCCTCTCATGACATATGGGAATTATGGGAGCTACAATTCAAAATGAGATTTGGCTGGGGACACAGCCAAACCATATCAATGATTTAGAGAAGGTTGGGGTGAAGTAGATGGCCATGGAAAAGGCAGATGTTATCTTATTGTTTTTCTTGCTTAGTTACCTTTTTAGTGGCTTTTTAGAGAATGAAAGGAAAAAAATAGTAGTACCTCGAGGATCCTTAAGCTTATGAAAGGAATATGGGGAGACAAACGTTTGTATACTGAGATTGAGGATCCAAAGCAGAGATAAAACTATAAAGTATAAGAGAGAAAATGAGCAAGGTCTCCTTCCTAATGATCTCGATGGCTTTGTCCAAGCACTCAGATAAGAGAATTTTTCAGTGTACAGAAGATTTTGCACACATCCCTCAGCTATGTATGCCCAATGAAGAAACACTATCAGTGAAGTTCATTACTTAAGATTATGATTACATCTGTATGATAAAGTGTCTTATCTATAAAATATGTTAAATGAATAAGCTAAAATCAATTTTATAAATTGTGAATAAGCTTTTAGGTTTTAGTGATTTTTTTCTTTTTATTTGACTGTTCTTAGTTAAAATAAATTCTCTTTTAAAATAGAGATTGTGGATCATCATGGCAGATGGGAGGCAGGACTAGATTAAAGTTCCAACTCAGATGGACAGAGCAGTGTGCAGAGACTTGCATTGTGAATTTTTCCTCCAGAACAACTGCAGGAATAAGTCAGGAATCCTGAGAGGACCCACAGACCCTCTAAAGGAAGAGGACTGCTCCCCCAGGACTCAGGAGACACCCCAAATAATGTGAGTCCCCAAACTGTGGAAGTGGCAAAGGGATATCTTCCAGTCCCAAACACAGACCCCCACTGAGGAAACTGAAGGTCTAGCTTGCAGGAGAAGACTCTGACCTTACCTGGAACTGAGTCCATTTAGAGAGCCAAGTGAAATATAGGGCTAGAGGAAGGAGAGGGAAAGGGCCTGGGAGCTCGCTGGGTCTCTGAGGAGGCCATTCCTGCCTGGCATCACACGGATCATTCGGGTGGGTGGCCAGAGGTGTAGGGAAAATTCCACAGGTAGAAGGATGTCTCCAGCTAAACTTTGTAACAATTCGAACCAGTTGAGAAGCCTCCTGGCCAGAACATGGGGGAGGGTGTGAATCTGGTATGCAGACTCGACAGGCAGGGGAAGAACTAAAGCCCCCCCCCCTTTTTTTTTTTTGCAGCTGGGAGCTTGGTAGCCTGGGGCAAGTTCTCAGCCCTACTTTCCAACTGCCTGGAATCAGACTTGGTTCTGTTAGTAGGGGGCATGGTGGGAGTGAGACCAGCCCTTCAGATTGTGTGGGAGCTAGGTGAGACCTATGACTGCCAGCTTTCCCCCACTTCCCTGACAACCTGCATGACTAAGCAGAGGCAGCCATAATCCTCCTAGGTACAGAACTCCATTGACCTGGGAACCTCATCCCCATCCCCCACAGCAGCTGCAGCAAGACCCACCCAAGGAGAGTCTCAGCTCACACATGCATAGCCCTGCCCCCACCTGGTGGTCCTTCTCTACCCATCCTGGTAGCTAAAGACAAAGGACATATACTATTGGGAGTTCTAGGGCACCACCCACCATTCTCTCCATACTACCACAGCTAATGCTCTTTGGAAAGCCCCACCTCCTGGCAGGAGGCCAACCAGCACAAAAATAGAGCATTAAACCACCAAAACTAAGAACCCTCACAGAGTCTATTTCACCCTCCTACCACCTCCACCAGAACAGGTGATGGTATCCACAGCTGGGAGAACCACAGACGGTTCACATCATGGAACTCTATGCAGACAACCCCCAGTACCAGCCCAGATCTTGGTAGACTTGCTGGATGGCTAGATCTAGAAGAGAGATAACAATCTTTACAGTTTGGCTCTCAGGAAGCCACATCCATAGGAAAAAGGGGAGAGTACTACATCAAGGAAACACTGCATGGGATTAAAGAATCTGAACAACAGCCTTCAGCCCTAGACCTTCCCTCTGACAGAGCCCACCCAAATGAGAAGGAACCAGAAAACCAACCCTGGTAATATGATAAAACAAGGCTCTTTAACACCCCCAAAAAATCACACTAGCTCACCAGCAATGGATCCAAACCAAGAATAAATCCCTGATTTACCTGGAAAATAATTCAAGAGGTTCATTATTAAGCTAATCAGGGAGGCACCAGAGAAACGCGAAGCCCAATGCAAGGAAATCCAAAAAACGATACAAGAAGTGAAGGGAGAAATATTCAAGGAAATAGATAGCATAAAGAAACAACAATCAAAACTTCAGGAAACATTGGACACATTTATAGATATGCAAAATGCTCTGAAGTGAAAAATGACAAAGAGGAACATTATATAATGGTAAAAGGCCTTGTCCATCAGGAAAATATCACAATCCTAAACATATATACACCTAACACTGGTGCTCCCAAATTTATGAAACAATTACTAATAGACCTAAGAAATGAAATAGACAGCAATGCCATAATAGTGGGGGCCTTCAATACTCCAGTGACAGCACTAGAGAGGCCCTCAAGACAGAAAGTCAACAAAGATACAATGGATTTAAATTGCATCTTGGAACAAATGGACTTAATGGATATATACAGAACATTCTATCCAATAACCGCCGAATACACATTGTATTCAATAGCATATGGAACTTTCTCCAAGATAGACCATATGATAGGCTGTAAATTTCTCAAGAATTTTAAGAAAATTGAAATTATATCAAGCACTCTCTCAGACCACAGTGCAATAAAACTGGAAATCAACTCCAAAAGGAACCTTCAAAACCAGGCAAATACATGGAAATTAAATAACCTGCTCCTGAATAATCATTAGGTCAAAAACGAAATCAAGTTGGAAATTAAAAAAATTCTTTGAACTGAATGATAATCATGACAAAACTGATCAAAATCTCTGAAATACAGCAAAGGCAGTGCTAAGAGTAAAGTTCATAGCCCTAAATTCCTACATCATAAAAATGGAAAACTGACACTCTAAGTTCACACCTCAAGGAACTAGAGAAACCAAACCCAAACCCAGAGAAAAAAGTAAATAACCAAGATCAGAGCAGAACTAAATGAAATTGAAACAAAAAAATACAAAAATAAATGAAACAAAAAGCTGGTTTTTGAAAAGATAAATAAAATGGATAGATCATTAGCAAGATTAACCAAGACAAGAAGAGAGAAAATCTAAATAGTCTCAGTAAGAAATGAAATGGGAGATATTACAACTGACACCGCTGAAATACAAAAGGTCATTCAAGGCTACTATAAACACCTTTATGCACATAAACTGGAAAACCTAGAAGATATGGATAAACTCCTGAAAAACAAAATCAACTCCCTTAGCTTAAATCAGGGAAAATTAGATACCCTGAACAGACTAATAACAAGCAGTGAGATTGAAATGATAATTTGAAAATTACCAGCAAAAAAAAAGTCCAGGACTAGATGGATTCACAGCAGAATTCTACCAAATATTCAAAGAATAATTGGCACCAATCCTATTGACACTATTCCACAAGATAGAGAAAGAGGGAAGCCTCCCTAATTCATTCTGTGAAGCCAGCATCACCCTAGTACCAAAACCATGAAAGGAAATAACCAAAAAAGAAAACTACAGACTGATACCCCTGATGAACATAGATGCTAAAATCCTTAACAAAATACTAACTAACTGAATTCAGCAACATATCAAAAAGATAATCCATGATGATCAAGTGGGCTTCACATCAGGGATGCAGGGATGGTTTAACATATGCAAGTCAATAAATGTTTTGTGATACACCACATAAACAGAAATTTTTTAAAAATCTCATGATCATCTCAATAGATTCAGAAAAAGCATTTGACAAAATCCAGCATTGCTTTATGATTAAAATTCTCAGCAAACTTGGCATACAAGTGACATACTTCATTGTAATAAAATCCATCTATGACAAACCCACAGCCAACATAATGAAAGGAGAAAAGTTGAAAGCATTCCCTCTGAGAATTGTAACAAGACAAGGATGCCCATTCTCACCATTCCTCTTCAATGTAGTACTGGAAGTCCTAGGCAGAGCAATCAGACAAGATAAAGAAACAAAGGGCCTCAAAATCTGTAAGAGGAAATCAGACTGTCACTGTTTGCTGATGATATGATCATTTACATCAAAAACCCTAAAAACTCCTCTAGAAAGCTCCTAGAACTGATCAAAGAATTCAGTAAAGTTTCTGGATATAAGATTAATGTACATGAATGAGTAGCTCTTCTATACACCAACAGCAATCAAGTAGAGAATCAAATCAAGAACTCAACCTGTTTCACAATAGCATGTATACACACACACACACACACACACACACACACTTAGGAATACACCTAACCAAGGGAGTGAAAGACCTCTATGAGGAAAACTACAAAACACTGTTGAAAGAAATCACAGATGACACAAACAAGTGCAAACACATGCCATGCTCATGGATGGGTAGAATCAATATTGTGAAAATGACCATACTGTAAAAGCAATCTACAAATTTAATATAATCCCCATCAAAGTACCACAATCATTCATCACAGAATTAGAAAAAAACAACTCTAAAATTCATAAGAACTAAAAAAGAGCCCTCATAGCCACAGCAAGACTAAGCAAAAAGAACAAATCTGGAGGCATCACCTGATTTCAAACTATACTATAAGGCCATAGTCTCCAAAACAGCATGGTACTGGTATAAAATTACGCACATAGACAAATGAAACAGAGTAGAGAACCCAGAAATAAACCAAATACTTACAGCCAACTGATCTTCAACAAAGCAAACAAAAACATAAAATGGGGAAAGGACACCCTTTCAACAAATGGTGCTGGGATAACTGACTAGCTACATGTGGAAGAATAAAACTGGATCCTCATCTCTCACTTTATGCAAAAATCAACACAGGATGGATTAAGGTCTTAAATCTAAGAGCTGAAACTTAAAATTCTAGAAGATAACATTTGAAGATCCCTTCTAGACCTTGGCTTAGGCAAGGATTTCACGACCAAGAACCCACAAGCAAATGCAATGAAAACAATGATAAATTGTTGGGACTTAATTAAACTAAAGAGCTTTTGCAGGGCAAAAGGAACAGTCAGCAGAGTAAACAGACAATCCACAGAGTTGGAGAAAATCTTCACAATCTATACATCTCACAAAGGACTAATATCCAGAAGCTACAATGAACTCAAATAAATCAGCAAGAAAAAATACAAACAATTCCATCAAAAAGTGGGCTAAGGACACGAATAGACATTTCTTAGACGATGATATACAAATGGCCAACAAACGAAAAAATGCTCAACATCACTAATGATCAGGGAAATGCAAATCAAAACCACAATGCAATACCACCTTAGTCCTGCAAGAACTGCCATAATCAAAAAATAAAAAAACAGTAGATGTTGGCATGGATGCAGTGATCAGGAAACACTTCCACAGTGCTGGTGAGAATGTAAACTAGTACAACCACTATGGAAAACAGTGTGGAGATTCCTTAAAGAACTAAACTGTGGACATAGATGGTCAGTGGAACTGAAGGTGATGATGTTGATGGTCATCCCAAGGGCAGCTTGCAACATACTAATTTACCTCTAGAAAACATAAAATGCCAGGTATGTCATGCTGGTGGTATGGAGGAGCCATCTTGATTTCCTCAGGATACTGAGTGAACCCTACTATTTTGTGATCTGTCTGAGCTAGTGTTGAATGAATAACAAGAATAGTGATTTCTTTCTAAGATGGAGATTCCCTTTTATGGTGAACTTTTCTTATTGAATTTTAAGAGCTTCTCTTTAGATCAGTTTTGCTTAGTATTATAATAGTAGTAGCCATGAGGCAAATGATTTCTAGTTTGTCCAAAGACAGAAAAATGTTATAAGTGTCTGACATATATTTTACCAACAAGTCGATTACTAGAGTTGCAGAGGTAATTCTTTTTTTTTTCTATTGTAAACATTTTTGGGTTAATCCCATGCCTTATACTTTTCTGTAATTGTTTCTTTTCCTGTTCGATGACTATCATCATGTTTTACACATCTCAGGTTTTCAATATGGATCTGTTAAATAAATCATGGCTTCAGAATGTTTTCTGAAGCCTTTCAGTACTGATGTTTTAGGATATTTAGCTTGCGGTTTGAATTTAAAAGATTGTTCAGTTTCTCAACAATTAGGTTTTCAGCTTTCTGAAGTCAAAAGGAAAAAAGACTGCCTTATAATCAATTCCAATTTTCAAACTTTTAACACAATTTAACATATGAATTTCAGTTGACAGTTGGTGTGTGTCTTATATCCTGTTCATTGCAAGCTTGCTAAAAGGTGATATCCAAAAATATAAATTTCAATAAAAGATGTGTGAAAATAAATGCTGCTTGATTTCAGTATTTACTTTGTGATGAAATTCTCACTTCACATTTCTTGAAGTAGATTCCAGTTTTCTAAATGTTGCATTCCCAAAATAAACATGTAAACAATGAAATGATGATGACAAATGACAGTCTGAGACTTGGAGAAACCTTAAAAAATGGATGCTATAGTTTAGACATGAAGGATTCAGTCTTGAGCTCATAGAAGCATGCACTACTTTAAGGCATTTATTTCTAATGCAAATGTCTTTTTAAATTATAGTTTTGCATATCGGGACTTCCCTTGAAGTGCAGACTTATCATAAGTATGATAAAATAAATGGGATATTTGAATGTCTGCAGGTAAAAAACACAAAAACCTTTAGCCATTTAAAACATATTTTCTCTGTAGGGGGGAAAACACAATTGTCTGTGCATGCACGCACACACACACACACACACATATTCAGGCTGCACCTTTACCAAAAAAAATCTATTTCTGTGATGCATAAAGACAAGCTATCGTACATTGCTGGCAAATATATATATATATGTATACATATACATATATATACACATACGTGTGTGTGTGTGTGTGTATATATATATATGCACTTTTACTCTTAGACTCCTCCATCTCATCTGGCTATATTTTCCTCCTCCTTTGGATAAATAGAGTGCCCACCTTAGTATTTTACACAAATAATGCCTTCTATAATTTCTGCCTCATACATCAAAATTATCTCTTCCCTTTCATCCAAAATATTTGGGAAGAAAGTTTAAAGGACTGGTCAGAATGTGGATGGGTGTTGGCGTTCAATCAGGCTGGTGGAAAAAATATTAGAGATATTTACAGAGATAGACACAAATCTCCTTGGAAGGCCGAGAAGTTTGCATAACTTCAGTAATAGATCTGGCTGAAGGCAGCCTGGTCCCTTTACCTTTAGCTAAACAAATTAAAGTAGTAATAAAGGAAGGCAGAGTAGTTTACCTAGCTAGCTTGTTTACTCATATGAACTTCAGACTAACCTTTGAGGAACGGCGGGTGCTTAAGTGCTTTTTACTTGGGAAGTCCACAATGTCAATTACCCTCTAACAGTGTTGACCAAAGCCTTTGTTAATTAATCTTACTGAATAAATGTGAGTCTCACTAGCTGCTCTGTTTGCAGCACTCAAAGCCACAACTGTTTGCAGCACTCAGCAGGGAGTCTTTAAGTGGCACGGACACCCTCAGCTGGACTGGCAAAGCAGAATATCTGTGCGTCAGTTACTTCATTCGTCTGTCCTTGGGTCAGGGGTCTGCAAGGGACAGACCCCTCGCAACTGTGCCCCCGTGAGAGGACCGCTGCCACAGGTGGGGGTAAGAATAGGGAGAGAGGCAGCTGGTGGACAGATCATCCTCTTACATACATTTCAGTGTCATACTTTTATAGAGTACTTGCTTCAGATCCTACAATTTTCTACATTTTATATTAGCATGTAGAAAAAAAATCTGAAATTAGAAGTATTTGCAACAGCACCTAGAACTACATAAAAGACACTCAGTAAATATTTATTAGGTTAGTATTTGTGAAGTACATAAGTGAATAAAAAGCATATCCAAATGGAAAGGGAAAGTGTGCTTATTTGAGTGGCCCAGAATGATAGTGTTAGCAGAAATAATGAAGCTCTAATTCCAAGGTTGTCAACATTTGGCACATTCATTTTAAGTGTATCTCTCTTATAGATGCATTTTTTTTTTTATTTGTGACAAATGTTACCAGTATTTTACGTGGAAATATTAAGTCCTTTTCCCCTTGATGGAAAGCTTAAATATTTCAGAATTTGGTAACTTTCAATAATTTTAGAGATTATGCCTGTAAAATTCCACATTTTGCAGATGAGGAAACTGCTACTTAGTGGAAGAAACAAGGTTAGCACACGTGTCTCCCAAGCAACCGTCTTGGAATTTTTTAAAATGCTGACACAGGTCAACATGAAAACATAGAAATCACTATATTGGAGAAAGTAGTTTAAGGGGAAAAAAGTTCAAAATTAGGATTCTGAAACTCACCAAGAACATCTTATCGTTTACGAAATTTTGTTCAGGATTTGCACTCAATTCTTGGTGAGAGCTCACACATTGCCATCTCATTAGGGTCAGTCAATGGATATTAGATTTGTCCTTTTGGGGAGTATATATTTATGTCTTTCATTGAAGGATTAGTTATTTACTCCAGTTTTCTATGAATGGCCTGTTGGTTTTTATTGAATATATTAGCTTAATCTTTACCACTAGATTGCTGCCTCCTTCCAGCTCTAGTTGGCACCTTAAGCCCAAGTTTGCTTTAGTTCAAGTAAATGATTGGAGTGCAGCCTGTCCTGAAATGGGGAAGTTCCAAAGGATTTATCCCAGGAATGTGTCAAGGTTTATGCCCAGGGAACTAGGGATTTATGAATCTGGGAATTTATGCATATTGAACCATGGAATCTCCTACCCCATGATGATGCTGAAGAGTCACTCTAATTTAGCATCTCCCTTAGCTGAGTAGCAGAGCAGAGTTTCCAGGGCTGGGGATGGTAGTGTGTCCAGAATTGGTGAGTTATTGGTCTCACTGACTTCAAGAATGAAGTCACTGGCCCTCACGGTGAGTGTTACAGTTCTTAAAGGTGGTGTGTCCAGAGCTTCTTCCTTCAGATGTTCAGATGTGTCCAGAGTTTCTTCCTTCTGGTGGGTTTGTGGTCTCTCTGACTTCAGGAGTGAAGCCATAGACCTTCGCTGTGAGTGCTATAGCTCTTAAAGTTGGTACGTCTGGAGTTGTTCATTCCTCCCAATGGGTTCGTGGTTTTGCTGGCTTCAGGAGTGAATCTGGACCTTTGCAATGAGTGTTACAGCTCTTAAAGGTGGTGCGTCTGGAGTTGTTTGTTCCTCCCAGTGGGTCCGTGGTCTCACTGGCTTCAGGAGTGAAGCTGCAGACCTTTGCAGTGAGTGGTACAGCTCATGAAGGTAGTGTGGACCCAAAGAGTGAGCAGCAGCAAGACTTATTGCTAAGAGCAAAAGAACAAAGCTTCCACAGAGTGGAAGGGGACCCCAGCGGGTTGCTGCTGCTGGCTGGGGTGGCCAGCTTTTATTCCCTTATTTGGCCCCACCCACGTCCTGCTGATTGGTCCATTTTACAGAGTGCTGATTGGTGCATTTACAAACCTTTAGTTAGACACAGAGCATTGATTGTTGTGTTTACAATCCTTTAGCTAGACAGAAAAGTTCTCCAAGTCTCCACCGGACCCAGAAGCCCAGTTGGCTTCACCTCTCAATCCCCCCTCTAAACAGGATACCCAAACTGCTGTTGGGAATTGGCCGATGACTGAAACTAGGCCTCATAAAACTTAGAAACTAGGCCTCATATAGAAAAAATTAACACCAGGTGGCTCTGGATAGGGTCCCACCCTGCCTCAATAGGGTCCCACCCTGATAGGGTCCCACCCTGCCAATTCCGGGAAACAACTCATGGGGGTCCCACCCTGCCAATTCCGGGGGTCCCACCCTGCCTCGAAGTTCCCGGAATCAACAACTCCAGGAAAAAAAACCTCATAAGGTCCTGCTCTAACCAATTAGCATAAGACACCTTGCTCAGGCCATAGACAGACCCAATTACCACGCGCCTAAAGCTTTGTTTGAATTTCGCGCCCTAAGCTGTGTTTGAACTTGTATTTGCCTATATAAACAGCCTGTAACAAGCAGTCGGGGTTCCAGGGCCAACTTAGAGCTTGGGACCCTAGCGCGCTAGTAATAAATAACTCTCTGCTATGAATCTCATGTTGGTGATCCTTCGCGGCGACCCCTGCCCAGGAGGGAATCGACAGTTTGGTTCCAACATTTGGTGCATTGGCCGGGAAGTGGGGTTGTCCGAGGACCCCCGACCCATCCGGCGGAGACCCATCTGGCCCGGGCCACGGACTGCTGACTGAACGGACCTACCAGGTACTTTCGTTTTGTTCTGTCTGTCTTGCCGGCTAACTCTGAACTCTGGGGAGTACTCCTTCTGAATTAAGTGGGGAAGGGGGACAGACGTGTCCGGCACCTTCCCACTCACGCCCTGGGGGACACCCTGGCGGTAGTCTGGGAGAAGGCTAATGACTCGGTCAGCCTCCTCAAATCTGTAGGCAGGCCGCCCCTGCCGTCTGAATATTTTGTAATCTTGTGGCGCTACTCTCTGGCCACGCGGCTTCTCCTTACTTGTCTGGTCTTTGTTTTTGTTACTTTTGTTTTGTCCTTGTTATACGTGGACGAAATAAGACAGACGTTGACGACTCCTTTGTCTCTGACCCTGACTCACTTCCCTGACGTTCGGGCTCGAGCCCACAACCTCTCCATAGAAGTCCATAAGGGATGATGGCGAAAATTCTGCTCGTCCAAGTGGCCTACCCTCCATGTTGGGTGGCCCCGGGACGGAACACTTGACCTCCCAATTATCTTACAGGTTAAAGCAACAGTGATGGATCCTGGGCCACTCGGACACCCGGACCAGGTGGCCTACATAATTATTTGGGAGGATCTGGTCTGAAATCCTCCCTCTTGAGTGAAACCCTTCCTCCATTCCCCTTCCCCATCCCAATCTACCCTCCTTGCCTTAGAAGCCCCAAAGAATCGGAATCCGGACCCGCATAAGCCAGTCCTCCCAGATGAACCCCAGAGGGACCTCCTCCTTCTCGACCCCCTGCCTCCTCCACCTCAAAACCTCCTTCGGGGACCTCCACCTTACGCTTCACCCTTGCCCCCTGTCTTGTCCCCAGCTCTTTCCTCTACCGCATCGACCCCTACCCTTTCTCCAACTTCTCCCTCGGCCCCTCCCTCCACCCCATCTCCTCCTCCAGCCCCGCCCAAACTCACCCCTCGGACGCCGCCGCCGACACCTCCTCGTCTCCGCTTGCGGTGGACTGAGGACCCAGAAGGCCCTTCCACTTAGCAATCCTCCCTTTTTCCCCTCCGTACTGTCAGTCACACAGTCCAGTACTGGCCCTTCTCTGCCTCTGACCTCTATAACTGGAAGACCCATAACCCTTCCTTTTCCCAAGACTCTCAGGCCCTAACCTTGTTAATAGAATCCATTCTCCTCACCCACCAGCCCACCTGGGATAATTGCCAGCAACTCCTGCAGGTCCTCTTAACCACTGAAAAAGGCAGCGGGTCCTCTTGGAGGCCCGGAAAAATGTGCCAGGACCAGGAGGCCTCCCAACCCAACTTCCCAATAAAATAGACGAGGGATATCCCCTCACCCGCCCGGACTAGGACTATGAAACGGCACCAGGTAGGGAGAGTCTCCGAATCTATCGCCAGGCTCTGTTGGCGGGTCTCAAAGGGGCAGGAAAACGCCCCACAAATTTGGCCAAGATAAGAAAGAAACCCCTAAGGAAAGGGAAGCCAGGTTAGCGAAGGAACAGATAGAGCGAGAGGATCGTAAGAACCGAGTAAAGGATAAGCATTTAACAAAAATCCTGGTGGCAGTTGTGAGAGAGAAAGGACCAGGGAGAGAGGGAAAGAAGCGGAGGCGGCCAAAAGTGGAAAAAGACCAGTGTGCCTACTGCAAAGAACAGGGGACTCGCGGAGGCGTTAAGGACGAAAGAGGGCGCGGCCAACTCCCGGGGGGATGGCAGGCCGAGAGCGCGGCGCCCGGGCCTGGCGCCAAGCCTGAGCCCGCCAGACGGGAGGCGGCCCCGCCGCGGGCTCGGCTCCGGCCCCAGCCCCGCCAGCATGGCCGGCCGGACCGTACGGGCCGAGACCCGGAGCCGGGCCAAAGATAACATCAAGAAGGTAATGGCGACCATCGAGAAGGTCCGGAAATGGAAGAAGCAATGAGTGACTGTGGGCGACACTTCCCTTCGTATCTTCAAGTGAGTGCCAGTGGTGGACCCCCAGGAGGAGGAGCGAAGGCGGGCAGGTGGCGGGGCAAAGAGATCCCGTGGCCAGGAATGTCGGGGCAGGGGCGCCAGTCCCCGAGGGGATGGCCCTCTCATCCTGCTGGATCTCAATGATGAGAACAGCAACCAGAGTTTCCATTCGGAAAGTTCCCTGCAAAAAGGCACAGAGCCCAGTCCTGAGGGCAGCCCCCAGCCCAGCCGCCCTGTGTCACCTGCCGGACCCCCAGAAGGGGTCCCTGAAGAGGCTCAGCCCCCACGGCTGGGCCAAGAGAAAAATCCCGGGGGCATAACTGCTGGCAGCACTGACGAACCCCCAATGCTGACCAAGGAGGCCCTGGCAATGATCCAGCAGATGCATGCCTGGACACACTTGAGTAGTCGAAAAGCTAAAATTACTGATTAAAAAAACTGACTTTCTAATCCCAAAGACAAGTACCCTCGTAGAACAAGTGACATCTGCCTGTAAGGTCTGTCAGCAGGTAAACGCTGGGGCTACCCGAGTGCCAGAAAGGAAACGAACTCGTGATAACCGCCCAGGAGTCTATTGGGAAATAGACTTCACTGAAGTAAAACCTCACTATGCTGGATATAAGTACTTACTGGTGTTTGTAGATACCTTTTCAGGATGGGTAGAAGCCTACCCCACCCGGCAAGAAATGGCACACATAGTAGCCAAGAACATTTTGGAAGAAATCTTTCCTAGATTCGGACTTCCCAAGGTAATTAGGTCAGATAACGGGCCGGCCTTCGTTTCTCAGGTAAGTCAGGGGCTCGCCAGGATATTGGGGATTAATTGGAAATTACATTGTGCCTATAGACCCCAGAGCTCAGGACAGGTAGAAAGAATGAATAGAACAATAAAAGAGACCCTTACTAAATTGACCTTAGAGACTGGTTTAAAAGATTGGAGACGCCTCCTATCCTTAGCTCTGTTAAGGGCCCGGAATACACCTAACCGTTTTGGGCTCACTCCATATGAAATCCTCTACGGAGGACCTCCCCCTTTGTCAACCTTGCTTAATTCCTTCTCCCCCTCCGATCCTAAGACTGACCTACAGGCCCGGCTAAAAGGACTCCAAGCAGTACAGGCCCAAATCTGGGCCCCCTTGGCAGAACTGTACCAACCAGGACATCCACAGACCAGTCACCCCTTCCAGGTAGGAGACTCTGTCTACGTTAGACGGCATCGCACTCAAGGACTAGAGCCTCGGTGGAAAGGACCCTACATTGTTCTCCTGACCACACCCACAGCCATAAAGGTTGACGGAATCTCCACTTAGATCCACGCATCCCACGCCAAGGCTGCTCCAGAGACGTCCAGACCAACACCACTTAAGACATGGAAACTCCGACGCTCCGCAGACCCGCTCAAGATAAGACTCTCTCGTATCTAACTCCTTGCTTATTGTTTGCCCTTCTTCCCTGCGCCGTCTCTAGTGTAGTTTTTGACGCTAACCCCCCACCGGCCATTTAGCCTGACCTGACAGATAATTAATTTTAGTAATCAAGAGGTCTTAAATAAGACCTCCGAGAATACTCCTATAAAGACTTAGTTTCCAGACCTCTATTTCAACCTAAAAAAAAAAAAAAAAATAGCAGGAAAGATAAAAGACACAGGCCCCCGGTTTACTGGTCCCACAGGAGTCCTATTAAGGACTCCTCAGGATAGACAAGAATAAAAAGGACAGGCTAGAAAAATGTCCATCAGCCGGAACAGGTTTTATGCCTGTCCCGGATGCAAGACAGAACCAATAAAAAAAACTTGTAGAAATCTGACTCACTTGTATTGCAAAAACTGGTCCTGTGTAACTACTAATAATAAAAAGTAAAAATAAGCCACAAAACCTTAGTATATAACTATGCCCTTTGTCCAGCCCTGTACCACAACCCGATATTCAGAAAATTGCAACCTAGTTCGCATCAAGTTTAAAGATGCGGCAAAATCTGATAACAGATAGATAACAACAAGATTAATATAAGGTCTCTATTTATACCAGCACAACCCGCCTAAAATTCCCCTCCAAATCAGACTATTAGTCAATCCAGACACTGCCCCTGTTGCAGTAAAGCCAAACGAGGTTTTATTAAAAGCTAGAAAGCCCCCGGTTTCCATATCGGAGAAGCCCCAACTAAAAGCTCCTCAAAGCACTTCCCCGCCCTTAATCTCCCTCACCCTCGCCGACATATTAAGAATTAAGGTAGCGGCTAAAGTTAAGACCGGGACAGCAGCCCTAGTGCATAGTAACCATCATCTGCAACAACTTAAAGTAGCCATAGATAAAAACCTTAAAGCCATAGAACAATCTATCACAAAACTTAAAGAGTCCTTGACTTCTCTGTCTGAAATTATATTACAAAACCGACAAGGACTAGAAATTGTCTTTCTAAAAGAGGGCGGGTTCTGTGCAGCCCTAAAAGAGCAATGTTGTTTTTATGCAGATCATTCAAGAATAGTTAAAAATTCTATGGCAAAACTAAAAAAAGATTAGACAAGAAAAAAAAAAAGAAAAAATCTCAACAAAGTTAGTTTAAAAATTAGTACGACCAATCCCCTTGGCTTAGCACCCTAATCTCCACCATCTTAAGACCCCTCATCCTGCTCACGCTCATCCTGACTTTCAGGCCATGCATACTCAACCACTTACTCACCCTTATTAAAAATAGATTACATGCTATGGTTCTGACCCAACAATACCAGACCCTCAGGACTGAAAAAGAGGCTCAAGATTGAGCCTCTGACACAAAAAGAGGAGGGAATGAAACTAGGCCTCATAAAACTTAGAAACTAGGCCTCATATAGAAAAAATTAACACCAGGTGGCTCTGGATAGGGTCCCACCCTGCCTCAATAGGGTCCCACCCTGATAGGGTCCCACCCTGCCAATTCTGGGAAACAACCTCATGGGGTCCCACCCTGCCAATTCCGGGGGTCCCACCCTGCCTCGAAGTTCCCGGAATCAACAACTCCAGGAAAAAAAACCTCATAAGGTCCTGCTCTAACCAATTAGCATAAGACACCTTGCTCAGGCCATAGACAGACCCAATTACCACGCGCCTAAAGCTTTGTTTGAATTTCGCGCCCTAAGCTGTGTTTGAACTTGTATTTGCCTATATAAACAGCCTGTAACAAGCAGTCGGGGTCCCAGGGCCAACTTAGAGCTTGGGACCCTAGCGCGCTAGTAATAAATAACTCTCTGCTATGAATCTCGTGTCGGTGATCCTTCGCGGCGACCCCTGCCCAGGAGGGAATCGACAGTTCGGTTCCAACATGACCACTCTAGCTACTTCCTGCTGGATAAGGGCAAAGAAGGGGCCCTGCAGTTGTAGTGTCCTCCAGAGGGGAACTCTTTAGGCCAGTGAAAGGGCCAGTGGGTTGGTCCAGGGGTCCTCAGTAGAAGTTGTTAGTTGAGCTCATTTGGGATTCCATTTGTAAGAGCCTCTGTAGCTTGATGGCCTCAATTCTAGAGGAAACAAACTTGACAAGGAGGTTAAAAATATGCCCGAAGGTAAGTAATAGCAAGATGGCTGCCACGGGACCTAGAAAGGGGAGAAGCCATGTTGCCCAACTCCAGAGGTTGGTATAAGAGTTTGAAAATCGTCTGATTTCAGAAGCCTCTTCCTGCAAATGCCAGGCAGCATCTCATACTATCCATGACTGGTTAGTGTAAAAACAACACTCTTCCCCTAAGAAGGTGCAGAGTCCTCCTTTCTCAGTAGTGAGGAGGTCTAGGCCTAGGAGGTTTTGGAGAGTCACTGCTCCCAAAGAATTTATTTGGGATTGTAGAGTAAGGATTGCCAAGACCAGCTCGGTCGGGGAGAGCCTAACCCAGCGGTGCTAGAGGAATTCAAGACACACAGAAATATAGAGGTGTGAAGTGGGAAACCAGGGGTCTCACAGCCTTCAGAGTTGAGAGCCCTGTATAGAGATTTACCCACACATTTATTAACAGCAAACCAGTCATTTGCATTGTTTCTATAGATATTAAATGAACTAAAAGTATCCCTTATGGGAAACAAAGGGATGGGCTGAATTAAAGGAATAGGTTGGGCTAGTTAGCTGCAGCAGGAACATGCCCTTAAGGCACAGATCACTCATGCTGTTGTTTGTGGCTTAAGAATGCCTTTAAGCAGTTTTCTGCCCTGGGCGGGCCAGGTGTTCCTTGCCCTCATTCCTGTAAACCCACAACCTTCCAGCATGGGTGTTAGAACCATTATGAACATGTTACAGTGCTGCAGAGATTTTGTTTATGGCCAGTCTTGGGGCCAGTTTATGGCCAGATTTTGGGGGGCTTGCTCCCAACAAGGATAGATTTCGTTATTTCTTGCAAACTGTCAGAGAAATCCTTTGAGAGTGTGTGGTAGTAGGATAATGAAGTAGATAAACTGGCTTTTCTGGTTCCTGTAGCAGTAGCCATTTCTAACCCTATAAGTAGGGGTATTAGTTGTATGGCTCTGTGCTGATGGACTTGAGCTTTGAGAGATACTGATAGGGTCTGATTTCCACAAGATTAGAAGTTAGGATAATAAATGTTTACACTGTTAACTTTTAGCAAACTTTACTTTTGTTGAAAACCTTGTAAGTTTGTGATTTCAGTTATTCCTTGCTATTAATAAGACCTTGTTCAGTCTATGTTAACTTAAAATTGGTATAGATGGCTCCTTCCTGATTCTGTAGGTACTTTAAGGTTTGACTGAGTGCAAACAGCTTGCACATTTGAGCAGACCAATTATTAGGCAATTCTCCTAACTCTGCTTCTACAAGAGTTTCCTTATCATTTACTGAATACCCATTGTGTCTTTCTTCCTTGATCACCTGGGAGGAACCATTTATCATCCTGTCCTGAAGGGAGTTCCTCCTAGATCTGGTTGGAACTTTATATGGTAATTAATTAAGATTTACATCCCCTGTTAGGAAACCTGCTGGGTTAAGGATTTTTGATGGGAAGGCTACAGGTTGTCAGTGGTCTCAGTGCTTTCGGGCTATACCTTTGTTTACAGTGACAAACATGGTGGTATTGGAGTGTTATAGGGTTACAGAGCAGACCTTCAATTATCAATTATAGGTTTTAAATTTACCCTCGCTTTTAAAGGAATAGGGTACACTGTTTTTTCTTTACTACTTCTATCTCTCTTTCTCTTTGACTTCTTTTGTCTCTTCCTCTCTCTGTCTCTCTGACTTTCTGTCTCTCTGTCTCTTCCACTCTGTCTCCTTCTCTTTGACTTCCTTTCTCTTTCTCTGTCTCTCTGTCTTTTCCTCTCTCTTTCTCTCTGTCTCTGAATTTCTGTCTCTTTCTCTCTCTCCTTCTGTTTCGGACTTTGTCTCTCTCTTTCTCTCTGCTGGTCTTTCCCTGCCTCTGCCAGTCACTTATGCTGCCGTTCTCCCCTCTCTTTCCCCTTTTTGATGGCTTCAGCAATGTAAGACTGCCACTTCCTTGGGTTTTTGCATGAGTGCAATAACTCCGTGGTATCCCTGTGGTATTTAATGGGGGTTCCCCCAGAGGTCTAACCTGCTGTTCCTAGGGAGTTCCTAGAACTCCCTTTCTCTCCATATTGCAGCATAGGCATGTAGGATTAGATAAGCATACTTACTATTTGTATACACATTTATTCTTTTTCCCTTTACCAGTTCTAAGGCTTGGGTAAGTGCCACTAGTTCTCCTAATTGGGTGCTGGTCCCTGGGGGAAGAGGCTTACTTTCAAGTACAGTTACATCACTAACTATGGCATAACCTGCCCTTCATATCCCATTCTCCACAAATGAACTTCCATTGGTATAGAGGTTAGGGTCAGGATTAGCTAAGGGGACTTCTAAGAGATCATCTCAGCTGGCATAAGTCTAGACTATAATTTGTTGGCAGTCATGCTTGATTGGTTCCCCATCCTCTGGGAGAAAAGTGGCAGGGCTGAGAGCCATGCATGTGCATATTAGAAGCACCAGTCCCTCAAGGAGTAGTGCCTGGTATCTAATTAGGCAGTTGTCTATTAGCCATAAACTTCCTTTGGCACCTAGTATGCCATTTACATCTTGAGTAGTCCAGACTGTGAGATCCTTTCCTTGTATTATTTTGATAGCCTCTGACACTAAGATAGCCACCTTTGCAACTACCCTTAAACAGTGAGGCCAGCCTTTTGCTACTACATCAATTTCCTTACTTAGGTATGCTACTGATGTGGGGTTGTCCCACGAGTCTGAGTTAGGATTCCAAGAGTTATTCCTGCTCTCCCTGTGACATATAAAGAGAAGTTTTCTCCTGTTGGAAGGCTTAAGGCTGGAGCTTGAGTTTGTTCCGTCCAATGCCCAGACTTCAGGGTTGATTCCCTTCTCAAGTAGGGGAAAACAAATGGGTAACATCGATCGATCCCCATATTCATGTAGATAATAGCTCCAGGTTTGGCTAATATGTCCCTCCCTAATAAGGGTGTGGGACTTTCAGGCATAACAAGAAACACGTGTGAAAAGAGCAAAGTGTCCCAATTACAACTGAGGAGGTGGGAGAAATACCTATTTACAGGCTGTCCCAGGATTCCTCGGATGTTAACAGACCTTGAGGACAGTAGTCTGGGACAGGAGATTAACACTGAGAAGGCCACACTAGTGTCCAGGAGGAAGTCAATTTCCTGGCTTTCAATGGTTGAATGTACCCAGGACTCAGTGAGGGTGATGACATGAGCTGGCGCTTGCCCCAGGCACTCTCAGTCCTGCTGTTGGATCATCTGGTTGGGGGGCTTCTGACCCAGAGAAACTTTATCCTCTGGGGCAGTGTCCTCTAGGGCAGTGAACCTTTGTCCTCTGGGGCAGTGCACTACCTATTGCCTCAGCATAGCAGACATGGATGAGGGGGCAGCTTGCTTCTCCTTGGACAATTTTTTTAAAGTGTCCTAGTAAACCACTCTGATAACAAGCCCTACCAGGTAACTGGCCTGCTCCATTTTCTGTCCTCTTTTAACCACCAAGGTTTGTTTGTCTGAGGGCCATAACTAAGGCTGCGGCCTTTCTCTGATCTCGCTTTTCCTTTTGGGCCTGTTCCTCTTGGTCCCTATTATAGAACACCAAGGTTGCCAGGCTTAATAATGCCTCTAGATTTTGTTCAGGGCCCAGGGCTAACTTTTGGAGCTTTCTCCTGATATCTGTGGCTGATTGAGTAATAAACTTATCTTTTAGGATCAATTGACCCTCTAGTGAGTAGGGTGACAGGGGAGTATATTTTCTTAAGGCCTCCCATAACCGCAGGAGGAAGGCAGAAGGATTTTCTTCCTTTCCCTGAGTTATAGTAGACGTCATTGAATAATTCATGGGCTTTTTCCTAATTCTCCTTAGTCCTTCTAGAAGACAGGTCAGCAGATGTTTACGACTCCAGTCCCCATGATCTGAGTCTAGATCCCAGTGGGGATCCACACTGGGAATGACTTGCTGACCGGTAGGGAATTTGTCCCTTTCTTTGGCTGTCATTCTATCATTTACTTGACTAAGATACCAGGTATCTCCAAACTCTCCAGCTGCAGCTAAAGCCGCATTCTTTTCGTTAAAGGCCACTGTTTGATCTAACAATAGCATGACATCTCTCCAAGTGAGATAGAAGGTTTGCTCTAGACCCTGTAGGACATCTATATACCTATCAGGATCATCTGAAAACTTCCCCACGTCTGCCTTGATCTGCTTTAAATCAAAGAGGGAGAAGGGGACAGGTACCTGGGTAGGGCCAAATTCCCCTCCCCCTACAGCTTGAAGGGGACATAACTGATAGCCTGCAGGGTTTTGGGGTCCTTTGGAGATTTCTTTGCTTATTTCCTTCTGGGTGGGGGAGATTAGAGGAGGCTTATCGTTAATAGGAAGGGGAACTATAGGGACGCTAGGATATGGAGGTAAGCTGAGAGGTCCTCCTGTGGGATATAAATTGTAAGCTTTGCATAGTTATGTATTCTCCTTCAATGAAAAGAAAGCTTGGACATAAGGTATTTCACTCCATTTGCCTTCCGTCTTACAGAAAAGGTCAAGCTGCAGGATAGTATTGTAATTTCTACTTCCCTCAGGTGGCCATTTTTCCCCATCAGAGAGAGAATATTGGGGCCAAGCCATAGTGCAGAAAAAAGTGAGCCGCCTCTTTTTCAGGGTTTGAGGGTCAAATTGGTCCCAATGGCTTAGGATGCATTTCAAGGGTGAGCCTGTTGATGCCTGAGTGTTTCCCATCTGAAGGACAAAACCTCCTGCAGTTTTGGTTTGTTTGTTTCTCCCCCTGCCCAAGAACCTGCAACGGTCCCTGGACCTGCTGATCAGAATAGTTGTGCTCACCAACGCAGCAGCAGAAACACTAGTTTTCCTCCTAGACCACAAGGAAGACCGAGGAAGGTCGGATTTAGTGGCGCTTACCGATGCATTCTCGAAAACCTGCACCCTTGCCTGTCCTCCTAGACCACAAAGAGGACTGAGAAAAATCAGATTTAGGGGTCCTTACCAACACATTCTCGAAAACCTGTTACAGTCCTAAGTGCTCTTCTCTTAGTATTGGGACTTTACTCATGTCCTATAAAGATGTTATGCCCCAAAATGAAGTGGAGGGCCATACCCTGAGGGAGGGTAGGGATCTTCAGAGTTGGAAAAGTGATGCCTTTTGTCCTCACCTATATGAATAGGAAAGATAACAATTTCTGAGGCTCCCCATATCCTAGCTTCAGGAATAGCTTCTGTTAGGCCTGCTTATCTGAGGAAGGATCCTAAAATTCCAGATAGTCACCCTAAGATGGGGCTTTGGGCAAAAACTATGTCTTTCTGATTGCTGATCCTGGGTGCTTAATGAAGGTAACAGAGTCCTGAAGTTTATACTAGAAAACATTCTTATAAGAGAAACTAGAAAAGCACCAGAGACAGGGAGTGGTTTTTAGAAGTGGGAGTAGCCTCAGAGAAAAGAGGCGAGAGGAAGTTTGTCTGACAAGCATGAGGACCCAGGAGGCAAGGGTCAGGATAGATAGGATAGAGTCATGGGCGACATGACTTTGAGAGTTCCGATCATGGCCGCAGGGTCAACCAACTTGTTGTTGGGACTCTGGAGCTGAATGGCTTTCCTCTCTTTAGACCCTCTACTCAGCCCAGAAGTACAGGAAAAGTGGAAGCTGGTTCCAGGCAAACCAACATTCCCAACTCCGAAGAGTCGGGGGTTGTTAGAGAGGCCTTTCCCAGAAAGCCTGACACCCGTGTCTTTAGTCCAGTGGCTGTGCTAGTCACTTTTAACTGGTTGAGAGGTGCCTGGTATTTTGCCCCCAAATTCTAGCAAGTGAAAGGGGTCCAATGGTACTCACTGCTTGGTGATTGTCCTTTTGTGGTCACCAAAATGTGTCTGGAATTGGTGGGTTCTTGGTCTTGCTGACTTCAAGAATGACGTGTGGACCCTCGCGGTGAGTGTTACAGTTCTTAAAGATGGGTGTCCTGAGTTTGTTCCTTCAGACGTTCAGATGTGTACAGAGTTTCTTCCTTCTGGTGGGTGCGTGGTCTCACTGACTTCAGCACTGAAGCCTCAGACCTTCACCGTGAGTGTTACAGCTCTTAAAAGTGGCATGTCTGGAGTTGTTCATTCCTCCCTGTGGGTTTGTGGTCTTGCTGGCTTCAGGAGTGAAGCTGCAGACCTTTGCAGTGTTATAGCTCTTTAAGATGGTGTGTCTGGAGTTGTTCATTCCTCCCGGTGGGTTCGTGGTCTCGCTGGCTTCAGGAGTGAAGTTGCAGACCTTCACAGTGAGTGTTACAGCTCATAAAGGTGGACCTACAGAGTGAGCAGCAGCAAGATTTATTGTGAAGAGTGAAAGAGCGAAGCTTTCACAGCATGGAAGGGGACCCAAGCAGGTTGCGGCTGCTGGCTTGGGTGGCCAGTTTTCATTCTCTTATTTGCCCTGCCCACATCCTGCTGATTGTTCCATTTTACAGAGAACTGATTGGTTCATTTTACAGAGTGCTGATTGGTCCATTTCACAGAGTGCTGATTGGTCCATTTTACAGAGCACTGATTGGTCCATTTTACAGAGTGCTGATTGGTCTATTTTTACAGAGTGCTGACTGGTGCATTTATAAACCTTTAGCTAGACACAGAGCACTGATTGGTGTGTTTACAATCCTTTAACTCGACAGAAAATTTCTCCAAGTCCCCACCCAACCCAGACACCCAGCGGGCTTCACCTCTCAGTAGTTCTATCCTTTATCTCCAGCTGTCCTCAAGGATACTTCTCTCTTCACATACTTATATTGCTTCCATAACTCTTGGCTTAAAGCAAAGATGAGTCTCCTGAAAAGGCACCCAAGATGGGGGAAGATGGCTAACAGCCTCAATCTCACTTTTTCCAGTTTAGAAACTGAGTTGGGGGAGACTTTTCAAGTGTTTGGTACCAAGCAGAATGGGAGATGGGGCACTGTGGACGTAGAAGTCTGACTTTCTTATCATCCGCTTGAAATTTTTTCACTTCTCTGTGGCTGTGGGAACTATTTCATCCTTATACTTGAGCTATAGTACATTACTGGTAAAAATCTCAGTGTTGGCTGGGTGTGGTGACTCACACCTGTAATCCCAGCACTTTGGGAAGTTGAGGCAGGCAGATCATGAGGTTAGGAGATTGAGACCTTCCTGGCTAACAGTGAAACCCCATCTCTACTAAAAATACAAAAAATCTGCTAGGCATGGTGGCATGTGCCTGTAATCCCAGCTACTCGGGAGGCTGAGGCAGGAGAATTGTTTGAACCTGGGAGGCAGAGGTTGCAGTGAGCCGAGATTGTGCCACTGCACTCTAGCCTGGGTGACAGAGTGAGACACTCAGTGTTATGTTTGTTTTTGGTTTTCTGTGCTGAGGGGATGTCAGGGAGCAAAGCCAGTTTGCTCCTATGTTGCCATTTTGGAAATAGCAATTTGTGAGGCTTGCCACGATTAAAAGTTTCCCGAGGCCTTCCAAACCATGTTTCTTGTACAGCCTATGGAAACTTGAGCCAACTAAACCTTCCTTTTTTTATAAATTACCCAGTCTCAGGTAGTTATTTATAGCAGTGCAAGAACAAACTAATACAGAAAATTGGTACTAGGAGCGGGGCATTGCTATAAAGATACTTGAAAATGTGGAAATAGCTTTGGAACTGGGTAATGTTCAGAGGCTGGAACAGTTTGGAGGGCTCAAAAGAAGACAGGAAAATGAAGAAAAGTTTGGAACTTCCTAAGTGTCTTCTTGAATGATCAAAATGCTGATAGTGATCTGTACAGAGATGGCCAGGCTGATGAGGTTTCAGATGGAGATGAGCAAATTATTGGGAACTGGAGCTAAGGTCATTTTTGTTATGCACTAGCAAACAACCCAGTGGCATTGTGCCCCTGCTCTAGGGATCTGTGGAACTTTGAACTTGAGAGTGATAATTTAGGATATCCGGTGGAAGAAATTTCTAAGCAGTATAGTGTTCAAGATGTGGCCTGGTTGCTTCTAAAAACCTATGCACACATGTGGAAACAAAGAAATGACCTGAAACTGGAACTTACATTTAAAAGGGAAGCAGAGTGTAAAAGTTTGTAAAATTCATAGCTTGGCCACGTGTTAGAAAAGAAAACCCCATTTTCAGGGAAAGAATTGAAGCAGGATGCAGAAATTGGCATAACTAAAAGGAAGGCAAAGAGCAATAGCTAAGACAATGGGAAAAAGGCCCTGAAAATACTTCAGAGACCTCAGCAGCAGCCCCTCCAATCACAGGCCTGGAGGTCTAGGAGGGAAGAATAATTTCATAGGCCAGGCCCAGGGATGTGCTGCAGTGTGCAGCCTCCTCATAGTTTGTACCATCCACCTAGAAAAGCCACAGGCACTCAACAGAAGCCTAGGAAAATAGCCATGGGAACTTTCCCTGCAAAGTCTCAGGGGCAGAGCTGCCCAAGGTCTTGGAAGCCCACCCCTTGCACAGTGTGCCCTGGATGTAAGGCATGTAGTCAAAGGAGATTGTTTTGGAGTTTTAAGATTTAATGGCTGTCCTCCTAGGTTTTGGACTTGCCTGAGGCCTGTAGCCCCTTTCTTTTGGCTGATTTTTGCCTTTTGGAATTGGAGTATTTACCCAATGCCTGTATCTCTATTATACCTTGGAAGTAACTAACTTGTTTTTTATTTAACAGGCTCATAAGCAGAACAGACTTGTCTTGTCTCAGATGAGACTTTGGACTATGGACTTTTGAGTTAAGAACTTGGGGGACTGTTAAGAAAGGATGATTGTATTTGCAATGTGAGAAGAACATGAGGTTTTGGAGGGGTCAGGGTGGAAAAACATGGTTTGGATTTCTGTCCCTACTCAAATCACATGTCAGATTATAATCCCCAGTGTTGGAGGAGGTGCCTGATAGGAGGTAATTGAATCATGGGGGTAGATTTTCCCCATGCTGTTCTTGTGATAATGAGCAAATTCTCATGAGATCTGGTTGTTTAAAAGTATATAGCACCTCCACCTTCTCTCTTGTCCTCCTTATCTTGCCTTGTAAGACATGCCTGCTTCCCCTTCACCTTCTGCCATGAGTCTAAGTTTCCTGAGGCCTCCCCAGAAGCAGAAGCCTACAGGACCTGCAGAAACATGAGCCAATTAAACCTCTTTTCTTTGTAAATTACCCAATCTAAGGCATTTCTTTATAAGAGTGTGAGAACAGATGGACACAGAAAATCAACAATAGATAATGGGTACTACTAGAGAGGATAGGGAAGAGGGGTAAGGGCTGAAAAACTACCTATTGTACATAGTGCTCACTACCTGGATGTTGGGATCATTCTTACCCCAAACCTCAGTGTCACACAAAATACCCATGTAACTAAACTGCACATGTACTCTACGAATCTAACATAAAAGTTGAAATTAAGAAAAACAAATAATCCAATAAAAATGGGCAAAAGATCTGAAAAAATACTTCTCAAAAGAAGACATATGAATGGCCAACAGGTATGTGAAAAACTGCTCAACAGCTCTAACCATCAGAGAAATGCAAATCAGTGTCAGAATGAGATATCATTTTACCTCAGTTAAAATGACTTGTATCTAAAAGACAGGCAATAATAGATGCTGTGAGGATATGGAGAAGGGAAAACCCTAGTATACTGTTGGTAGGAATGTAAATTAGTACAGCCACTATGGATAATGGTCTAGAAGTTTCTCAAGAAAGCTAAAACTAGAATTACCATATAATCCAGCAATTATACTACTGGGTATATGTCCAAAGGAAAGGAAATCCCAGGCTCAAAATATTGTCTGAACTCCCATGTTTATTGTAGCAATATTTACAATCAAAATATGAAATCAATGTAAGTGCCCATCAACATGTGAATGGATGAAGAAAATGTGATATGTATACACAAGGGAATATTAGTCATAAGAAGAATGAAATCCTATCATTTTCTGCAAAATACGTGGAACTGGAGGCCATTATAATAAGTAAAATAACCCAAACCCAGAGAAACAAATAGCACATGTTCTCACTCACATGTGGGAGGTTAAAAAGTGAATTTCTTGAAGACAGACATTAGGATGGTGGTTAGCCGAGGTCAGAAAGGGTAGGAAGGAGAGAGGGATAAAGAGGGAAAAAAATAAATATACTTTTTACCACTAAATTGTACACTTAAAAATCATAAAGAAGATAAATTACATATGTATATTTACTTGAATTATAAATAAACAAATGAATAAATAAATAAAGTTTTGCCCTGAAAATAGTAGTCCAGTTTTTAATTGACAGTGGACCCAATTTAGAAAAGTTGGAATTAATTTTATGTAATAGTGATTTAAAATCTCTGTATGATCAGCAGGGAGAAAACACGTTTTATCCCAGAGGGGTTATGGTATCTTTGGCTCACAGATTATACCATATAAGCATCACTAGATGATCTACCTATTTGGGCAGTTTTATGCCCTAAGCTGTTATAAATATTGAAACTCACCTTTTCAAATCTGCTCCAATGCTCCTGTCATACTGAATGCTGACATGCAGTTTCACACTCTCATTTCATAAAGAATGAGGACATCAGAGCTTAAGGTGAATGCAAAGTTATAGCCAGGAGCCATAAATTCGATTTCTCTTAGTCCCCCATAATATTATTTTGTTTGTTTGCTTTAAGACAGCATCTTACTTTGTCACCAAGGCTAGAACACAGTGACATGATCTTGGCTCACTGCAGCCTTGAGCTCCTGGGCTCAAGTGATCCTCCTACTTCAGCCTCCTGAGTAGCTGGAACCACAGGCACGTGCTACCCTTTCTGGCTAATTTTTGTATTTTTTTGTAGAAATGGGGTTTTACCATGCTGCCTAGGCTGGTCTCAAACTCCTAGCTCAAGAAATCGATTTGCCTCAGCCTCCCAAAGTGTTAGAATTACAGGTGTGAGCCACTTGCCTGCCCCCCTTCCCATAATATTCTTTATAATATTCAACTCACAATGCTCACAAATAGTTGATTGAATGAACACAGATAGCAATGTAAAAGCCATAAATATGGTTGTTTAAGCTACTCCCATCCATCAGAACTTTCATATTTTAAATTTCACTTATTATCATTATTTTTGAGGCAGGGTCTGACTCTGTTGCCCTGGCTGGAGTGCAGTGGCACAATGTTTGCTCACTGCAACTTCCACCTCCCAGGCTCAAACCATCCTCCCACGTCAGCCTCCCAGTTAGCTGGCACCACAGGTGCATACCATCATGCCCAGTTAATTTTTTGTAGTTTTGGTAGAGATGGGGTTTCACCTTGTTGCCCAGGCTGGTCTCGAATTCCTGAGCTCAAGTAATCCTCCTGCTTTGGCCTCCCAAAGTGCTAGAATTACAGACATAAGCAACCGTGCTGGGCCAGAGCTTCCATATTCTATCACACAATTTGGAAGAGACAGGAAACAACTTTTTAATCTTTATAAGTCTAACTGCTTGTCCACACCAACTCTGGACTGGGATCAGATGTTGACTACTGGCTTTCTAAGAAAATATGGGGTGCTCTGCCTACACTTTGGTAACATCAAAAGACACCAATGAAATAGTACAAAAGAGATAAATACCTCCTGCTTCAGTGCTTCCATGATGTCAGTAATCCAACAGTGCACAACCTGCTTTCATGTTTTTCATTCTGAGTGTTCAAGTAAGAGTTTGGGTCTTAAACAATGAGTCTGTGGCAAAAAAAAAAAAGTACAATAAAGGTTAAAAAGTATTACTAAGGCTTCTCAACATTAAACTTCAATGAAAAGAGAAGATATACATATGATAAAAATTGAACTGACCTATCACATGCCCCCTTATAAATATGATCTTGACTCTTGCCAAAAAGTATATTAATAGATTGCTTCAGGGAAGATCTTTCCTGAGTCATACTTGCCCCAGCAAAGCAAAACACTTTTTTAAATTATGATTTTCATAAATATATAATATAGGGCAAAATGTGCCTTGGATTGGAGTATATAAATACTAAGTTACATTTTAAAAATCTGTGCACCTGCTCTGAAATGAGTGTATTCCTGAGAAAATTGACTTTGTTACAACTTATTAAAACATTTAACGAAAAAGCTTACATCACATGTGGAAATAATGGCCACTGCTCAGCATCTTTTTAATTGTAGTTATGTAGGTCTTAAGAAAGGTAAAATTTAATAATAGGATGCTATAAAATTGAGAATATGTGTAAAAGAATTAGTTAATATAGGGACTTTTAAGGAGATTTCAATGCAAAAATTATGATCTAAACAAACACTTTTCTGTGAATGAAAAGCTATCTGATGGGAATCTCTAAATACAAGGATAAGGAAAGTAACCAGACAGAAAAATTACATCAATGATTTACAAGGCATAAATTGAAACTACTATTATCTACCATAAAAATATACTGTAAGCTAAAACGACATACTAGAGACGAATCTTCCTATCATTTAAAAGCAAACTTTAAAAATAAATGAGTCAGGATTTTCACTTCCAGTCAAAGTAGACTAAAAAGGACAGGATTTACTCTGCCATCTGAAATTGTCACAAGACCAGACAAGATATCTGCAGAACAGTTTTCAGGACACCACCCGTCAGGTAACAAAAACCAATAATCTCTGAGAAATGACATGCAAGTGAGGGGATCCCTACAACTCCCTCAGGTCATTTCCTTGAGTGAATATATAGGATGCAGTGAAGGGAAGATTTAACCCAAGTGGACCCTAGCAGAATCTCAGAGTTGATGAGAGGGAAGTGAACATCCAGAGAGACACAACTAGAGTGTGTACAAGTAATGGAAAGGAGAGAACTGCACATGGGGACAACTCTGAAGATCTGCAGAGGGTCCTTTCAAATACCTAGCTGAGTGTACTAACACTTGTGTGTAAGAACTCTATGTAATGTTTGAAAAAGAATTGGAACAGTACCTGGTGGTCATGCAGGGCTTAAAACAGTACCCATACTCCCCAGCAGACTGAAAAAAAAAACCTCATAATTCTCAGGCCATTGAGTAAAGTACTCAGACTGGTCTTGAATAATAATGAAGAACAATTAGCCCTAGACTAACCACTGAAATGATCACATCTAAAAATATTATAAACACAACATGAAAGAATCCAGCTGTTTGCAATAACTTAGCTGTATCTCAGAACACAACTTACTTAGGAGTATTTATATGTATACAAAAATTTCCAGCACTCAGCAAGGCAGAATTCACAATGTCTGATACCTGATCAAAGGGCATACACAGAAACAGAAAAATATAACCCATAATGGGGAATCTCAACTAACCGAAACTGACTCGGAAATGATATCAATATTAGAATTAGCATACAAGATCATTAAAAAACATTAAAATGTCTTCCATATATTTGAGATGTTAACTAGAGACATGAATAATGTAAAAATACAAATCAAGCTCCTAGTGATGAAAATTGAAATGTCTGAGATGAAAAATACACAGAATTGAATCAATGTCAGATTAATGCCAGCCATTGAAGAATAAATAATTAGTAAACTTAAAGATATAACAATAGAAACTATTCAAAAAAAAAAAAAACTTTGAAAGAGAAAAAAGAATCAAAATAAAAGGAGCACCATTGAACTAGGACAATATCAAATGTATTCACATATGTGTAAGTGGTGTCTCCAAAAGATAGAAAAGAGAAAGAACAGAAAAAATATTTGAAAAAATAATGACCAAAATGTTTCCAAAGTTTATGAAATTACAGATACACAAATACAAGAAGCTGAACAAATCCTAAGAACAAGAAAGATAAAGATTATACCAATACACATCTAATCAAATTGTCCAAAATCGTTGATAAAGAGAACAATCTTAAAAGTAGTAAGATAAAAAACACACATTGTGTAAAAAGAAATAAAGATAAGGACAACGGCAGATTTCTAGTTGTAAAAAATTCAAGCTGGTAAGATAGTGGAACAATACAAAATACACTGAAAGAAAACTCAGTATAAAATTCATTAGACATCAGAAATATATTTAAAATCTAAGGCGAAGATATATAAAAACTGAAAGAATTCATCACCAGAAAACTATCACTAAAAGAATTGTTACAGGAAGTACTTCAGGCAGAAGGAAAATGATGCTACATGAAAATCTGGGTCTATACAAAGAACAAGCACCACTAGAAATTATAACTATGTGAGTAGATAATGATATTTTTCTTATTATTTAAACCTCTGTTAAAATATCTGACACTTTAGCAAAAATGACAGCAACGTATTTTGGTGTTTATAACATGTGTATACTTGAAATATATGATAAAAATATCATAAAGGCTATATATGGGAGGGAAGACATGAAAATATTGTCCTTATACTACATATTAAGTGCTAAAATATTGTTCAAAGCTAGGCTGTGATAAGTTAAAGATGTATATTATAAGCCCTAAGACAACAACTAAAATGACAAAACTAGTTATTAACTAATATGCCAATAAAATAAATACAATAAAACAATTTTTTTTAATACAAAGGAAGACAGAAAAAGAAGAAAAATAAATAACCAAGGGGAAAAGTAGAAAACAAATAGCAGGATAATAGATGAACAACTAATCAAATCAATAATCACTTTAAATATAAATGGCCTAAACACCCTAAGTAAAAGATAAAAATTGTTGTATTGATTAAAAAAAACCCACAAGACCCAACAATATATTACATAGAATAAATGTATTTTAAATACAAAGACAAATATAAGTCAAAAATACAAGATTGAAAGATACACACCATGCTAATAATACAAAAATAAAGCTTCAGTGACTATATTAGTATCAAACAAAGCAGGTTTCTGAGCAAAAGATATTGCCAGGGATACGAAATATAATTTCATAATGATAAAGGCATCGATGTATCAAAAGGGCATAACAATCCTAAAGGTTTATGCAGCAAATAACACAAATTACCAAAGCCCATTCAAAAAGAAATGGGCAACATAAATTGAATTTATAATTTAAAACTTTTCACAAAGAAAACTCTAGGCTCAGATGATTTCATTAGAAAATTCTACCAAGCATTTAAAAATGAAGTCATATGAATTCTACCCCAGTTTATGCAGAAAAATGTAAAGAAGGTATCTCTCATTCTCTGAGGCCAGCATTTCCCTGATGACGAAAATACACAAAGACATTACAAGAAAATAAAACTACAAACCAATACACCTCACGAACCGAGATGTGCAATTTTTTAACAAAATGATATCAATTCAAAACCAATGCAGGCTTGGTTTAACATTCAAAATAAATCAGTATAATTCATCATATTAAAACATGTTTAAAAAGTAAACAGTTGATCGTATTAATAAAGAAAAACATTTGACAAAGCCAAACATCCACTCCAGATGAAAACTCTCAGAGAACTTTGAATGAAAGAAAACTTTCTTAACCTGACAAAGATTATTGTTGAGAAAATTATGGTTAACATCATATTTATTCATGGAAGACCAGATGCTTTACCCCTAAGTTCAGAATCAAAAGAAGAATGTCTATTTTTGACTCTATTTAACATTGCACTAGCGGTTCTAGAGAGTGGAATAAAGCAAGAAAGAAGATAATGCTGTACAGCCTGATAAAGGAAGAAGTAAAACTGTCTTTGTGTACAGTTAATATGTTTGTTCATGCAGAAAAATCAATAGAATCTACAAATAAGCTATCAGAACTAATGAGTTTTATAATGTTTCAGGATACAAGATAAATACAAAAAAGCAATCATAGTTCTATATACTAGCAACAAACACTAAGAAATTGAGATTGAAAAACAATATAGTTTGCAACAGCATCAAAAACAGGAATGCATTTGTATATGATAAAACATGGAATAGACTTGTACAGTGAAATCTGTGTAACATTGCAGAGAGAAATTAAAGAGGATCTAACTAAATGGAAAGATATGCGTTCTCCTAGTTTGGAAGGCTCAATATTGTGAAGAAGACAGTTTTTACCAAAAGGATCTATAGACTAACCGTGATCTCAACAAAAATCTCAGGGTTGTGTTTGTTTTTAGAAAATGAGATGGAGATCTAAAATTCATATGGATCTACAAAAAGATAGAATAGCCAAAACAATTTTGAAAAAATGAAGTAGAAAGAAAAACATTATTTGATTTCTAAAGCTATTATAAAGCTATAGTAACAAAGATAGGGTGGTATTAAACTTAGACAAATATATTAATGGAATAAAATAGATAGCTCAGAGACAGACATATATATATTTGATTTTTTCCAAAGAAGCAAAGTTGACTCAGTAGATAAATGATAGGCTTTTCAATGAATGGAACTGAAACAACCCGATATCCCTATGTCAAAAAATCTTAACTTAGTCCATACTCATTCCAAATACCAAAACTACTCAACTTGGCCATAGAACAAAAGTAAATTCTAAAACTTTTAAAATTTCTATGAGAAAACATAAACTAAATCACTATGACTTTAAGTTTGGCAAAATTATCTTGGATAAAACACTAAACTTTTGATCTATTAAAGAAAATATTGATAAGCTAAACTTCATCAAAATTTTAAAATATTGCCCTTTGAAAACATTTTTAAAAGAATATGAAATGACAAGCCACAGGTTGAGAGAAAATAGTTGCAAAGAATATGTATAATACTGAACTTTTATCCAAACTCTATAACGAACTCTCAAAACTCACTAATAAGAAACCCATATAAATGGGCAAAAAACTTGAACACTATCCCAAAGAAGATATACATATAGTAAACAAGCACATGAAAAAAATATTCACCATCATAATGATTAGGAAAATACAAACTAAATGTACAATACTTATTAGAATGTCTAACATTTTAAAAAAATAATGGACTATACTAAGGATTGATGACCATGTGGAGCACCTGGCTACACCACAGGTGGAATTATAAAAATGGCAAACTGCTTCAGAAAATAGTTTGGCAGTTTCTTAAAAATTAAAAATACCCATACATGTTTATCAGGCCATTCCAATTCTAGGTATTTATTCAAAAGAAATAGAAGAATATGTTTATTTAAGAACTTGGAGTTGTACTCCAATGTTTATAGCAGATTTATTTGTAATAGTCAGTAATTGTAAACAACTTAATTATCCATCAACAGGTGAATGGACAAATAAAATTTTGGTTTCCATACAATGAACTACTACTATTCATCAATGGAAAACAATTAACTACCGATACATGCAATAAAATGAATAAATCTCATTATAATTATGTTCAGAGCAAGAAGCCAGGTCAAAAAGTACATATTACATAATTTCCTTTATATAAAACTCTGGGGAATAAAAACTAACCTGACACAAAGCAAACCAATAGTTGTCTGGGGACAGGTGGAGCATATTAGTAATGACTAGACATGTACTTTCTCATTGCCAATATATAAGGTTAACTCAGATTTCAGATTTACAATTGGTTGTATACAAGGTACGGGCAGAAAGAGGCAAGCATGGTAGACCTGACCAGGAACTCCAATAGGAGGGAAATAATTATATGAATTGAAAATGAATACTGTTACTTGAGGCTGTGAACACAGCCTTGACACCCTACCCACAAGCCTAGTTTAGCAATGGCCACATTCTTCCAAGTGATAATGAAATAAGGAGGAACTCACCCTAAGACCAAAAGATCATCACATAAAACATTAAATTGTCTTTCCATATTGCCTCTATCTGGTCACAATGGAGACCAACTTTTGCACCTTGACGTATCAGCTGTGGTTTCGTTCTTTTCATTCTTTCTGGGCACTAACAGAAAAACTTATTATTGTGATACAATGTCTTTCATGTTCCATTCCTTACCTACCTCTTCAGTCTCATACCAAGCCATATTTTATCAACCTCTATACTACTTCAGTTCTCCTAAAGAACCATGCTTGTTCACAATTCTATGCATTTGCATACAGTACATTAGGGATGCCAAGTAATTTGGATGCAATCTGAAGGCAATAGGAAGCTTTGAAGCAAGTCAAGGTGGGCAGCAACATAGTTACATTTGCATTTTAAAAAGATGGATCCAGGCTTGAGATGGATTGTTTGGACAAGTGGAACTATGTCTTCTAGGCCTATCTATAAGGGCACTTTATAGATTGCCTGTGGTCTCCTCCATGGTGGGAAGTAGGTGATAATTGTGCTAAACCATCCTTTACAAGAAGAAGGAAAGCATATTTAGGTTTGAGATGCATATTCTTGCAGGTACAAATGTGAAGGACCTCCTCTTGCTCACTGGGTTCAGAACTTTTCCAGTGGAAGCAAGTTGTTAGCATTCAGTTTCAATAACAATTTTGGAGGTTTGAAATAATTCTGAAGAATTATGAGAAAGCAAATAGTTATTTAATATTTCCATGCCACAATAGGGTTTGTGACCATACATCTTTTTTTTTTTTTTGAAACAAACCATACAGTTATGTGCATTTAATTAAATTATTTAACAGCTTGGGTATAGAGCAGAAAAGCCAGAGATTGTATTAATTTAGCCTTAAGGATTGGCAGGGTAAGTATAGTATTTTTTATGAATATAGGGATGACACCAGAAAGTTATGGAAAGTTTGGAGAAGCAGAAGGGGAAAGGGAGTGAGATAGAGAGTGGATATGACTATTGAACTAAGTTTTAGGGAAAAGTTTTATGCAGTTGGCGGTGGACCCACACACTGGCTGAGTCTGCTTCATCTGCTCTCGTTTTCTCCCAGAGTCACTGTAATATGACTTCTCTCTTGCACCAAGCCATTGCATCTGCTTCACCAAGGTAAACAATGCCCTTATTATTGAATAAACCATCGTCTTCTTAGTCCTTATCTTCCCTGACATCAGGAAAACCAGATTCCTATCCCAAGCCTGAGACCCACATATAAAATTTCATTAAGTATATTTTGTCTTGGGCCAGGCATGGTGGCTCACACCTGTAATCCCAGCACTTTGGGAGGCTGAGGCAGGTGATCACCTGAGGTCAGGAGTTCAAGACCAGCCTGGCCAACATGGTGAAACCCCATCTCTACTAAAAATACAAAAATTAGTCAGACGTGGTGGCATGTGTCTGTAATCCCAGCTACTCAGGAGGCTGAGGCAGGAGAACCACTTGAACCCGGGAGGTGAAGCTTGCAGTGCGCAGAGATTACACCACTGCACTTCAGCCTGGGCAACAGAACAAGACTCTGTCTCAAAAGAAAACAAAACAAACAACAAACAACAACAACAAAAAACACACCCACACAGAACATTTTGACTTGGATGTTTGAGAGGTACTTCAAACTCTCAAAACTTTGCTTGTCCAAGCCTGAAACTTCACCATTCTCCTGGAGTTTTAATCTCGGGAAATAGTACCACTGTTCATCTGGGGACCCAACCCTGAAACTTGGGAGATTTTTTTCCTCACACTGTAATCAACCAATCTAGAATTCCTGTCACTTATACCTCCTAAATATCCTTCAGTCGCATCCTGTTCAGTTTTCAAATTGATTGGTATCTCTTCAGCTGTGGATACTATGGATCATTCTCTCCAGAGGCAATTTTTCCTTGGTCTCTATAGCCGAATACTTCGTTGGTTTTAGTTTTTTCCACCTAATCACTCCTCAGACTCTTTTGATAATAATTTTCCTATCCATTTCTCAAATGTTGATTCTTAAGCCAGCTGTTCTTCTCATTTTTACACATACTCTGGCTATTCATTAACCCCCACGTACTCTACTACAATTTATGTTCCCAAATGTACATTTAAAAGTCATACTGACCTTCTGAGCTTCAGATTCCCACTGTCTACTGATCATATTGGATTATCATTGACAAACTCAGTATCCCTAAATATCACATCATATTCTCCATACCCATTTCTTTGTTAACATCCATCATTTTATTACCATTTCTGATAACTTTTTAATTGGTCTTCTTGCCTCTAGTCTTTCCATACTCCAGCCAGAATTATTTTTCCATATTGCAAATTTGATCTTGTCACTTTTTGTCTTCCAAAAAGGCAATGGTGGCTCTTTGTTGCCCTTTGATTAAAATTTCAAATTCTTAACATGGCTATTCAGGACTACTCCTACAATTCTCTCCAACGTTATCTTTCTCCATGCTGTGCTCCAACTAGCTGACCTTCTTTCAATTACTGACGCTTATCTTGTGTCTTTGCACACCTCATTCTCACTTTTCCTTGTTTCCAACTTATTCTTTACAGCCCCTCATATAGGACTTGGTACATCATAGGGCACAAAGGCACATATTGCATTTCATAGAATGAATCAGTTTCTGAATGTTGACCATCTTAATTCATAATATGAGTTTTTTAAAAAGACAATTCTAGATAAGCCAGGCAGATTTCATATATCTCTTTATGTCTGTTCTAAAATAAATATCTTCCAAAATGGCAGTAGAGGGATAAATTAAGTATAAAACTGAAAGGAACAGAAAATGAGAGCATCAGCAGATGAGAGGCTTCAACCCATTGTTAGAATATAAACAGCAGGCAGAGGAGAGATGAGTGACATGGAAGAGTAGAGAAACTTGAACTTAAATGCAGACAGAAGTGATATAATAAGAAGAAAGCAGAATTGCTCACAGAACCCCAGCTTGTCTCAGAATTTCCATAGGTGCAATTACTGTGAAAGGCAAGGATGACCATGAAGCCAGAAAAAAAGAATTGGTTATAGTCCTGCTCAAGGAACAACTAGGTCTTCAGGTCCTCAGCACTGCTCCTAAACAGTACAATTTCTGCCCCAGCCCTACATGAGCATGGAGATTTATTATTTTTTTTGTCTGGAAAATTGGAACCAGAGAAGGGGACTCAGGGACAGTAGAAGAGCACATAAGTGGGTATGGATTAACAAATAGAGAAGTTAACTTAAAATAGTCATACTGGGAGGTGAAATCTTCTCCTACTTCCCTTCATCTACTTATCTCCCCTAACACTTGCAACTAGGCTTGTATCATGAAGTGCAAAATAGTGGCAGAAGAGAGGAGCACTTCTCAGGCTTCCATTTGTCTATGCTGACTATGGTACAAGTGAAGTCCAACAACCAACAAGCCATGCCATGCAAATAGTTCTTCCAATCAGCTTCTTAGTGCCTCACTCTAAAAGGAACTGAAAGCTAACAATCCCCCGAAAGTTGAGGAAAGCCAGAAGCCAAGAAATGCAGACTAGAAAATCACAATGTACGCAGATTATACAGAAGCAATGGAAGGTAACATGATATTCTTATCACATTTAGGTTATGAAACATTATCACATCCATGAAACAAGAAAGCATTGCTACAAAAAAAGACCAATAAAATCACAAGAAAATGTAATCATTTAGGATCTACAAAATTTTGCTGTGGCAACAACATTAAAAAAACTCAGGAATTTAACACAATGAAAATTTATTTCTTGTTTGTACCATTGCTGTTGACCTGGGTGATTCTCCAACATCATTATTCTCCCTATGGAGTCTTAGCTTCTTCACTAGGCTGCTCCAAACTTGTGAAGCTTCTATTTAAATCTGATGTTTCTGGGTTCACCATGGAAGGGAAAGAGAACATGGACAATCACATAGCAGCTCTTAAATGGTTTTACCCAAAGTCCCTGTATTTCATTCACTAAACCAAGGCACATAGCTTCTTTGAAGTATAAGGACACAAGGAATCATAATAATTTCACATGTTCAGGAAAGAGAGGAGAGCCATATATGATGATGAGCACCAGTAATATCTACCCCAGAAATCTAACTGAGACAACTCCCAGAAAGTAGAACAAAAGGGCAAAGGGATGAAGAGTAGAAGAGAAAATATAAGAAATTGTCAGAATAATTCTAAAGGTTTCCGTGTCCAAATAAAACTCCCAAGTAACAGAAACAGATATGTTCAAAAATAATAGTAATAATACAAAAACTTTACTAAAACTGAAAGCCATACATCAATGAATTAAAATTGTCTACTGAAGTTAAGCAGAATACGTGAAAAAAGAAGACGACACACTAAGACGCAGCATTATGAATTTCACAATACCTAGGATAAAGAGACAATCTTTAAAATTTTCCAAGGTGGAACAACATAGATTACATAAAAATGGAATACAAATTAGAATGACATCAGTTTTTCAACATCACTTTGAGAAACAAAATTGCAAAATTCTGAGTGAAATAATTTTCACACTAGATTTTTATACTATTGGTTAAATAACGAGGAAGTAGAATTAAAAATATGCAGATTTAAAAGATCTCAAAATTTTACTTCCTAGGCATCCTTTCTTAGAAGGTAAAACAAGGGTATGAGCTACAAAACAACGAAGTTAACCAAGAAAGGGGAAGGCACTGGGGGGTCCTGCTATCAGGAGATTCCACACAGAAAAGAGGCAAAGGGAAGCCTCTGGATGCTGGTACAAGGAAGTTCCAAGATGGCATCTGCAAGCAGGCCTCGAGAGCCAGCAATCTGCACTGAACTGGAGGACTCAGAGCTCCAGGAGGAAAGTGTCTAGAAAAAATGTAAAAATGAAACATAAGACTATATGGCAAATCGCACTAAGAAGTTGTAAGAAAGTTGTGGAAAGAATTAGTAATCTTTACAAATAAAACTCATCAAAAGACAAAACAAGCTAATTATTAACTTCAGGATTATCAAAAATTTGTACAAGAAAAGAAATTATTGTTCAATATTTGGCAGAGTAAGAACAGCATTTACATAATCATAGTAATTTAAACACAGAATATTTGATTTACCCTTTATGGGAAAGAAGCAGTGCAGGAAAGAGGCTGGACTTCGAGTTAAATTGTCTGTCTTCAAATAAAAAGGTAATGGCCAAAACTCACTAACAAATAAAAGCAGAATAAGAATACTAGCTAGAAATATGAAAGCAGGTGCCAGAGAAACAGGTAAAAGAGTTAAATGTGATTGTTTCTAAGGATCAAAACTAGGGGATAGGGCAAGGGTGCAGTAAGCCTGCCATTTAGAACACACTGACTTTTTAAGCTGTGTTCAAGTATTAGTTTGGCAAACAATTTTTGAATTATTTAAAAATATTTTGGAAGTTATTTTAAGAAAATAAAGGGGGAAATGTACTCAGAAGTAATAGTAGAAATAATAATGAATTATTTGTTGCAGCAGCACTTCTATACACAACTGAATTACTCAAACCCTTTGTAAGCGGGAATTTCTGCTGGGATTTTTTATTTGCTTTGACAATCTTAATGTTTTGTTTTGGATGGAGTCTTTGCTCAGCCCTGTGACATGTTGAACACCTTACCAAGGTCAGAGGCATACGTGGCAAGGGCAGTCCAGATTCTAAGAGGAAAAAGGGAATTAGGATACCTCCCAGAACAAATCAGGGATACAGGAAGGCTGCCAGCTCAAAGAAATGGGAAATTGAATTAAAACGTCTTCATTGAATAGGTTAGATCTCACAGCCATCACACTTCATTGTCACCTGCTGGAAAAAGATCACACTAGGTGAGATCAGCCCTTTGAGTGGGAGTTGTGTGTCTGAGAGAGGAAGGGGAAAGAAAGGGAAGGAAGGAAGAGCCAATTTCTCTAGGTCAGATTTCTATTGTTAGATAAGCCACCTCTTTTAACTGTAGTTAATGACTTCTTTTTTCATTTCAAACATTT
Organism: Macaca thibetana thibetana; assembly: GCF_024542745.1. Lineage (NCBI taxonomy): Eukaryota > Metazoa > Chordata > Mammalia > Primates > Cercopithecidae > Macaca > Macaca thibetana. The sequence continues at coordinate 69,179,665 of NC_065581.1, read as the reverse complement.
ACTACAGGGCCCTCAGGGATACTGAGAGTTTCCTTCATGGGTACGCAGTGATATTTGATACAGATTTTTAATGTATTACAATTGATAAGGCAAAGAGCCCACTAAGTTAAACCCTCCACAAAGACTTATTCCAAACAAGTCCTGGAGATTTTTGCCTAAGTAAATAAGAACAGAGCTGTGTGTAGTGTTTTTCAGCTGTGCATAATGGAGTCTTACAAGCAACCTGAGCAATAAGGTCGGGGTGAGGGCTTCCAGAAACTGGGATTCATTGGCACCTCACTGAAACCCATGTCCTACTTCTAAATGTGTGTAAATGGAGAGATGGGGTTTGCTACAAATGATTTTGCTTTATAAGCAACCTTAGTGGAGATAGAGGAATACCAGAAAGACCTTTTTATCATTACAAGAAGTAACAGCAAAACAGGTCATGAGAGCAAGGGCACAGTCAGGAGGTTCTGCTTCAGGAAAACTCACGTTGTAACAGTGTTCCTTTAGAGATGAGAATGAACTATTTTGAGCTCTTTGATTTTCTATGAAAAAGAGAATACTTTTGAACGTGCAATACACGTCTCTCTTTTTTAAAGTTGGCTGTCTGAAGAGAAGGTCTTAGAGAGAAGACTGTACCAGAGACAGCTCCTAGTAATTCCTAGAAGGTCACTGGAAAGCTGATTTGCATGGCTCAAGATGCATGTGGAAGCTGTGGGCTTGATTCAGATGGTCACCTAGACCTACAGTTACAGCACATTCTCTTCCTTATAAGAGTTCTCTAGACCCTTAACATTGAAGAGTAAACCCATCACATCTAGGTGTTAATGACAAATTTTGTTGTCACTTCACTCATGGGTTGAGTGTTTAATTTAGAACCAGAGAGAAGGCCAAGGCATATTGGATTTCCTGCCCTGATTGATGGGAGGTTGTCTTGGGTCAGAAGGTCCTACTCAGTTCTCGTCACATCTGAGATTCTATATTTGCAAATTCTGACAATGCACACAAAGGTGGTTACAAAATTAACTACTATGGTGCTTGTCTTATAGTAGGTATTTAGAATACTTTTAAAATGTAAACTTCATAGAAATAATTATCTTAGAAAGTTGAAAAGAATGCTTAGAGGGGTAGGATGGTATGCTTTTTTTGTATCAACTCAGACAAGATTTCTTGAAGAATCAAGTTTAGAGTTTAGATTCAAGTTTAGGTACAAGAGTCACACTGAACGAGGAGCAGGGAGAGACAAGTCTAGACATAGGGAATATTTTGAGCAAAAATTCAGAAGCAGGATAGGTGACCCTTGTAATATAACTGCCATATAATACCCAGGGCCAGCATTTTACAGCCTCAAAGAAGATGTCATAAATACTGATGATTTGGCAGCACAAGCAGCCCCAAGTGGCCTCTTCAAGGTCTATGTAACTTCAGATCTCCTTCTCTCGTCACTCTCTCCCTCACTCATTCAATTTATAGGCAGCAATAAGTCATTCCTCACCTCCTTCTACCCCCTAACTAAGTGGCCCTATGACCTTCTTAGGGGTGGAAATCAAAATGAGAGAGATGAATTTTAAAAAATAACAAAATTAAGTACATTTTTAGTTGTGTTAGGTTGCTGGCTTTATGCTATTTAAATAAATTTATAATCTTGCAAATAGATTATGGCAAGTGCCCCAACATAAAAGAACACATGACAGACTCCAGAAATTCTATTCTTCAGCATGAGATACAAAATAGATCTTGTCATTGTACATAGATGAAAATGCAATAAAAATAAGTGATTTGATCATCCTACTGAGTAGCATTGAGACAAAATCTTCTTTATTATGTGTGATATGGGATTTGATGATGAGGATCATAAAATGAAGACCACAAATCAGTATAGAGTATAATGCGTAATGTATAACCTAGTCTCGGGGAATTTCTTTAATCGCCTCTTGAACTGAAGTTGAGAATTGGGTAAAAATTAACTAAAAGAAATTATAATTCCTATTATCCTTTCTCAAGTTAATACAACAAGCTCTTATTCCCTGTAGGTGTTAGGAAAACTTGCTGCAGTCAGCTCTGCCTCTTAGAAAAAGCCAGTGAATCAACCAGCTTTTTGCCCTCTGCTAGTTGCAGTGTCATGGAAACAAAGACTTGATCCACAAAGCCAGCCAGGTCATTTAAAATATCCACCCTTTCAAAGAAAAGACATACAAAGACTGTGTTATAGTTTCAGATATTTTTATAAGCAGAGAGTATTTAAACCTGACCCATTTTTTTCTGATATAACAAATTGTCAGCCATAGTCATAATAGTAGAGGCAAAATTACTTTTATTCTTTGTTGCATCAGAAAAAATCAAATTATTTGGCCTTTTGCTTTCCTTTTACACATCAACAATTTTAGCAGTTCATAGGTTGGCAGTATATTAGTTCTGTTATGCAAAATTGAATCTATGAAATACATACATAGGGACTTTTTTTTTTGAAGTCAGATTTATATTGGCTCTTAAGTATGTAAGTCCTATTCCCTCAAAGGAGAGAATGGAGAAATTGTGATTGTATAGAAAACAGCATTTGATTCAGCTTCCTAAGACTTGAATTCAGAGTCTTAGAACTAGGGAAGAGAACATCTGGTGTTAGCCAAATCCCACATTTTACAAAAAAGGAAATAAAATTCTGAGATATTGAAATGGGGAAGATGGAGCTAGCACCCTCCCACTCAATTGGGTGGTTCTGTCCATGAAGAACTCCGTTGCCCTGGATCAGTCAGTAACCTTTCTTAGATACCTAACTGTAAACCAAGGGATGGAGGAGACTAAATTCACGTGCTGTAAGGGTTAAGGTACAGCAAATTCCACATTGTGTACTATAAGGGGCATATGTGAAAATTAGGAGAAATGCTCGAGGAGACTTAATTCAAATTAAAGCAACACCAGCATCAACAATGTACCTATGTGCTGGCCATTCTTCAACCAGTCCCTGCTACCCAGTGAACAAATAATATATACTCCGGCCATACTTATTCCTGGATCTATGGAACCTCTCCTTGATTTTCCAAGGTACCTTCAGGATCTACAGTTACGAAAAATTCCACAAAGCTATGCTACAACACACACCTCTCTCCAGTTTACATTATCCCATATCATCCTTTAGTGTCTCCCATCTTTTTCTTTTGAAAGTAACAGATAAACAAAAGAGCAGACAATGTATCAGTATGCTGTTAAAAGTGAAAACCAAATAAGCAAGATGTACTGACCTTCTACATAGTGGTAATGACATATGCAACTTATTGAAACCATAAATTACAAATATGATTATCTATTGTATAAAATATGATTTGCAGATATAATCCCAATAAATTTTCACAACAGGCATGTGAAGTAGGTTCATTACTTCTTTTATAGTCAAGTAAACTAAATCTCAAAATGGCAGAGAGACTTCCTCAAATTCACCCACCCCAAAAATGGAGAAGTCCATTTTCAAATCCAGATCTTTTTTTCAAACCAATGTTTTCTCACTAAACCATAATTAATTCTTTTTTTCTAATAAGAGTAGGTGAATAGCACGCCTACAGAAAACTAATACAACGAAGTGCACTCTTTAGTCTTGCTTCTGCAATGGTGGATATAAATGTAAGATTTAAATTGGGGGATCAAAAGTACTGGCATTTGTGGGTTTTCTATGTGTCATACTGAATAACACAGGGTTAGTATTCCATGACTTGGCAGGAGGCACACCAACATACAATTTTATGCAATATTTTAGTTTCTGAAGTTCTATATAATTGATTTTCTGTTATATTAAGGAATATGCTTCTATAAATGATTTTAGTGATTCGGTTTCCTTCCTGATTTTTCACATGAGGGATTCTGACTAGGAAACTTGGGAAGGCTTCACTCAGGAAGTAAAATTTCAGTTGGCATTTTAGAATGTTTAATTGCTTGTATTTCCGACCTGGTACGTTAAATTTTTTGTCCCTTTCCGCAGGTCAAGCTCTGTAAATCAGAATTGTATAAAAACAAACAAATAAAAAATGGACAAAAATCTACCTTTAGTAGAACAAAAAAAGTTATTTTCAACATCAATATTTTAAACACATCTTTGATAAATGAAATAAGGGTATTCTATCATAAAAATATGAATCCTTGCATGCTGATTGCTCTTAAGAAAGTGGGGTCACATCTGTATTATTTGAGACTTTGAATATAAAGAGAACATTCAGATGAGGAATAAGACACTGAAGCAGATTTTTTTTTTTTTCTGTATCAAAACTATACACCAACTTGTAAGTGGCTTCCATATAATTAGTTGAGGATTTATTTATCTATTTACATACTTATTTTGTATTAAAATCACAAATTAATCAGGATCCTTAATGGAAGCTAGTCTAGGCACATGGAATACAGCCTACAAAAGAGAAATAAAAGGGAGTAAAAAGTAAAAAGAAGACATTGATAGATTCTACTAAACTTAAAGCCCCTAAAAGTTTCTTTCCTGATAATGATCTGACTCTCTGGCCCATTTTGTTTCAGTAAGGGCTGAACCAAATTACCTCTACCTACCACCTCACTCTGATCTCAGGCTTGTGCTAATTTATGGTTTTTGTTTCTTCACTCTCAGATCTCCCTCTCTTGATGTCCCTAAACCTGGGCAGGTAACCTTATGCTAACTACTAGCTGCATCCTTTGTACAATTTCATTTCAGGAGTCTTGACCTTGGCTTGTATCTAGACTTATTAAATCAATCCCAGTGAGATTGATAACGGAAATCTCATAGCAAAGAAAGGTACTTCTCTGCTATGATGTGTGTCCCTAACAATTTATTTGTTGTAAACTTGATCCCCAGTGCAATGTTGTTGGGTGGTAGGGCCAAATGGAATGTGCTTGAGTCAAGGGCGGACCATACGCTTGAATGGATTCATGCCCTTACTGCTGCCGTGGGTTCATATTCTTGGAAGTAGGTGTTCCCTTTCTCCCATGTGATACATTTGCCATGATATGATACAACAAGAAAGTCCTTACCAGATGCCTGCGCCTTGATTTTAGACTTCTGAGCCTCCAGAACTATGAGAAAAAATTTTTATGTTCTTTGTAAGTTATCTAGTCTCAGGTATCCTGTTATAGCAGCCCAAAATGAACTAAGACACTCTCTTTCCCTAATTGTTCCAATTCATCTGACAATTATATTTTGAATCCTCAAAGCATTCGGGCAAAGCTTTTCACATTTTCTTCATTAGTTGAAACATTTACTGTGTTACTAATATGATATAGAGTATAACAGGTATTCAATAAAAACTGGAAATTGGTTAGATTTTTAGGAACTTGTTTTTGATTACTGTGCAGCAACCACTCTGATCAACATAGTCATTATTTTAGCATTTAACTAAATGTGTTAGTTTCCTTAAACCCTGAAGAGAAAGGTAGATATAAGTTTGAAAGTACACAGAACATGAAATCTAACTTCAAAGCATTTAAAGTCTATCAAGGGTAACAGCTGTGAAAACAAATCAAGTACAATTGAAAATTAAATTAAAAATGATAAAAGAAGTGAAATCAGAATATCATGAGTAGACAAATGAAAACATAGTTAATTTAGGGTTTTATGGTGTATTTAATCAAGAAAATGGCATTTTAGTTCAAACTTAGAGAATGAAAATCATTTAACAACAAAGTGTGAAGATGTTGAAATACATCATGCATCATGCATTCAGTAAGGGGCTAATTGGAACTGGGCAGAGGGCTTTAGGGGCTGTAGTAAGAAATATGTCAGAATTGAATGTCACCTCTGTGCTGACTCTTGCGCACACAAAGCATCGAGAATGAATGGCCTGCTTTGTGGGGTATATAGTACACCAGGGAGTATCTATTACATTGAACCCAGTCCTGTCCTTTTCTGGCACACCATAAATTGCAAACACTTGTAGAATAGAATTGTAACCCAAAAGCTCCCTTGAGATTGCTTGCTCCCTTTTCAAATGTGCAGGCTTTCCTAACTGACAAGGAAATCAGAAGTTTGGTCTCAGTCTTCAGCCTAGAAACTTTTTGGCACAACTTTGTACCAGGTAGGTCTTCCTGCTGTGCTGGCTCCTCTGCAGCTACTCTCTAGCATGACCTATCAACCCTTATGTAAACCCACAGAGCCCTTGCTAATCCACTACGCCACCTTTCCCTCTATGAACACAAGCTCAGAAAGGAATGGGTCAGAAAGGACCCCCTTCTTGCCATCATATTCCTTTGATCTCCATTAGATTAATACTCCAGCCTGCACAAGCACATACAAATATATTTACTGAAGGAGTAGAGGAATTTTATAAAGGAATTTAAGGGTGGTTTTTAAACATCTCATCAGTAATAGCCCTAAAATGAAACAAATAATAATATTAGCCAGAAAATAAGTGCAGACTGTGAAAAATCTTTATTGAGCTTCATATACATAAATATGTCAGTAAAAAGTAAAGTAACAATAAAATTTTTATTTATTATTATATTTTGAGATGGAGTCTTGCTCTGTTGTTCAGGCTGGAGTGTAGTGGTGCCATCTCAGCTCACTGCAACTTCCACCTCCCAGGTTCAAGCAATTATCCTGCCTCAGCCTCCTGAATAGCTGGGACGACAGGTGCACACCATTACACTTGGCAAAATTTTTTCATTTTTAGTAGAGATGGGGTTTCGCCATGTTGGCCAGGCTGGTCTCAAACTCCTGACCTCAGCTGGTCTGCCCGCCTGGGCCTCCCAAAGTGCTGGGATTACAGGCATGAGCCACTGCGCATGGCCAAAATTAACATTCTAGTACAAAAAAGAAATATACTACAAAGAAATATACAACAAATGAACATGTTAATTACATTAATATACACATTGTAAAATTCTATCTATATATTGATTTGTCACAGTAATGAATAACATTACAATTTAGCACAATTAAATAAAAAATAAGAGCACAAGCAATTTTTTAAAAGAATGTTTCTATTTTAAAAATATTATTCAAAGTTAATAAAGTGTTTTTTGTCTTGTTTTGTTTTGTTTTTGAGACAGTCTCTCTCTGTTGCTCAGGCTGGAGTGCAGTGGTGCAATCTCAGCTCACTGCAACCTCTGCCTCCTGGGTTGAAACGATTCTCATGCCTCAGCCTCCTGAGTAGCTGGGACTGCAGGTATGCACCACCACACCCGGCTAATTTTTGTATTTTTAGTAGAGATGGGGTTTCAGCATGTTGGCCAGGTTGGTCTCAAGCTCCTGACCTCAAGTGATCTGCCCACCGTGGCCTCCCAAAGTGCTGGGATTACAGGTGTGAGCCACTGTGCCTGGCCTTAAAGTTAATAAAGTGTTTTATGAGTAAACCAATATTTATATTTACCAAACAAAAATATTGCCCTTTGCAGTTTGCACCTGCTTCACTGTTTTAAATTTTAAACACAAATACAAACTCCAAGAGGTCACAATGAATGACAGGAATGAAGTAACATGTGTTCTGTTCCTTTGCCACTATGATCACTGTGCAGTCATTATTTACTTGTAATCTACCATTTAAATGCAGTAATATGTAGTACCACAGGGGTTGGAGACACGAACCACACTTGAAGTGAACGTCAACCATTACATAGTATTAGGAAGTTACTCTCAAATATGAATCCCTGAAGCCAAGACTTTGTCTGTTAGGGGGCAACTGTATAAATAAGAATTCTCCAAATTAATGACCTTTTGGAATCCTTTGCTGAAGGATAAGTAATAACAATATGCTAATTTGAAGCCTATTATGTATTATTAATACTCAACAAGAACTTAGACTAACAAAATATTTTTTCACAAGGAATATTTTATCACTGATACTGTTTAGAATTGTCAAGTGCCTAGTAATAATTTTAAAAACTGACTTTTGGTGAGTTTTATTACTGTTTTAAAATTTTTACACCAAATGCTTCTCCTTATTAGCTGCACCCAGGGAGACATCCCCTATTGTCACTGCCCTAGCTAAATGGCTACTGAGCTGTAGAAATTTTGATATTCTCCTCAACTATTCAGAATAGAGCACAAGGGATATTGAGAGAACTTGAGATATGCACCTAGGAATATTAAGACTACATGTGCATATCAAGACTTGCAGCTGCTTTTCACCTGGGGAGTCAAGTGGATGCCACAGCACTTAGCTTGACTCAAGTCATTTGGAATGACTCCACCTGGAAAGCAGTTTGTGGAGGGGAGGAGACTCCAGGAGAAAAGGTAAAGATGTGTTACAGGAAGCAAGAGATCAGGAAATCAGCCAGAGGGAATAACACCCATATTGGGGAAGAGTGCGGTGTGCAGATTCTCAGAAGGGGATCTCTAGAGAGATGCTCTATGGAAGACCGGGTATTTGTCTACCTACCATGACATGCCAGTCCCCAAAAAGGAATCACAAGCCACATTGGCTAAATAAAAATGCATTACTCTTTTCCTTCTTCTTTCCTGCCTCTCATCTCTCAAACTTGAAGAAGCCATAGGAATAGCATAGTACATGGGAGAGAAAGAGGAGAAAGACGAAAGTCAAAATTACAACCCATCCTTATCTTTTCTGCTGTTAATCCATTCTATGGATCAAACCTGGGCTCTAAAAATGGAATAATCTTAGAATATATTTAAAGTCACCGAGATTTTACTGATAATGAATCTGTTTCTTACACCTAAAAGTGATCTAAAATTATGACATTAGCCAAGTGCTGACAGATCTTAGGGAACCTATTTCAAAGCAATGAAAGAGAAAAATAAAGTGTGCACTGCTGAGCTCAGCCCATCAGCAAAACTGGTTACAGTATAATCCCACCCATAAACTAAACTAGTCTATCACTGAATGATGTAGGAGACTGACAAGCCTTATTTGATCCCTTAAGACCATTATACATCTTTGACTTTATTCATAATGCTTGCAGACATGCAAGATCTTCCTGCTTCGTTTCTTGATCTCTGCTCCACCAACAAAACCTCTTATTTTTTTTATTTGAATGAAGAACTTCCAGAGCTCTTAGAATCAGATTTGGAAAATATACAACTCTACAGTCTTCTAGCTCTATGCTCACCTCCTTAGTTATTCTGAAAGCTCCAGATCCCATGCAAAATGGCCTTTGGGGAGGGAAAAGAACACTGCATTCCTTTCTCTTCCCTTCCTCTTTCTACAGTGTCCTCCTTTCCCAATCCACCCCAGACTTAGGTGGGGAAGAGAGTCACTGCAGGTTCCCTTTGCAATCTGTTTTCTTCAGTACAAACTTCTTTAGGGGCTTAGGTTCATTGCCAGGCTTGCTCCATCAGACAGCTGACGCTAAGCACTCAGCCCACTTTCTCTTCCCTGCTTATTAGCACTTTGCCTAAGCTCCTGTTAGTAATTCCCTTTCCTATTTTGTGACACCTGGAGTGTTTTCAATTATCTCAAGGAGTATCATGTAATTCTCAAAAATTCTGTAAGCCAAATCAAACTTTAAATCACTTTAAATAACAAAACTATGCTTTACAGCATTATAATGGGGGTAATATACTATTCATACAGTTTGGGGGGCGTAATGACCCAAGAGCGGATACTGACTTTTTCATATTGTTGTTTCTTCCACTTTAACAAAAAAGCTCACAATGTGTGATGAGCACATTCAAATGTTGCAGGAAGGGGTCTGGGAGATGTTTTCAGGGCTGAGAAGATGAGTGACAACAGAGTGAGTACAGATAGAGCCAGAAAGGATCAATAAGACCTTTGTCAAATAACGGAAACTCTTTCAAGATTAGATATAAACTTGCTGCCCCATAACTTTTTAAACTTAGCACTTTATACTTATGAGGTGCTGTTGTAGGGACTCTGTGGACATTATTTTATTTAAAATGTACAACAACCTTATGATGCATACATAATCATTATCCTTACTTACTGGAGAAGCAGGCTTAGAATAGCAAACCTTAGTAATAGTAAATACTGAATCCTGACCCTAGAGATCTTTCCACAATATGATACCTTTTTTAAAACAACAAAGTAAAAATATTTCTGGTGAGCCTATCTTCCTTAGTAGGGAGTGGGGGGGATTGTATAGCTTATAGCTACATATTTAGCAGCTTCTATATATCAGGAACTTTAGCTATGCAATTTCTGAGCATCTCAACTGTCCTGTAGTGAAGTAAGAGTGTGATGGGTGTGATGGAGCCAGCTTACACCAGCTAGTGAGAGTTGATTGTTATATTTTCAGAACTTTTTGAGCCACTTAATAAACATTATCCTTATTAAAAATTAAATTATATAAACTCACATTAAAAATAAATTGCATGAAGAACACAGGTAATAAATTTTTAAAACCAATACTTCCTAATTATTTTAGGACATTTTATATAAATTATGCTCTTGAGTCTCCTTATACTTTTTGTATACATGTAGTGGAAACATGCAATGGTGTGCTACTGCACTTCTCCTCCTAAATCCATGTTTAGTGACATCGCATAGGGAGCTTCAAATTGGCCATGGCAAGAGTCTTTATATCATAGAAATCAACCATACTAAAAAGAGCTTGATATACCTTAGCCTAATTTCTTTAAAACAGGAAACAGCTGACCATTTCTTGCTTCTATGTGTCAGTAGCTATTATACCATGAATAGGACAAAAAATTTAGAAAACATTCTTTCAGTATTTGATAACTATTATTAGATTCAACAAAGAATTCATTCACATCATTGATGAATGAGTGAAATTCTAGCATGTCTTCACTGTTTCATTTTTGTCTTACTCATTAACATAAATAAAACTATCAACCAATATTCACATCAGAACTACATTCACTTGTCAATGACATGAAGAGTTTCTTTGCTGAATTGGATAGTAATCAAGCATTTATTCATAGTCTGATATTGTGATGCTGTTGTTGGATTATAAAAATGATAGTGGATTTATAACGAAATGGCAAATCACATGGAAATTACTATGGTTAGGTGCACTTTGCAAAAAAATAATATTGCATATCTTATTATTTGTAAAGTATCTATATCAAAAATTTATAATAAAGTTAAATAGGTATAAATATGGAAACACTTTCCAGAAAGAGTCAATCGTTAATTATTTACCAGCACACCACTGGTATGAGTATTATTACTTGCATCTTACAGAGTAGGAGACTGGGGCTCAGTAACTGTACTTACCTGCCCAAGGTTGAACCACTAGTAAGTGCAAGAGTTATGACTGACTAGAACTCAGGATTGCCTGAATAAAACATACTCCTTTCTTCAGAGTTTTGACTTAGGGTTGATACCTAAATTTGTTATGATGACCTTGCTTTCACTTTTAGGTTTGAGTCTGCAAGGCCAGTTAGAATTGCTTTGCCTCTCTCCTCTTCCAGATTGCAGGTGTTCAACTTCAGGTGAAAGGCAGTTGTCACCTCATATAGGTGGGTTCGGATGTTTGACTCTCCTTTTGTGCCCTGTCCTCACCATCACCATCAGGACAGGGGAGAATCAAATGACTGTGTGAAAAGGAATTAGATGCTAAAATAAGGAGAGATTGATGTTCAAATCTTCATTTGACTGTATAATGTATAATTTTTAAACTTCAATTTCCTGCCTCTTAGTATTATTGTCTTAAACATCACATGTGAAAGCCCTTTACATACAGCTGGGTACAAGTAAGAGGAGCCACAAATTCAGATGCTTCAAGAGACTAAGAGAATGAAACTGACATAATATCGAGTAACAGTAAGTGGTGGGGATAGGGTGGACTGGAGAGTTTATCATTGTGACTTCCAAATTAACTTCCCTGAAGAACAGATTGAAGCTAGAGTCTTTTGTGACTGATGTAAGCCCAAGAAGATAGCAAAGTAGATGTGTTTTGAAAGATACATAATTTAGGGAAGGATCCTAAAAGAGTACAAAAACCTAAGTGGGAATTAGTGCCATTGAAATGTCCAAACAGTCATTAAATTAGTGAGGCTTTTTCCACTAAACTTGGAAAGAATGGTCTCGTTCTGTTGTATATTTTTAAATTGACCAGGGCTCTTTTAGGTCTTACATTTCTAACTCTACAACTCTGTCATCTTTCTGCTTCTACAGGCTTCCCGTATAACCTAATCATCACTGAGCAACAAATAGTGGTCCATTTACTACCTCTATTTACCAGTGACAGAAACCCCAGTTATTATTTCACAGTCTCTGTATGGCTCCCCTATTGCTTCCTCTGCTAATGTTTCAAAAAAGAGCATTGAAAAAAATCTTATAATATGCTAACCTATGTTCAAACTGTGTTAACTTTTCAAAATAGGGACTCCATAGATCCTAAGAATTTCATTAAAAATTGTAAGTATGTAAAACTTGACATGCATATAAAAGTACTAAAATATATCCATATTGTTTTAAAATGATAATAAAATAAATGCTTTGGACTTTATTCTGGTTTTTTTTTTTTTTTTTTTTTTTTTTTTTTTTTGGCCAGGATGGAGGAAAAAGAGCAAGATTTGTACTCCTGCCTGAAACAATCACACCCCACCCCCCCCAACACACACGATAAAACATATGGAAAAAAATGGTTTTCAAGAAACTGGACATCAGGAAATGAAGGGCTATGATCTGTGAGGAACAGGAACTGAATGAGGCAAGACATAAACTTATCCCAGCGTAGTGTTTTGAGAGAGTGTCTAGGCCATAACACAAGAAGGCAGAAGCAGGATACGTAGGGAGAACTCCCTGGGTTGGGAAGACAGAGATGAAAGTCTGGGGAAAGCAAGGCAGCTAGAGTTCTTAGGATAGAGCACCAGAGAGCACTTTAAACAAATAGAAAAGAAAATTTAAAAAATAATACATGCCACCTACAGTGGTGTCAAATAACATCCAATGATTAGTAATACATCTAAAGAAAAATTTAGTGTACTTCTGTAAACTAATATGTATTCACTTTAAACTAATATATATTATTGAGAAAAATTTAAAGAAGATACGAATAAAATTGAGAAATATTCCACATTAATTGAATGGAAGACTTAATATTGTTAAGATGTCAATCACCACCACCAAAAGGACTAAAAAAATAAAAAGAAAAAAAAATAGATACTTCTAAGTGTTAGTGAGCATGTAGAGCAATTAAAACTCATGCACTGCTGATGAGAATATAAATGATTAAACAACTTTGGAAAAATGTTTGGCAATATCTACTAAAGCTGATCATATACATGCCCTATTATCTAGCAATAATATTTAGATACACGTTTAACTAAATTGCATACATATGTTCACTAGAAAACATGTATAGTAATGTTATAGGCTCTATTCACAACAGCTGAAAATCAGAACTATTCACATGCCTATCAACAGTAGAATATACAAATAAATTGGAATGTACTTCCACAATGGAATCCCACCCAGCAACGAGAATGGATAATCTAAAAATATATGCTAGCCAGGCGCAGTGGCTCACACTTGTAATCCCAGCACTTCGGGAGGCTGAGGTGGGAGGATCACGAGGTCAAGAGATGGAGACCATCCTGGCCAACATGGTGAAACCCTGTCTCTACTAAAAATACAAAAAAAATTAGCTGGGCGGGGTGACACGTGCCCGTAGTCCCACCTACTTGGGAGGCTGGGCAGGAGGATTGCTTGAACCCGGGAAGTGGAGGTTGCAGTGACCTGAGATTGCACCACTGCACTCCAGCCTGGCGACAGAGCGAGACTCCGTCTCAAAAAACAAAACAAAACAAAAAATATGTATGTGCTACAAAATGGATAAATAAATTGCACACCCGTAAGGTTGAGTGATGGAAACAAAACACAATATAAAACATACTATGTGATTTCATTCCTTTCAATACATTTACAAAATTAGTCTAGACAGTTACCTTGGGTGTAAGTGATTACAAGGGAACGTAAGTATTCTGGGTGCTGATGGTGTTGCTAGGTATGGGTTATATGGGTCCTCTCAATTGTGAAAATTCATAAAACTATACATTTTAAATATGTGCATTTTTTTCTGTATGTATATGTTAATAAAAAGTTTTTTTAAGTATTTGATATCTGAAGTGTCAGCTTCATAATACTCCGTAGAAAATGCTATATCTTGGAAACTCTAAAACTATAAAATGTTTTATAAACAGAGAACAAAACTAAATAAAGCTAACACAGTCCCCTAAAAAGCAGCAGTTTTAAATCAATTGCTATAATGGTTGCTATATTGACAAATATAATTTCACAAATCTACCTTAGTTTTTTGACAGCCCGTTTTCTCATTTCAAAATTGTTTCTTTTCTAGCTATAAACTAATACATACTTACTGTGGAGAATTCAAGAGATAATTATGGAAAGGTAAAGGGAAGATTATAGAAATCACTTGTTGTGCACATGTACCCTAGAAATTAAAGTATAAATAAAAAAGAAATCACTTGTTTTAAACACAATAGTTTGTCATATATCCTTTCAAATATATAAGAGTGTGTGTAATTAAATTGTCTATATTTATAAATATATACAGTTCTCGTGTTCCCTCCATATATTAGATAACATATTCTGTATTTCATTTATGTGCTGCTTTTTTATACTAACCATTACGATATGAGTATTTAAATGTAATTTAAAAAACTTCCTAAACACAATTTGAATGGGTCTAAATAATCCATGATATGAATATGCTAAATTGCTGTTATTCATCTTATTATTTGTATTAACTTCCTTCCAAATGTTTCATTATAAGGAACACTGCAGTGAACATCTTTGCACATATATCTTTATTACTACTGTTTACTTAGAATAAATTTATCAAAGACAAATTGTTAAGTTAAAATATGTGATTTGTTCAAGACGCTTATACACATGCATATACACACACATATATATCTGCATATATGTGTGTATATATATAAATTATTTTGGAAGAATTGGGACCAGCATGCATTCTCAGTAATTATATGAGAATTGTAGTTTCCCTGAACCTTTACTAAAAATAAACTGTTTTGCATTTGTTGTTTCCATGTTTGCAATAATTATTTGGTAGACAAAAAGTATGTGTGCGTTTTAATTTTTCTTGTTTTTTAATGAAAATAAATGTATTTCAGTCATTTGCATTTTTTTAAGCATTGTGTATTAAGGTGAGCTAATATCAAGTAAAGTCTGAAATAAAGAAGGTTTCTTTATCACCCTGTCCAGTAGGTGTTAAGTTGGCAGGTGGACACAAGCTGTTTGAGAGACCCAGGCTCTACCACCCCCTAAAGATTTATTATTGAGATTGGGTCATACCACACAGGAAGAATAGGAAAGAAGGAGAGAGGGGAAGGTACAGTATGTGGACCCTCTGAAAAGCCCTGGCCTTGAAGTGGAACATCATTTCTGTTTCTATTCTACTGGAGATGACTTAGATATGTGGCCTTGAGGTAGGCTGGGAGTGAGTCTAGCCATGTGCCAGACTACATTTCTGTCACTACTGAAGAAAAAGAGGGAAATTTTGTTGGCCAGCTGGCACTCTCTGCGATGATGTCCTTTGTTCACCTTAATGGGTAGATTTAGTGAGTTTTCTCCATGAAATCTTTATATATAAATGACAACAAAATTGCTATATATGTTACATATATGTTTTCTGATTTACCCGGCTTTTTCTCTGAATTGGAATAATAACACAGAATTCTTTACTTCTTGTAATGAAAATATAAATTATTTCCTTTGAGTGTTCTTGCATTCCTTTTATATGTAGAATTTAATTTTCCATCTCAAGATCAGTAAAAGAACCTTTCATATTGTCTTTCTTTTTCCTAATAGATTTATGTCTTCTAATTAACTTTTAATATCTTTATAATCCATTTTGATAAAGCAGTATCACTGATAAGCGATCATTTAACTATACACATATTTAGCATAGTTTCCTAAACAATTCTTCTCCCAAATATTTTATGATACCGTGTTTATCACACACTAATTTTCTACATATGCCTTGTCTATTTCTGAGCTATCTAGTCTGATCTTTTTGAGCTTGTACATCTTCTCTCAGAACCACATGTTTTTAATTAATGAGGTTTTTTATTTTTATATCTGTTAATACATTTCCCACTTGTGACAATTTTTCCCCAATTTGTCAGAATAAACTTGAAATCACCTTATAAGTTTCCAAAACATATTAATATCTCTGTCATGTATCTATCTATCCATCTATTTCCTCATTTACATTCTTATTGAACTGCATTCAACATTAAAATTGGTTTGAATATTAAGATATTCAAGCTTTTTAAATCAGAAACATAATGTCTTTCATTTATTCAAGTTTTTAGGGTTTTTTCTTTTTAAATGTCACTTGGTAAAGACTTTGTGTTTTTTCTTTAACTTTGCATGAGAGGAGGGTCTCTTGTTGCTCACAGCAAAAATTAATAGCCACGAGTAATTAGATAAAACATTAAACACTTGTTGACCCTCTGTGATGCTTCTATCACTGTGCTGGCTTGGGGGATTACCAAAAGTGAAAAAAAGTGTAGTTGCTGTCCTGAAAAGATTTCCAGTTAAAGAAAATATATAAGTACATTATTATTATGTAACATGTATAAGATCGCCTAAAAACAAAAAAGATGCATTTAGAAACCTTTTTGGAGAATTCTTCATAAACTTCCCTTCCCATTTCTTTACATGCAAACTAGTTCATTCAGCAAGCACTTTTGAGTGTCTACGGGAGACTCTGTTGCATTCCTTCTTTGATGGTCACTAGAAGTAAAACATAGCCTCTGTCCTTGGTTAGCACATAACCAGCAAATGAACATGATTAAGGTATCTACAGCAATGTTAACTCCTTTGGAAATGGCACAAATAGCTCCACATTTGATAATTACAAATCTATCCATCATAAATATCAACTGGTAAAAGTTGAGTACTTCTAATAAAGAGAGAAGTTAGGGGTGGTAAATATTCTTCAGATATACTCTTTAAAATGTGTTTTGTTTTTAGCCTCCATAATTTTTTTCAATAATTTTTTATCTGATGATTTTAAAAATTGAATTAATTTTTAGATTTTCATTGTATCCAATCATTTTTCCCTTTCCCATAATAAGAAAGTGCCGTTCTTCCCCTTTTTGATAAACTTGATAAACTGTGGGTGGTGGAGAAAATGCAAGCAAATATCTGAAAATAGTGTAAGGTGGTTGGAAAAAAGGTTGGGTGTGGGGGTGGGGCGGAGATAAAAGGAGGAGGTTACAGAGCCTCTCATGGCATGGACCCGGTCTGAACCTCTTGAGAAGCATTTGGCATCGCTCACTTGTGCTGACGCTTGCTCACAAAGGAGAGAAGTTTCATTTCACTCCCACTCACATGCTCTAGTTTCATATCTGAAACCGTGCCTGATAGGATGTGATTAGATGCAGTCTCAAGACAGTGAGTTACCTCTTTAATGCGATTCCTCATCTGGAGCTTTTTTACAGAGCGTGTACTGAGAAACATTGGTCATTTCTGTAAGTTGTCTCTAAAATGTTGCTTATTGCACAAAATAAATAAATTGTTTTATTCAAGAGGCTTGCCTGGTTAAAACCAACATTTCTGTCGCCAATAATGAACAAAAATATATCAACATTTTAAAAGGAGATAGTATTACTCACATTTTTTATTTAGAATTAATATTTAAAGTTTTTTTTTCCTTTCTAAAATGTTGGAAATATTCTTTAAGAAATTCACACTCATGCCTAGTTTCTTAAATTAATATTATAGTTTTTAAAGAGCAGGTCCTGCTGCTTAATAGATCTCTGATCTGATCCATAGCACTGACTCCCAACCTGGAACCTAGTAGGTGCTCAACAAACATGGAATTGCATGCCCAGATTGTCTTAGTCTCTCAATCTAGAGCTTTCCCTTACAGCTTTAAGTTAACTCTAAAAACCAGGGAATAAGGAATCATTTTCAACTGTCTCATGTAAATTTTTACATCTTTAATAGTTATAGTAGAATTCTAGTCTAAAGTACAATTTTTAATCTTTAATGTAATATGCTATCTATACGACTATAAAAGTCTGCAGATAATATATTCCCTACAGTCTGTGACATTAATATGGTCTCTTTAGCCCCTGTCACGGTCCATTTAGAGTTTCCTACAGGGAAAAGATGTAGATATTTTCTATTTCCTACTCTATCTCTCTAAGAACATGACAGTGCATAATAATGATGATATTAGTACTTGTGAAATAGCCATCAGTTCTAAAGGGATCAGTAGCCAGGGAAAAAGAGTCTCTAAATGAGTTGTAATGGAGATCATGAACAGTAAATTAAAATAAAGGAAAGCAAACAATCGAAACCCTTCCACAACGATCTCCAAAGGTAGGAAACTGCAATGAACTGATTTTAATTGATTTCCCTCTTTAAATGTTCAATTTTGAAAGGGAGTATTCCAAAATGAAAAAAAAAAATACATAAAGAAAGGAAATAGAAAGCAAGTTAGATGTATATTATGCCTACAGATTTCAGATCTGAGACGGCAAGTTAAGATATGGAATTGCCCATGTATATTTTTAACAGAGTTAAAAGACTGGGGACCCAACAAAGGCCATCAGGTTGCACTAGCACTACCTCCTCTGTCAGCCTTCAGCTACTTTACCTTCTTTTGCCATCATTCGTTTTTGACTTTTGTCCTTTGCCTCTCACTCAGCTTCCTTATGGCATTTCCTGTTTAACCACTCACATGAAACCATAGCTGCATCCCTTCCAGTAAGCCACTACCTTCTTGTGGAACACATCTAACACTTGCTCATTCTTTGTTTCTTGCATGACTCTTGAATGTCTCTGGTTTTTGTCCTGACATGCTTCTTGTCACTGTGTCAACACACAGATGACCCAATCATCATGCAGGTAACATTTAAAGACCAAAGCATTTTATATATAATCTATCTAAGAAATCACGAAAGTCTCTTATTCATTTTTAAAGGTCATCTACATTCCTTTGTACTTTTAACAGGTTAATTTATCTTCAAAATATGTATAATAGAATCATGTTATATGGGAAGTGAGATTTTACCCTATTTGCAAGGTAGCATGTTAGCCTGGTACAGTTTCATGGATGCTGGAAGAAGACATGAGACTCCCAGGTCAGAAATAAAGAACTTTATTACTCTTAGCAATAGCAGTAGCCAAAATATCACCATCTATGTTAGTTTCCTGAGCCCTGATTTCCACAGGGTTATGTGAAGAAGACTGGGTGATGCTTGTCCATGCAGGGGGTTGTGTTACAGAAGAGAACTCCAAAGTTAGGGAACTTTCATTTTTTTTTCAATTGATATTATGATTGTCCTTTGCTGTGGAGGAAGAGACTATATTTAATACACTGGATAGTAAGCACATGTGCCGTTTAATCTGGAGGAAGACACCATCTCTATCTTTCAAGACTGTTCTCAATACAAACATTTGTGGAAAGACAGTCTAGGACAAAGGCAGTTAGTGCCGCCACTTATAAGCAATCAGAAATATGAAAGACCTGTAAAATATTGTTTGCTAACAGTAGGGCTAAGAGTAGAGCACATGGAAGAGGACTGCCCTGGGTGCAGGCAAGACAGATATTCAGCATCTTCAATAGTATCAGTGATCAATGCTCTTTCCTGAAAACAAAATACAACAAAACAAGTGGGGTTTTTTTTGCTCTAATTTTACATTTGTTTCAATTACAGTTGAGTTTGAATAACATATGAGTAATATTCAAATTAGAACATTTTATTATTTATCCTTAAATACAAATAACATGTATATTAAAGTTAATTTGGGGAAACTTTCAGTTATACAGTAAGTGTTCCAACACACAAGACTTTACAGAGTAAGTTTGCAAAAGGATACAAATAATTCAGCATAATTCAAGCTCACTTTGGGTGCTTGTAAGTCCAACCCATGAAGGACAATGAATTTCTGAGTTAAAATAATTAAAAGCACAAGGATCATAGAGACAAAGAGATACAACTTGAGTTAATTCAATTCTGCCATGCTGTGTGACTGTTTGGAAGATTTTAACTGTGTTTAATTTTTTTTTTCCATTGCACAGACATTTGAAAGCTAATACAATTAATCCTGGGGAGAAGCACATGTTGGAATTTCAAGAATTTATTATGAATAAAATTTTTACAAATCTCTGTCAAATGTATCCTTATGTTTAAAACTTTTCATAATAATTGGAATATCTGTTGTTTAATGAAAATGAAACTTTTTAAAAATTAAAATTAATAAGTGTTAACTAATGAAGTATAAGATGGATTGAATTTACATATAGTATCTATTGAGCACGTATGTGCACAAAAAAGAGACAACTGTCACAAAATCATTGACAAATTTATAAAACTGTCTTGAAACAGAAACTGTAATTTTATTATTCTTTGCTGTGACAACCCAATATTTAGGTACAAGATTTTTCTCCTTTTTCAAAAGATTTATTAGTGTAATTGAACAGTATCAAACCATTAGTTTTTTCCTTTTTGTACTTTTATAGTTTTTTGTAGTTAAAAATTTTACTGGCATGATTATATATATGAAGTTAAATAGAAAATCTTACTTATTTTCTGGCCATTAATATTGTTTATTTTATTTTATGATTATTACTGAGCATAGTTTGCTGTATGAGAGAAAGAGATGATAAAGCAAACAAGCAAATAAAACTATCTTCCCCGGGTGTCAAACGTGCTACTGTAGGGCCATCAACAATGAGCCAGCACAAAGATTATGACTAACTACTAGTCTGAATAAACATAACTGAGTCTTCAGTATTAACAAAATCTAAAGTGACTGAAAATCATAGGACTGATTGGGGGTGTTGTTAGGAGAGCCATCCTCCAGAGTAAAACAGGAATTCTGCAGCACACAGATAGTACAGCTACTGGGATGATCTAACTGTTTCTTTTTCATACCTCAATAAGTCAAAGCTCCTCATTGTACCAGTTATGTTCTACTTTCTTGTTCCAGCTATCATGCAAGAGTCCTTGAAACAATCTTGGTTACAAACTACAACCTTGGTTACATCAATTGCCTAGCCCTTAGTGTGTTGTACCTATATATTTTATTAATATATTAATAAAATTACTTGATACCACAATTTCAATATGCAATTATTATACCCATTTTATAGCTTGAATTATTTCATCAAGCACACTTACCTTAAGAAGTTGATCCAGAAGTAAAACTTTTTCTAAAGAGTTCACCCCAATCCCTCAGAAATATGCACTGTAGCTTCTAATCACACATTAAAATAGCTAAGGTAGCTGAGGTAGAGTAGAATTCACTAAACTAGTGTAAACAGATAAGTATATAAATAGATAAATGATATAACTGGGATATTGTATGTCTTCATAGTACCTATATTCATTATTAGAAAAATGTTACTACAGAAGAAGTGAAATTGTCCTTACTATAGAGACATGTTAATTGCACTTATATGCATTAGTTTAGCGAGAAAAGCAAGATCACACATAGATTTCTTCTCCAATCAATTTCCCTAAGTATAATGTTTTATGTAGTCTTTGGCTTATAGATATTTTTGTTTCTTTTGTCATATAAAAATTCATGAAATATATAGGCAACTAAATTTTCATAAGTATGACAGTTTTAAGCTTCTAGTAAATAAATTCAGTAATCATGCTATATCAAATTTCATGAAGTATTGCAATTCTTATCTCTTTACTGTAGTATGAAATTTAGCCCCACATGATGGGGTTGAGGGGTCTGGATTGATTTGCTGCCTCTTCTGTTCCTCTTTAATGAAAATGAAAATGTAGGTATTTTCTTCAAGTGACTGAGAATTGCAAAGAAAGATACAAAATACCTGAAAATATCGACAGGTCCTAGAAGAAAACATTAGCAATTCAATATGTCTTCCCAATGGACAGAAAACTCAATAAGAAAAAGAGTGGTTCCACATATTATTCTATCAGACTCCTCTTGTATTTTGTTTTTAATTACATCATTTAAACTGAGGTAAAAATAACCCAGTAATACAAGGGAAATGGGAATGATTAGAAACCCTAAGATGGGAGACAACACTGCTGAAATTCTTCAGTGAGCAAAGAATAGCTCTAGATATAAGTGAAGTCTTAAAGATAATCTCTACTTTGTAAGAAATTTATCACAGTATTTTAAAGCCCTTCTTGCCTTAAATTCTATCTCTTTACAATGGCATAAAGGAAGCAATATTAAGAACGAACTATATCTGTAGTCAGTCTTGAGGCTAGACAATCATCAATGCTACATTTGCCAGGCATCTCCCAGAACCTTTTCAGAGGTTCCAAACTGTCAGGCAAAGATGTAATTCTCCAAGGGAAGTGGACAGGAGAGGAGAAATATCACCAGTCTCTCACCCTTATTAATGCCTGTGCAGACCAGGGTCCTGTTAGAATATTCCAATAATCTAACTTATTTAGAGCACTCCTTTCTAACAGTTTCTCTTTCTCTGGGACACACACATCCAACACACACACACAACTGATAGGGAGGAAGAAAAACGTTTTCTAGATCCACAAAAGTTCAGGCTAGATACATGACTCCAGGTAATTTGTATAAAACTCCAAAGCCACTTCTTTAGACCACTTGGAAATATGGTTGCCTGCAGAGTGTCTGTCACAGGCTGAATTGTGTTTCATACAAAATTCCTAAGTAGAATGTGGAAGCCCTAACCCCCAGGATCTCAGCATGTGACTGTATTTGGGATCTTTAAAGAGTATTGAAAGAGGTAATTAAACTAAAAGGAGGTCACTGGGGTGGGCCCCTTCAATATGACTGTTATTCTTGTAAGTAGAGGAAATGAGAATACAGATACACTCAGAGAAAAGGACATGGGAAGACACAGGAAGAAGATGGCCATCTAGAAGCTGAGAGGAAAAGTCTCAGAAAAAAACAATCTAGCAACACCTTGATCTTGAACTTCTAGCCTCCAAAATGGTGAGAAAATGAATTTCTGTTGTTTAAGCCACCCAGGCAATGGTACTGTGTTATGGCAGCCCTGACAAACTAATGCAGTGTCTATGAACCCCTACTGAGGTTCCGGAATGCCATGGCAGTAGACTGAATTCACAAGTTCATTCACCAATGTTTTTGGAGAACTTGACATGCACTGTGCTAATATTTCCGGCTACACAGATGAATGCGAGACCAAGCTCTTTAACGTCACTGCCTTTCTAAATTTGCATGGGAGAAGCATGCTGCCACACTGATATCAGTGAAAAACCCAGGGCTTTGAGTCCAAATGACTGATTTCCCCAGATCACTGGCTTCCATCTCCTCTATGTTCTGAACCTTCTTCCCCTAATCCCTCGTTTGAATTATCCATAACCACAAGCAGCATCACTGAAAGCTTTCTGACCTTTAAAGAAGCATCTGAACAGATGTTCACCTCACTAATAAACAGGGAAATGCAAATGGAATAAAACAATGAGATGCGATGTTTCACCCTTCAGATTTACATACTTGGAAGGTGCAGGCTATGTTTAAATTATCTGAAGAAGTATTCTCAGAATATATCAATGCGATACGAGGATTACTTGAGATATTATAAATGATACACAAAGAATGAACAACTTTATTTTGCAAACTGTAAGTTAAACAAAGAAAACAGATATTTTACTGCACTACGCCTCAGGCTCTTTAATCACAAATGTGCCTCAAGAATCTCTAATGCAGCAGTAATCAGTGTTTGCTACACATTAAAATCACCTGGGGTTTTTTTTTTAAATTAAAAAAAAATCTGATGCCTTGGTCTGACCCCCAGAAGTTCTGACTTAATTGGTATGATGTATAGCACGAACATTCAGATTTTTTAAGCTTTTCTATGTGACTTTAATGTGCAGCCAAATCTGGGAAGCTCTATATTCTATAAATAAAAGAGAAAGAATGGTGAGTTTCCCCAAATTAGTTAACCATACAGGTTTTGGAGTTTCTGTTGTTGGCTTCTTTACCAATCACCAACCAGCACCTCTAGAGGCCATCACTCTATCAGGCCAGCAGCTTCTACATGGTGCAGTATGTGAGAGAAACAGTGGATCCCATGGTCCTGTAGTGGTCCTATGGGTCCTGTGGTTTTATGCAGTGTTAGACAGTTTCCTATATTTTTGAATTGAACACTCTGTAAGCTTGAATAGTAGTGGTGTTTGAGTCCTAAAGGCAGGAAACCAAACAGATTGCTGATATATTCATTAATTTTAGTCAAGATGAATTGCTGTCTATAGGAGAGTAGAAGAGATTCAATAACATCAACTTTCTACTAAGTGGCTGGCTGGTGTTCTCAAAGGATGGTGCCATTATCAGGAGCTTGGGATGGTCAGTGTTGCTTGGCAAACTGAACACTTGACAGCAGCAGCAACTGTTGTCAGCTTAAGTGCCTGAGAGTTTGTCTTACTCTATTTTTTCTGCTATAACAAAATACGTTAGAGTGGATAATTTATAAAACACCAAAATTTATTTCTTACAGTTCTGGAAGCTGAGAAGTCCAAAGTCAAAATATCAGCAAATTCAGTGCCTGGTTAGGGCTGCTCACTGCTTGCAAGATGGTACCTTGTTGCTGTGTCCTCACATGGCAGACAGCAGAAGGGCAAGAAAATACTCCCTGTAACATTGGGCCCTTTTATAAGGATGCTAATCCTATTCATGATAATAGGTTCCATTCAGGATGGAGGTGATTTAAGCACCTCCCAAAAGCCATACCTCTTAATACTTTTGCATTGGGAATTAAGTTTCAACATGAATTTTGGAAGACACACTATCATTTATACCATAATAGAGTAGTACAATTGGATAGCCTTTATCCCTGCACCACAATACTCTCTTTATGCTCCTATGGGGCCAACACTGGGGTAGCTGTAACAGAGATTGTATGACAACTAGCTGACTCATTACACACTTTTGGAGATAACGTGTCTCTGGTATTTGTTAATAAATAATGCAAAGATCTTCACACTTGGTGCCTCTTGCTTTGTTTGTGCTCAATAGTAGATACAATACTTCTGTGCCATAAAAGATTGCTACAAGGCCCATGCAACCCTGTAGAATCTAGCTCATAATGAACAGTTAAGGACCATGGTTACTTATTCCATGGCCAGGGATGCTGTTTCTATCAGGATGCAATAGCATGCTGGGAGCATTTTTGAATAGTTTTACATTTTCTGCTGCACATGACATGGTTTTGCTCCAAAACTCTTGGGTTCTATCTTGTGATTCTAATATCTGGGCTTGCCATGAACTCCACTGTGGCATCTTTTCTCACCATGGTTACCTTTAATGGCATGAGATCTGCTAGGTCACAAAGGTCTATGTGACAGGAACATCTGGAATACAACCATTAACTCCTAGATCCCTTTTCTCCTCTGGGCCCTCCTCAGAGCTAGACCTCTATGTCACTCAGTAAATGGGTCTAAGCACCACTCCTGTGTGAGTAATATGCCCCCTCCAGAATTTGAGAATACAAGGAAGCCTCTAGGGCATTATGCTACCTTCTTAGCTGTGAGAAGTGAGAGATGTAGTATGTTCCTGAATTTGTAGAAGCATATCTTAGCATGTCCTACATTACTAAAGACCACAAATTTCACTGACTTTTCACAGATCTATGACACTTTGAAGACTTTATCTTCAACCTTCTGGAGCACATAGTCTTCTGTTCTCATTAATATGAAGTCATTAATATTAGACTAGCGTGACATTCAATGGAATGTCCAGATGGTCCAGATGCCTTTGGATTATAAAACGACATAGCATGGAAGACATAACAGAGCCCTACAGCCAAGAATCTAGGTGTTTATTCCTGTCCATCTCATGTAAATGTAAACCGTTTCTGGTCTTTCCTCTTAGCAGAGATGGAAAATGCATTCCATTCACTAGATCAGGGTTTCTTAATATTAGCACAATTGATATTTGGACTGGACATTATTTGTCATGGGTGTTTGTCCTGTGCGTTATATGATGTTTAGCAGCATCTCTGGCTTCTACCTACTGGATGCCCACAGCACCATATCAGTCATGACAGTAAAAGAAAAAAAAATCATCATCAGTTGAGAATTATTGCAGTCACTGAATAGCCATATTTAAACCCAAAGCTCTATTAATCTGTTCTAGCAAAGCTATCATATCTAGCACAGCAGGTATAAATGATACTATTTGTTTGGCTAAGTTTGTAGTATTCCACTGCTACCCTCTAGTATTTATGTCATTTACACAGGGGACAGCTGGTGAATTAGTGAAGATATGATGGCAAATCCCTTCCTTGTATATTAAGGTCCTTATGGGAGGCACTAATTCCTGATGTCTCCTCAGGATGCAATGCTGTTTTTGATTTACTATCTTGATTTGGGGAGTGGGGATGGGGCAGTACTTTGGGAGGCTGAGGCAGGAAGATTACCTGAGGTCAGGAGTTTGAGACTAGCCTGGCCAACATGGTGAACTCTTGTCTCTACTAAAAATACAAAAATTAGCTTGGCCTGGTGGCGGGCACCTGTAATCCCAGCTACTCGGGAGGCTGAGACAGGAGAATTGTCTGAACCCAGGAAGCGGAGGGGTTGCAGTGAGCTGAGTTTGTGCCATTGCACTCCAGCCTGAGTGATAAGAGTGGAACTCTGTCTCAAAAAAAAAGTTTCTACCTGGCTCCTGTGATAGTTCTTACTCCACAGGTCAAAGAACCAGTGTGAGTTTCTGTAACTACAAAATATGTCCACTGTAAAATACATTGACAAACCAGGAAAATGATCCCTGAGTAGGTGGGTGGATATAGACAGCCCACTGTGAGCTGTATGGACCTGAGCCAAGACTCCATTCATTACCTGTTGCCCATGCACCTTCTACTCTAAGAGAAGGAATGGGATGACAAAATTTTGGTGGGTTTCCAAGAATAAGTGTCAACTCAAATATAGTGTTGAATAGCTCTCAAAATTGTTAACATTGTCTTTTAATCAGTGTATGATAACCTGAGAAAGTGGTGGGAGAGGAAAGCAGAGATAATTACTCTACATGCAATTGCCATGGTGTTGCAGAGTTCTTAATCCTAGAAACTCAGCTTCTCCTTCAGTTGTGGCTTCTGGGTCTGAAAACTAGCCCAAGTATCTAAATCGATCAAGGGAGCTGTGGTAGTTTTTTGGGTACTGCCTCAGCCCCTTAAACATCCACCCTTGATTTCTTTGGGTTGTGTAGATTAAAGAAAACCCTTATTTGGTTCCCATCTATCTTGCCTCTGGGATTATCCTGTTTTATTAAACATCATCATAGCTTTCTGTAAGTCAGGCTCTCTTGAGTGCCACTTTGTCCTTGATGCTCATTACAATAATTGTGACATTAACTAGGTATCTATTTAATAACTGGATACCTAATTAATAATTATTTATATTAAATTCTCTCTGTTTACATAACTGATGTGGTTTTTGTCTCTTGAATGGTCTCTGGTCGATAAATACAATAAATATTTGCTAATGGATCAGTAAATCTATTTCTATTGGGACTCTTCCACAACATTTTCAGGGAGAATACCCACAGGACTTTTGTTATAGAAATTCCTATCATCTGGAGTATTAATTTCATTTTTATAGTAGCTCAATGACCATGATTTCATGGTTCTACTTGCTCATTGTTCTTTTTTATTGTCTCTATTTTGAATGTTCTTTTTTATTGTCTCTATTTTGTCCTCTTAACTATAGTTGCTCATCTAAAGTATATAGGAGTTTCTGTCTAGTGTGAAATTCAGTCTTCAACGTTTAAAACCAGTAACAGAAGTATATTTCTCATCTTTATGACACCATTGCTACATGGAGAAGCAATTTGTGGTCTCAATATCATTCTCTATATTAGTTTCCCAAATATAGAAAAAAAATTGTTACTTGGTAATAATCAAATAGCCTGCTGATAAATTAACAGAGAATTTAGTGCTTATCATGTTCAGAACCCTTTAAACACCTAAGCATTAGTTCTCCCATTTTGTAATCTTGCATCAAGTATGATGTTGAGGGTAACCCAAGCCAATTTTGAACATTAAAGTTAATATTACTCGAGTGATCTCACTTCTGTTCAAGAAAATAAAAATTGCTTCCTAACAATCTGACAACACATTGCTGAATTAAATGTGGCATCTCCTTGGCATATTTACCAGTTTTAAAATCATAATCTGGAACAAACAGAAATTTAAAGCAACACAATACTAACTAAAAGAGAGCCCCACACCCTTTTGATTTTTGATTTCTAACCTGTAAAAAAAAATTAAATAGATATTGACATTTACATAAGCTTAATTGGAATTTCAATTTGCTTCTAAACATCAGATGTAGTCTTTGACATGTGAAACCTAAGAAGGAGGATCAGAATTAATGCCTCTTAATCCAGTGCAAATTGTTCACAAAGAGCTAGAAAAGTAGTTCTGTTGATGGAAAACACACATCTCTCTTGTTGGAGGTGTTAAATTTCTTCAAAATAAGTGCATCCGTCATCTTAAAGTATTTTCCCGCTTATCTTTTGTGTAAAGGAATTTTCCTCCATTTTATAATGTATTTTGCATTAATCTTGAGTTGAAAATAAGCTTCTTAATATTATTGGTACTTCATTGATGTGTATTAATCAATATAAAATTGGAGATTAAGCAAAAAATTAATTGGTGAGTTTAAACAGAGAACACAGCTCAGAATATCACACCCCCTAAATTCTATCTTACTTATCCCTGTCTCCTTTACTCTATTTCCTGGTGATAAATTTTGCTGTGTTTGTAAGTGGTGCTAAAATGACATAAAGAAGGTGAAGTATTCAAATGAAATTGACTCTCACAAAACAGGATGCTCATCTAAAGATAGACAACAGAGTGAAGATTTAGGGAGAATGCTATATCTCATGATTTTCATGATCATCTCATCAGATCTTTATTTCTATCTATTTTGACCTTCTTCTTGTCCATTCCTGAGTTTAAGCACTCCTCAGGGACTTCTAGAATCCTAGCAACTACACATTCATGGTTTTTGTTTTCTTTTCTTTAATGTCAGCTCTAAGATTAGAGGACAATCTTGGTTTAGACAGGTACCCTGGATCATTTACAGATGCAATTCTAATGCCAAACCACTGGTGGGCTCTGGTCTTAATAGTTCTCAGCACAATGAGAATTGCAACAACATTATTTCTTTTGGCTTTTAAAATATTTCTGTAGAATGAAAGGCATTTCATTCCAAAATAGGTCACTTGAAACATATCTATAGTGGAAAGGGCTATATTTTTACAGTCTCATTTCAAAGTTATTGATAAACAAAGCAAGCAATGTGCAAAAATACCAGAAGGTTTGGGTTCTGCTCAATAAAAACAAGTTAAATCTAAATTTAGGTTTTCGCCACGTCATTAGCCAAGCCCCAGTTGTTCCTAGGTATTGCAGCACATATGGTCTGCAAGATCACCCACAGTCTTCAGGCTTCCTATTAGATGACCATATGGACTGGCTGAAGTCCCAGGGAGCAAGAGGGCCATCCAGACATCCCACTGTCCAGCATTTCAGAGTATTTTTGCTTTGTGCATTTATCAGAGTATATTTTCTCCAATTATAGGTTTTTTCAAACTCATAATTTGATATGTTTTAAAACATTTTGATTTTTTTTAAATCTTTCTTTAAATTATGGGATACATGTGCAGAACATGCAGGTTTGTTACCTAGTTATACATGTGCCATGGTGGTTTGCTGCACCCATCAACCCATTATCTCGGTTTTAAGCCCCGCAAGTGTTAGGTATTTGTCCTAATGCTCTCCCTTCCCTTGGCCCTGACCCCCTGACAGGCCCCGATGGGTGATGTTCCCCTCCCTGTGTCCATGTGTTCTCATTATTCAACTCCCACTTATGAGTGAGAACAAACATTTTGATTTTCAAATAACATTAAGCTCTTTCTCCTGACTATAGCCAATACCATTTATTTGACATCAACAATAATAATATATAGTCACTAACACTAAAATAAAGCTTTGTAATTTTAATAATTTAATTGAATGGTTTTAGGCTTGATCAAATTGTGATATTTCTTTTTATTTAAGTGGTCATTAAGTATTCTTTGTAAGAATTTCATTTTAAATTATTTTTCACTTATATACAAAGTATTTTGCATTAAAAAATCAAAATGCAAGTAGTTCAAATATTTTATTTTTAGCCTTTATAGTTTTATAATACTATAGTTTCATGGCTTTAAAATTATATATGTATTATATGCTATATAAAGGTATATATGATAAAGAGATATATAGAGGAGTATGTGTTTATGTGTGCACACCAGTCTGTCCATTTATCTCTCTATATTCTAAGTTTATAGAGGAAGGGAGAAGTGAAATGATTTAAACATGTACTATGTGTTAGGCCTATTTTTTCACTTTTAATATATTAGCTCATTTCATTCCTACAAGATAGGAGAATTAAACATAGAATAATAAGAACTCAGTAAGTTTAGACTGTGTTGCAATTTGTTGTTTTAATTTGCTGTTTCATCCTTCCAATAATATATGAGGCTTTCTAATACATTATACATTAACAGTGGTAAAATTGATCTTCACACAGACACAATTATAAGGCAAAATAGAAAGTGGAAAGAACAGCAGCTTTTAAATCAAATCAGACCTGGGTTCTAATCTTGCTATGCATTCTTAAGCAAATTACTTAATTTTTCTTCTCTATAAAATAGACATGAATATTCACTTGATAGGGTTGTCCTGAAGATTAATTCAAATCACTTATGGAAAGTTCTTGACTTATGATTAGGATTTATTTAATCAATACCTGCTCCTTACTTTTTTCTTTTTTTTTTTTTTCTTGAGACGGAGTCTTGCTCTTGTCACCCAGGCTGGAGTGCAGTGGTGCGATCTTGGCTCACTGCAACCTCCGCCTCCCAGGTTCAAGTGATTCTCCTGCCTCAGCTTCCCTAGTAGCTGGGATTACAGGCACCCGCCACCACACCTGGATAATTTTTGTATTTTTAGTGGAGACAAGGTTTCATCATGTTGGCCAGGCTGGTCTTGAACTCCTGACCTCAAGTGATCCGCCCACCTTGGCCTCCCAAAGTGCTGGGATTACATGTGTGAGCCACCACTCCTGGCCAATAAGTACCTGCTCCTTACTCTTATTAGTTGTAATATTTGGCAATTTACCTGAAATCTTGGAAAGTCAGTTTGTTGCAAACATTGGGATAATAATTTCTATCCTCAGAGTGATTGAGAGATTGTAAAAGATTATATTTGTAAATTAAATGTAATATACAGTAAGCTGTTATTTCTGTTGCTGCACAGGAAATAACGGAAAAAGAATTTCTAATTAGGAATTTACATCTTTGATTAAAAGTCATTATTATTATGGATATCAATAATGAATTGAAAGCAGTCATTATATCCATCAATATAACCATCAATATAAATGTCCTCAAGTTTGTTTATAGTTGATCTGGAATGACAAATTTCAGAGGACTTTAGCAGGGTGAGGCTCTCCTATCAGTAACAGTTTTTGATTAAAGAATTGCAAGTGCATTGCTCCAAATGGCTATTAAGAGAGACCTCACCCTGTGCCAACACTGCCTGATCATTGACAGGTTAAAACCAGACCATTCGATTCCCAGACTTTGGCAAACAACTACTATCTCATAATTAGGTTGGCAGAATTTAATTAAAATTTGGATGTGCAGAGAAAAGGTAAAGTTTTCATCCATATATGATTACATAGCCTTTAGAAGTTCTCACTTACAAA
Source organism: Macaca thibetana thibetana (assembly GCF_024542745.1). Lineage (NCBI taxonomy): Eukaryota > Metazoa > Chordata > Mammalia > Primates > Cercopithecidae > Macaca > Macaca thibetana. Next base: position 69,148,092 of record NC_065581.1, on the reverse strand, counting down.
TTGTCAAGTTCAGCCATGGAGTCTCTGGGGATTATTCATCTGCTTTCTGCTTGCCCTCATTCATGGCTGGTGGCATTCATGACTGGTGAAATGTGCAGTATGATATTGGCTTGGTTAGAACTAGGTGAAGCTCCCTGGCTGATTGGGTCCCTTTTCAACTCCTATGCCCTAAAGACCTCTAAATCTGCACACTTTCTCCATTCAGTGCCTTGGTCTGGTCATTTACCCTCAGCCTCTGTTGCCACAAAGGACCTGATAGCTGACCCTCTACACCTCAGTTTAGCATCCATGCCCCAGGCAACTCTGGGTAGTATGGGAGAACAAAAATGCCTCGGGCCTTTAATTTCTCCCTGAGCCTTTCAGTTGATGTTGCCACGCCCTAGTTGTTTAGGGGAAGCTAAAGTATCTGTTTCCAGAGTTAAAAATTAGGAGCACCCATGGCCCTGTGTGCTAGCATGAGACCCTTACTTATCAGCCCTTAGTGAGCTAAGCACAAAGAAAGTAAAATCTGGACATATACATCCGATTAGCTCTGATAGCTCTTTCTCCTTGTGCCTGTTACTTGTTCCATAATCCATAGGCATTGGAAAGAGCCTGGGTTTCCTTTTACTTTCCCTATATCAAATCCTTCTATCTGACTATAAAGCCAATTTAAACCCTTGGTATGCTACATGAGAGCTAAAGGAATCTGGAATATCCTTTTCCAGAAAAATAACATAACTTGAAAGGATATGTTTCTAACTTTGAGCATCCAAAGCTGCATCCTACCTGTATTTTTCTCTTTACGTTTATCTTGTAACAGTCTTAATTTCCCTACCCTAAGTTTTTCTTCCAAAAGATGGCTCTGGGCAATTAGGGTGACATTCATAGTCATGAAAGCACAGTAAAAGAGAAATATTAATAATTGCTTTTAGATATTACCCCCTAGTAAACAAAGTATGTCTTGATTTAATGAGGGGAGAGCTGGAATTCTTTTTCTTTATTATTATTTTAATCTAGCAGGATTAGCAACGTTGGTCAATAGAAGAAACTACACTTAAATGTATTAACGTAAGATAACATTTCTTTTCCTATTACAAAATAAAATTTAGCATTTACTCTACAAACACTCTCGAGTGTCTACTATGATTCTGCCACTGTACTACCTGTTGTGACACAAGATCCTGCTTTCCTGTGCAAAGCACTCGCAGTCTATTAGGAAGGAAAAAGCAGTCCAAAAATAATAAATATAAGTGCTTTTGTAGAATTCTAAAGTCAGTGTCATTCAAAGCACACTATGAGAGAATACAGTAAGTACACTGTCTTAACTTTTGTGTCCTCCACTACACTTACTAAAGTGCTTTAAATTCAATTCTGTTGAATTCATTTGAGTGCTCCCAAGTGTGACTGTGCCAAGAAAGACATTTCTCAGAATTGAATAGCAGATTACAGGAGTATCTCTTAACGTTTCCAAGATTTTGACGTTCTATCCACCAAAATATGAACAATATTTTTTTATCTTTCCTCTTTATTGTATCATATGAATGAAACATCCCTTATTCTAAAACATCCAAATAAATTATTTTCCAAAAGTACATAGTTCCTGAATATGATCACATCTACCTGTCTGAAATTTTTAGACTATAATACTGAGAGGTGACAACACGCTAGCAGCCCTCGCTCACGGTGCCTCCTCAGCCTAGGCGTCCACTCTGGCAGCGCTTGAGGAACCCTTCAGCCCGCCACTGCACTGTGGGAGCCCCTCTCTGGGCTGGCCGAGGCCAGAGCCAGCTCCCCCTGCTTGTAGGGAGGTGTGGAGGGAGAGGCGCCAGCGGGAACCAGGGCACGCGCCCGCACTGATCCAGGCCAGTGCGAGTTCCCGCGGGGGCGGGCATGGGCCGTGGGCGCAGGTCTGCACTGGGAGCGGCCGGCCGGCGCTGCCGGTCCAGGGCGGTGAAGGGCTTAGCACCTGGGTCAGCAGCTGCAGTGGGTGGGCTGGGTACCCCAGCAGTGCTGGCCCTCGGGGCACTGCGCTTGAGTTCTCACAGGGCCTCAGCTGCCTACCCATGGGGCAGGGCTCGGGACCTGCAGCCCACCATGCCTAAAGCCCCGCGACCCTCTTCCCGGCAGTGGGTTCCTGCACTGCCCAAGCCTCTCGGATGAGTGCCACTCCCTGCTTCAGGGGCTCAGTCCCATAGACCTCCCAGGGGCTGGGCGGCGCAGGTGCGTCTGTAGCCCAGGTGAGGGATCCACTGGGTGAAGCGGACTGGGTTCCTGAGTCTAGTGGGGACTTGGAGAGCTTTTATGTCTGGCTGGGGGATTGTGGATACACCAATCAGCACCTGTGTCTAGCTCAGGGTTTGTAAATACACCAATCAATACTCTGATTAGTTAGTATCTAGCTAACCTAGTGGGGACTTGGAGAAGTGTTATGTCTAGCTAAAGGATTGTAAACACACCAATCAGCACTCTGTGTCTAGCTCAGGGTTTGTAAATACACCAATCAGTAATCTGTGTCTAGCTCAAGGTTTATAAATACACCAATTGGTACTTTGTATCTTGCTAACTCTGTGTCTAGCTAACCTAGTGGGGAATTGGAGAACTTTTCTGTCCAGCACTCTGTGTCTAGCTAAAGGATTGTAAATACACCAATCAGCACTATGTGTCTAGCTCAGGGTTTGTAAATACAACAATCAGTACTCTGTATCTAGCTAACCTAGTGGGAACTTGGAGAACTTTTAGGTCTAGCTACAGGATTGTAAATGCACTAATCAGCGCCCTGTCAAAACGGTCCAATCAGCTCTCTGTAAAGTGGATCAATCAGCTCTCTGTAAAATGGACCAATCAGCAGGATGTGGGTGGGGCCAGATAAGGGAATAAAAGCAGGCTGTGGGCGCTAGTAGCGGCAACGTGCTCGGATGGCGTTGCACCCGGGGAAAGTGTTGTTCTTTTGCTCTTTGCAATAAATCTTGTAACTGCTTACGCTTTGGGTTCACACCACCTTTAAGAGCTGCAACACTCACCAGGAAGGTCTGTAGCTTCACTCGTAACAGCGAGACCAGGAACCCACCAGAAGGAAGATGCTCCAGACACATCTGAACATCTGAAGGAACAAACTCCAGACACATCATCTTTAAGAAATGTAACACTCACTGTGAGGGTTCGCAGCTTCATTCTTGAAGTCAGTGAGACCAAGAACCCACCAATTCCGGACACAATACTATATTGTTGCTTGTCTGCTGCTGACAACACTCAAAGAAAGGGAGAATTTTGAGAAATATTTACCTAGCATAAACCATTAAATGAATCAAGAGAGTCTCGGGAATCAGATTCACAACAAGAAGAATCTGCTTTCCAGCAAGCAATTGATGAGCCTACCATGTGGTATTAAAAACACACATTTCTATTCATTTCAATATTGTATGTATCACTCCCCAATTCTTTTCTCTTAGAAAAGGTTTTACAAAACTAAGGCACGGTCTTGCAAACTTTCATTCTCAGCGTCACAAGAATATTCCAAAGTAAGAAATTTGGTTAGGATGCCATTTGTTTTCACACTTTCCTAATTAAAAACCTGTCCGTGTACTGCAGTTAAATTTAGACGACAAACACTAGTCAAGGGTATTTTAAAGTTTTAATTTTCCAGTTTGTGGCTTTTGAATTTGGGTCTTGATACACGCAAAAGTTCTTGGGAGGCTCTATGGTATACAATTTCAGAACATTTTTCTTTACTGAATTAGGGAAGAAAAAAACAGGCAGCAGCAGTTTCTGCTTCTTGTGCAGTAACAAGTTATTGTTGCAAGTCTTTTTATTCCTAAATCTTCTGGTACAGAGATTTCATAAGGAACAAAAATGAATCAAAATTGGCAGAACACAAAGTACATAGTCATGGAACCTAGGCAGCTCCAGAGGCACGTGGCACTTCACGAAAAAATTAAGAGTTTCGACATTCCACATTGCTGCTGCTCTGAGGAGAAAAGCTCAAAGCTTTCAAAGGAATCGCTTCAAGCTGAAACCAGGTGACAAACCTTTGCATCTGAAGATACATAAGTAGAAACAAATGTGGTTTTCCCTAAAGCTATTACGTAAATTTGGAATCTAATAGCTGGCAGTTTAAAGTCAAAAAGAATAATTAACTTGTTACTGGCAGAGATTCACTTTCCTGAGGTTTTTTATCTCTTTGCCTAAGACTTTGTGGCACTTTATTAATAAGTTTATTTAATAAGTTTTTACAACCAATAAGAGTAAGGAGCAGGTATTTATTGGCTGGGAGCGGTGGCTCAGGCCTGTAATCCCAGCACTTTGGGAGGCGAGGAGGGTGAATCACCTGAGCTTAGGGGTTTGAGACCTGCCTGGCCAACATGGCGAAACCCTGTCTCTACTAAAAATACAAAAATTAGCCGGATATGGTGGCGTGTGCCTGTAGTCCCAGCTACTAGGGAGGCTGAGGCACAGGAGAATTGCTTGAACCCGGGAGACGGGGGTTGCAGTAAGCTGGGATTGTGCTATTGCACTCCAGCCTGGGCCACAAGAGTGACACTCCGCCTCAAAAGTAATAATAAAAACAGTAATTCCACTTCTCAAACTCCTACTCTACTTTTTATTTATCACACAAAAGTTAATGTAAAATTCCCCTAAAACATGTTACTGAGTTTTGATAATTAAGTATTGTCTTAAATGTGATGAGTTTATCCACAATCCTTCTGTCTATTATAGAATTTTCTTTAAAGATTTTATTTTTCAGAATTTCTTAATATAGCATATATGGCAATAACATGTGATATTTAAAATTTGGAAAGAAAGCTAAGTCCCAGAAAGAGTCTCATGTATGTCACCCTACCAAAGGAATTGGATCAATTAACTATTAAGAAACAAAGAAGGCAGAAAATTTTTTTCTAAGGCTTACAATGATTACTATATCTGATTAATTAAATGTGGTGAGTATATGAAATGAATGATTGGCCAAATCTCAAAATGATCTGAGAAATCCAATTCCTTCCAGCACATTTACTTGTTAGCTCAGGAATTTTAAAAGTAAAGCATCTAGTATTCCTTTTATCACTTTTGTATTCTCATTCTAGAATTACAAACAACAATACCAAGGTAGACAGATGCAGCAATTTGTCCAAACCTAAAAATCCAGAAAGACATAATAAGCCTAAGATTCAAAATATCTGTCTCCCCAGGCCACCCTGGCATTCAACTCTGTGACTGTCACTTCCTCTTACAGGCCACATGGAAGAATCTCCCGTCTTCTAAGCATGTCTCTAGAGATGCCACAGTTTCTCTTCCCCTCATCTCTGATGCCATCCCCAATGACTCCATGGTGCAGGAGAGAAATGTGAATCACCCAACAGGCTCCTGAATAGAAACCAAAGTGCTAGAAACCACAAGGAGACAGGCAGCCAAACTGGAAGGAGTATCGGTTGGGAGAAGTATCAGAGGGCAGTCATCACGTGTTTTGTCTCTAGGGCTCATTCTTTCACCTCTTGATTTTTGTGTTATCAATTCTCTTAGGATATTAGTATCACGGAAAGAGTTGGTAGGCTCGCTCTTTGGTTTCAACTCTGGCACAGATTAACTGACTAAGAAACCAATTTGCCTTTCTTACTTTCCTTTTCCATAGACTGCATTGATAAAAATCACTGTTCACTCGGCCTCACTGGATTTGCAAGCATGTACAATAAGCTTATGCAAAACTTCAAGTATTTTGTAAGTGGAAAGTCTTGGTAGAAGTTCTTAACTTGAGAGCTGAAGCCCATTACTATTCAGGGCATTTCTCTCTACTAGGCAAGGTTGTTGAAAGAAACAAATTCAAGGTCAGAGGGTCACTAAATAAAATAGCATCAAAACAAATTGGGGAAAGATGGTCACAAAGTGCTCGAAACGATCCATCTTACTTAGGAGGAGTGTTTCTAATTAACTCAAGAATAGGTAATGAGTTTCCAGAATTAAAGTATTCTGTTTCTGAACACTAGTGAATATGAACTACCAAATACTTGTCCTTTGGCTTTCTTTTCTGTACATTTCATATAGATCACTAACCTCCTGGTAGCAAATTGCCAATCAGATCCTCTGATTTTTATTACCTAAGATCCACTTACTACCAGTTACTACTAGTACTACTTATCACATACTTAATACTAGTCATGTAGCCCAATACAGTATCTTGTAGAAAACAGTTTTTGTGTATTTGTTGAAGTGTAGCCCTTCTATACCTGAAAATATATTCTGATCTATTAAATAGAGACTTGAAATATATTACCACCTACACTATCTAGAAGGATGAATTCCATTCTGCAAAAGGATAACTTCATTCATTATTATCTCCAGTTTCAGAGTCACCTTTTCCTGACCTTGTCCCCACTTTGCAGTGTCTACATGTATTAATTATGAAGGATAAAGAAAGTCTTCTTTCTTCAGACCAATTGAAATATCTGAATTGTTGAGACTCCTACGACTTTTGCTACTACACAGGACAAAGAAGTACATGACAGAGGCTGTTAATAAACCCATGTGAGTGAGGCAGAGCCCCATATCCTCAAATACAGGAAATGTAAAAGGCCTACAAAAATTGAGATGCACATTAATTGGTAAACTACCAAATTGCTATAGACTGGAATATTTATGTCCTACCCAAATTCACATATTGACACCTAATTCCCAATGTAATAGTGTTTGGATGTGGGACCTTTAAGAGATGATTAGATCATGAGGGTGGAGACTTCATGAATGGGATTAGTACCCCTAATAAAAAAAAAAAAAGTACCCAGAGAGCTCCCTTACCTCCACTACCATGTGAAGACACAGGAAGATGCTATTTATGAACCTGGAAGCAGGCCCTCACCAGACACCAAATCTGCCATTGCCTTGAACTTTCCAGCCTCCAGAACTGTGCAAAAAAAATTTTCATTGTTTACAAGTCACACAGTTTATGATATTCTCTTATAGTAGCCCATTCTGACTAAAGCACAAATGTGCTGGCAGTTAAGTCTTCTTGCAGATCAAAAAGCCTGCATGGCTGTGGGCATGGTCACCTTACTGGCAGCACTCTTGGCACCATCATGCTATTGGCAAGTTATTCTACAATCCACACCCAGTACCTGCTCTCTGCCTTATCTCTCCATTAGGGGTACTTCCTGGGATATGGAGGGGACAGAAAAGAGGAGAAAGGCACTCAGTCACAGGAAAATTCCTGGAGGCTCCCTAATACTCTGTGTATTCGCATGGAACTGGAGAAATAGTATCATTATGCTGCACTTTTGAGCACTTCTCTTTGGGGGTGATATGCTGTTTCTTCTTGGTTCCTTGCTGCTTATGTAATACAATTGTTAAAGCCCAGTTGAAATCTTACCTCCTCCCTGAATGCTTCTCTACCCATTCTATACAATTCTAATTGGACTCTTCTATCAAATCCTGCAGCATATGTCCCCATATTCTAATTTAGGTCATAATTTCACTATCTTGAAACTTTCTCAATTTATATGTATCCCCAACTAGATCAAAATAATTTGAATGCAACATAACCTAATCTAGGTTCTCTCTACTGGAACACCATCAGCATTTCAGGCCAGATAATTCTTTGTTGTGGGGGTCTGTCCTGTGCATTGTAGGATATTTAGGAGCATTCTTGGCCTATACTGACTAGATGCCAGTAGCACCCTGAGTAGTGGCAATAAAAAATGTCTCCAGACATTGCTGAATATCCCCTGTAATTCAAAAACCAAGTAATTGAAAAGACAAAATTTTCCTTGGTTGAAAACTACTGATCTACCCTGATGTTGAAATATTTTTTATGTTATTAAAACATAAATTTAGGTGTAACACTTGATTTTTATTAACTCTAATTTCCATACTAAAATAGTACAGGTTGACCATCTGCACGTATCTGAAGATGACTACGCCTTTAGGGGCCTGGAGCCTCTGTGACGAACACCAGAAGGCTGAGCCCAAATCCCTAAGAAATGTTCCAGTTCTTCCTTCTCTCAGTGAGAGAATCATAATGGTGAGGAATACCAGCCAGAGATGATAAATGCCCTCAGCATTCAAAGTGGATGCCTGATCAACTTGGCTAAAGTTGCTTTGGCTTAAAAAGTCAGATAGATAAAGCCTTCGGAACTGTTGGTGACAAAAGCCTCTCCAGGATGGTATTTAATATACTGCTGGCTCCAGGGTGTTCTACTCCGTAAGTGCTCCGAGCTCAGCTCGGGCTGCTGTGTTGTAGACATCTCTCTCCTACCCCCTACACACTCTACTTCAGAGTACAAGTTGGCCTCTGTCATCAGTGATACAAGAATCTATTGTGACCTGGAGCTTAAGATGGGGTAGTCCTCAGTCGGTGGTTTTGGCTGCCTGGCTCAGGTGGCTCAGCCCTCCAGTTATACATTCCAGAATTAAATCCCCACAAAACCCAATACCAACTTAAATGGTGTGTCAGTCACTGATGACCTGGCTAATGGATGAGTTTTTAATATCTTTTTTCTCTTTTATGAAAAGACAATGACATTATCAAAAAGTAAATGCACAAAACATGAGAAGAGGAGCAGAAAAGATATCTATCGGATACTAAGCTTAATACCTGGGTGATGAAATAATATGTACAACAAACCCCCATGACACACATTTACCTCTGTAACAAACCTTCATGTGTACCCCCAAACCTAAAATAAAAGTTTAAAAAAGAATGTGTGCTCTATATTATTACCCAGCACTCAACATTCATGTGGACATCTATTTTAACATAACAACAATAATTTGAAAGGAAAAATAATGTATCATAAAGCAAATTTTCATTGATGGGAATTATATGTAGAAGCTCTGGCCTTTCTTTTCTAGCATGCTTTAAAGGCTAGCTTTCCTCCTGTTACTTAATTTAACAAATAAGATAAAATGGTGGTTTAAATTATGTGTCTTGTGGAGTGATTTCGTTGGCAAAGTCAGAGTGTGTGCATTCCTTAGGAAATAATTACCCTGAAAACAACAAGCACTTACTCGGCTTCTTTTACAGAGACTCACAAGATGCTTTACAATTAAAACACAGCAAACCGACCTACTTTCTTAAGGGTGTTCAGGAATAGGAATGAACAGATATGTCTTTAGTTTTAAGTCCAGACAGAAGAGTACTATGAATAGAATCTGCAAAGAAATTCTGGGACTCCAAGAGCCTGGAGCTCATGAGTGGGATAAAGCAAATAGCCTGCTGATTCTGACCTTAATGATCAACTATAGTTAGGAAAAAAAACAGTGCTGAGGAATTTGAGAAAACCACAAGGTAGGATGTTCATTCTCACCTTCCTCTACCCTCTTCTTGTAAAACAGGTCATAACACCTAGGAAGGTTTTTCTGACCTTCCCCTAAAACAAATCATAAGATCCTCTTGTGAGAAATGCTCTCCCTATATCCAGAGGAAAGGAACATCCTTATATTTGAAGATGAAGGGACACAGAGGAATCTGAACAAACAGGCTTTTCTAAATTTCCCCTAGTTTCCATTAGATTATATCCCCTTTATCCTATCATATTTCTCCACGGTGGCCCACTCTTCAAACCTTCAGTAAAATGCAGTCATGTTTAATTGTTGCTTTGAGTCTTTATTTCCTTATGAAGTCTCCTGTATCACATACAAATTTGTATCTTATATACAAATTAAATAAATCTGTACGCTATTCTCTTGCCAATCTGTCTTTTGTTATAGGGGCCTCAGCTATGAACCTAGGAGAGGTGAAGGAAAGATGTTTATCCTCTCCTACACTGGCACTCATTTACCTTGAAGGAAAATTGCCTATACAAGTTTTAGAGCAGTTCATGTCAGTTACACGTTCATGCCACATCCCCTGTGCTAATAGAAAGTGATTAGAAGTAGTATGGCTCGGTTGAAAAGAAGCACTTTTTAAATCTTGGGACTCTTGTGTTAAGGTGCACCATAAGTCCATCCCAGCCAGCAGGAAGGAATGTTGAAGGGAAGAGTTTAGACTATTTTATAATCACTCAGGTTTAGAGGGGAAGCAAAAGTTATTTGGCCATTTCATAAATATTTTATTATTTGGAAACTTTATGGGCAAAATACAAGCAACATGATCTTACTTGAACAGAAGGGTCAATAACCAACCTTTGAGGTCTTCATTGTGAAGAGTAAAAGGACACAGGTTTATGGGCCTTCTATTTAGTTAATAGGTATCAACAAAGATGATTACTTTTCATATACTGTAACTTTGTTTACATAAGACATGAAATGTGTTACCATTTATAGAGTTTATGTGTGCTGTGCTAAGGGCTTTAAGTATATTAATACTAGGAGCTGTATTAAAAGAGGTCTCGCTAGAGTTCTCAGGTAAAGTACAGAATGGCCAGTTAGATTTGAATTTCAAAGGAACATTCAATACTTTTTATGTAAGTATATCCCAAGTTTTGTCTGAAACATATTGAAAAAAATCCATTGTTTATCTGAAACTCAAACTTAACTGGGTATTCTATATTCTTATTTGCTAAATCTAACAACCCTAAATCTTAGCCCTTATAGGTTAAACTCAAAATATGGAAGACTTGGGTTCATAGTCATTTAGAGACAGAAACCAGACTTTCTAAGTACACAAATAATGGATCCATTGCTCAGCCACATTAACCAAGTACATAAAGGTCTATTTACTTACAGTTAAAAAAAACCCCAACAGGTTGCTAAAGGCCCAGGTTAGCATGATAGACCCACACAATCTCTGTAAGCACATCTACATCATACTGAGATCAGGTAAAATTGGTTTTCAAGCACAAGAAGCTCATTGGAATGTGTGAATGTTTTATGTTTTAAGAGTAAAACAGGCTAAAGTATTAATCCCACAGTTGGAAACTTGGCAATGGGAACTTAATATTTAAAAAAAATCTACCGGCTGAAATTTCCGGTTTCCCAAAAGTACCCAGATGGGTTCTGCTAATATTTGTCTCTGTGACTCCTTTTCCTAAGCTCCCATGGGCTGTCCAACCCCCTACCTTGGAGTGACACATCCTTCCGTTAGCTGTATTAATAGCTCCAGTCGTATTACGTCAACTCCTGCTGCTAGAAGAGACTGTTTTTATCCATTATGTGATGATTTTAAAGTTTAACTCTCAAAAGGCAATCATATTTCTTTCACTTCCAAATTCTTAAAGAACATTTCACTGTACTCCTCATGTATTTACTGTACTGACTAGAGAGGTAGATTTGCTATAATACTATTTTCTCTAAATAAGGGAAATGCTGATCATCTTTTGTTTCAAGCCAAGTGTTTATCTGTATCTCATTTAATGCTCACTAGTATAGAGTAGCAGAACAGTATCCAAATATAGATCTGTCTTGGAATCTACTATGTCACTATAGCACTAGTTTCCACTTCTAAGTAAAATGTTTACTATGGATTATCATGTGAAAGACAAAAAAAAAAAAAAAAAAAGATAAAACAAAGCTGGATGAATTTAGCTTCTCCTGTGGCTGAACTATTCTAGGAGATATAAATAAACCATGGCTGGTGACCACTATGATACTATAAAGAAATGAGCGCCAGCTTTGGAGTACTAAAGATCTCGATTAGAATCATACCTCCATCAGTGGGGTGAGGGTAGTAGTCAAAGAGATCAATTTGGACATTGTTATGGGCTGAATTGTGTCCCCCAACAAAATGCATAATTTGACATCCTAACTCTTAGTACTTCAGAATGTGACTGTGGAGATACAGTCTTTAAAAAGGTAATTAAGTTAAAATGAAATTATTCATGTGGGCTCTAATCTAATATGACTGATGTCCTTTCAAGAAGAGGAAATTAGGACAGCCAACTGAAAACCCAAGGAAGGCCCCAGAAGAAATAAACCCTGCCAACACCTTGATCTCAAACTTCTGAACTTTAGAACTGTGAGAAAATAACCCACTCAGTCTGTGGTACTTTTTTATGGCAGCCGTAGCAAACATATTTCTTAACAGCTTAGATCTTAGTTTTTTTATTTTTTTATTTTTTTAAAGGCATAATCCCCATGGGTTTGATGTGATCATTAAATAACTAAGTGCCTAGCATGATGCTTTGAAAAACGAATTTGCTCAAGGAATATAAAAACTACATTTTTCACTTAAGCTCACAACATGAACTAGCATATTTATTAATTATCCTTGGCAAGTTCATTAGGGATCCGTTAGGTGCTAATACACAAATCAATATCACATTCCCAGTGTTTTTCTTCTGATGGAAGATGGGAGGGCAGTATTTGTTATCCCCAATGAGTGCTTTATACACTGTGTTTTCTTGATTCTGCAATGCATAGTTTAAAGCACCCTTTTTATTTTAGAACAGTTTTAGATTTGCAGAAAAACTGCAAAGATAGTGGAGAGTTCCCATCTCCCCCAAACCCCATTTTGCCTATTATTAACAGCTTACATTAGCGTGGTACATTTATTACAATTAATAATTAACAATGATACATTATTGACTAAAATTCATACTTTATTCAGATTTCCTCACTATGTACCTAACGTGATTTTTCTCCTCCACAATCCCATACAGCATACCATATTACATTTAGTGATTCTGTATCCTTAGGCTCTTCTTGACTGTTAGTTTCTCAGGCTTTCCTTGTCTTTGATGGCCTTGAGAGTTTTGAGGAGTACAGGTCAGGTATATTGTAAGATGCCCTTCTATTGGGATTTGCTGCTGTTTTCTTAATGAAACTGAAGTTATGGCTTTGGAGAAGGAAGACCACAGTGGTAAAGTGTCATTTTCATCACATCATATTAAGGGTATGTACTATCAACATGACATATCACTGTTGATGCTGGCTTCAATTACCTGGCTGAGGTAGTGTTTGTCAAGTTTCTCTACCACAAAGTTTTTTACTCCTTTCTATGCAGTACTTCTTAGAAGCAAGTCCCTATGTACACTCCACACTTAAGAAGTAGAGAGAGGCTGAAGCGAGTGGATCACTTGTGGCCAGGAGTTCAAGACCAGCCTGGCCAACACAGTGAAACTCTGTCTCTACTAAAAATACAAAAATTAGTCAGGCGTGGTGCAGCACACCTGTAATTCCAGCTACTTGGGAGGCCAAGGCAGGAGAATCGTTTGAACCCAGGAGGCAGAGGCTGCAGTGAGCTGAGATCATGCCACTGCACTCAAGCAGCCTGGGTAACAAAGTGAGACTTGGTCTAAAACAAACAAACAAACAAACCAAAAACAGTAGAGAGTTATACCTCCTTGACGGCAGAGTATCCACATACATTACTCGGAATGCAGATTTCTCTATTCTCCCCCATTTATTTATTCAATCATTTGTATAAGTATGGACTTATGGATATATTTTATACTTTGGGCTATGATACAGTATTATTAGGTTGGTGCAAAAGTTATTGCTTTCACCATTGAAAGTAATGGCAAAATTGCAATAACTTTTGCACTAACATAATACATTATTTTGTTGCTCAAATTGTTCTGGTTTTGACCGTTGTTTTCTTTTTTCCTGGTCAGTATTTCTTTATCTCCAATTAGTGCTTTGCATACTGTATTTTGTTCATTCTATGATACACATTTTTGATGTCTGAAATTTGTATAACTAATAACATCCTATAATCATAATTGGTAGTGACTTTTTGCTCCTTAGTCACATGTAAAATAATAGTGTGCCTTTCAATAAATGGCATCTTAGATTCAGTGAAACTCAGAAATTGCTAAACAATAAGAAATACTTTCCTAGGATAGTGTATTCAATTCTTAGCACCCTTGCCCTGTTAAGCTTTGACATTTTATAGAGAACATTTTCTTCAGAGATTGTTTTTGTTTGATCTTTTTGACTTACTATAGACATGTTGCTTTTTCTCTCTGTTGATCATTTGAACACAGGTACATTGATCTACTGAAACAAAGAATTTATGTTCAGGAATAAGAATATAGCAATGGTCATTGCCTTACTCTGTTGGCTAATTCTGAGATTTAGGTGCTCTTATCTTCCTACTGGCATCCATTTAAGACCGTCCATTGACAGGCAAACTGTGTATGATTGGAACAATAATAAGTAGGACATATTTTATAATTCTAGTCTCTTTCATTTTAGTAATAATTTCAGTGTGGATAGAGGGGTTTCAATTTGCTTATTACAGGATTTTATTTCATATCACTTACAAATGTGAAGATGTATCATTATACCTGGCTTGATAGCTGAACTCAATTATTTTGAATCCCTTTTTTCATTTATTAATACAGTTATTGAGCACCATTTATATGTCCAGTTCTATGCTCCTAGGTTTGTGGGTTTGCCCTTTAAGCAGCAAATATAAACTTCACTAGTATTTAGAGATTGCCTGAGGAACATTCATTTAATGACACTTCATAACAAGCACAACATATTTTAAATATGTTCTCTCTGAAAATTGTAGAAAATATCAAATGGGTAAATTTTTGAATAACCAATTTTAGCCTTTCTTAAATAGCTTCCAAGCAGAAAGTTTTCCAAGATCAAGTAAACTGAATTCTGCAATAACAGCCTTGTCAGTAACTCTATGAAGTAAAATATCAATCTTCACATCATATATAGGAAATTGAGGCTCAGAGATACTAAGTATGACTTAGTGACAAACCAGTAATCAATATGTCCAGCACTGATACACTAAAAAAACCCTCATTTTGGGAGGCTGAGCTGGGCGGATCACCTGAGGTCAGGAGTTCAAGACTAGCCTGGCCAACACAGTGAAACCTCGTCCCTACTAAACTAAAAAAATTAACCAAGTGTGATGTCATGTGCCTGTAGTCCCAGATACTCAGGAGGCCGAGGGAGGAAAATCCCTTGAACCCAGGAGATGGATGTTGCAGTGATCCAAGATTGTGCCACTGCACTCCAGACTGGAGGACAGAGTGAGACTCTGTCTCAAAAAAAAAAAAAAAAAAAAAAAAACAAAAACTACTCATAAACTAGGCCATAGGCCATATGTTGATACGCTATTTATTCACCAAAAATGTTAAGGTAGCGGTAACTTAGCATATAAGCAAATAAATTATAAAGTAGTTCTGATGTTTTTATAATGTCAAAGAGGGTGTATTCTTTTCCATAGTATTAATGCTTGTCATCAAACACATTTAGACACTCTTCTGATGAAATCTAGTAGCTACTGAAGGGTTGTTCTTCAAGCATGCATGACAAAAGTGTACAAAAATTGAAATCTTTATGAAAAAAGACACCATGAACATTTAATTATATGATGCTTTTGCAAAAATATAATCTGATAAATGAAAACAAAATTTAATCTTCTGTAATGGTTAGATCTTTTCATTGAGCAACAAAAGACATTTTTAGTACTTAAATAGTATATTAAATTTGCAAAGCACTTTATATTCATTAATTATTCCTCCAAAAACCCAACAAGAGAGATGGTTTGGGCAATTTTCAATAATGTTAGTTGTTTCCAAATATACAGAAAAGAAGTATAGATCAAAGTAATTTGGCTAATGCAAGGACTAATGAGAGCTGCAAAATACACACCTGAAAGGAGAACAGTCTCTTATTATTATCAATTTTTCTTCCATGTTAGAGTCTCCCATATGGAACACTGCAGAATATATTTCTACCAGAAGTCTTTTTGCATATTATGTTTCTCAGTTACAATAAAATATATGAAAATGTCAGTCAACTTCATGCCTTCAAAAAATTAACTAATTATTCTACAGAGTATGTATGATACCAAATTGACAGAGGTAGAAATCAGTGTTACCCAAAGAGTGTACCAGGAGTCTAGGTTATTTTCTTTTAACAATCTTAGCTAGCCCCTAATGATTTTTGTTGGCCCAGTTGCATTTTGTATGTGATACAGATTTAGATCAATGTTACTCTACTACTGTATACAAGGTCCAAAGATATTTATTATGTTTATACCTGGCAAATTCTATTGTGTGCATGCAGTAGTGATTGATAGAATCCCACAGAATAAAGAGACAAATTTTAATCTGTAGGAGATTTTAAAAGCCAAGAATTAGTAAGAGTTTACCTCTTTATTGATGTAGGTCTCAAATCAGTTTTTATTCCACTTATTAAGGAAATCCTAAAAATTGAAAATATACCTGAGACAGTTTTTCTAAATAATATATACTTCTAGAGAAAATTCTGGGTTATTCAGCACAATATTTATACATAACCTCCACTCTCTGTGTATTTAAGATAGTTCATTTTGAAACTGCTCTAATAAGTATTTTCGTAATAAAGAACAAGTTATTATTAAATGTGAAGGCATGTTGTCTGTGAATATTTGTATTATTGTCTTTGGAGATTAGTGAAAATTAGTGAAATGGAGATTAGTGAAAATTAGTGAAAAGTACAGAATTCTGTACATAGATTATAATTTTCTTGATACAGAAAGCTAATACTCTTTTAGGAAAAAACAAATCCTATTTTACCACAATCATTATTAACTAATAGATTTCCTCTCTGGATGAGCCACTAGAGGCATTTGTGAGGAATTTTTAAACTACCCTATTCCTAGGAATCACCTAAAATGCTAGTTTAAAAAATCGGATTCAAAAGAAAAATGGTATAGCCACTTTGGAAAACAATTTGGCAGCTTCTCATAAAGTTAGACATAAACTTTTTGTATGACCCAGCAAACCCACTCAAGGGTATTTACCCTGGAGAAATGAAAATGTATATTCTCAAAAAACCTGTACAGAAGTGTATATAGCAGCTTTATTCATAATTGTGCTGTAATGGATAAATGGATCAACCACCCCTGCTCCATCGCCACAGTGGAGTGCTCCTCAGCAACCAAGGGAGAGGCACCATGGATACATGCAACAGCTTGGATAAATCTCAAAGGCATCACGAGGAGATGGAGCCAGTTCCGAAATGTAAGATGTTATATGTTTCTATTTACTTGTATTCTTGACAAAAACCACAGTAATGGAGAACAGAGCAGTGGTTGTAGGGGTTAGTTATAGAGATGTAATCACAAAGGGATAACATAGGAACCTTTCGGGGAATGAGGAAACAGTTTTGCATCCTGATTATGGTGGTGGTTCCATGAATCTGTGCATGTATTAAGTCTCTTAGAACTTTATACCCCCCAAATCAATGTTACTACATATTAACAAATAAAATTCAAGGTTCTCGCTCTCAAAGTATTTGACTCAGTCGGCCTGAAGCAGAGCTTAGGAATCTGAATTTTAACAACGTAATCACAGGTGCATGTTCAAGTAGTTCTGGCAAAGGTGATTCAGACTTTAAAAAACATCATTTTAGGAGAAAACGCACTGGACTTAACGTTAGAAGATTAGAGTATAGTATCCTGCCAATTAATAGCTGTGTGACTTTGGGTACTATTATAACTTGAATTGTGACCCCCTCCCAAATATGTCCTAAACTCCAGTAACTCAGAACATGATCTTATTTGGAGGCTGGGTCGTTACAGAGGTAATCAAGTTAAAATAACGTCATTAGTTTGAGCCTTCCTCCAGTATAAGCAATGTTCTTTAAAAAAAAAGAAAAAATGAAAATTTGGACACAGAGACATGCACACAGGAAGAATACGTGAATATTACAGCTGAGATTGGGTTGAAGCATCTACAAGCCAAAGAATGCCAAAGATTGCTAGCAAACTGCCAGAAGCTGGGGAAGAGGCATAGAACAGATTCTGTCTCACAGCTCACAGAGAGAACCAGCCCTGCATAGACCTTAATTTCAGAGTTCTAGACTCCAGAACTGTAAGACGATAAGTTATTCTGTTGTTTAAACCAACCAGTTTGCAAGACTTTAATATGGCAGCCCTAGGACACATTAAAGGCACTTCACTTAAACTCTCTGACCTTGAGTCTCATTTATAAAAATGAAAATAACAACCTTCTTATTGATCTCCTCAGGAATTACTGAAACTGAGTGAGATAATACCTGTGCATCAGTTAAGAACTCAGTTGGGAAATCACAAATACCAATGATTTAAGCACTACAAGAACTTGTTTCTTTCTTTAAGAAAAAAATACACTGAGTAGGCAGGTACAGATTTGTGTGGTGGTTTGATATTATCAGGGGCTAAGGCTGCTCCTAGTTTTTTATTCCTTCATCCTTACCTTATGAACCTTGTTCTCACCCTGGCAATATGGATGCTAAGTTCCGGAAAATACATCATAGTCCCTTGCAAAAGGAGAAGGGCAAATAGCAAAAGGAACAAGAGTAAAAAAAGAAAACAAGTAAAATCCCTGTCTTTTAAAAACTTCTGAAGTCCCACTCAGTAACTTCCAATTACATCAATTCTGTTTTATTGGCTGGTACTTGCTGACTTATCTTCAAGGGAGTCTGGGTAGTTCGTTATAGCTGATAAAACTGAAACCTCCCCCATTCCCAGGTTTTAGCTTTTTTAGTAAAGAAAGAGAGACTGCATATCAGAGGAGAAAAGTATATAAAAGCATTCTGCAAATTATTTCACATTCCTCAGTTAGAATACAGTATTATTATTTCTTTCAATATGTGCCTTTAAAAACACACCTGTAGGCTAGGCATAGTGGTGCATGCCTATAGTCGCAAGAGGCTGAAGTGAGAAAATCGTTTGAGCCCAGAGGTGGCTGAGTGAGAGTCCACTGAGTGGGTTCAGAGGCTGCCGTGAGCCATGATTGCACTTTTGCACTTCAGCCTGGGTGACAGAGCAATGCTCTGTCTCAAAAACAAACACATGAAAACCCTCTAATTACAATGGGAAAAAAATCACATTTGAGGACATGTTGTTTTCAATGTCAAATGCTATACTTACCCTCTAAACAAGTCATTCTCAAATTTTTTCTCTTCAGGACCCTCTCATACTTTTAACACTGTTAAAGAACCCAAAGAGTTTTTGTTTAAATATATTCTATTTCTTGATATATGTACCATTTTAGAGATTAGATTATTAAATATGAATATGTACCGTAGTAGACATTAAAAGTGAGTGGTTTTGCATACAGATTTCTTAATTCATTTAAAAACAATAAACCCATTACATATTAACATAAATTTCTTATTTTTATGAAAATTAACTAAATTTTCAAAAAAAGCAAGTGAGAAGAGTGGTGTTGTTTTACATTTTTGCTAATCTCTTTCATGCCTGGCTTAATAGAAGACAGCTGGATTCTCATAACTAATCCTAAATTAAATCTAATGTGGTATGTTTTTTGGTTAAAGTACATGAAGAAAATCTGACTTCACAGAGATACGTAGTCAAAAAAAGGAAAAGAATTTTAAGAGCCTTTTCAAATAATCATGGATATCCTTCATTAATACTACATCAAAACTTAATAGGTAGTAATTTCTTAAAGATTACTTGCAATGTGGACTCTAAAATCATCACGATCACCTTTCACACTCTATTACATTAAAATTGAGCAGTCTACCTTTCCCTCGGAATGGATCTTTTACTCATGTGTGATTTTAATTTCATTGAATCCTGAAAAGGTCTCAGAAATGCGCAGGGGTCCACAGACTTTGAAAATGATTGCTTTAAATAAATCATGAAGATTATTCACTTTGAAGTTGGGTTGTTCTAATTCTGCAATTAATAGAGTTTTAGGCATGGGAAAAGTTTAAATTGGCCAACCAGAATTCTCATTTTATAGATAAAAATACAGGAATCAAGAGGCTTTATCCTGATTACAATGGCAGTTTATTAATTCATTCAAGTATTTACCAAGCACCATTATGTGCAGAGCTAGAAACAGAAACCAACTCCTCACCAATGTTCTTTCTATTAATACATATTGCATATGCTCTGCTTTCCTTTATAACTGAGGGGCCTCAGATCTAATGTTTGTATTTATTAGTTTTTTTCCACTTTCCTTCCTTGTGCTTGAGTTTTTATGACAAAGACAGACAAATTGGTGCCTTATGACAAAATGCAACTTACAACATTTCTTGTTCTTAAATCCCCAGTAGTAATTTTGCATGTAATAGGGACATTTTTGTGAAATTGAATGTTAGGACTTGAAAGACTATGGCAGGTATATATTTCTTATTGAATCCCATATACTCCTCTTAATATCCCAGCTACCGTGAAGTTAGGGTTGCTCTTAATAAATGAGGCAGACATGACCCATGCCACTTCAAGACCAATGCATTTAAAAGCTGGTGCACTAGAATAATCTCACTCTCTTTTCTCTTGCCTAGACAGACATGGAGGTCTTGAAACGAGATGTTAAGCCACAGTTTGGAAAACAAAATCTGGATTTTTTAACTTACTACATACAGGAACCTGATTTAGAAATAGTATAGACTTTGAATGATAAATAACTTTTGTTGTATTTAGCCACTGATAATTTATTTATTACTATAACATAGCCCAGCCTTTCCTGACAAAGGCAGAACTAAGAAGATTAATTCAACGTGATTAGAAATAATAAAATGTATTGTTTAATTAAATGTTTTGAGCCTGATAACAGTTCTAATTCTCAATGTAGCTGTTTTCTGTTTTCTTCTGGGGGAAGAAGGTAGAAGGTAAAGAAGATGAATTAAAAATCAGGAGATTGTACTTTCTACAATGAATGAGGTGAAGCAATAATAACTCCTACATAGTCTTAAAAATAAACAGGAAATTAACCAAAAGCAGGTAGGTTCATAAAAACACAGATTGAACTTAAACTCGGACTTGATCTTTTAATAGTATAAGAATTCTAAATTCTCATTAACTGACTCAAATTCATGATAAGGATGAGATATTAACTAACCATATTACAAGCAAAACAAAACAAACAATAAGCAAAGTCTGCTGGCTAGAGTCAGAGCCATAGCTTCCCTATGAAATTTTGTCTCTCATCATCTGACAAAGGAAGAAATATGTGTTCTTTTGTGAAAGAGGAATTTGTGTTATTTAGGCTTTGAACTCTAGCCGAATATGTCCCTTCAACAAGCAGGAGGGTAACCCATGTTCACTGAATGAATGTTTTTACTCGAGAGCATCCTGAGGGTAATAAAGTCATACAGGCCTTCAACCTGAGTTACTAAAATGTGCTGTGTTTTGAGTCCTTCTATGTAAAATGTCAATAATAGTTTGTAATTCTAATTTTGTATATATTAGTTTTCTATTGCTCCCATAACAATTACCACAATCTTTGTAGCTTAAAAACACACATTTATGGCCGGGCATGGTGGCTCACACCTGTAATCCCAGCACTTTGAGAGGCTGAGGCAGGCAGATCATGAGGTCAGGAGATAGAGGCCATCCTGGCCAATGTGGTGAAAGCCTGTCCCTACTAAAAATAAAAAATTAAAAAATAGCTGGGTGTAGTGGTGCATGCCTATAATCCCAGCAACTCGGGAGGGTGAGATGAGAATCACTTGAACCTAGGAGGCAGAGGTTGCACTGAGCTGAGATCATGCCACTGCACTCCAGCCTGGCTACAGAGCAAGACTCTCTCTCAAAAAAAAAAAAAAAAAAAAAAAAAAAAAAAAATCATATGGTTCTATAGGTTAAAAGTCTAAATTCTAGGGCTAAATTCTAGGTATTAGTAGGCCTCATTCATTTTTGGAGGCTCTAGTGGAGAAGTTGTTGCCTTTTCTAGCTTCTTGAAGCTACTCATATTCCTCAGACCATGGTTCCCTCTCTCCATCTTCAGAGCCAACAAGTTTGTATCTCTCCAACTCTTCCTATGTGGTCATGGCTCCCTCTGACTATAGAGGGAAGAGGTCCCCTGCTTTTAAAAATTCATGGGTTAAAATGAGTCCATCTGCGTACTTCAGAATATTCCCATTTCAAAGTCTTTAACTTTAATCACATCTGCACAGTTCTTTTTGTCATGTAGGGTAACATATTCACGTGTTCTAGGGATAAGGACTTGGACATCCAAGGGGTAAGAAGAGGACATTCTGCCATCTATATTTTATAAAGAACTTGATCTCTAGAAGAAGCCTAGAACTCAGAGACCTCTCTATAGACATACCTCTTACTTCAGGCCAAATGTGGGCAAATATTTAACTTTTCTGGGCTTTGCCAGACAAACTATAGGTGATAATACCTTAGCTGGCTGAAGGTAGAAAAGTGGACAGCATGATTTCATGTGAGTTCCTTCTTGCTACAAAATCTGTAATGATATTATTTTGATATGAAAACTCAAGTCTATATTTGGGAGAATACAGAAGCTTAATCAAGTAGAATAATAATTTAACAAAAATGAATAAAAGGTAACATTTACCTATTTCCCTGTTAAGTTTCCCAGTGTCTCCTTCTTCTACTTGATTAAGCTTCTAAATTTCCCTCTACCAGCAATCTTACTTATCAAACTCAATCTTACCATGTTCATTTCACTTGGGGCAATATTCTACATCAGATGACAGGAGAAAGTGATAAATCAGACAAACGAACCAATTTAGGTAATAGTTTAACAAGCTTTTAATTGTGCCTTAATTATACAAATAGAGCCTCTCCAGGAGGAACCTGGATGGCAGGAATTCCAATAGAATGGCCATCACATCACTGATGGATTCCTCAAATCTCTCCCACAAGTTGCTGTGTGGAACTTGGCTGCAAGAGTGATCGGGAGTACAAATGTTAAAGTCAGACTTACGTTTAAATCCCTTCTCTTCTGCTTACAAGTTATATTTCAGACAAATTTCTTAACCTCTCTGAGCCTCAACTGCATTATCAATAATAATATCTAATTCACAGGGTTGTTATAAAGGTTAAGTGAGATAATGTATATAAAGTGGCTAGAATTATACCTGGCATAAAAGTACATTCCATAAATAACAACCATTGTAGATATTTTTGTTGCTCCTACTTTACTATATTGACCAGCCTTCCCAAAGACCTGATGCACTCAGGTCTCTCAATTCTTCCACATTCAATCACCAAGAATTCATTGAGCATCTATTTGCGCAAGGTGCTGGGGATGCAGAAGACAGCCACATTGATAAATTGCCTTACTTAGTGGAGCTTGCATTCTAATCAAGGGGAAATAGACAAAAACAAAACAATACAAATGAAAAATCAGGAACACACAAATAATGTTATTTCAGATTGTGACAAGTGTAGTGAAGGAGAGAAAGAGGGTAATGTGACCATGAGTAGTTGGGTAAGGTGGAGAGGAGATATGGGATGGTCAGGGAGAATGCAGCTTAGGATGTGACATTTCAGCTGCCACCCAAAAGATAGATCTGAGCCAGGAAAGTGAACAGCAAATGTAAACAAACCGAGACAGGACAGAGGATCATGTGTTGGAGAAACAGGAGTCTTGTAGGTAATGGTGAAAGTGGTAGGAAATGATGCTGAAGAATGGGGCGGGGGCCAGATTATTCAAGGTGTTAGGGCCTTGAGTAAACACTGAGGATTTTACTCTAAAAGTAATGACAAAACATCAAACTATAATATTTAAGGATAACATGCCTTCATATGCAATTTTACCAAATGATAGAGGGAATAGATTTGAATGTAGAAGGAAGAGATGGGTTGACAAGAGTGGAGTCAGAGAGACTAGGAGGTTATTTCCGCATTCCTGAGGAAAGATTACAGAGGTTAAATATAGGATGACCTGTGTTTAATCTGTCAGGAGTGGATGACATATTAAAGATACATATTCATCACAGAACAGTAAGATTTGCATTATATTGGTAAGGTGAAGTAAAATTTATCCTAGAAAGAGAACCTTCAAGGATGTTTCATTGGGTTTTGGCTCAAATTTATGGGTGGAGGGCAGTGGCATTTACTTCATTAGAAAAGAAAGAATAGAAAAGGAATAGGGTTAGAAGGTGGTTGGAAAATAGGGACCCAGAGTTCCCTTTTGGACATATTTATGAGCTATTAGGCCTAATGACAACATGACAGGGGGTCAGTCATAGAAGATTTCTAAGTCGGTAAGAATGCCAATTAGTTCCCCCCAAGTCTGTGTGCCTTCCTTCATGTGTGCTAGTAGCTTCCTTGATATACCTGTCATGCATGCATCTCCCTGTCCTGATGATTGTGCTGGTTCCTCAGGCCCTACTGGTCTGTGAGTGAGCTCCTTGGGGATATCTTTGTATCTCTAGGTAAGACTCAATGCCTAGCCTAATAGCCCAAAATCATGCCCTCCAAAATAAATGAATGTATTGGTGCTTTGTACTTTAGCTTATCATTTCTAAGTCTAAGGATTCCATTCTCTATTAGGAAAGTGTCTTCTCTGAAGATAATGAGGGTCTGCTCCAATGTCTCTAATAAGTTATTTATTATTAATGGTTTCTATCCATTCATATATGCCCAATCAATTGTACCAGTAATTTTGTTAACAAATCAAACATTCTAATCTTTAATGGAATGGAAAATTGTTTTCCTGTGGCCCAGGAAGGAGATGATTAGGAATCCAGTGTAATGCAGGGAGAAGTTTCCAGAAATACAAATTTTCCACTTGGTTTACGCAACTGCACAGGATGTCATGTGTCTTCAGGCAGGGAAATATGGTATTTACAGAGAAGGGGCAGGAATGATCCATCTAGTGAACAGTCTTATAGTTTTCATGATACATTTCTCTGAACATGAATCAGAAGAAAGTCTGCTTGATATATGGAATTAATGGTAAAATCAGGGTAGAAAATTTTGACTACATGCACCTCCTTTTATGGAGATTCACAATAACTATTAAAGGCTCTAGGAAGTCTCAGCGACTCCTGTTTAATGCTGACTGGCACAGAATTTTCCACTTTTATTTGATCTCACAATACTTTTTATTTTCAATAACACTTTCAAAGTGCCTTAGAACTAGTGTTTTTGAAACATGCAGAGCTGACACAATCATGTCAGTGATTGATGAAAAGGCAGACCCAAGCCAAGAATGCATACACTTTAATGCAAGTAAAGTATATAATAGATATATCTGCAGAACAGGGACACAACAATGCTACCTCCACAGCTATACAAAAGGGCAAGAATTCCACCTGATGGGACTGAGCATTCCATGAAGCCCCTGAGAGCCCCTCAACTGTTCTGCATACTGGCTCCATACCTGCCTGTTCACCAGGTGAAGTACATTGCAGCTTATTCCTGAAAGTTCAGCACTCAGGTGTATTTCTCTTCTGCCATGCCTGAAGCCTGCACTTGCAATCCAGCCTCTGGTCTCAGATCAATATCTCACAGTATTAACTCAGCAGGCTCATCTTTCTTTGTCATTGTAAGACACATCTTATACCTCAGCCAGAGAAGAGCAAATGCTCCTTACTAATACTTCAATAACTACTTGAACTAGTCAATGAGAAGGTAGCATTATTCTAATTAAACAAATAAAAGTAGTCTACTTTCCGTTAAACCATTCGACATAATCCATGTTTTCATCTGTGAGAAACTGGGCTTCTACTAAATTGACTCCTATTGATATACATGATCTTCTCCAGCAGCTTATAGCATTTTACTCTTTTCAAGCATTATTATGGACTCATGACCTTTTCCAAACTCGATTGGTTCAAAATAATGGTATTGTTTTCCTTTAGACATTCAACTTATCAGTATTAGGAAACCAGCAATATTCACTTCCTTTTTTGCCTTTTCTGACACTGCTGAAGGGTCTTCCTCTGTCTCTCTGAAAGCTTCTTGCTTTCTGTTAAGATGTCACAGCTCATCTGGGCTTTGCTTGTCCCAAGACATAAAATTGGATTCTGAATCTGGATTTTTTTTTTCTAGTGGAGAATGATATTCTAGGCCAACATAATCAGCCAGCGGTGAATAAGTGTATGTGCCAATGATAAGTGGAGCAGGAACAGAGGAGCTATCAGCTCTCTCATAACAAAACGTATAAATAACCATTTTCTCAAAGGATAATGAGTCATGTTGATGCTTCCAATTAATATCTGTATTTTTCCAGGTTTTATATAGTCAATCCTTATTTTTTCCAGGTTTTATATATTCACAAAAGTATGTGTGACACATATGTAAGGTGTGATGAGTATGTCTATTTTAAGCAATAAAACACTCTAGAACCTTAAAATCTTGTGTGACCTTTCCTGACATCAGCCTACTCTCTCCCACAACATCTGAATGTCGTCTCTATCAAGAAGTTTGTGTTTATCATATCCTTACTTTTTTAAAATGGTTTTACCACATATCCCTAGCAATGTATCCCTAAACAGTACATTGTTTAGCTTTATCTATTTATGAACTCTATAGAATATATATTCTTCTGCAGCTTGATTTTTGCTCAGTATTGTTCATGAGATTTATCCACACTCACACTTGCAGCTGAAGGTCATTTTTCTTCACCACTATATAAATTTGTTATTGTTTGATGATACAATAGTTTATTTATTCCTTGGCAGAAGAAAATTTGGGTTGCTAACCAGTGTTTTATTCTTAAAAATGTTGTTATTAGGAGCGTTACTGTGCTTATCTCTGAGTATATATATCAAATAATTTATTTTAGGTATGTGTCTCAAAATAGAATTTCTCCAATGAAAATACATGCCCATTTTTACCTTCTTTTGATACAATTGAATGCTTTAGACTATGTTTTTAAATTTTACATTGTCACCAGCAAGGTATAAAGTGTCCACTTGCTTTCTATTTATGCTTGTTCATCTTAATCATTTGTGCTAACTCGATAAATGTGGTATGATATCTTGAAATTTTTGATATACACTTTCCTGAATATGGGTGCAATTGGGTATCTTTTCCTATGCTTATTAACCAGTTGGGTTTCCTCTTCTGTGAAGTCGTGGTTTCTCATAGGACCAGTGCTCCATCTGGTTCTTACTTCTATAGGAATGTCTTTGCTCTTCCATGTAAATGTGAGGCTCAGCTAGACAAGTTGCACTGCAATGGCTTGGGATTTTGAACAGAATCTAGCACTTCTCAACCTAAGAAGAATAGTTATATTTTATACAATGTGTCTTTTATCCATAAACATGTCTCCATTCCTCAGATCTTCCTCAATAACTTTCAATAAAATATGAAATTTATAATTTTCTCAATAAATGTCTTGAAAGTTTAAGTTGAATTATTTCGAGGCATTTAACATTCAGTTTTCATTGTGTTTTTATAAATCACATGTTTTTGTATTTATAAATGCAATTGTCTTAGATTCTATAACTAGAAACATTGTTAAGTCATCTCAATAGTTCTAATATATTACCCGTGAATGTTTTCTGTTTGTCTATACAGACAACTGTGTTACCTATGAATAATGGTGGTTTTGTTTTCTTCCTTCCTAATCCTTTTACTTTTATTTTTTTTTTGTGCTTTACTTTGCTAGCCAGGACAATTAACTCAATGTTGAATAAAAATGATAATATCATTCTTTTATTGTTTCTAATCTAAAATGAAATACTTTAAGCAATTATTCATTAATTTGATGTGCCTCCAGATTTACTTAGAGGCACAATTTACCTGGCCACAGAAGTTCCCTTATTCATGAAAAGACAATTAAAAATAAAAAGATATTAAAGGGTCCTTAAATACGTGGAAAGACGTTCAACCTCACCCATGACTAAAGAGATGAAAATTAAAACATTTCTTATCAGGCTTGTGACTATTAAAAAGTATGACAACATAAGCTGTGGGGAAGCTACTAGGGAAACAGGAACTGATATATTGGTGGTAAGAATGCAAACCTGTGTGATGCTTCTCAAGGGGAATTTGGAAATACCAGCAATATTACATATACCCTTATTTTTTGACCCAGCTATTCTACTTGTAGGAATTCACCCTGAAGATACATCTCCAGCAATACCAAAATACATATGCAGCACTATTTGAAATTGTAAATTATTAGTAACAACCTAAATACCCTTATATAGGAGAATGGATTAAAAAACCATAGTAGATCCATAAAGTGGCGTTCTATGAAGTTGTAAAAAATGAAATATCTCTGTGACTAGATACAAACTTATTTCTCAGATATATCGTTGAATGAAAAAAGTAAAATGCAAAAGATTATCTGTTGTATGATACCTTATATGCTACAATAGCATATCTATCGTATGCTACGTATTAAAAGAGGAATAAGAAAATTTATGTATCTTTTCATGTGTGGAAAAACTAAAAACAAAACAGAAAAGATAAACCAGAAATTAGTGAGACTGGTTACTGTGGCAGGCTAATAATGGCTCCCACAGATTTGTTCATGCCCTAATCCCCAGAACCTGTGATTATTACCTTAGTTGGGAAAAGGGTTTATAAATATTATTTAGAATGTTAAGGTGGGAATATTATTCTGGATTATCTAATTAGGCCTTAAATGTAATCACAAGGGTCTTCTAAGAAAGAGGCAGTCTGGAGTTTCACTCAGACACACAGAGAACAAGGTGATGGGAAGGCAGAAAAAGAGACTGGAGTGATGTGGTTACAGCCAAGGAGCTCTAGCAATGCTGGGCAGCCACCTGAAATGACAGGAAACTAGGATTTGATTCTCACCCAGATCCTCAGGAGACAGGCCAGAGGCTGGAATACATTCAGAGATGGGATTGGTATAATCAGCATGAACTCATGATTTTTACATACATTTAAATATACATTTATAAGCAGATGTGTGTGTGTATATATATATATATATATATATATATACACACACACACACACACATAGTTACACTTTCTAGCTCAGTTTTGCTGATGGAGGCCTAAAAACAGTAATATCAATAACACTGAGTACATCTTGCATCCAGATCTTCATTTCTAATCTCATTCTCCAATACAAAGAGCTAGAGTTCCTTGAAGAAATGGCCGATTATCAGGCTGGACGCATAAAGTACAAAATGAGCCTGGAACATCTTTTCAGCCTTTAAAAGAAGAAAGTGCTCCAAAAAATGATGGGGACATTTTAAAAGGTCATAGGAGTGAACTTGAAGTGGCACCCAATTATCAAAACTAGGATAATTTGAAGAATAAAAGATATAATGGGAGTAACGAATTATAACCCAGAGAGTATACAAATATTCACAAGTCTGTATTGAATATAAACACATGAATGAATAAATAAAAGGGGAAGAATAGAAGCTCTTCCTCACAGTTGAATTTCAATTATTAGACGAAGAAATAATCTTGAAAATCAAAGATGACCATTTTAGCAAATCCCAGGGTAATATATTTTTGCAGTCAAGCATCATCAATGGATATTGAAATTTGCGGGCAAAAGTGTGGTGGGAAACAGAATATTTACACAATCAAATAGTATTTCCACAAGATACCTATCTATTTAGAAAGAGGAAAATAGTATCTTTACAATGAAAAAAAACCCCAGCAAACCCTACCTTAACGAGTTGAATAAAGATAGCATTCCAATTAATGAGACATATCAATGTTGTAAGTTTCCTAGTAGGATGTACAGAGATGGTACCTTGCCTCTGTGATGTTCTTGCTAAAAATGTGAAACCCGAATTTAACAACTGGGAGTTATAACACAAACCCAAATTAAGGAACATGCTACAAAATATAGACACACCTCAGGATATTGTGGGTTGGGTTCCAGATCATTGCAATAAAGTAAATATAACGATAAAGGGAGTCACAAGAATATTTTGTCTTCCTAGTGCATACAAAAATTATGTTTACACTATACTGTAATCTATTAAGTGAACAATAGCATTATGTCTACAAGAACAACATACATGTTTTAATTAAAACTTTCTTCATTGCTAAAAAATAAAAATAAAAAACAATAACAATCATCTGAGCCTGCAGTGAGTCATAATCTTTTTGCTGGCAGAGGGTCCTGCCTCCATGTTGCTGGCTGCTGACTTATCAGGGTGATAGCTGGTGAAGGCTGAGTGATTGTGGCAATTTCTTAAAACAACAATGAAGTTTGCTGCATAGACTGATTCTCCTTTTACAAAAGATTTCTGTGCAGCATCCCATACTGTTTGATACAATTTCACTCAGAGTAGAACTTCTTTCAAAATTGGAGTTAATCCTCTCAAACCTTGCCACTGCTTTATCAACTACATTTATGTAATATTTTAAACCTTTGTTGTCATTTCAACAATGCTCACAGAATCTTCACTGGGAATTGATTTTATCTCAAGAAACCGCTTTCTTTGCTCATCCATAAGAAGCAACTCCTCATCTGTTACATTGAGTAGCAAGATTGCAGCAGTTCAGTCACATCTTCAGGCTGTAGTTTTAAATCTATTATTTCTTTTTTATTATGTTTAATTATTATCAGTACATAATAGTTGTATATATTTATGGGCTATATGTGATGTTTTGATACAAGTATACAATGTGTTATGAAGAAATCAAGATAATTGAAGTATTCATCACTTCAAGCATTTATCATTTATTTGTGTTAGAAATATTTTGATTCTACACTTAATTATTTTAAAATATATGACATTATTATTAACTATAGTCACCCTATTGTGCTACCAAATACTAGATCTTATTTATTCTATCTAATTGCATTTTTCTACCCATTAACTATCTCCAATTTATCCCCACCTCCCTGTTACCCTTCTAAGTCTCTGGTAACAATCATTTACATCTGCAGTGACTTCCTCCACCAAAGTCATGAAGTCCTCAAAGCCATCCATGAAAGTTGGAAGCAGCTTTTTCCAAGTTCCTGTTAAGGTTGATACTTGACCTCCTCCCATGAACCATGAACGTTCTTACTGGTGTCTAGAAAGGTGAGACGTTTTTAGAGGTTTTCAATTTACTTTGCCCAGATCCATCAGAGGAATCATTATCTATGGCAGCTATAGCCTTATAAAAATATTTCTTAAATAATAAAACTTGACAGTCAAAATTACTCTTTGGTCCATGGGCTACAGAATGGACGTTGCATTAAAGCAACATTAATTTCCTTCTACATCTTCATCACAGCTTTTGGATGACCAGGTGCATTCCTTCTACATCTCCATCACAGCTTTTGGATGATGAGGTACATTGTCAATGAACATTAATATTTTGAAAGGAATCTTTTTTCCCTAGTAGCAGGTCTCAACAGTGGGCTTAAAATATTCGGTAACTATGCTATAAACATATGCTGGGTCAAGTTGTTTCATTTATAGAATACAGGCAGAGTAGATTTAGAGTAATTCTTAAAGAAGCCCTAGGATTCTCAGAATGCTAAATGAGAATTGGTTTCAACTTAAAGTCACCAGCTGTGTTAGCCCTTACCAAGAAAGTTAACCTGTCATTTGAAGCTAGGCATTGACTTCTTCTTTCTAGCTATGAAAGTCCTAGATGGCTGTTCCTTCCAATAAAAGGCAATTTTATCTAAATTAAAAATCTGTTCTTTAGTGTAGCCACCTTTATCAATTGTCTTAGCTAGATCTTCAGGTAACTTGCTGCAGCTTCTCTACCAGCACACGCTGTTTCACCTTGCACTTTTATGTTCTGTAGAGAGCTTCTTTCTTTAAACCTCCTGCACCAACCTCTGCTAACTTCAAAATTTTCTTCTGCAGCTTCCTCATCTTTCTCAGCCTTCACAGAATTGAAGAGATTTAAGGTCTTTCTCTGGGTTAGGCTGTGGCTTAAGGGAATGTTATGGCTGGTTTGGCCTTCTATCCAAACCACTTAAACTTTCTCCATATCAGCAATAAGGCTACTTGCTTTTTTATCATTCATGTTACCTGAAGTAGCACTTTGAAGTTTTTTCATGAACTTTTCCTCTACATCCACAACTTGGCTACCTGGTGCAAGAGGTCTAGCTTTCAGCCCATTTCAACTTTGTACATGCCCTCCTCACTAAGTTTAATTACTTTTAGCTTTTGATTTAAAGTGAGAGAACCTGAACCTCTTCCTTTCACTTGAACACTTAGAGAACATTGTAGGGTTGATAACTGGCCTAATTTCCATACTATTGTGTCTCAGGGGATAGAAATTCCAAGAAAAGGGAGAGAGACAGAGAAAACTAGTCAGTGGAGTAGCCAGAACACATACAATATTTAGTAAGTTTGCAGTTTTATATGGGCATTGTTCACAGAACCTCTAAATAATTAACAATGATATCAAAGATCATTGATCACAGATCACTGTAGCATATGAAATGAAAAAATATAAAATCTTGCAAAAATTACCAAAATGTGACACAGAAACATGAAGTGAGCATATGCTATTATAAACATTATACCAACAGACTTTCTCAATGTAGGGTTGCCACAAAACTTCAATTTGTAAAACACACAGTTATCTGTGAAGCACAGTAAAGCAATATGCAATAAAACAAGGTGTGCCTGTAACTGGCCATTATTCTTCAAAAGTATCAAGATTATAAAAGCAAAGAAAAAAGTGAGAAACTAAAAATGACAAAGGAGATATGAAAAATAAATCAGTGTCTGGTTCCGGATTAGATTCTGGTTCAGAGAAAGTAAATCAGTGGGATAATTGATGACATTTGAATAAGGACTTTAGATTACTCAGTAAGTATTGTATTGATGTTAATTTCTGAGTTTTGATAGTTGCACTTTGGTTATGGAAGATCTTAACATTTGGATAAGCTGAGAAAGTGTATACAGAAATTCTTTTGCAAGTTTTTGGTAAGTTTAAACTTGTTTCATAAGGAAACATTTCTTAATTAAAAATTTAGAAGTTCTCATTTATTCTTCATTTGCTTATATTTTTAATTGAAATATTCAATTTTGAATTTTATTCACAAGAACAAGATCATGTCCTTTGCAGGAACATGGATGGGGCTGGAGGCCATTATCAAACTAACACAGGAACAGAAAACCAAATACCGCATATTCTCACTTATAAGTGGGAGCTAAATGATGAGAACACATGGACACATAGAGTGGAACAACACATGCTAGGACCTATGTATAGGAGGGTGGAGGATGGGAAGAGGGAGAGAATCAGGAAAAACAACTAATGGGTACTACACTTAACGCTTGGGTGATGAAATAATCTGTGCAACAAACCCTCATGACACAGGTTTACCTATGTAACAAACCTGCACATGTGCCCTTAAATGTAAAAGTTAAAAAATAAATGTTTTTAAAAAAGAGAATGGTATTGAATGATTTCCCTGCATCTATCATGATGGTAGTATTTTTTTCTTTCATCAGTTAGTATGGTAAGCTTCATTATTTTACTTTGTAGCGTTAATCAAAACTTGCACTCTTGGCATAAAGCAACTTTGTCATCAAATATTATCTTTTCAAATATTGCTATATAGGTTTGTGGTCTTGTTTGGAATTTTTGTATCTGTATTAATGAGTAAGATTGGCTGTCATATTTCTCTCTTGTACTGCTCCCGCTTGTTTTCAGGTTCAATTTTGTAATATCTTCTCAAAGCAAGTTGGAGGGTTTTTACTTTTGTTTGTATGCTGAGTTCATCTAAATATTAGGTTTTACTATATTATAGTCCATTGTTCTCTTTTCAGAAATATCTCTCTTCTCTAGCTCTATACTTTCTGAAAACAGTATGCTTTCTGATCCCACTGCTGTGGACTTGGTCACGTGACTTGCTCAGTCTAATGAAATGTGAGTGGATGTAATATGTGCCACATCCAAGCAGGAGCCATAATACAACTGGATGCATATGCAGTCTTTCTTCCTCCTGTGTCCCCTGTAGTGAGAAAGGCATATCCAGGATAGAGAAAGTTTCCTCAGTTTGAGTCCCAGAATTAGAAGACACATGTAGAAGACACGATTCTAAAGCACAGCTAGAGAAGAGCTACAGCAAAGCTGCGGCAAAATAATATTATAATGTGAGCAAGAAATATGACATGCTGCATAAGACACTGCTACTTTAAGATTTCTTGTATGTAGTATAACCTGGCAAAAATTGACTAATATTCTATGCCTTAAATATTTTGTAGAACTTATGTATAAAATAGTTTCAGTGTTTTATTTATGGGAAAGCTTTAAAATATGATTAAATTTCCTTAATGATTATAAGACTATTCAAGTTTTCTATCTTTTCTTAAGTCAATTTGATAAGTAATAAAATTCTTAGAATTTCATTGATATTGTCAAGCTTACAGATACAACTTTTTCTATATCTTCTTTTTATCTTCCTAATGCCAGTAGAACTTAGGTACCAGTGTGTATTCCCTCATGTTGCAGATTTGAACCTTCTTTCTTTCTCTCATGTTTTGTTTTCCTTTTTTTGGAAGAGAGGGGTAAATGTACCTAGAGACTTGTAAATATATTTCTTTTCAAAGAGCCATTCTTTAGCTTTGTTGATTTTATGAGACAGAATTAGCTTAGATGACAGTTACAAGGAAATTCCAATTAACAGTTGCTTAATAAATGTAGAATTTTATCTCTGTCTCCCAGAAAAAAAGATCCCAGAGGGATCTTTAAGTCAGATTAGTGCCTTTATTCATGGAGACCTTAAGTATTGGGTTTATTCCAGTACATCATTTTACCTTTGTTCTCATGGTCCAAACGACAGGAAAAGCGAAGTAAGAACAGAGCAGAGAACATTCAGTAGCTCTCTTTGAAGGAAGATTCTCCAAAGCTTCTACAGAACATGTTCACTTACTCATCATTGGCTGGAATCTATTCCCATAAAATACCTAGTTGCAATTGCATTTATTACCAAAGTGTATTCCCATAACTACACCTAGCTGCACTTGCATTTATTATTCTAGGCCACTCTATGCCTATCTAAATATTGGATGCCGTATTAATAAGAATAAAAATAGAATAGATATTAAGGAAAAATTATTACTCCTTGTAATTACTCCTTGTAATTGATCTTTACTATTACATATACATGTTCTAATTCTGCTCTTATTTTTATTAATTTTCCTTCTTCAAAACTTGAAGTTAATCTTGTTGCTCATATTTTTACCAGTAAAAATAGCGAATTAATATTCAGAATAGAAGATGTTGGTACAATTGTTTTTTGCATCTTATAGTTTAAAAACATATGATTATCCTTGTAACTTGTCTCTATTAAATATGAAAGTGGAATAAATATTAGCCCTCTAACACCCAAATTCATCTTATTTTCTTCTAACTATTGTAGTAATAATTTATTATGTTCCAGGACAAAGACTGGCCATCTTTATAATTTCAAGAATTTTTATTTTCATTTCCTACTTCTCTGCATGTTCTAACTTTTCTTCAATAAAAATCTGTTGCATTCTAATCAAGAAAAAAATATTTAACCAAAGATAATGAAAATTATCTATAAAATATTAACAAAAGTCATAACTACTACTGCATATAGAACAAAACAAAAATGAGCAAGAAAATCAAATAAAATTGAGATATATATTAGAAAAAGAGAATTAAATTAAATCAATTAAATTAATTGATAAATACTATAAAATTGTCAGTAGCCTCAAATAAAAATATTAAATTCAAAATATCTTCACACATTAATTAGTAAAGAAAATATAAGTAATGATGATATTGCTGATTGCAAAAGACATCAGATCATGTTGAATTGTCTAACGTGTCTCTATTGCTTCCTGATTACCCTGATTTATGCCAAATATACCCTGTGGCAACAGACCAGTCCTGGGACCACACAACATTTATTGGACGCCTACAATCACAGCCAAATCAATATTTCTCAGTCGTATTGCTAACAGAAATGCTGATTAACAGCCACCTAAGTGAGTCTTCTTATTAGTGTATTTACTCAGACAGAAAATTAGCGAATCCCATTTACCCAAATCATTACCATACACTCATCCAACACCTAATCAATGACCATCTCCTTCTCTCTTCCTCTGTGAGGTACTGTGTCTCTTAAGTTAGAATTCCATTTCCTGAAGTACTCAACATCCTTTGTCATTATTGACCAATTTAAACATTTGGCA
This sequence comes from Macaca thibetana thibetana, assembly GCF_024542745.1. Classification (NCBI taxonomy): domain Eukaryota; kingdom Metazoa; phylum Chordata; class Mammalia; order Primates; family Cercopithecidae; genus Macaca; species Macaca thibetana. The sequence goes on along the minus strand of NC_065581.1, from coordinate 69,112,501 downwards.
TTATAACCTGCAGAACACCCTGGGAATTGCACACATAAAGTTCTGAGAATTTATAAAGAGATGAAGTGTTTTCTCAGGAATACAAATCAAATAGGAACTAACTGTCAGAAAGGTAAAGACAGTCAAATCCGGAAATTGTAAAAAAATATAAATTTTAATTTTATATTTTGGAAATTGCTGGAGGAACATTATTGAAAGTAATTTGTGGTTAAAGATACTGTTAAAAAAAAGAAAGTCCCGGTTTATGTAAAACATGTCTTAGCACATTAACAGAGAATATTACTTCTCAGGACATTAGACCAATTAGATGTATATGCCTTGACTTTTTTTTGTACAGACGTACAAATTTAAAAAATAAATTCTTGCTAAGCCCATTGCCTCATGACTTCTGCCTACTGTTGTGTCTCTCTGTGTCTTTTCAGCATCTGCTTCTACTGCGAATACCCTCAACTTTCTCAGTATCTCTCATTTAAAGTTTCTGAGATAATCCCCGGGTTACTTGACCTCAAAGCCATTTTCCTAGCCTATTACTGTACTTTCTTTACATCAATATCCACATTCAATTCCATCACTTGTGATCAAGGCTGAGGTCATGCAGCACCAGTCAGGTAGCTTATTAAGGGACTACCTAGGGATACTTCCCTCATCAGGAAATGTGCAAGTTTCCTCAGAAGAGAACTGTGAGCATGGCAACCATTTTGAGGCTGGTTTTGACTACTATGGGAGTATGACAAAATCGATGGGCAGTCTTCCTGAAAGGACAAATCGTTATGTGAGGCAAAGACCAATCGAGACAACAGTTTCCCTGTACAGACACCTTTGTGAAAAAACATAACTCACTTGAGATAAAGGAGCACCTATTATTCTGGCCCCTATCATTTCAGGCCTATGTGTTGAGAAAAGGGATTTCCAGGGGATTCTGTCAGAAGGGTAACATGTGTTTTCTTTCTCTCACCCTCCACAGATGTATAGATAGGTAAATAGATACATAAATGTTTTTCACTTTCAGAATTTGTTAATAAATGTGATAACATAATACAATTAATTGTCCCTAATATTAATGTTCTGACTGTGCCCCCACCCCTCACAGTATTGGAATAGTTTGTGGAAGAAATAGTTACTATAAATTTAATTGGACAAACTTTTATTTCAGTTATCCTCTAGATTTACATCTTAGTCAACAACAATTGAGAGGTAGTGATTGTCTAAAGCCCTGAGTGGAGAAGAATTATGAATACAAATCTAGGCTCAGTGGGAAAGGGGGCGATGACTGTTCGGCAATGTATGTCATGGGAACAAAAGGAGAGAGTGGCAGCATATATGCTTGACTTGACGCCTCGAACTTAGATGACACCCCTGTCGTAGTAACTAAGATGATTTCTTAGACACTTTGAAAGGAAGGACTGGGCCTGGTGGCTCACGCTTATAATCCCAGCACTTTGGGAGGCCGAGATAGGAGGCTCACCTGAGGTTGGGAGTTCATGACCAACATGGAGAAACCCCACCTCTACTAAAAATACAACAGCAGCAAAAAATTAGCTGGGCATGGTGGCGCATGCCTGTAATCCCAGCTACTCAGGAGGCTGAGGCAGGAGAATTGCTTGAACCAGGGAGGCGGAGGTTGCAGTGAGCCAAGATTGAGCCATTGCACTCCAGCCTGGGCAACAGGAGCAAAACTCCATCTCAAAAAATAAATAAATTAATTAATTAATAAATAATTAATTAATTAATTAAATTAATAAATAAAATAAAATAAAGATACTTTGAAAGGAAGAGCAGTAAGCTAGCTAGAGAAGACTGGATTTGGAGTCAGATTTTGTCTGAATATAGGCTCTGCAACTTTTATTTATGTTATATTTTACTTTAAAAAAGTATAAAAATATTTTACTTTAATACAATAATATAATTTTACAATTTAATTTTTTTCAATATCTCATGAGCAGCTACTATGCATCAGTCATTATTTTTGGTTACGGTAATAAAATGCTAAGCAAAAAAGACATAAACTCTGCCTTATAGATGAGTAAAACAATAATCAAACAATCATAAAAATAAGTACACATTACAATTGAGGATAACCATTAGGAAGATGTACCAGATGTCATAAAAGTTTATGGTGAGATGATATAGCTATTTAGTAACAGTGTGATCTTGGCCAAGTTACTTAACCTCTCTGAGCCTCTATATAATGAGGGCTAAAAATATATCATAGGGATCTGCAAAAATTAACTGACAATATACCCAGTATGTATAATGTGTATAAGTAACTAATTTATATTATACCTTAAAACACATAATTTATAGAATATACACATGTTCATTGAGATATCCTATTTAGTGGTTGTATATCATGTATATTAGTTGCTATGGATACATGCAGACATTCTATTTTTTGGCTGCCCATATATATTCTATGTATTCCTTACAGTGTATGTTAGCAGTGCTGCTTGACAGAGAAAATTGATATAATAATAGGAAACATACTACTTTTACCAAGAAAATGGAAGAGTAATCAGCACTGATAATCACACAAAATTGCTAAGTGGAAAGAAGGTCCAAGAATGTGTTGCAAGATTATGGACTAGCCCAAAGTATCAAGAAGAGAGGATACTTGCATTCAAGCCCCCTCTTCCTGGAAAATAAAGAATTTGTTCCACCCTACAATAAAAATAAGATGATTAAGATACATTAATAAGAAAAAGAAAAAATTTAGATAGGGTAACTGGCAATTAGAATTTGTTGACCATAGGAACACAATGGGAAAGTAAGGTGAAAAAGTTGAAGACAGTGGCAAGCAGAGATTCTCTTCATAACACTTGGGAATCTTGGCCATGTGAGTACACACTTCAGGGGCAGACATCACAGGTTCTAATTCCAACTTTGCTAATAACTAGTTGTATAACCTTGGGAAGGTTAGTGGTTAATTTCTCTGTGCCTCTCTCTTCTCATCTGTAAAATGGAAAACATATTATTTACCTTATTGGGTTAAATGAAATGATATAACTAAGGTACCTAGCACAGTGCTTGGAACATATAAGTAGGTACTATATAAGCTGTAGCTACCATTACTGTTGATATTATTATTATTAATAATAAAGCATGTATGGATTCCTTTAGATGAAAGCATCACAATGGAAATAAAGGATGTTTTTCAGTAAGAAATCTAAGCTACTTCCACCTTTGATTTTTAGCCACCAATTAAATTCAAAATTGTATCAGTTACGTATGTTCTCAGCTACAAGTGACAGCTCTTACTTCCCTAGGAGTAGGACTTAATCAATAAAGACATTTAATTATCTTATATATGTAAGACTAGTGGTGAGGGTTTACTAATTTGGTACAGAACTGCAACAGTATCACACAAAACCAAGTCTCTTACTATCCTTCTCCTCTGCCATCCTCAGCTTATTGGCTTTTCCCCTCATGATAACAAGATGGCTACTACAGCTATTAATACACACATATGATATCTGGCAAAGGGGAATGGAATTTTCATTACTGGGAGCTAAACAGGTTGCCATTCTATACAAAATTGGAATTCTATTAAAAAATAAGAAGGAGATATGGCTGCTGGCAGGCAGCTAACAATGTCTAACATGATCTTCATGATTTAAAAATGTTCTGGGTTATATTTTGAAAGACAAATGAAATTACCTGTAGCAAGTTAAAGTATATGTAATATTTAGATATAAAGATCATAAGAGATTTGGATGAAAAAAGACAGAAGCATTGTCAGTGCTTTGGGCAACTTTTCCAGTGAATTTTAAGCATAATGTGTGCATAAAAACATAAATTTATTTTCAGAAATGCAAATGAAGCACCTGGAATACCTGAAAATAACATAACTACGTTTCTTATATTATCACTCCCAATCATATGTATTATCCGAGTTATAAAAAATGTTTTGAAATGATACTTAAACTCAACTTTTCCTAATCCTCCTCTAAAAAACTATTTTCCTTTCTCTGCCTCCTTATACAGCAAAACTCTGGAAAGTGGTGACTCCTCTGTCTGTACTTCCATTAATGCTGTTCTCTCTTGAATACTCTCAGGTAAGACTCATCACCATTGTTCCACCTAATCTCCTCTTGTCAAGATCATCATTCACATCCATGCTGCTAAATGCAGTGGTCACTCAATATCTCACACAGGTCATCACGCACACCTTCAAACAATTTCTTCAACTCCTAACACACTGGTGTTTTCTGCTAGTCCTCCTAGGAAAGGACTAGCTAGAGAGCCTCTTTAGGATCCTGTAAGAATCAGACCTTTGAGCTTCTTCTCTTCTTCAGCCACACACATGCTCTAGATGGTGCATCCAGTCCAATTGCTTTAAATATCATCTGTAATGCCAAACATGTGTAAAATTGAATTTCCACTCAATAGTTTTCACGTGAACTCTGGAGTCCTATGTATCAAATGGGCATCTCCAACTTAGCACACCCAAACCTATTCTCCTGATCATTCCCAAACCCACCATCAAAACGTGACCCTGACATGCGGTGTTCCCTAGATTTGATTCTACACTTCACTCAGTTGCTCAGGCCCTGAACTTGGAAATCATCCTTGACTCATTCTTCTCTTCCTCTTTGCTGTAGTATGTACTCGGAAAAAGATCAGAAGCTATTGTAGAGTTTTGAACAGAGGAGTGAAATAATTTGATTTCATTCTGAACCTTCTCCTTGATCATAACTGGATGAATTCAAATAGCTCTACAAAATGCCTATGTTTCTATTTATGGAACATATCCTCCATATATTGTGCATCTTTCTCTCTCTCCCTCTTACTCTGCTTCATTCCTCTTCTTTCATTCCTTTAATCCAACAGCATCCACATTCTTGCTATTTTCCTGGATTTTGCTCCTTAGCCAGTCAACTGACAAACCCTGTAGGCTCTATGCTCAAAACCTATCTTGATTTTGACCACTTCTTATCACATTTATCCTATCATTGTGCTCCAAACCACTCTTGTCTAGCATTTGTTCATCACTATAACTCGTCTTCCTAATTCTGCCTTTCCTCCTACAATCTGTTCTCCACACAAGAGCCAAAACAATCTTTTAAAAATATAAATCAAGTCATTTCACACCTCTGTTCAAAACTCTTCAATAGCTTTTGATCTTCCAAGTAAGTCCTACAGTAACCTCTAAAGCCTTCTACATAGTCTCCTATCTTCTCTTTCTCCACCTTCACAATTCTGAATATTCCAAGCATGCTCTTGTTCTTCTAGCCAAAATGTTCTTCTCCTAGATGACCACATGGCTATTTCTCTTCTCCTCCTACATGTTGCTCTTCAAATACCTTCCATTAGAGTGGTCTTCCCTCACCACCTGTCTAAACATTGCTTCTCACCCCATCCCTCTTTATTCGGCTTAACTTTTCTCCACAGCCCTTATAACTAACTGACATACATATTTGTTTACTTATTGTTTGTGTGTTCCCACCAAAATGCTTGCAACACAAGATCAGGACCTTGTGTCTGTGTTATTCACTGCTGTATTCAGGATGCAGAGTGGTGCCTGGCTACTAGTAGGTGTTTATTTCATATGTATTGAGAGTATTGAGAGTGAGTTAATCAAAGAATGGCTATTTGCTGAGTAACTACTTTTTAAAAATTCTTTATAAACCTTATACAATTTTTGAGACTGTTTTCACTATTGTAAATTAACATTTTTAAATAGGTTTCTTTCTTTCAAGCAGGTAATGAGATAAACATTTCATGTATTTTGTGTGTGTGTGTGTGTGTATATATATATATCTTAAAGTATAAAACTTACCTTTTCAATTGCATTAGCTTGGTGTGTTGTATTTTTACCAACATTATGTTTCATATACTAATGTTTTCTTAAACTGAACTGGTGACATGTTTTACTTGCTTTAAAAAATCACAGTGAAATCACAGTGCTTTGAGTTAGATCATCTCTCCTATTAGGAGGCCATTTTCCTATGGCCCAATATTTTAATAATCTAATTGGAAATCATCCCAAGATAAAATGGTGTGATTTTTCTGAATACACCAATTAACACCTTGAAAACATAAGGCACTCTTATTTCTGTTAGATTTGACACTATTGTGTAATTTGTTCCTGTTATACGTAAAATATTCCAATGAACTTGTTTTGGCACATTCTCATAAAGATTGTAGCTCTTATACAAATTTTGATGATTAAAAAAATACACATAAACACACATTATGTCTAAATATATTCACTAAGAAGTGTCTTTAGAAAATGATGGAAAAATAATTGCAGACAAACTTTTTGTTTTCTGGCTATTAGTAATATCTTACACATAATAATAAAAATTACCTAAGTTAATCAAATGGAAAAGGATTTTAAAACATGGCTGAGAATGTATTTGGTATCTTCCCCACTCCAACTCCCTCAATATCTACTTTCTGTCTTTCCAATGAGACCCTTCTTGATCATAACTGGATGAATTCAAACAGCTCTACAAAATGTCTACATTTCTATTTATGGAACATATTCTCCATATATTGTGTATCTTCCTCTGCTTCATTCCTCTTTTTTTTTTTTTTTTTTTTTTAATTTGAAACGGAGTCTTGCTCTGTCGCCCAGGGTGGAGTGCAGCGGCGCGATCTCGGCTCACTGCAAGCTCCACCTCCCAGGTTCACGCCATTCTACTGCCTCAGCCTCCTGAGTAGCTGGGACTACAGGTACCTGACACCACACCCGGCTAATTTTTTGTATATTTAGTAGAGACGGAGTTTCACCATATTAGCCAGGATGGTCTTGATCTCCTGACCTCGTGATCCACCCACTTTGGCCTCCCAAAGTGCTGGGATTACAAGCGTGAGCCACCGCGCCCAGCCTTATTCTCCTTCCTTCATTCCTTTAAGCTTCCGCATTCTTGCTATTGCCCTGGATTTAGCGATTATATCCTCTGCTGGTTGTCTTTTCACATCTTTCATTACTGCTTAGAAATAATATAATAATGATGTTTCCTTTCTCAGTCTCTGGCCTTTGTTATTTTCCTTACTTTGTTCTAAGGTGATTTCATCTCATAACAGTTAAATTGCCATCTACATAGTAAATAATCACAACATTTTGGGTCCCAATATCTAACTGATTTCATCACAATGACTAATGGCAAAGTCAAATTCAACATCACTGAAAAGATTAAGGACAGCATTTGTCCTCTTAAATCTTTTCCACTCTCCTTTTTCTGATCTGCACTACTTATTCTCTTCTTCCATACTTCTCAAACTCGCAACTTTGATTTATCTTTTCTCCTCTTTGTCTTCAAAATTATCTGCGTATACAACAAACAAACAAACAAAAAAGGTGGAAACCTCACATTACCTGACTTCAAACTATGCTGTTACAAAAGGTATTATAAAAGGCTGTAGTCACCAAAATAGCATAGTACTGATACAAAGACACATAGACCAGTGGAAAAGAATAGAGAACCTAAGAAATAAAGCCACATACCTACAGTCATCACATCTTCAACAAGGTTGACAAAAATAAACAATGGAGGAAGGACTGTCTATTCAATAAATAGTGCTGGGATAGCGGGTAGCCATATGCAGAAGAATGAAGCTGGATTCCTACCTTTCACTATATGCAGAATTTATCTCAAGATGGATTAAAGATGTAGATGTAAGACCTCAAAGTATAAGAATCCTAGAAGGAAACCTATGAAAGGCCAACTTGGACATCAGCTTTGGCAAGGAATTTATGACTAAATCCTAAATGCTTTTTGAGGAAAAGCAATTAAACAAAAACAAAAATTGACAAGTGGGATCTAATTAAAGAGCTTAAGCACAGCAAAAGAAACTACCAACAGAGTAAACAGGCAACCTATAAAATGGGAGAAAATATTCACAAACTATGCCTCCAAAAAGGTCTGATATCCAGAATCCATAAGGAACTTAAAACAATTCAACAATAAAATATAACCCCATTAAAAAGTGAGCAAAAAACATGAATGGATACTTCTCAAAAGAAGACATGCACACATATTTAAAAAAATGCTCAGCATCACTAATCCTCAAAAAAAATGCAAATCAAAACCACAATGAGATAGCATCTCACACTCATCAGAACAGCTATTACCAAAAAGTCCAGAACTTATACGTCTTTTTCCAGAGTTCTGATGATAAGCATTTGGAGTGCATTTATTCCTCCAGATAATAAATGTATGTTCAAGAACTTTTGTGTTTTTAAGGCTTTAATAAAGCCTTCAGTAACATTAAATACAAAAGAAAAAGCCCCAAAACAACAGACTTTTGCAAGGCTATGTGAAAAGGGAACACTGCTTGTGGGAATGTATTTTAGTTCAGCCATTGTGGCAAGCAGTTTGGAGATTTCTCAAAGAACTTAGCACTATCACTTGACCTAGCAATCCCATTACTGGATATATATCCAAAAGAAAATAAATATTTCCTCCAGAAAGACACATGCACTTATTATTGCAGCACTATTCACAATAGCAAAGGCATGGAATCAACCTAGATGCCTGTCAATGGTGGATCTGATAAAGAAATTGTGGAATACAGATATCATGGGGTACAGCCACACACACACACACACACACACACACACGAACTAAACCATGTCCTTTGCAGAAAACCAAATATTGCCTATTCTTGCTTATAAGTGGGAGCTAAACACTGGGTACACATGGACACAAAGATGACAACCAGAGACACTGGGGACTACTAGAGGGTGAGGACGAGAAGGTGGCAAGAAGTGAAAAACTTACTAGTGGGTGCTATGCTCACAACCTGGGTAACAGGATCATTTTTACCCCAGGCCTCAGCATCATGCAATATATTAATGTAACAAATCTGCACATGTACCCTCTGAATAAAAATAAAGTTTTAATTTTCCTAAAATTATCAGCTTATACATAAGCGTTATGAACAACTGCTTGTAAGTAAATTTATTTCAAATGGGTTGGTTTTTAGCTATAAATTGTACATTGGGTTGAAATCAAAACATAAAATTATTTGGAAGGCCATACTGCAAATAAAACAGCATAGAATTATAGGGAAAAAAATCAGTCTTAAATTACAACACTATCAAGGCAGACCAGGCTAAAATAAAATGTTCAAATCTATTGATATATTTTCCCCTTAGCTCAAAAATCTATGCTTTTCTTTCATCTTGTTAACTGAAACATGTTTTTATATAAACCTTCATAATTACCTGCTACCCACTGGGGTTTAAAGCTTGTTCACTAATCCTTCTCAATTGTATAGTGTTTAGAGTTTGAAATCCATATTTATACCCTTAAAAGCGTTGAACTTTATAATAGCACTGGGAGGTAAACACAATCATTTTCCCCATATAGATGAGAACATGAGGACTAAGGAAGGTTAATTTTCTTGTTTATATCACAGAGCTTAGAAAGGGTACAAAAGCTAGAATACAGGTGTCCCAACTCTTGGACAATTGCTAGATTTGGCTATCTTACAGATGTCTCTAGAATAGAACACTCATAAAAATATGTACAAAACATTCTCTCCATCATCAGGGAGTAACTGTTCTATAATGACATAGCAAATGTACATAATGCATTTTTTCTCAATATATGAGGATATATTTGTATACCTCCACTTTTCTTTGTGGAAGTGTGATTTGAGTTTGCCCTCCTCAGGTGTTTAATAGCCTTATATTTATATTTGTGGAGAGACAGAGAGAGATATATTAGGGAATGTTTGGAGACCCCAGTGTTCAGATTGTAATTCTTATTTCAATTAGCTAACCAAGTTAGATTCTGTAAATCTAACATAGAATGAAAAAGATAAGCTGAAATACCTTAAGTTTGTTATTTATCTTCCTGGACCTCAACTTCCTCATCTAATAAAATAAAGTCTCATTCATGATAATAATAACACCTATAGTGAATTGAATACTTACTTCAGGCCAAGCACAATTACATTTATTATCACATTTGACATTTGCAAAAATCCCTCGAGAAGGAGACTGTTAGTATCTCTGTTTTACAGATGGTGAAACTGAATTTCACCTAAGGTGACAGAGCTGATGAGTGGCAGATTAGGATATGGGCCTTGGTCTGTTCTATCCAAAAGTTTATACTCGTAAGTCTCAAGCTGTGATGCCTCTCACAGCTCCACCACTCTGTTATTTCTAAAGTCCCTTGCAGCAAGGATATCTCATTATTTTTTTCTGTTAAACAGACATGAAATTATTTTCTGTTTTCTCATTAGCCATTGAAACGTTCAGGACTTTTTTCCTTAATTATGAAATAAATATTTGTTGTTTAAGTTAAAGAACTAAGCAAGGAACCAATAAATGGCAAGTCATTGGAAGTTCTTAAATTGATATTGGATGTTGCCACATTAAGAAAACTCACCATTTCAGGAGAACTTTGTTAATAACATTTCAATTAAAGCAAAATCACATAGTTTTATTAACTACAATGACAAACCTATACTCCCAATATGTTCTCCTTTAGAACATTCACGATGTTTGTAATACATGCAATTGAAAGTTCTAGATTTATCTCCACAAATGTTTAAAATTTACATATTTATTATTTTAGTTAAATATATTAATATTAGGTTAAACATTTTAATCTTAGGATGTCACAAATCAATATGCCGTATAAAACATTTTTTCAGTATGATGTTTAAATTAAAAGAAAACTTTAAAAAAGTTTTTGGGATTGGTACTTTTCCTGCTGGAACTGACACAAGAATAATAGTAGCCAGAATTAATATCTCATTAGTTATTTGTTTCTAAATAACTAAAATGAGGTTCAGAAGAACAATACTTAAATTTAACTCTGAAGTCTTAATTCTCCAGTTATTTCATATTCTAAAGTAATCTTTATTTTGATACACTTTGATTTATGCACTATTAAAATTCTGCTATTAAAGAGAAATATTTTTAGGAAACAATTTGATCTTTTTAGATAGATCATCTAAAATTTTGGCTTTAAAATAAAATTTACCTATGTGCATGGTAAATTTACCTATGTGCACTGGTAAATTTACCAATTTCTTATGTGAGACAAGAAAAACAGTTAAGAGACAAACAAACAAAACATCCAAATTGAAACATACCAGAATTTGGAGTTTAATATTTTAAAGCATAAAAGACTCAGGCAATTCAAACAAGAACTTTTGAGTTTCTTGAAAATCAAGAAAGCATTAAATAATGAAAATATTGACCACAGGTACCAGTTAATAATTTGTTTAAATTAATTTTTATTCACAATTGCTTTTGAAGAACTTCTGTTGCTTTGGTACTTAAGAATAATCTTCAATAGTAAATAGAAAATACTTTGTCCCACAAAATGTGAATTGGTCTTAACATATGTACCCATGCCATACCCTTAAACCCACTTCAAAGTGTACCTAACACCAGTGGGCCAACAAAGTAACATAGCTGCTTATAGCAAATGTTTTACACCTTTAAAAGATACTTGAAAGTTATCTTTCCAAGTCTCTGGATCTTCAACAGCTTCCTGTTATGGCCAGAGCTCTCAGGTTCTCAAGTCATTGCTTTTCACTAACTTAAGCCTGACCCCAAATTTCCATCTGGTTTCAAACTTTTGAAAAAGGCTTAGCCCTCATATGAGTCTCCAAGATCTTTGGCTGTTTCACACAGGCTCAAACTAGACACGGACCTGGGAAAAGTCCTTGACCTTCCTCCTGGATGCTACTTTTTCCCCTTGCCAGAATCAAAAGTCCTGCACACCCAAGTCATTTCTACAGAGAAGTTCCACTCATGCACCCCTGAGCCTTCATACCTGAACTGAAAGGAGGGGTCTCATGAAAAGATTGGCAGCAGAAGAAGATGATGATGGAAAGGAAATATGCACCACACTAGAAGAGGGAAAGGTGCCCAGGAAATTCAGAGGCTCAGGGCAGTAGGAATTTTCAGCAGCAGCATCTGCTAGCAGCGAATGTTTGTCTGGGATCCCAAGTGAGCAGGATGGGAAAGCACCCCTAGCAGCTGCCCCAGTCCAGAAATCTTTTGAGAAGGATTCCCCAGCGGAGAAAATGTGAAAAAATGGATTACTATGTGAGATCATGGATATGTTAATTTGCTTCACTATGGTAACTATTTTTACTAGCTATATGTATCCACAAACAGCATATTGTATACCTTAAATGTACACACAGAAAATAATTTTAATTTAAAAAAACAAGCGAAATTAAAAGTTGGAAGCAAGAGCTACAGACCGGAGGGACATCAGAGGATGAGGCAGAAGGAGAAACAAGAGTCTCAGGACAAGAACTTCAAACAGCTCTTTATAGTTGAGAAGGGAAAGGACTCAACAGAAAGGAACAATTTGAGTGAAGACTTCTTTCGGCTTTTGCTGAAGGACTTTCTTAGTCTTTTCTTCTATGTTTTTTGACATAACCCCAATTCTACTTTCCCACAAATTTAATTTTTAATACAAAATAAGTATGGATTCCAAATGAAAAAATGATTCTACATCTGGAGAAAGGTGAATTTTGTCCTTGAAATATTATGTTCTCTTTAGTCTAATCAAAGACTGAATAAAATCTTCTTTTGAAAGGAAACCACAGTAACAGTTTTTTTCTTCCACAAAAGGGAATTCATTCCATCAGTCTTGATTCATTAAAACAGATTGAAATTGTATCTACTTTGTCTCTGTTGACCTTCATCTTTGAATGAGGCTTTGTACGCACTTATAATAAATTTCTCTTGAGATTTTTGGTGTCAGTTGCAATTTCCAGGAATTAATAATAATAAAAAAGAATGCTTTGTGAGTATCAGAAACAGAAAATTGAGAAAGCCCTATTTCTTCTTCTTTGAAGATATTATTGAACAATGAAATGAGCACTGAATAAGAAGCAGAATTTAGGCTGGCATCCTGAATAAGAACCGGAATTTAGGCTGGCATCCCAGGGCTACAACTTTCTGTGTTTGACCCCAGGCAAATCATTTAAGCTTTCTCAGCCTTAGCTTCCTCACCTGGAGAACAAAGCTAATAATGCTTGCCAATTCAAAAAGTAAATAACATACACATGGTTAAAAACACATAAAGTATTCAATTTAATTAGTATTCAAATAAATAAAATTAAAATATCTATTGAGTTAGCAATAACCTCTCCAAATATCCAGTGTCGGTGAAGGCTAAATGAGACAGGCACTTTCATACTCTGTCAGAAACAAGATGGTATTGCATACCAGGAATCTTAAAAAGGTTCATGTAATTTAACTCAGCAGATCTCTTTCTAGGAATCTATCTCAGGGAATTCATTTTAAAAACAGACTACACTGTATTCACAATGATAGCTATAAAGGTTATAACAGTGAAAAGTTTGAATCATCCTAAATGTTTGGAAAAAATCCCCATATAAAACGGACCATAGGTGTACAGAACAAACCAAACTCATAATACAATATATGTATATTGATAAGTATACCTGTGGGCTTTAGAAAGCAGTTTTAACCTATTTCAGTGCCCTCATCAGCTGCTGAATATGAAATGAGCTTATATTTCTTTTTATATTCCAATTCTAAATCAAGTCTCCACTGGTGTGTTTGTCAAAAGTTTGCTCTGCTCCAAGTTTCTAGCAGCTGTTCTGGAAGTTTCCAGGGTCACCAGCCCACACATGCTCCAGGAGAGCCTTTCAGCTGCTTTCCATCTCCCCTGGCTCCCACAGCCACTTGCTCGCTTGGCTACAGATGGTTGTCCATCAAACAACTAGTGACCATGACCGAAGTGCCCCCCTGGCCTATGGAGGAGGCACTTTCTCCTCTGTTCCCCCAGCACAACCAAGAACAACTGTGACATTTATTATGTCTCTCTGAGAACTCAGGGATAAGGGAAGGACGGCCCAGAAAGGATCCCAAACCCCACCTTAAGGACCTACCAGAACCCAAGAAGATCACACACAGTGAAGTGCCCTCAACCCTTCCCAACAGGACTCTCCATGTATCAGAAGTGAGGTATAACCCAAGCCCACTGCCCATCTCATCCCTCAAGAGAGAAGATGCTGTCCGTGCCTTAGGCTGACTGGGGAGATGGGGTCTCACTCTGTCACCTGGGCTAGAGTGCAGTGGCACACTCATAGCTCACTGCAGTCCCAAACTCTTGGTCTCAAACAATCCTCCCACCTTAGCCTCCCAAGCAGCTGTGACTACAGATGTGAGCTAGCACACCAGGCTCTCATCCCCATTAATGTGGACTGTCTAACTCCTATAGTTAGGATCAGAGCTCAACCCACTTCTCAAAGTTTGTGTTAGTCAACCTTACATAACACAAATAGTCTAGTCAGTGCGGTGCTGTGCAAGCTCATTCCAGTATCTGGTTTGGAAAGGTGAACAGATTACATTTGAATATTCCTCCTACCATAGTTCAAGTCCTGATTTCCAACAAGCAGCTTCTTAGACAAAAAGCGGAGGCAGTTACTATCTAAGATAGGAGTTGGCAAACTAAGCTCACTGGCAAAATCTGGCCAACTGCTTGCTTTGTAAATAGAGTTTTATTGGGACACAACCATGCCTACCTATCGTTTACATCCTGTCCATGGCTGCTTTTGTGCTGCAATAGCAGAGATGAAGAGTGGCAAAAGAGACCGTATAACCTGTAAAACCTAAAATATTTGTTATCTGGGCCTTTGAAGAAAATGTTTGCCAATCTCTGATCTTAAATCAGAAAATACAGCCTTAGATTAGGAGACAGAAGTTAGCCTCCTGATACACAGGCAACTAACCTGCACCAGAGAATTATAGACCCAATAAAAGAGAATCAAGAAAGAGAACAAGATAAAAAAAGGTGATGTAGGAGATTCAGCAGCTCACTCTGTAAATACCCAACTGATTTCACAAGGTCAGACCTGGGACTAACAGAGCAGACAAAGTTTTGCCACAAATGTGATAATAACCTGTTTTGAAAACCTCACTCTGCCCTCTCCCACAGTGGTAACCAAGATAAAGATGGGACTTTCATAATGCAACTGACACAAAGCTGTTTGAAGACAGGGGTGATCTAGAAGGGAATCGAGTGTTCCAGGTTCTAGAGTGCTTCTTAACATGTGTCCTGTCTGTGTCTGCACCTGGCTTCCATTGCAGTTCTTTCTTTTTTTTTTTCTTCTGAGGCAGTGTCTCTCTCTGTTGTCCAGGCTGGAGTACAGTGGCATGATCTCGGCTCACTGCAACCTCTGCCTCCCAGGTTCAAGTAATTCTTGTGCCCCAGCCTCCTGAGTAGCTGGGATTACAGGCATGTGCCACCATGCCTGGCTAATTTTTATTTTATTTTGTATTTTTTGTAGAGATGCCATTTTGCCATGTTGGCCAGTCTGGTCTGGAACTTCTGGCCTCAAGGGATCCACCCGCCTTGGCCTCCCAAAGTCCTGGGATTACAGGTGTGAGCCACTGTGCCTGGCCTTCCATTACAATTTTAAGATGACATCTTACCAGGCTAAGCACTGCACACAGAATGGGTGTACACAGACTATACCTTTGTCTAGTTGTCAGAAATTGATTTAATTTATATTTTGATCCTCCCTTTGCGTTCTTCCTGAAGTTGGCTCTGCATCCAACCAGAGGATCAAGTTTGCACATTAATAAGATATGGGATGAAGGGAGCGCAAGAGGTCGAGATCCTCAAACGTTGTTTTACATAATTAGCTATCAGGTCATCTTTTATTCCTATCTACAAGTTCTTCACAGATCCAGTGTCAACCTCTGCTACTTTTTCTCAGCTCTCGAGAATAAAGAACTCATTCCATCCTCCTACCATATTGGAGAACTAGAAACTTTATAAGGTTAGCTGGGGTCTTGTGTTCCTAGGGACATTACCAAAATTGTTTCTTGGTACTTGCCTCATCCCCAGGGATCAACTAACAAATCAACCAAGAAGAGGGGACAAAAGTTCTCTCTTCTCTCAGGCCTGTAAGGGGTTCTGTTCCTGCACTCATTCCTGGAGAGGGAAGGAACAAGGCCCATTCCACACAGGCTGCCTCCTGGTCCCCAAGAACCCTTAGTTTCCCTTTCAAGTGAGAAGGAAACTAAGAGTTCCTTCTCTCCCCTTAGTTTTTTCCCCCTAAAATTTGAAAGCAGAAAGACTGCATTATATTTTTGTCTCAAATTTATTGTTTGCTACCCTTAGTCCTTTCTATTACTGGCAGGGCCTGAACCTGGAAATTTAAAAGCCAGAAATAGCTCCTCCTCTGCTGCTTTTTGCCAACGCATTCTTTAGCACTCTAAAGCCATGAATCCAGAATAACCTCTCACCTTGAATTGACAATAGAGGAACAAAGGGGAACAGAAAATTCCAGCTGAAATTTAATTAAAATTTTGCTAATATTTCAAAGACATAATCCCACTGAAACCAAACGCTCTAGTTCTCTCTAAGTAATGGAATATGCCATAGATCAATTATCAAGATATAGATATATATCAAGATGATATATGTTTTGTAATATTTTTTATAAATTAGTAAAAAGAAAGTAAAAACTTGGCAAAGGACACATAGTAATCTACAAAAAGAAGCAGGTCAGGTGCAGTGACTCACGCCTGTAATCTCAGCACTTTTTGGGAGGCCTCGGTGGGTGGATCACCTGAGGTCAGGAGTTCGAGACCAGCCTGACCAACATGGTGAAACCCCATCTCTACTAAAAATACAAAAAATTAGCCAGGCATGATGGTGGGTGCCTATAATCCCAGCTAATCAAGAGGCTGAAGGAGGAGAATTGCTTGAAGCCAGAGGCGGAAGTTGTAGTGAGCTGAGATCATGTCATTGCACTCCAGCCTGGGTAACAAGAGCAAAACTCCATCCAAACAAACAAACAAACAAAACAAAAAACAAACAAAAAAAGAAGTAATACAGATGCCATATATAAATGTATACCAAATATATTAACAGTAAATAAGGATAAAATCTCCTAGGGATAGTCATAGGCATGCAGCTTCAGAGGCTCCGCTCTTGGTATGTTGATGCAGAATTTTAAAGAAGAAACTTGGAAATCTGCATTTTCAGTTAAGCACCCATAAATATTTCTAGAGCCTACTAAAGTGTGGGTCCCACTGGTACTGAGGAAATTATACTTGTTCAGGGATATTAGAGTATAACTAAATCAGGATGACAAATGATCCTAATCAGGAAGTTAAACTTTAAATTATCTAAAGTAGGAATCAAAATACTGACAGAAAGAAAACATTACCACTACCATCAACAGCAGCAACAACCAACCAACCACATCTGGAGATGGTATTCTACTGAGAGGACATTTCCTTCTCTCTCCTATTATCTTGTATCCAAGATTCCAATGTATTCTCCTGTGCTTTGTATCCTCTAAGCTCCTTATGCTATAATTTTTCCTTAATTTTTTTAATTAAAACTTTTATTGTTACTATTTAATTTTAAATCTTTACATACCTGCATATTCTCCTTATCTAAAAATATTTATTTTGCCTCAACTTGTAGAGCAGAGATAATCAGTTATTGGTTTTCAGGTTTTTGAACTTGTACACAATGCCTTGATTAATTTATAGAATTCAACTGCTAACACAGAAATTATAATACCTGCCTAAATGAACAAACATCTCCCATGAAAACCAAGTATGTTTTCAGTAGTCCTGTTACTAGGTGACATCTAGATGCATGAAATGTGGATAACACAGTGATGGCATTCCACAGATAAATGTGGGTCAACAGAGCCTAAATGAAATTCTCTGGAAATAGACTTGTTTAAAGCAGCCCGCTCTGTGGTGGTAATTACATTTGCATTTATTAACCAAATGTAAACAAGATATGCTATAAAGGAAAGGAAAATGAGAAATAGTTCTACCATCACAAGAAGATTCCATTTAGAGCACTGCCATCATCTCTTGGCAGAAATATCTTGTTGGCTTCATTTTGGAGCAGATTGCTTTGATCTCCTCTCCATTCCAAAATTTGGATGCCAATCTCTATAACTAGTATGTGAATGCCAATGTTTGTTAACTGACCAGAAAACAAAAAACAGTCACATTCTAACAAATGATATCTGTGTTTTAAGAACAGTTCTTGTCCCTAAATATTAATTGGAAAGCCTTTATTAAAGTTGCAGGGAAGTTCTGGTTTGGAATGTAATAGAATATGCAGATATAATATTTAGTATTTTTCTTAACCTGCTCTACATCCATCCAAATACTACTCTCTTTTTCCCATGCTTATATAACACTTTAAAAAATTCATCTATGATTTCACAGGTTGTGTTGTACCATAATCACCTGTTTAGATGTCTGTCTCAGCTCCTCAAACATGAGCAACTTGAGGAAACCATCTTTGGCATTATTACATCTAGCATAGTATATGCTTAATAAATGTTAATTGAGCAAATGGGTAATTCCATAATCAAGGAATAAGAAAGTCATGCTTATATATTTATGTCTAGCCAGAGTGTATACAAACGATGGAACAAACCATCTTGTTCAATGTGTAAGATAAATAGTGTCAACAGCATATGTTAATTCTTATCAGATACAAAATTCAATTAAAAATTTCATGCAGTGTAGGTACTCATTAAATATGTACAATTGATTTGCTCTTCCATTTGTACATGGTGAAGGAGTTCTGCACAAAGTCTTTTAGAGGTAATTCTCATGCAGCTGGCTCAGGTGTAACTTCTGTTGTAGACAGCTTTCGTTTATCTTTATTCACCATAAAAAAATCCTTTCTCGTCAAAGGCAGCAGCAAGAAATATAGATTTTTTTCCTATATATTTTTTCAGTAGATTCTCCTGAAGATTTTAAGGGGGATGGTTTAAATGCACACCCCACAGAAATCAGCTTAGTTAATATTACATTCCATAGGTATTCTTTTCCAAATCCTTCTTCTGCCACACTATAGCCAGGATTCCTATCATTCTCTCTAACCTTCCACACTCAATGGCTTTACCCTCATCTTCCACAGGTTTTGCCATGCATCTTCCATCATAAGTTTCTCTTGCACCAGATCCAGCAGACAGGCCACCTTTTGAGTAATTAAAAATACTATGATCTCATTATGTTTAAAACCTCTCATTAAGTAGCAATTACTCAAAATAAACTTCAAGACAAATAGAAAATATTTCAATCTAGGTATTTGGATATTCTAAATTAAAAATACTTCTTAAAATTTAGAATAAACCTTTGAAAAATTCCAAAGATTCAAAAAGTGATGAATACCTATGAGGTAGTAGAAGTAAAAAAAGTACATAGAAACTTTTTTCTAATTCTAATACTCCTATTATTACAGTCCAAATTTATATGATTCTTTAATTCTTTTTTAATACACTTTAGAATAGGTAGTATTACAGGAATAGAGGTGAAATGTTATCATTTAGTTAACGCAATCGATTCAATTGTGTTCTTGAATACGGTGATAGGTGCAAACAAATGTGATCCAATGTTCATAGATAATAATCTTGAGTGGTGAGAATGTGTGTCTGTCTTATTATCTTTTGTGTTTTTCCTTACTGTAAAATTTTCTTTTGAAAATTTGTTTCCTCAAGTATTCTGTGGTCAAAGATCCCTTCTAGCTCCCCTAGTTTTCTTCCATGTCATGTGGTAACTTCTCATTTATCCTCCAACCCTTCTTTCCTTGACACTCCTTTGCAAATCCTCTTCCTCCTTCTACTACCTCTCATCTGTGAGCAGTTCTCCAATCCAGCCCTCAGACAGTCTTTCTGATGGGAAATCCCAGGACAAGAGGGCCATCCATAAGAGCCAGGTACTTGAGTAGGCAAAGAAAGTTGGAAGGTGAGAGTCCTTCAAGCAGTTCAGTCATTTGCTTACAGCGGGTTCCCTAAAAACTCTGTGCTCACCTGAAAAGATGCTCTTATCAAAGCAAGGGAAAATACTTGATACAGATGGGAAAGTCTATTATCTAAAGTTATTAAAGCCTGCAGCATTTAGAAGGTAAGCATTACAATCAGTAAAAATCAGACAGTATGCAAAGGTAGATTTCAATGGGACAATCCTTGCTTATTAACAAAGTGATCTCTTTGAGTGCACCCTGAGTCTTGGAAGCAAATGACTCCACAAACTCCAGACACCCCAGCACTACCAGGGAATCTGAGCCATTCCCCCCACCAAACTGGGCAGAAGTAAAATCTGGGAAGGGTGTTCTCTGACAGCAAGTGATGTAAAGCCTATTAGCATATCCTTATTTAAGGGGAATCTATTACTACCTCACAAATAAATTGCACAGGACAATTAAATATCTCAAAATTGAAAATGTTCAATAATGATAATTTCCCAAAAGCATTTTATAAATACTGCTGAGGGAAATTACCGTTTTCTTTTCTCCAAACTGTCAAAGCAAAAATTTCACTGGACTAAGTTAAACAGACAAGGAAAACTACCAGAAACCAGTCTGTATTCAACTCTGCCAAAAAAGGCGGCACTGGAGAGTTTTTAAGAGGTGTGGGGAGAGGAAAGGCATTGTAGGATATCTGTGTTTGCTAACTGGCCTTACCTAAAAGAGATGTAAACTTTCTCTTAAGATAAAATTCCCAAGGAAGTTAGGCTTCTATCCTCACATCAATACTGGGAGATATCTGATATCCCAGCCATAGCCACTTGCACTATCTTCCTTAATTACACTTTAAAGGAATAGCTTGCAGGTTCTTAAGAAAGACATTCCTGACTTGCAAAACTGGCAAGAGGCTGGGACATTTATAAACCTTTCAGAGGGGCAGAGTAAGAATTTGCAATGACAAGTTCTCTACAGTAAACACTCTAAGCAAACGGAGATCAGAGGCCTAGAGTTGGGAAGAAGATTATCTAATATTTAATCAAGGTGAGGGGACCTCTAGGCCCATCTTGCTCACAGTATTTGCAGGGTTTCTTTGACTCTCAGTATTCAAAGAGAATAATTCATGCATGGCTTAAAAGAAGGGTAATTAGAGCAACACTACCCCTACAGCAATGCCTCCTCTTAGTAAAATGTTCTAAGATCATTGTCAATAAAATCTCATTTGGAATTTATTGTTTTCAAGTTAATTAAAAAGGAACATGTTTGCTTTAAAAAGAACTATTTAATCTCCAACAATATGCCAAAACCTTACAATGGCTTCCGTTATGATTTTGAAACATTCTTTGGGTAACAGTGTTGATTAATCCTGTAAAAGGATTTAATTGTATTACATAACTTTGGATAAGCAAATAATTTCTATTAATATGTGTCTTTATTCAGCACTTGAGCTATTCATAAAATACCTGAAATAAATACTAAATTTGGATGGCTGAAAATATTTTCTCTTTCTTTAGGCTATCACCTTTCAACAAATGTTTTAAATTCTTATTATAGGCAAAGAATCATACCTCCAGATTTAATGAGTAAAAACATGAATAAGGCAAATCTTTGCTCTTAAACTCACACACTATCCAAATAGTTTACAAAGGTCACTATGTAGCTCTAAGACCAGGTAGTTTGAAATTAGTGCCATAAATGAATGTGAATTGCTGAGGCATTACCAAAACAGGAAAAATGAAATCCTGTTATGTCTCTTTCAGTTCACAAGTATTTTGGTCAAGTATTAAAAGGTTGCAAGTAACATAAGCCTCTGATTTTTCGACAAAAAGAGTGAAACATTAGCAAGCATAAATTTATCTCATGGAACCCAAGGCTAGCCTTCAGAAGCAAATCGATCCAGAAACTGGATAATAAAAAAGCCAAAATCACTCTTTGTCTTTCTGAAATGTCATGGTCTCTTATTTCTGCTTTTCTCCCTTTAGTTTCCTCTTTTTCTAAAAAAATTGCTTTCTCTACTTTGACATGCACAAGGCCAAGTATGATTGACCCAGACCTTAATTTGCATCACTTCTCAGTTCAAGAGCTAATAAAAACTGACCCATGCCTCGGAGACCCAAATCCAAATACCCTGAAGAGAGTACTTGGAAGTATTTGGGCCTAAGTGGCCCAGCTTGGGCCAGGCATGCATCTCAGTCCAAACTTGTGATATTGTGATATAATAAGGAATACATATTTGGTCTTTGCCCTTTGTTGCAGATAGGGGTGTTAGAAGAATCTTTTGTTCTAATATTTGGTCTCTGACCTAGTTCCTAACACAGAGATCCTAACACCTCGACATTTTCTGAGTAATAGGAGTATCTGGCATACAGCTCCTAAATCCCTTGGAATTTCCTCAATTATATGAGTGTCTTTTATTCTAATGAGGTAACACTTGGTGGGCTCCCAGGTAGGATGGGAGGAGCTGGTTGTCAGAAGAATGAACTATGTGATTAAAGGCTGGAACTCTCAGGCCCACTCTCAGACCTCCAGGGAGGGGAGAGGTACTAAAGGTTGAGTTGATCATCAATGGTCAGTGATATAATCAATCATGCTTATATAATGAAGCCTCCATAAAAATGCAAAAAGACAGAGAGGTTTCCTATAGCTAAACGCATGAAGGTTCCTGACCTTCATGAACGCAAAGAGGGCTTCCACGCCCCTTCCCACGTAACTAGTCCTATGCAGCTCTTTATCTGTTATTCTGTATCCTGTGTAATATTCTTCATATTAAACTGATAGACATAAGTAAATGTTTCCCTGAGTTCTATGAGTTGTCCTAGCAAATTAATTGAAGTTAAGAAGGGAGTAATGGTTACTCCGGTTTATAGCTGGTCAGTCAAAAGTATGAGGGACAACTTACAACGACTTGTAATTGGCATGTGAAGTGGGCGCAGTCTTGTGGGAATGAAACCTTCACTTGTACGATCTTAATCTAACTTCAGGTGAGTAGCATCAGAATTAAGTTAAACTGTAGAACATCCAGTCAGTATCCACTGCAGAACTGCTTGGTGTGTGGTGAAAAATGCCCACACATCCGGTGTCAAAAGTGTTAAGTGGTGAATTTGATAGTAGGAAAAACACTTTTTTCCCTTCTATCTCAAAGAAAGCTATAACTAGAGGTTAAGGCTATTGAGATACAATGAGACCCACCACTATAATCGGGAGAAAAATTCCCAAAGGAAACATATGTTAGGACATTAACCCAAAATATGTCTAAGACAACAAGATAGATACTACCAAGAAGAATTCTCTTCAATAAACCTATTCTGTGGCATTTCCTCTTAGCAGAGATGAGGTTCTAAAGTCTGCACACATTGCAAAACTAAGTAGAGACAACATTACCTTTGAACTATCTTAAATAGCTCTAAATCCCTTCATGTGTGTGGTTTATATGAAGACAACCCTAGAATCTTGTAGGATGCTTTTGCTACAAATGGAAAATAACTGGCTATTGACCCAATTGGCTAAAACAACAAGAAGGAAAATGTGTCATCTCACAAATGGCTCCAGGATTTGTCAGTTCGGTCATTCAGTGACATTATAAGCAGCAAAGTTCTTTTCATCTTTCTATTCTGCCATCTTCAGCATGTCA
Source organism: Macaca thibetana thibetana (assembly GCF_024542745.1). Taxonomy (NCBI): domain Eukaryota; kingdom Metazoa; phylum Chordata; class Mammalia; order Primates; family Cercopithecidae; genus Macaca; species Macaca thibetana. The sequence goes on along the minus strand of NC_065581.1, from coordinate 69,089,173 downwards.
CTGCCCCCAAGCAGGTGCCCTTTGTGCTCACAAATAGCCACAGCAGACCAGGCACCAATCCATAAAGAATGATATCCAAAATCTCTTCCTTATTCATCTAACTTAAGGCTTTCCCAAAGCCTTCTCAGCATACTCCCTCTATGTCTCAGTCAGAAATGTGGCAGAATCTACCTTAAACAACTCTGGGCTGGTGGGACTGGATCACTGTAGTCAGTTTATAACAATCAAAATTTACTCAGCAGCCATTATGGGCCAACCTGGACACCATACAGAACTAAGCTTCTTTCAGTGTGGGAAAAGAAAAAAAGGAATAATTTGGAATTCAATTCGTATACTTTTGTTTCTAGCTATGTTTATTTTAGGTCTAATTAAGAAAAAGAAAAGAGTGAAAATAAACCTTAAGTTCACTAAGCCTAATGAAACTTCAAGATTATTTGCTTGTAGAAATAAATTTTTTTTGTATACTATATATTGACATCCTGTGACCTGGTGATCTGAAATACTCTTTAGGAACTTCTTGTCAAGGATATGTAATTGAGGCTCTAAAGCCCTAGCTAAGGATTAAAGAAATGAAGCCAAATTACTATTTTAGGCCAAATGGAAGATATAAATAAACTTAGGCAGCTTGTGAAAAAGTCATTTGGGTAAAATGGAAGAATGATTTTTCACTGGCCCAGTCATTTTATGGCTTATGTCACAGGGGCCTCAGGGGATCATGCTGCCCTCAGGTCCTTTGGGAACCCACCAGCAAAGGCTAAGGGTTACATACCATGCCTCTTCTCTAGGACATCAACGGGGTCACATCTGGCTCATTGGAAGACCCACCTTGGCATGTCTATTTACACTAAATTCCTAGTAGACTGAGGGACATTGAAATAACCTGTGGGAATTTGACTCCAGGCAGCAAAAAAAAAAAAAAAAAAAAAAAAAAAAAAAAAAAAAAAAAAAAGAACTGTAAAGTTCTTGTCTATCTTGTCTATACCTTCATACAGATTTTCTACCTAAAAAAACTGTATTAGTTTATTGTATTTAACTACAACCTTCTTGAGAACAGATCTTTGATACCCACAGCATTGTGTTTGTGGTCAGGGTCTTACTGCACACAAAGTGTCCAGTAAATGAAAAGCACATTTTCTTTCTTTACCCAGTTCTGTACCTTTACCCAGGTCACAATAGTTTGCCAGTTGTCTTGTACGTGCATAAATATCATCAATAACTTAGCATAACCCTCGTAAAATGTTGCATAAAAACAAACATATATAAGGCCTGATGGTAAAATTGAACGGAATATACTCAGTCCTCAAGGAGGTGGTGCCACTCCTTAAATGTGGGTTGTACAGTGACTTCCCTTGAAACAGAGGCCTACCATGGAGATATTGCAGGTTCAGTTCCAGATCACTGCAATGGAAGAATGTCACAATAGAGAGACTTATAGGAATTTTTTGGTTTGTACTGCATATAAAAGTTATGTTTATATTAGACTACGGTCTCTTAAATGTGCAACAACATTATATCTAAAAATTGTATATACCTTAATTTAAAAATACTTTATTCCCCAAAATTGCTAACGATCATCTAACTCTTCAGTGAGTCACAATGTTTTTGCTGTTTGAGGATCTTGCCTTGAAGTTGATCACTGCTGACTGATCATGGCAGTAGATGATGAGGGTTGAGTGGCTATGGCAATTTCTTGAAATAAAACAACAATAAAGTTTAACACAGCAAATGACTCTTCCTTTCTCTATAGCATACAATGCTGTTTGATAGCATTTTACTCCTGGAAGAACTGTCAACATTTTAGTCAAATCTCAAATCCTGCCACTGCTTTACCAGCTAAGTTTCTGTAATACTGTAAATGCTTTGTTGTCATTTCAACAATGTTCACAGAATCTTCATATGGGTAGATTCCATCTCAAGAAATTACTTTCTTTGCTCCTCCATAAGAAGCAACTCTTTATCTATTCAAGTTTGATGGTGGGATTGCAGCAATTCAGTCACATCTTCAGTCCCAACTTCTAATTCTAATTCCCTTGCTGTTTCTCCCACATCTGTAGTGACTTCCTCCATTGAAGTTTTGAGCCCCTCTCCCCCAGTCATCAAATTCTTCCAAACGATTAGTTTGGTTTAAAATATTTAGGAAACCATGGCATAAACAGATATGCTATCACCCAAGCTTCCTTTTTTCCCTTTATAGAGCACAGGTAAAGTACTGTAATTCTTAACGGCCCTAGGATTTTCATAACGATAAAGGAGCACTGACTTCAACTTAAAAGTCACCAGCTGCATTGGCTCCAAACAAGAGAGCCAGACTGTCTTGTGAAGATTTGAAACCAGGCATTGGCTTCTCCTCCTAGCTGTGAAAGTACTAGATGATATCTTTATCCAATAGAAGGCTGTTTTGTTTAGATCAAAAATATGCTGTTTACTATAGCCACCTTTACCAATTATCTAAGCTAGATATTCTAGATAACTTATTGCAGTTTCTCCGTCAGCACTTGCTCTTTCATCTTACATTTTTATGGAGACTGCTTATTTCCTTAAACCTCATAGAACCAACCTCTGCTAGCTTCATACTTTTCTTCTGCAGCTTCCTTACCTTTCTCAGCCTTCACAGACTTGAAATGTCTTGCACTGGTTTAGGCTTTGGCTTAGGGGAGTACTGTGGCTGATTTGATCTTCTATCCAGACCACCTGAACTTTCTCCATATCAGCAATAAGGCTGTTTTGCTTTCTTATCATTTGTGTGTTTACTAGAGTAGCACTTTTAATTTCCTTCAAAAAACATTTTCTTTGCATTCACCACTTGGCTAACTTTTGGCTCATGAGGTCTAACTTTCAGCCTGTTTTGGCTTTCTACATGACCTTCTCACTAAGCTTAATCATTTCTAGCTTTTAATAAAGTGAAAGACGTGTGACTCTTCCTTTCACTCAGAGGCCCTGGAATTTTGCTAATATGATGAATTTCAATATTATTGTGTCTTGGGGAATAGGGAGGCCTGAAGAGAGAGAGAGAGATGGGGAAATGGCCAGTCACTGAAGCAGTCAGAGCACTCCCAACATTTAGCAATTACATTCATCATCTTATATGTGCATGGCTCATGGTACCCTAAAACAATTACGATAACAATATCAAAGATGGGTGAATTAACAATCACTGATCACAGGTCACCATAACAGATAAAACAATAATGAAAATGTGAAATATTGTGAGAAGGACCAAAATGTAACCCAGAGACATGAAGTGAGCACATAGTGTTAGAAAAGTGGAGCTGATAGACTTGCTTGGTGCAGGGTTTGCACAAGCCATTACTTTATAATAAATGCAACATCTATAGACTGCAATGAAGTGAAGCACAATCAATGAGGCTGCCTATGATACCTTATAAAAAGGGGGGGGGGAAAGAGTAACATTTTAGTGGAAAAACTGGACAAACATTACTTCAGCCAGGTGATCAAGATCAGCATCAACAGTGAAAAGTCATTTTGATGGTAAGTACTTTGAATATTATGTGATTAGAATGGTATTTTTATAGTTTTTCTGTCCAAAACACATTGCCCCAGTCTAGTCATGAGAAAAACCTCAGCTCATCCCAATAGGAGGGCATCTTACAATTTATATAACTGGTACTCCTCAGAGCTCTCAAGTAAAGCAAGAACAAGGATCACCTGAGAAATTGTCACAGCCAAGAGGAGCCTAAGGAGACATGATGACTTAAGGTGATGTGATATCCTGAATAGGATCCTGGAACAGAAAAAGAACCTTGGGTAAAAAGTAAGGAAATCTGAATCCAGTATGGGCATTAAAAATAATATATCAATATTGGTTCATTAATTGGAATAAATGTACCATACTGATAAGAAGTTAGTAATAGGGAAACTGGATGTGGGGTATGTGGTAACTATCTGAACTATTGGAATTTTTCTGTAACTCTAAACCTGTTCAAAAAATAGTTTATTTTTTTTAAATTGGGAAGAATAACATATCTACCATTTATCACTAGGAATTGGTACTTTCTATAACAATGTTGGAATGGGTCTCTCGAGGAAACATATGGGTCTCCTGAGCAGATACAATTGCCTAGATCTTTACCTCATGCTAGTCTGGAAGAAGAGAAATGCAATCCCCCAAATTGTGGCATTTCAATAGATTATTACCCCTTTGTGAGTCTCCAAAGATACACCACATACCTTCTTAATGGGAAAGAGTGTATAAAGGGTGAGGTTGGAGACCAGGCAAGTCAGTCTGGTGAAGGTTGCCCACATAGTATGTACAACAGGAGCATTCCCTGGCACAGATCTCTTCTCCACATTGTCTATTGTCACGCAACTGGGGAGAAAGCAGGAAGACCACTAACACTTGGTTGACAGCCCTGAAAGAATCAATCCAAAGTCCCCTGAACTTTAAAACTCTCCTCCCAGAGTTTTGTTTCCTTAGAACCAATAAGGATGCACAATATTTTCTTGAGTCAAAAAAAGTTTACATTACAGTACTAATCTCCAACAAATTTTTAAAAGTTTTAAACCAGTTCTACCTAAGACAGATAAATAACAACAAACGAAATAAAGGATGAAGTTGCCTGGAGCTGGCTCAACTACTTTGTGTGCTGATTATAGAATGAGAACATTCTACTTTTTAAATTACAAATGTTATAAACACTGGAAAAACAGACTGAAAGATAACACATGGTATTCACTCAGAAACAGCTGCATAGAGCCAATCTAGATGCCTGTTTCTTTCTGATTCACAAGGTATATTTTAAGGCTCTTGAAATTCTTGTCATGGAAACCTGTTTAACTTTGCTTAACCCAGCCTTTTCTAACATTATTTGAAGAAAGAATTCATTTTGTTTTGGTTATCTCATAGTGATTAGTGTCTGTAAAACACTCTGTGAAAATCACCTGAGATTAAAAGTTATAAAAAAATTAGACTTAAGTCATGGCTGTAAGTCAATGAACATGCATATTTTACTCCACAGATAATTCCTAGTAAATTAAGAAGTATTGCATCTCACTACCCACTCTGTAAGTCCCTATTAAAATGTTCAGACTGGATGTACAACAATGAGCAGAGAAAGAAGGTGCTCTCTCTCTCTATGAAGAATTCTTTTTTAGGAGAGGAAGATTTGCACCAATTTTGTGTGTGCACGCATATGATTATCTTTGTACAACTTTAAAGATTCTAGGACTGCTCGCTCTTTCAGGTTATCTGTGTCACTGCTTCTTCCAACTATTCACTGATCATTCGTTTTAAACTGTCTACCTGTGCTGGTTCATTCTGTTTCTTTTCCAGAAGTGTGGGATGCTAGAGATCAGCAGACAAATATGGCTCTACTCCTGCCTTCGACAAGTTCTCACAACTAACCAGGAGCATTTCTTCCTTTAAAAATGTTATTTAAGGGAGTTCTAAAACAATAGGTCGCATATATTACTACTGATCATTCATTTATTTGACAAATACTTCTTGAGGATCTACTATATGTCAAGCACAGTTTCATGTACTGGAGACACAGTGATGAATCAAAGTTCATGCCCTCAGGGAGCTTACATTACATGTGGGAGATAAATATATACATGAGCAAATAATGTGTCAGGGGCATTGAATGCCATGAAAGAAATGAATCAAGGTAAAGGGGGTAGAAATGGAAAAGGAGAGTGTTATTTTATACAGTGATGTCAGGAAAGATGCATCAATAAAGTGGCATTGGAGCAGAGATCCGAAGGCAATAAAAGAGCTGGCCATGCCAAAATTACAGAGAAAAGTGTTTCGATGGGAAAGCATAGCCAGGCCCTGAGGTGGGAATGTGCTTGACATGTCCTAGGAATAGCAGAGACAGCCAGTGCAGCTGAAGTAAGGGATGGGTGTAGGAGATCAGGGCAGAAAGCTTGGTAAATAAGCAAAGCCAGATCACGGTGGGGTTTTCATTCATGGTTAATACTATGAATTTTACTTTCATTCAAATTGGGAAGCCATTTTAGAAATTATTTTTTAAACATTTTATTGGGATTAACATTCTAATTTCTCTGATTTCCCTGTTTTTTGCATAAAAATATCAAACTACAATAATCGGCAAAGTTACAATGACAGAAACATATTCATCAAAATTAAATTCTGAAAATTTTTTTCTCTAGTTCAATGTTCTCTTCTTATCTTAGCAGCACCAAAATGATACACTATTTTCCAAGTTCTATGATATTTTGCCATAGATTTTAACTCAAAAAATTATACATTCTTACTTTCAATAATGACTGTGAACTTTACTACTTCTGGCTGAGTTTTATGTTTTTTGATTAATCATTCATAGAGATCTATCCTTTCCTTTCAATTTTCATTTCAGCCCTCAAATCCTCAAATACATAAGTTTATAGTTTCTTATTTCCCAAAGTTGTTATGCTGCAAGATTCTCCTTCCTTTTCAATGGTTCATCTCTTCACTGATTTATCCTCTATCCTCAATTCTTCATTGTCTTCGACTAATTTAATTTATGAAAAAAATCCACAGTATTTCAAAGGAATCTTTTCCCATTAGCCAAGGTTGTTCAGCAGCCAAGAAACCCTTAGGGCCAACCAAATTACCTATTGAATCTTGATGAAGATTGGAGAGATATAGAATTTGCTTCCTTCTGTTGGCTAACATATAAATGTAGCAATAATATTTTGTAACCTAAATTCATTACCAATTATGGACATATCAGATATTCTATTTTGGAATGTGTTGCATATCAACTTACAGGAAAAGAATTCCAAAGCCTGCCATCAAATTCTTCTTTCTGTCACTTGACAATGAGGCACCAAAAAGAATTACATCACATGGATATATCCCAAGATCATGAGCCATAGTTTTATATAGAAACTGAGAGTTTTAAGAGCTTAAAGCAGTTGAATTAACCAATCATTGAATAAGTCAAAATAAATAGTTCACAAATTGTCAACCAAAATGTACACATAATTTTGATTAGGGAAAGAGCACATTAATACATTTGATCCATGACCTTAACTTCAAGGAACTCATCTGTTATCAATATAAATTTAAAGCAGCACAAACAGGCACATTCTTCTTGTCACAACAGACAAACCAAAATTGTTTGCTTGAAATATATGAATTTCCAGTTTTGAAAATTTTCTTTTAGTTCACTTTTGAGAATTAGTAACTAAATTGTATAAAACATATCTGTAGTACTCCCTAATAATATTTGAATACATATATATTATTAAGGATATATAAATTCAAATGTATATTATATATAAATGCATACTATATAAAAATATATATGTAGTATGTTTATACAGAGGATATGTACGTGTCTTCTCCTCGTCCTGTTAAGATAGTGTTTTTTTCCAAAATAGCATTTGATAATTTACATTAAAGTATGGAGGACAGTAAAAATTTCTAAAGGATGCTCAATGCTTGGCTGATGGAAGCTTAAAAGGGGATCATGAGGAAAATATAGTGATACTGTTTTGTTATTCATGTTTAAAGACACTTTAGTGCCTGCTCTTTCTTGGTGCTCTGACAGGCACATTGGAGAATGGAAAAACAATGTGGTTCTGGACCTCAAGCAGCATGTCAGTAGTGGAAGAGATAAGGTGCACAATAACTAGATACAAAGCAGGATGTGAAAGGAGTAATGTGTGACAACAGAAACATCTGGGACTTAAGGGGAAGATAGCGATCATTTCCACTTGAGAATGTTCTAGAGACTGCTTGTAAATAGAACAATGATAATTAGCATAGCCAAACTAATAATTACCTAAATAGGTTGAAAGAAAATAGAGTGACAGTGAACAAAACTGATTCTTTGGATCCTGTCAGAATCTTAATAAAATGGTGTCAGATAAAATGTGACAGGGAGCCCATAACTAAAAGACACCTTGTTGATGTGGCTATGATATGCAAATTAATCAATCTGACAATCTGATCAGTATGATCCCTAAGAGTTTTGTATTAGTTTTGCTTAGGAATTTTATTTTATAGTTTGTCATTATTTTTTATTTTTTAAAGAAGCTATTTATCTCTAATTTATGCAACCTGTGTGCCAAAACTTTTGAAGCTTTTAGGTTGCTCAGTCGTGGCTACAAAATAACTAGTATGAAATCCAAGGTTCTGGGATAAAATATTTAGCTATAAATTTAAAAGCCTAGTTAATACACTTAACACAAAAACTTATATAATAATGATGATAATGAATGTGACTCATGATAACCATTAGAGTTGAATAAAAATTAAATTAATGATGGTTTTAAAACATAAAATGATCATTTCAAGGAAAGATTAGTTTTGTGTGACCATATGGTGCAAATACAGAATAGAATTTGATGCCATGAAGAGGCACTGTGATAATACACAGGCAAACATTTCTCCTGTATTTGACTCAGTTATCAGATACTCAGGAATTCTCCACTGTCTAAGGTTAACCACCTCCCGACTCTTCTCAGCATAAGATGTCAGACCTCTCATACTTGTGGCTGTGCCTCCTCTTCTAGTATCCATCTCATCTATACTTTGCTTTAACAAGGTTCTTGGTTTGAAAAAAAAATACAGCATGCCTTTCCTTATTGTGACTTTTGCTGCCTGGAGTATAGACCCTTCTCCATATCTATGGGCAGAGTAAGCCCATCAAGGCCCAACTAAAATATTACTTCTATCATGAAGTAAAATAGTTACTACAGCCTTAGACTTGACTAGACATTGTGCCACATCTTAGATAATTCACAGGGGCAGTGGGAAGAGTGCAGACATTGCAAAGAAATATGCACAGGACACAACCACTGGAGGGACACAACCTAGGAGCAGTGAACCTGAATGAAAGGAAGGAAACTGGAATCAAGCAAAATAAGGCAAAACAGAGAATCCAATGCAGGCAGCTAGCTCAAGGGGTGTGTGTTTGTGTGTAGGGGTATAGAGAAGGGAAAACAGTGGTTCCGGGGATAACTAGGAATCCCATGCAGTAATGTGGCAAATTCAGACTTGGTTTCTACAGAGATCAATCTTTTTTTTTTTTTTTTTTTCATGTCTCCTTGTTCTCATTTGGCTTAATTGTAAACGTCTTTATTGAGATATAACTCACATACCATACAATTCACCCATTTAAAATATGCAATTTTGTTTTTTAGTATATTCACAGATATATGCAACTATCATCACAATTTTAAATCATTTTTGTCACCTCACCAATAAATCCCTTATCATTTAGCCATCACCCTTTCCTATGTCCCCATTGTCACAGCCCTAAGCAAGCACCAGTCTATTTTCTGTTTCTATAGATGTGACTATTAAGTGTCAAAATCATATATCATGTGGTCTGTGTGACAAGATTCTTTCACTTATGTGATGGTTAGGTTTAGGTGTCATCTTGAGTAAATTAAGGGATACCCAGATGGCTGGCAAACATCATTTCTGTGTACATCTGTGAGAGTGTTTCCAGAAGAATAAATAAATGGATTGAGTAAAATGATTCACCCTCACTGAATAGGCTGAGGGTTGAGTCATGCATCTTCTCCTGACCATAGTGTATTAGTCCAGTTTCACCCTGCTGATAAAGACATACCCAAGACTGGGCAATTTACAAAAGAAAGAGGTATAATGGACTTACAGTTCCACATGGCTGGGGAGGGCTCACAATCATAGCAGAAGGCAAGGAGGAGCAAGTCACATCTTATGTGGATGGAGACAGGCAAAGAGAGAGAGCTTATGCAGGGAAACTCCCATTTTTAAAACCATCAGATCTTGTGAGACTTATGCACTACCATGAGAACAGCACAGGAAAGACCAGTCTTCATGATTCAATTACTTCCCACTGGGTTCCTCCCATGACATGTGGGAATTATGGGAGTTACAATTCAAGATGAGATTTGCGTGGCGACACATCCAAACTATATCACATGGACATCAGAACTTCAGGTTCTCTGGACTTCTGACCCTGGGACTTGCACTAGCCACTACCATTCCCCACCAGCACTTTTTCAGGCTTTTGGTCTCAAACTGAGAATTACACCATCGGCTCCTCTGGTTCTCATGACTTGAAAAGTGGACTCAACCACCCTACCATCTTCTTTGGTTCTTCAGCTTGCAAATGGCACGTTATGGGACTTCTCTGCTTCCAATATCATGTAAGCCACCTCACCTAATAAATCCTCTCAAAACTATCTGTTCATATGTATTCTACTTTTTGTTGTTTTTCTGGAGAACCCTAGTTAATACAATATAGGATATGTTTATGAGGTTCATCCATATTGTATCAGAAGTCAGTATCTTAACAAGTAGACTAGCCCATTGGAAGGTAGAATCTACCATTGGAAGTGATGGAACAAAAAAACCATGTCTCAAAAATATCCACCCTCTCAGAACAACTTCGTAAGAGTTAAATAAAGCATGAGAATTCCCTATCAAATTGTCTTCAATTTAGAGCAGGTCTTCATGTCCAAGGAGGACTTCAACACTAAGATGAATACACAAAATACCAGACTAGTTACTGACTAGGCCAATAAAGATGGCGGCAGTAAAGACTAGGCAACAAAAAATTGTCTCCCCTAATGAGAGGTGACAATGTGCTAGCAGGGCTTGCTCTCGGTGCCTCCTCGGCCTTGGTGTCCACTCTGGTGGCACTTGAGGAGCCCTTCAGCCCACCACTGCACTGTGGGAGCACCTCTCTGAGTTGGTGGTGGCCAGAGCTGCCCTTTGCTTGCAGGGAGGTGTGGAGGGAGAGGCGTAGGCGAGAACCAGGGCTTCAGGCTGCACTCATGGGCCAGCGCAAGTTCTGGGTGGGCGCAGGCTCGGCGGGCCCCACACTCAGAGCTGCTGGCTGGCAACGCCAGCCCCAGACAGTGAGGGGCTTAGCACCCAGGCCAGCAGCTGCAGAGGTTGCACCAGGTCCCCCAGCACTGCCAGCCCGCCTGAACCATGCTCGAATTCTCGCCAGGCCTCAGCCGCTTCCCCATGATGCAGGGCTTGGGGCCTGCAGCCTGCCATACCCGAGCCCCCCAGTGGTGGGCTCCTGTGCAGCCCAAGCCTCCCCGACGGGTGCCATCCCCTGCTCCACGGCACCCACTCCCATCGACCACCCAAGGGCTGAGGAGTGCAGGCGCGTGGCACAGGACTGATGGGCAGCTCCGCCTATGGCCCTGGCATGGGATCCAGTAGGTGAAGCCAGCTGGGCTCCTGAGTCGGATGGGGACATGGAAAACTTTTATATCTAATCACAGGATTGTATATGCACCAATCAGCACTCTGTATCTACTTCATCTAGTGGAGACTTGGAACACTTTTACCTCTAGCTGGTAGATTGTGAATACACCAATCAGCATTCTGTGTCTAGCTCAGGGATTGTAAATGCACCAATCAGCACCCTGTCAAAACGGACCAATCGGCTCTCTGTAAAATGGACCAATCAGCTCTCTGTAAAATGGACCAGTCAGCAGGATGTGAGTGGGGTCAGATAAGGGAATAAAAGCAGGCTGCCCGAGCCACACTGTGGAAGTTTTGTTCTTTTGCTCTTTAGGATAAATCTTGCTGCTGCTCACTCTTTGGGTCCACACCACCTTTATGAGCTATAACACTCACCATGAAGGTCTGCAGCTTCACTCCTGAAGCCAGCAAGACCACGAACCCACCGGGAAGAATGAACAACTCTGGACGAGCCACCTTTAAGAGCTGTAATACTCACCGTGAAGGTCTGCAGCTTCACTCCTGAAGTCAGCAAGACCATGAGCCCACCAGAAGGAAAAAATTAGACACATCTGAACATCTGAAGGAACAAACTCTGGATACACCATCTTTAAGAACTGTAATACCACGAGGGTCTACAGCTTCATTCTTGAAGTCAGCGAGACCAAGAACCCACCAATTTCAGACACATTTTGGCAACCATGAAGGGACTTTCACCTATCACCAGGCAGTGAGACTTTCGCCTATTGTCATGTGGTAAGACTTTCACCTATCGCCAAGTGGTATCACTGGACCCATTTTGCTAGCTATTCTGTCCTATTTTTCCCTAGAATTTGGGGGTTAAATACTGGCACCTGTTGGCCAGTTAAAAGCAACTAGCGTGGCCGCTGGACTAAAGACGTGGGTGTCAGGCTTTCTCGGAAAGGGGTCTCTAACAACCCCCGACTCTTTGGAGTTGGGAGTGTTGGTTTGCCTGGAACCAGCTTCCACTTTTCCTGTACTTCTGGTCTGAGTCGAGGGTCAACAGAGGGGAAAGCCATTGAGTTCCAGGGTCCCAACAACAAGTTGGTTGACCCTGCAGTCATGAGCGGAACTCTCAAAGGCATGTCGCCCAAGCGAGACTCGCCCATCTATCCTGTCTATCCTGACCCTTGCCTCCTGGATCCTAATGCCTGTCAGACAAACTTCCTCTCGCCTCTCTTCTCTGAGGCCAGCCCCGCTTCTAAAAACCACGCCCTGTCGCTGGTGCTTTTCTACTTTCTCCTATAAGAATGATTTCTAGTATAAACTACAGGACTCTGTTACCTTCTTTAGGCACCCGAGCTCACCAATCAGAAAGACATAACTTTTGCCCAAAGCCCCATTGTAGGGGGTACTATTTGGAATTTTAGGATCCCTCCTCAGATAAGCAGACCTAACAAAAGCTATTCCTGAAGCTAGGATATGGGGAACCTCAGAAATTGTATCCTTCCTATTCATATAAGTGAGGAAAAAAAGCATCACTCTTCCAACTCTGGAGATCCCTTCCCTCCCTCAGGGTGTGGCCCTCCACTTCATTTTGGGGGCATAACATCTTTATAGGACACAGGTAAGGTCCCAATACAAACAGGAGAATGCTTAGGACTCTAACAGGTTTTCGAGAATGTGTTGGTAAGGGCCACTAAATCCGATTTTTCTCAGTCCTCCTTGTGGTCTAGAAGGACAGGCAAAAGTGCAGGTTTTTGAGAATGTGTTGGTAAGGGCCACTAAATCTGACCTTCCTCGGTCCTCCTTGTGGTCTGGGAGGAAAACTAGGGTTTCTGCTGCTGCATCAGTGAGCGCAACTATTCTGATCAGCAGGGTCCAGGGACCGTTGCGGGGTCTTGGGCAGGGGTTGTTTCTGCTGCTGCGTTGGTGAGCACAACTATTTCAATCAGCAGGGTCCAGGGACTGTTGCGGGTTCCTGGGCAGGGGGAGAAACAAAACAAACCAAAACTGCGGGAGGTTTTGTCTTTCAGATGGGGAACACTCAGGCACCAACAGGCTCACTCTTGAAATGCATCCTAAGCCATTGGGACCAATTTGACCCAAAAACCCTGAAAAAGAGGCACTATAGCCTGGCTCCAGTATTTTCTCTCTGATGGGGAAAAATGGCCACCTGAGGGAAGTAGAAATTATAATACTATCCTGCAACTTGACCTTTACTGTAAGAGGGAAGGCAAATGGAGTGAAATACCTTATGTCCAAGCTTTCTTTTCATTGAAAGAGAATACACAACTATGCAAAGTTTGCCATTTACATCCCACCGGAGGACCTCTCAGCTTACCCCCATATCCTAGCCTCCCTATAGCTCCCCTTCCTATTAATGATAAGCCTCCTCTAATCTCCTCTGCCCAGAAAGAAATAAGCAAAGAAGGACCCCCAAAACCCCACAGGCTATCAGTTATGTCCCCTTCAAGCTGTAGGGGGAGGGGAATTTGGCCCAACCCGGGTACACGTCCTCTTCTCCCTCTCTGATTTAAAGCAGATCAAGGCAGACCTGGGGAAGTTTTCAGATGATCCTGATAGGTACATAGATGTCCTACAGGGTCTAGGGCAAACCTTCGATCTTGCTTGGAGAGATGGCATGCTATTGTTAGATCAAACCCTGGCCTTTAATGAAAAGAATGCGGCTTTAGCTATAGCCCGAGAGTCTGGAGATACCTGGTATCTTAGTCAAGTAAATGATAGAATGACAGCCAAAGAAAGGGACAAATTCCCTACCGGTCAGCAAGCCATCCCCAGTATGGATCCCCACTGGGACCTTGACTCAGATAATGGGGACTGGAGTCATAAACATCTGTTAACCTGTTTTCTAGAAGGACTAAGGAGAATTAGGAAAAAGCCCATGAATTCAATGATGTCCACCATAACTCAGTGAAAGGAAGAAAATCCTTCTGCCTTCCTTCAGAGGCTACAGGAGGCTTTAAGAAAATATACTCCCCTGTCACCCGAATCACTCGAGGGTCTATTGATTCTAAAAGACAAGTTCAATACCCAATTAGCCACAGATATCAGGAGAAAGCTTCAAAAGCAAGCACTGGGCCCTGAACAAAATTTGGAGGTATTATTAAACTTGGCAACCTTGGTGTTCTATAGTAGGGACCAAGAGGAACAGGACCAAAAGGAAAAGTGAGATCAGAGAAAGGTCACAGCCTTAGTCATGGCCCTCAGACAAATAAACCTTGGTGGTTCAGAAAGGACAGAAAATGGAGCAGGCCAATCACCCAGTAGGCTTTGTTATCAGTGTGGCTTACTAGGACACTTTAAAAAAGATTATCCAATGAGAAACAAGCTGCCGTCTCATCCATGTCCACTATGTCAAGGACGAAGATTCTCTGGGTCAGAAGCCCCCAACCAGATGATCCAACAACAGGACTAAGGGTGCCTGGGGAAAGTGCCAGCTCATGTCTTCACCCTCACTGAGTCCTGGGTACATTTAACCATTGAGGGCCAGGAAATTGACTTCCTCCTGGACACTAGTGTGGCTTTCTCAGTATTAATCTCCTATCCTGGACGACTGTCCTCAAGGTCCGTTACCATCCGAGGAATCCTGGGACAGCCTGTAACCAGGTATTTCTCCCACCTCCTCAGTTGTAATTGGGAGACTTTGCTCTTTTCACATGCCTCTCTTGTTATGCCTGAAAGTCCCATACCCTTATTAGGGAGGGACATATTAGCCAAAGCTGGAGCTATTATCTACATGAATATGGGGGACAAGTTACCCATTTGTTGTCCCCTACTTGAGGAGGGAATCAACCCTGAAGTCTGGGCATTGGAAGGACAATTTGGAAGGGCAAAAAATGCCCGCCCAGTTCAAATCAGGCTAAAAAACTCCACTACTTTTCCTTACCAAAGGCAATATCCCTTAAGGCCTGAAGCTCAAAAAGGATTACGGGATAACGTTAAACATTTAAAAGCTCAAGGCTTAGTAAGGAAATGCAGCAGTTCTTGCAACACCCCAATTCTAGGAGTACAAAAACCAAATGGTCAGTGGAGACTAGTGCAAGATCTTAGACTCATCAATGAGACAGTAATTCCTCTATATCCAGTTGTACCCAATCCCTATACCCTGCTCTCTCAAATGCCAGAGGAAGCAGAATGGTTCATGCTTCTGGACCTCGAGGATGCCTTCTTCTGTATTCCCCTGCACTCTGACTCCCAGTTTCTCTTTGCCTTTGAGGATCCCACAGACCACACATCCCACCTTACATGAACGGTCTTGCCCCAGGGGTTTACAGATAGCCTTCATCTGTTTGGTCAGGCACTGACCCAAGATCTAGGCCACTTCTCAAGTCCAGGCACTCTGGTCCTTCAGTATGTGGATGATTTACTTTTGGCTACCAGTTTGGAAGCCTTGTGCCAGCAGGCTACTCTAGATCTCTGGAACTGTCTAGCTAATCAAGGGTATAACGTGTCTAGGTCGACGGCCCAGCTTTGCCTACTGCAGGTCAAATATCTAGGCCTAATCTTAGCCTGAGGGACCAGGGTCCTCAGCAAGGAACAAATACAGCCTATACTGGCTTATCCTCGCCCTAAGACATTAAAATAGTGTGGAGAGAGAGGCGCAGGCGGGAACCGGGGCTGCGCGCAGCGCTCAAGGGTCAGCGCAAGTTCCAGGTGGGTGCAGGCTCCGCAGGCCCTGCACTCCGAGTGGCCAGCTGGTGCTGCCGGCCCCGGGCCATGAGGGATTTAGCACCCAGGTCAGCAGCTGCGGAGTTTGCGCCAGTTTCCCTAGCACTGCCAGCTCGCCTGCACCACGCTCAAATTGTCACCAGGCCTCAGCCACCCAGGGTTCAGGATGTGCAGCCCACCATGGCCGAGCACCCCTGCGGTGGGCTCCCATGCGGCCTGAGCCTCCCTGATGGGTGCTGCCCCTGCTCCGTGGCGCCTGGTCCCATTGACCACCCAACGGCTGAGGAGTCCAGGCGCTTGGCACAGGACTGATGGGCAGCTCCGCCCACGGCCCTGGCATGGGATCCACTAGGCGAAGCCAGCTGAGCTCCTGAGTTGGATGGGGACTTGGAGAAGTTTTACGTCTAGTTAGAGGATTGTGAATACACCAATCAGCACTCTGTGTCTAGCTCAGGGATTGTAAACACACCAATCAGCACCCTGTAAAAACAGACCAATCATCTCTCTGTAAAATGGACCAATAATCTCTCTGGAAAATGGACCAATCAGCTCCCTGTAAAATGGACCAATCAGCAGGATGTGGGTAGGTTCAGATAAGGGAATAAAAGCATGCTGCCTGAGCCAGCAGCTGGTAACCCCCTCGGGTCCCCTTCCACACTGTGGAATCTTTGTTCTTTTGCTCTTTAAGTAAATCTTGCTGCTGCTCAGTCTTTGGGTCCACACTGCTTTTATGAACTATAACACTCACCACGAAGGTCTGCAGCGTCACTCCTAAAGCCAGCAAGACACAAACCCACCAGGAAGAATGAACAACTCCAGATGCACCGCCTTTAAGAGCTGTGACACTCACCGTGAAGGTCTACGCTTCACTCCTGAAGTCAGCAAGACCATAAACCCACCAGAAGAAACTGCGGACACATCTGAACATCTGAAGGAAGAAACTCCAGACACACCATCTTTAAGAACGGAAACACTCATCGCAAGCGTCCGCGGCTTCATTCTTCAAGTCAGCAAGACCAAGAACCCACCAATTCTGGACACACTGACATCCCAAATATAAAGTCTGGCAACAAAACAAACTATAGACTAAACCCAATTATTGCAGTCTCATAGCCCCTCCTTATTTTTATATCATAGATAATGAAACAAGTTAACAAGAGCAAAAAATAAAAACATATAGGTCTTCTGCAATAAACATGTCGAGGACAACACAATAGGTTTGTTTTGGTTATTATAAACTATCAATGTGATTATGATCATGAGAAATAGAATCACTTCAGAACAAGACTTTTTCATGAGGCAAGAATTATTTACCTACTAATTTTGGAACAATGTACTACTTTCTATAACATCTGTTCATTGTTCGTAATTGGTAAACTTACAATACTCTGTCCTTGACAAAGAGGGACATTTAAAGTTCTTAAATAAAAATTTGAAAGAATAAAAGTTCATATTGACCTACCAGATTCCTACTGGTTTTAAAAACAGATAAAATATTTATATTGTTCAGGATTTTTATAACTAGTTTACTGTTAATTTGAAACTTTGAAGATCTTATATAAACAAGAAGTATTTCAATTTCATAATGCTTTCACTTTACTATAAAATATTAGAAATTAAAATCAGTAGCAACTGTTTCATAAATATAAACGGATTTCTGTATTATTTAATGGTTCTTTGTATAATTTAAGGTTTTCAATAGCCCATGCCTTTTCTCTAATGTGTAGAGATTAGATGTGGAAAAGGGACTATACTCCAGGGAGTTCATATTAGGTATATTCAGGTAGAGCTAGCCTTCATATTAATATATAATTTCAGGTAAATATTTTAATTTTAAGGTTTTTAAAAGCATTACATGACTAAGCTCATTGTTATTATTTTAATGAAACCTATATTGAGATATAATTCACATATAATAAAGTTCATCTCTTTAAATTATAAAGTTTATTGGTTATTTCATGTTTTTAAACACAAAATCACCATCTTTACTTTAGGGTCAACACCTCTCATTCTATAATGGGCACTAATAACTAAAGCTAGAAATCTTTGATCTTTTTTTCCCCCTTCTTTTTAATCCTCTTTATGAAATATGTCAAAATCACTTTTTAGTCAACTTTTGAAATGTTCACTGGTCTGCTTCCTGTGGTTAGAAACATTATTTAATTCCTTCCACTATTCCTTTAATTTTTTTTCTCTATCAGGAATGCCTTCTCCCTTCTGTCTGCTATCCAAATCTCATTCATCTAAAATCCCATAAGATTGTACTCTATCATACAAATATGTGTTATATATATATATACATATATTTTATGCAAATATTAGAAATACAAATTTGATATCATACATTTTAAAAGATAATTCTCACACATCCTTATTGTGTTGCTGAAACACCAGGGGTTCAGTCTAGGTGCTGCTGCTCGCTGCACAGAAAGCCAGTGACTGAGACAATAGGTATTGCCAAGGAAGAAGGCTTTAATCTGGTGATGCAGCCAAGGAGATGGGAGCTCACTCCCAAATCCATCTCCCTGACCAACTAAAACTAGGAGTTTATATAGCAGGGAAGAAATGTAACAATGTGTAAGAGAACAGGAACTAGGGAAGGGCAAGGAAGCAATCATGATGAATAAGGGGTTGAGCATCTCATGGTCTGTATGTGGCAAACTAGTGAGTTTCAGTTTTTTGATACTTTTTTGAGAGGCCTAAAGGTCATTTCCTGAGGAAGGAACTCAGATAAAACAAATGTAAGGTTCAAGTTTTAAGACCATAAAAGTTAATTTAATCCTCAGGATGAGGATATTATAAATGTGATTTTTTGAATCAGTTGAAAAATCAGTAAAGGTCAAGTCAATGAAAATGGGCAATAGTATCTTCAGATTTTAAAAAAAGTATGTCAGTAAGAGACAGGTCATCGTGGTTTTGTAACTCACTCTGAAAACAAATCCACGTGACAGCATTCCAAATTTGTTATGCTGTGGCAGTTCCAACGGACTTAGTTTGCCCAAGTAACCCTTTGGATGACAGTATTCTTTTGAGTACACAAATTATGTTTTGTATTTTAATCACACCAATCTGCCACATATTATTCAAAAATTATTGTTTTATATGTTGTCTTCTAAAAATCAAAGATTGTAAGCTCCATGAGGTCAGAATTTTTGCCTAACATGTTCATGTTCTTCACAATGCATAACAGCTTTATTTCTAATGAAGTGGCTATTGTGGGATTTACTGACAGAAGTCCACACGATGTGTACAGTGCTTCATCATATAATTCAAGAATCAGAGAGATAGCCCACATATTTTAAACAACTTTAGATTTTGCTATGAGATTTACATAATGATTTCTCATTATAAGATCTAAAAGTCCCCGAGGAACAAAGCCAAAAACAATTTTATTTTAAAAAAAGAATAAAATGGTAAACTGCATTGTAGAATTGCTTTTGGGTACTGGAATATACAAGAAATGAATTAATGGAAAATACTGGAGTGATAAGTTTTATATTATGATCCCAAGAGATGTTATGATACAAGCAAAACTAATCAATGTAGATTATTCAGTTTAGTTGTTATTTTTACTTCAGGGGGATTCCTGAATCATTAAACTTAGTAATTTCTACAGCTACTATGGGTCTCTGATTATATTGCTCACCTAATGAAATAGTAAACAGATTACCATATTGAAAGTTCTCAAGAGGGAAAATGGCTAAAATATTCATCTTTTAAATTTCAAATGTTTAGTCAGGATTGTTAGCTAGGGTGGGCTTAATGAAGTTTCATCATGTACCTAAATTCAACTTACAGGGCATAAAGATTTTTTGTATTTTATTTTTAAAAATATAGCAATAGATATTTTTATGATATTTAAAAGTGAAGGTATGGTCACAAGATTTGAAGTAAGCATTTATAGAAACAACGCATCAGTTCTTGAAGTTTAAGGGAAGAGCTGACAATATAATTGTATAACTGGGTGTTTTCCTAATCTTCCTACGTTCGCACCCTGGTCTTTAAGGAAGTGAACTTCATACATCATTAATTCCTTTTCGAGGTGTCGTCACTTCATGGAACCCCTCCTACAGGATAGGGTTAACCTCCTACAGGATTGAATACCCCTCCCTTAATAAATCTTTTGGACCAGAAAGGAAATATCCTTAGAACTGCATAATAACTTTGTACAGGAAACTGACGCCATGAAATACTTTATCATCTGAATCTTCCTTAGAACTGCATAATAACTTTGGATGGGAAACTGATGCCATGAAATACTTTCTCATCTAAATCTTATCTTTTGAAGTCTAGTGGTTGGTTAAGTGGTGGGTTAGCTTCTGTGCATGTAAAAGTTGACGTGTGATTTTCAAGGTAGTAGGGTGAGGGTACTATGCAATTTGCAGAAACAGGACCAGTAATACGTTGCTAAGGGTGAGAAACAAATAATATGAAGCTTCTAGTGCTGGACTAGTAATATGTTGTTACATTTTGGAAACAAATAATATGAAGCTCATAGTGCAAGCAGAAAAAGTTAAGCTCTATAAAATCATTTTAGTCCAGTGGGACAATCATTTAAAAAGGTTGAGAAATGCAGGGCAAGCCATCTAGAAACAAGTTATTCAAACCTAGTAAAGGTTGCTTACTTTTTGGTCACACTGACCAACTCTACTCTTTTTAGTTTTTCACTCTCAAATGTGAAATGCTTGTACAAATAATCCATACATACATTTAATGTGTTAACAATTGAAAATTATTTTGAAAAGAAAACTCATATATGATACTCTTCACTCCTTTCTGCAATAAGGAATTATGCTGTTTTATTCTGAAAGAGGGATCTTTAAAGCACCCTTCTAAGGAAAGTACATTGCGGATGATGTGAATGAATAGAATCCCCATCAATGTGGAAGAAACTCATATGCTCTACCATTATCCTTTCTCTGGGGGTCTACACTAAAATCCATTTGCAGACCACATTGCCTGTGATAGGGTGTGAACTGAAAACCTAGACTTTCTAAGTCCCATCCCGTGGTTCAATCACTTGTAATTGATATTTATGTATAAAATAACACAGTGCAGCTACACATTTTAAATTACTTAAGCTAAACAGAATACACAAGTATTGCCCATGAATAAGGCATTTGAATTATTTACATGTTAATTTCAAGCTCAACCAAACCTTTTATTAAACTAATCTTATTCTTTACTCCTCCTCTCACTCACATAGACCAAAAATATAAAGAAATAATATATCTGAAGCCAAATCAACTCATATTGTATTCAAATGTTTGCCTTATATGAAGATATATTTTAAGCAGATATTTGACATCCATTATTTAACTCCTCCAGAGGATCTTATCATCCACTCATTGCACTTGGTGTCAAAGCAAATATCAGTGTACAGACTGACTCAGGTCTTTATGTTATCAACTGCTGCATGTCATCAATTTGGCATACAATATATGGTTTACATTATTTGGAACAAATTTTTGTTTCAAAAACTGTAGCTTGTAACCTATTGAGAGGTGACAACGTACTAGCAGCCCTCGCTGGCTCTCGGCACCTCCTCAGCCTCCGCATCCACTCTGGCCACGCTTGAGGACCCCTTCAGCCCACCATTGCACTGTGGGAGCCCCTCTCTGAGCTGGCCGAGGCCAGAGCCGACTCCCTCTGCTTGCAAGGAGGTGTGGAGGGAGAGGCGCAGGTAGGAACCGGGGCTGTGTGCAGCGCTGGCTGGCTCGGGTGAGTTCCAGGTGGGTGCGGGCTCAGCGGGCCCTGCACTCCAAGAAGGCCAGCCCCAGTGCCACCGGCCCAGGGCAGTGAGGGGCTTAGCACCTGGGCCAGCAGCTGCAGAGGGTGCAGAGGATGCGCGGGTCCCCCAGCACTGCCCGCCCACCCGGGTCGTGCTATAATTCGGGCCTCAGCCACCTCCCCGCAGGGCAGCACTTGGGACCTGCAGCCCGCCATGCCCGAGCCCGCGCCTGCCCCTTCCCCCAGCTGCCTCGCCCCCCCTGCCCCCATCCCCCCTCCCGCCCCCATCTCCCCCATCCCCCCCAACGTGGGCTCCCCCGCAGCCTGAGCTTCCCTGACGGTTGCTGTCCCCTGCTCCACGGCGCCAGGTCCCACTGACTGCCCAAGGGCTGAGTAGTGCAGGCATGCGGCAGGACTGGCGAGCAGCTCCGTCCATGGCCCCTGCACGGGATCCAGTAGGCAAAACCAGCTGGGCTCCTGAGTCGGTTGGGGACTTGGAGAACTTTTATGTCTAGCTAGAGGATTGTACATGCACCAGTGGGCACTCTGTATCTAGCTCTGGGGTTTGTGGATGCACCAGTCAGCACTCTGTATCCAGCTAACCTGGTGGGGACTTGGAGAACTTTCATGTCTAGCTAAAGGATTGTAAATGCACCAATCAGTGCTATGTGTCTAGCTCAAGTTTTAATAGTCAGCTTTAAGTATAATGAATGTCCTTTATGTTACAATCTCTAGGTAATTGTAAATACCATATCTCTTTCCCAACACTAATGTATTTAGCTGCCGTTCTTAGCCTGAACCACTGCTCTCTGTGCTTCCTTCTATCATACTAGTCACTAATACTGGATAAAATATACCCACTGCCCTTATGGAAGCTGCGAATGATGACTGTGGGAAGTGTTTTCAGGGAGGACAAGCCCAACTCATGTCATCAGGCAGACTGGAATCAAATCTTGGCTTTAGCAGCTTTAGCTTTAGCTTTGTGACCTTGGGAAATTCCTTAAACTCTTGGAACCTTGGTTTTCTCACCTTGAAAATGGAAACCAAAATATCTAGCAGGGTTGTAAGAATTGAAGATCATGTACACAGGGCTTCTAGCACAGAATAAGCCCTTGAGCATTATACACATTTTTATTAAAGACAAAATGTACATGAAAGACAACATTAAGGCTGGGTGCAGCGGCTCATGCCTATAATCCCAGCACTTTGGGAGGCTGAGGCAGGTGGATCATGAGGTCAGGAAATCGAGACATCCTGACTACCATGGTGAAATCCTGTCTCTACTAAAAATACAAAAAAAAAAAAAAAAAAAATTACCTAGGCCTCGTGGCAGGAGCCTCGTCCAGGCCTCGTCCGCAGCTACTTGGGAGGCTGAGGCAGGAGAATGGCATGAACCTGGGAGGCGGAGCTTGCAGTGAGGCGAGATCGTGCCACTGCACTTCAGCCTGGGCAACTGAGCAAGACTCTGTCTCAAAAAAAAAGCAAAACAAACAAACATTGAGACAAACTTCCTATTTTCGAGTTGCTCTTTTGAAGAAAAACAGACATTGGCAGGAGCTCACAGTAGAGGAATGGGGCCTGAGACTCTCCTGTCACTCTGATTCCAGGTCATTAGCGCTTGTGAATAGCTAAGCAGCTGAGCTGCTCCAGAAAACCTATGCAAAACAATCCTGGTTTTAACTATGTAATCAACCTGACAGGGCCACGGCTGAAATAAATATGAATGCTATGGCCAGGTGGCCTTGGGGATTGTGGAGTGCAATTAACCTGCCCACTCCCATTCCCAGAACTCTTCTCAGAGAGGTAGTTTTCTTGTCACTGGTTGAGTTTGATTCTGGCTATTAATTCCGAGCAGCATTTGTGCTTTCTTAGTGTGGTCCTGATCGGTACCACTTTCAGAGATCAGAGGAAACTAAATGAAGACTGTCTGAAGCATCAATTCCCCTTCCAAACCTTTCAGAAATTTCAAAAGATGTTAGTGAGCAGCGTAGTGCAGGAGAAGGAGAGTTGGCCCTTTATTCCCATTTTCATAGGAATGTAATGATCAGACCCACCCATTTCTGAATGTAATGAGGATGCAATCCTCAGTCTAAGTAGAAAAACCTGGGTAGAGGGCAAATGGGGAATTTTATCCCTAGCAGTGCAATGTGACAGCTTTGGGTAGAAGGTACGGAACCACTACCTAACTGGCTTCCAATTCACATTCATTTGGTACTGTTTCTTCTTTCTGTTTCTAAAGTCAGGAAAATCAGAAAAATACTTCCCTCCATAGCTGCAGCTGGCATTTTTGCAGTGATCATTAGAAGAACATGTTGGCAGTGGAAAACAGCTTTAGCATTTGGAGAACAGTCAATTGTGCCAAAAGCAAGTAGGAATAGAAATAGTAACACCAATATTGTTATTACCATACCAGAAGTCAGCTAGCTATCCTGTGCCTACAGCTTTCGTAAGTCATGTCTAATACCCTTGTCTCACCTGACCTTCATCTCACATTGTGTATGTGAGATGGGAGAGCAGCAGAAAGTGGGTTGAGAGGGGGAAAAAAACTGTCACTGAGTTTGAGTAGCCAGCTTAACTTTGCAGCCCATGACTATCCATTAGCAAAGGATTTACCTCTTTTAATTGCAATAAAAATTTGAAAAGTAAACCCATTTTAGTGGAAGATTAGTTAGTAGAAAATTTCCGGAAAGCAATTTAGATAATTTGACCATATTTACCAATAGCCTTTTCAAAAATGTCATATTTCATCCAGAATGCCATTTTTAAGACTATACACTAAAGAAATAGTTTTAAATGCACACAAAGATTTTAAAATACAAAAATGTATATGACAGATATTTATAATAAAAAAGAAATAGGCTGGGCGCGGTGGCTCACGCCTGTAATCCCAGCACTTTGGGAGGCCAAGGCGGGCAGATCACGACGAGGTCAGGAGATCGAGACCATGGTGAAACCCCGTCTCTACTAAAAATTAGCTGGGCATGGTGGTGCACGCCTGTAGTCCCAGCTACTCGGGAGGCTGAGGCAGGAGAATGGCGTGAACCCGGGAGGTGGAGCTTGCAGTGAGCCGAGATCGCGCCACTGCACTCCAGCCTGGGCGACAGAGTGAGACTCCTTCTCAAAACAAAACAAAACACCCCACAAAATTGAATAAACATCCATAAAGTGTTACATACTCATTAATTCATATTGAATATATTCAGTTCTTAAAGGGGTTTTATAGAACTTTAAATGACATGAGAAAAATACTTATTGTTTTAATTTTCTCTTTTTCTCATTAGAAGGAAAAGAGCCACTCAAGTTATCTCAAGTAAGGGGGAATTTTTTCATAAGGATACACATGAAGTGAAACTAACAAGGATTTAAAAAGCCATGAGGAGTTGGGAGAGATGCTGCTAATGTGTCCACTCAGCGTCTCTTTTTCTCCCAAAGCCATCCCATTAATTCCGTTTTTGCCAATAGGAAAGCTAACACACATGCCCACGTTTCCAGATATGGCTGTTTGTCATTGCCTTTCAGCTTGGGTAAGTAAAGAGTAGTTTCCCTCTGAAAGGCCTGTGGGAACTAGGCACATTGATGGTGACGTTAAATAAAGCAGGAATCAAAACTACATTTATGGTATCACCATTCACTCACTCAACACGTATGCACTGAACACTTGCCATAAGGTGGCAACACTGGCACACACGGTCCTTGCTCTCACACCTCTTCTAGCTTAGAGAATAAAGGCAATTTAAATCCATGTTCGTGGTGCTACAATACACATGTGTACATGATAGGAGAGCATCCTGAAAGAGATCCCAACTCAAACTTGGAGAAACATCAGAAAAGCGTGTCCAGTTAATTTTTCTCCAGCAAGTAGTTTAGTGTGGCTATTTGAAGTTGTGTGTTTTTAAGGGGTTATAACTTAATTTGTTAGGGGGTATGAAAAATTTTGTAAGCCAGAGTAAAAACTATTCGTCTTCTGAGTGGCAATGGAGAATTATGGTAAGTTTGTGCAGGGGAGAGAGTTGATCAAATTTGCGTTACAAAAACCTGTAAATTCAGTGTAGGTAATGTATTGGCTGATGGGCAGCCTGGAGTCGGAGAGTCCAGTGGGAGACTTTATTAGTAATAGCAGCAAAGTTGAAGGGACCCATACTAGAGCTAGTACAAGTAGAGGGGGAACAAACTACATGAACTTGAAAGATGTATAGAATCAACTGAACTTGGAGAATGATCATTTGTGTGGGTTGAGTGAGGGAAAGGAGTCAAGGATAAAGCCCAGTTTTATAGCTTAGTGTAATTAACTGAGATTGAAAACAAAGAAGTAAGTGAGGGAAAGATAATGAGTTCAATTTTAAATACATTGAGTTTATAGTGAGAATGAGACATCTAGGGGTGATGCCCAGGAGGAAATTCGATCTATGCATCTGAAGTGCAGAAAGGGGTAAGAACTCCTGGAGACTGAGTTTGATATGTCATATGCGTATGGGCCATATTTCAAATAATGAATATGCATAAGAGAGTCTGAGAAATAAATTAAAATTTTTAATTATAATCTTTATAATTAAAAAATGAGAAAAAAAAGAGCCGATGGCAAGGCACAAACATACCTGAAGGACACAAAAAGAAAGGAAGAGAAACTTATGCAGGAAGGGGATGGAAATAGCCTTCAAAGAGGGAGGGAAATAATCCAGTGTGCAGCACTGTCACAGAAGTCAACAAGAGAGAGCGTCGGGAAACAAGAATGACTTGGTGATAAGAAATCAATTCATAAAATATATATTAATAAGTCAAAGGAGAAAAAATATCATATCAACAGATGAGAAAAAGTCACTGGTAGAATCTAATGAATATTTTAATGGCAAGTGCTCCTTTAACATAATAATACATATGTATATATGCATGTGTGTTTATATATGTGTATATATGCAGGTGTTGTGTGTTTTGGGAGTCTCCAAGACCACTCTAGTTTTGGTAGTTTACTAGGAGAATTCACAGGACTTGGCATATAGTTGTATATACTCACAGCTATGATTTATTATGGTGAAAGGATAGAAAATGAAACTAGCAAAGGAAAAAAGGGCACGGGGTGAAATCCAGCATCCTCTCCCAGTGGAGTCAGACAGAATGAGCTTAATTCCTCTAGCAATGAGTTATAACAACACAAGTGAAATGTCTACTAGGGATGTTCATTAGAAGCTCAGTGCCCCAGTATTTTACTGGGAGCTGATCACGCAGACACTATCTGCCTAGCATTTTCTAAAACTTCAGAAGGAAAGATGTTCAGCATAAACCATATTGTTTGCACAGTTTAGACATAGTAAGCTATTCTTAACAGGAAATGGTAGGAATCCTACCATGATCCAAATGCCACCCAAGGGGTAACCTTGCAAGTAAGTCTTTCTACAGATGGCAGTCTCAGCCTTGCCATGTTACCTCTTCTCTCTCTCTCTGTGTGTGTGTGTGTGTGTATGTGTCTCCGTGTGTGTGTGTGTGAGAGAGAGAGAGAGAGAATGATGGTTGGATACACATTAGAAAATCAGGAGAGATGCATGCTTTTTCTATTATTACTGAATATTGTTCTAAAAGTATTAAACAATATAATTAAATAAGAAGGAAGAAACCAGATAGAATAAATATTGTAAAGTAGGAAATGTTACTTAAGAATAATACAATTTTCTATTTGAAAATTATAGAAAATCAGTTCTAGCTTTGCACAGTGGTAGTATCATAGCCACTGAGGTCTGAGATGCAATCATTGCTCACTGAAAACTTTCCCCCAAAACTCTGTCATGATGACTTGCAATGTAGTTGACACTGGTAATTTTTCACAGTCTCTAAGGAGACTGATTTTTTTAAAAAGAAGAAAATCAGTTCTAGAAAGTATCAAGATAACAAAATGATTTGGAAATTTTAAAAATATAACAAAAATCAGAATATGTAATAAAAATCAGAAAAGATAAATGATCTAAGAATGCACTTTGAGGAAAGTGCAGGAAGTCAATTCAGTGTGTGTGAATAGGTCCAACCATATCAGGAAGAAGTGAGAAACCAGTTAGTTCTCACTTCTGAGAGTAAGGTAATAGAGAATGAATAATGAGGCTGAAGAGTTAAAATCAGGGCATAACATGCAGGGCTTTGATTGGGATTTTAAAAATTCCATTCTTAAAGCAATAAAAAATTTCTGAAGAGTTTTGAAAACTTTAAAATACAATAACATTTGCACTCTGAAAGCATCATTCTAGCTGCAAATATGGAAATAGTTTTGAGGTGAGCCAGATATATAAGCTTTGGATGGAGATTTACAAGAATAATATCTACAACAGAATGAAATCTATACAGTAGATTCTAATAGTTTAGGGTGATGGTAGCAAAGATGAAAGAAAACTAGAATAATCTAGTGATATTTAGGAAATACAACTGATAGCACTCTATAATTAATGGAATGTGAGGATGAGAGTGAGTGAGGAGCTTCAATGATTTCCAGGTTTCTGAATTGCACACCTGTACAGATGAGAGCATCATTTTTGTGAGATAAAAGACACTGAGGACATAACTCAAAAAGATTTTCATAACCTAAAACCTTTTTTCCTCAAAACTATTATTTTAACATGTGTTTCAACAGATATTTGAAACCCAGAAAACAGAGGAAGGATTTTTTAAATTCTTTTATTCTCTGAAGACATGGGCTCATATCATCTGAAGGAGGATGGCCAAAGGGCAATTACCATAAGTTAGGAGAATATTTTTAAGTGTACCAAAATAGTATCATGTCAAATATAAAGTTTTTATCTAATGAAATTATAAGCAGAAACCTAATTGCACCCTTCTCTGGAATTTGTATTTCTGATAAAAAATAATAATAATAAAAAGTCATCTTGGAAAAAATAAAGTTGTTTCTTTTACTTAAAGTAAAAAACTGAAAGGAGTAGGAAATGTCAAACAGTAATCAAATGCAGAGGTCAAGCAAGGTACAGGTTAGAAAGTGTCCACCACATTTAGGAGAAGGGAGGTAATCGGTGACCCTGCAGAGTTAAGATTCAGGGGTCTGAAGAGCATCCAGACAGCAACAGCTTGTGAAGTGACACAAGATGAAGTGGAGACTTAAATATTTTGACAATTTGGCTAGCAAGTGAAGTAGGAGCTAGATGGTAGCCAAAGAAGAAAACAAAGTCTGGAAATAATGCTGTTATTGTTTAATTTTAATAAAAGACATATGCATGTTTCATTGCTAATGAAGAAGTTTTGAGATATTAGAAATTAAAATTTTAAAAATATTAAATAATTTTAAAATAATGTAATGAAATATACCAAGATAAAATATATTTTTTATGCCTGGATTTGGGAATCTGGAACAATTTTAAAACTTTTATTAGAATTATAGGAATTTTAAAAATTTAGTAAAAAAAAAAAAAAAAAAGATTTTATATTGAGAAAAATAAGGACAATCAGCCTCATTTTACAACAGAAAAAAAAAAAAAAAAAAAAAAAAAAGAATGCTGGTCTCCAGGATTCTATCCTCTGCATATGAGCTGAGGGGCCGGAATCTAAGCGATTTGTACAATGCTCTGTCCTGGCTGCTCCTTTCCACCCAGGAGCAAGATCACTATAAAAATTTCATTCTACATGATGCTGGAGAGCTAAAAGTTTGTAAAATAATGTTTAAATGGAATATAAATGTTAAAAAATTATAATGAAGATTTCCAGGTTATCCTATATAAAGGTAGTAGACACATTTCACTTTATACCTCTCACCTATTAACACCTAAACACCCAGGACAAAATGTGTAAAACAAACATAAGCAGATTCTGCAATGTGAAGAAAAGAAGACATCTTTCTTAGAGACGTTATACTCAAGGAATAACCTGGCAGGATGTTTTCTGCCTCCTAAATATCCTAGCCTGGACACTGGAAAATTTCACAAGCTAGAAAGAAGGGTAAGTGCACACCCCCAAAAAGCAAAACAAAACAAACAAAAACCAACCAACAAAACAAAACAAAATAAGCCTATTTTCTGTAGCCAAAGGACCTGGAAGGGGGTGCCTATGCAGGGCATAACTTTTTGGGTGACACCAGAAACACTCCAGAGGAAAAAATGTGCCCTCCCCCACCCTGTCATTTGCAGCAGCTGATACCAGGACTATGTCAGCAGACGTTACCACCACAACCCAGTAGCAACTACATAGTGCTCCCTCTTGGATGGTAGGTGTCTGTGGAGGCTTTGTGTGTGAGAGGGGCCTGACTGCCACCCCAGCCTGGTATTAATGAGTAACATGATCTAAATACAATAAAAAGTAACTTGTCATGCCAAGAACCAGAACAATGTCAAGTTTAATGAGAGAAACCAATCAACAGACACAACATCTACAAAGCACAGATATTGGAATGATGTGACCAGATTTTAAAGCATCTATAATTTTTAAAAAATACCTCAAAGAGCAACTATGAACCCTCTTGAAATGAAATCAGGGATATCCATGCAGGTTGGACTTGAAGAAAAATTAATCCAGATAGAAACAAAACAGTTAGGGGAGCCCAATACCTTGCCTTATGTTTCCGTTGCAGGAATGTGCTATCTGTTAAGCAGCACAGAAGCTTGAGGAGGAGATGCCAAGCACAAAGCAGTGTCTAGTTGTCTGGAAAGATGAGCAGAGATCTTGGAAAAATCATACAGACAGAAAAAAAAAAAATGGAGTCTAGAGCTCTCTGAGGAGAAGGGTCCCTGATCAACATCTAAGATTTCCAGGCAAACGTCAGAAAGAACAGTATCATAGGAGTGAAAATAAGTTGGAAATAGAGTAGATCTCACAAAACTGAATTAATTCCAGTCCAGCTTCCTGTATTTTAACTGCCTGTGAGAAAGTGAAATAAATTCTCTCTGGAAGAGTAAAACAGCAGCCAATGCCTCCAAATATCTCTAATATTTTTTATTATTCAATCTTCTATAACACACAGGAATGTCAAGAAATAAGACAGGATTAGCAAACCCAAGAGAAAAAAGGTCAGTAAAAATACGTGGTGATCTATTTTTCATCAATATTAGGTGATTAAGATACTGAAGTCGTCAGAGAGGACTTTAAAATAACTAATTCGATTCTCAGGAAAATAAATGAAAAGATGGAAAATTTCACCACAATATTGGACTCTACTAAAAAGTCAAATCAAATCTATAAAAATTTATTAAAATGAAAACAAATGCAAAGGCAACAACTAATTTTTAGAAACAAAATTACAGAGTTATTGCAGCAGAAGAAAAGGATACCAAACTGCAAGACCAGTCAATAGAAAATGTCGAGATTAGACCAAAGTAAAAAATATTTAAAAATTTTAAAAACCAACTTGAGAAAAAAGTGACACATAGTGAAAAGTTCTAGTATATGTGCAATTGTAGTCCCAGAAGTACAGGCGATAGAGAATTATGAC
Source organism: Macaca thibetana thibetana (assembly GCF_024542745.1). Taxonomy (NCBI): domain Eukaryota; kingdom Metazoa; phylum Chordata; class Mammalia; order Primates; family Cercopithecidae; genus Macaca; species Macaca thibetana. The sequence continues at coordinate 69,058,220 of NC_065581.1, read as the reverse complement.
AGCAGTAATATATAAAGAGAAAATGACAAAACATTTTCCAAAATGATGAAAGACATTATGCTACAAATTCAGAAATCTACAAATCTGTAGAAGAATAAATTTAAACTGAAAGAAAATCACACAGAGGTGCCTCATAGTTGAACTTCTGAAAGTCAAAAACAAAACAAAATAATAGCATTTAAAGCAGTCAAAGGAAAATGGAATATTACCTTCAAATGAACAATGATACTGCTAAAAACCAACTTCTCAGGGGAAATTATATAAAACAGAAGAAAAGAAAATTATATTATTAAAGAGACTGAAGAAAATAACTTTGAAATTCTATATCATTAAAAACATTTTTTTAACTTGTATAATTTTATGGGCTACAAGTGTCGTTTTGTTACATGGATAGATTGTGTAGTTAGTGGTTAACTCAAAGCTCTTAGGGTATCCCTCACTTGAATAATGTACATTGTACCCATTAAGTAGTTTCTCATCATACACCCTCCTCCCACACCTTGCAACCTTCAGAGTATCCATTGTCTATCATTCCACACTCTTGCATCCATGTGTACACATTGTTTAGCTCCCACTTACAAGTGAGAATATGCAGTGTTTGTCTTTCTGTGTCTGAGTTGTTTCACTTAAGATAATGACTCCAGTTCCATCCATATTGCTGCAAAAGAAATGATTTCATTTTTTATGGTTTCATTGTATCCCATTGCATATATATATCACGTTTTTCTTCTCTAGTCATCCACTGATGGACACTTAGGTTGATTCCATATCTTTGCTATGGTGAATAGCGCCATTATAAACATATAAGTGCAGGTGTCCTTGTGATATAATGATTTATTTCCCTTAGGGAGAGATACCCAATAGTGGGATTGCTGGATCAAATGGTAGTTCTATGTTTACTTCTTTGAGAAATCTCCATACTGTTTTCCATAGAGGTTGTACTAATTTACATTCCTATCTACAGTGTATTAGCCTTTCTTTTCTCCACATCGTCTCCAGCATCTGTTATTTTTTTACTTTTTAGTAATAGAAAATCTGACTGATGTAAAATAGTATCTTGTTGTGGTTTTAATTTGTATTTCTCTGATTATTAGTGATGTTCAGCATTCTTCATATGCTCATTGGTCATTTATATGTCTCCTTTTGAAAAATGTTTATTCATGTCCTTTCCCTATTTTTTGGTTTGTTTGTTTGTTTGTTTGAGACAGAGTCTCACTCTGTCGCCCAGACTGGAGTGCAGTGGTGTGATCTCCGCTTACTGCAAACTCCTCCTCCCAGGTTCACGCCATTCTCCTGCCTCAGCCTCTATAGTAGCTGGGACTACAGATGCCTGCCACCACGCTCGGCTAATTTTTTTGTATTTTTAGTAGACATGGGGTTTCACCGTGTTAGCCAGGATGGTCTCAATCTCCTGACCTCGTGATCTGCCCGCCTCTGCCTCCCAAAGTTCTGGGATTACAGGCATGAGCCACCATGCCTGGCCTCCTTTTTCTATTTTTAATGGATTTTTTAATGGATTTTTTTCAGTTGTTTGAATCCTTTGTAAATTCTGGATATTAGCCCCCTGTTGGGTGCAGGTTTGCTATTTCTCTGTGTGTGTGTCTCTCAAGATAATGGCACCTTGATCTTGGACTTCCCAGCCTCCAGAACTATGAGAAATAAATTTCTATTTATTTTACATTCCCTATAGCAACACAAAATAGACTAAGAAAAAAAAATGGTATAGAAAAGAGAGGCTGGTGTTATTCATCAAGACAATGGGAGAATAAGCCAGGAAGCATTTCAGAGATCTTTGGGGCTGCACTTCTGATCACAGGCCCAGAGCAAGGACTTGGGGCAAGGTTTTCAGAGAGGCACCCTGGAGGCCTCAGCATTTGTTGCCCTGTGCCACCTCATGTCTCATCTCTGCTCCCTACATTCTGGCACAGCACCCCCTCAGCCACCCCAGCCATGGCTTAAGTGGGCCTAAGTGCAGCTTGGACTGCTATTCTGGAGAGTGCAAGCAATAAACCTTGGCAGCATCCACATAGTGCTAATTCTACAGGCCCTCAGAGTGTGTGGACCATGGCAGCCACCTGGATTTTAAAGGATGCATCAGGCAGCCTGGGGGCTTAGGCAAATCCTGCTACAGGAGTGGTGCCACCACAGAGTTCCCACTAGGGCAATGCCCAGCAGAGCTGTAAGGTTGAAACCACTTCAGAGTCCCCACTAGGCTTAGTAAAGTGGTGGGGATGGGACTACCCCTGAAACCACAAAGCTGTAAAGCTACCAGCTTGAAATTCCAGTCTTGGAGAGCTGCAGGCATGAGTCTCCAACCATTAACAGCTGTTTCGTGGGCTGAGCCCAGCAAAGCCATGGAGGGCAGGGCTATCCAAGTCTTTGGGGGCCAAACCCTTGCTCCAGTGTGCCCAGAGGTAACACAAAGAGTTAAAGATTATTCTGGAATCTTAAGATTTAATGTTGTTTCTCTTGTTGGCTTTAGGACTTACGTGGAACCAGTTTCCCCTTTCTTTTCACTTATTTATCCCTTTTGAAATGGGAATGTCTAGCCTGTCCCACCATTGTATTTTAGAAGTGGATACATTTTGATTTCAGTATCACAGATGGAGGAGAACTTATCTCAGAATGAATCATGTTTTGAGTCTCATTTATATGTTATTTTAAAGGAGACTTTGGACTTTCGAGTTCATGCTACAATGAGTTTGGGGGCTATTGGAATAGAATGAATGTAGTTTACACATGAGAAAGACATGAATTTGGGGGACCAGAGGCAGATGATATGATTTGAATGTGTTCCCCCCAAAACTTTTCTGTTGAAAACTTGATTCTCAATGTGATGATGTTGGAAGACAGAACCTTGATGAATAGCCTAATGCTGCTTTTTTTTTTTTTTTTTCCAGGAATGTGTTTGTCACCTAGGGAGTAAGAATAATAAGTTCAGTCCTCTTTCTCTTTCTCTCTCTCTCTTTCTCTCTCTCTCTCTCCCCTCCCCCTCCCTTTTTTGCTCCCCCTCTCCCCCTCTCCCTTTTTTGCTCCCTCTCTCCCCCCTCCCTTTTTCGCTCCCTCTCTCCCCCTCTCCCTTTCCTCCTTGCTCTCTCCCTCTCTCCCTTTCTCACTCCCTCTTTCCCTCTCTCCCTTTCCTGCTCCCTCCCGCCCTCTCTCCCTTTCTCACTCCCTCTCTCCCCCTGTCCCTTTCTCACACCCTCTCTCCCCTTCTCCCTTTCTCACTCTCTCTCTCCCCATCTCCCTTTCCCACTCCCTCTCTCCTTTTTGCTCTTCCACCATGGGATAATGCAGCAAGAAGGCCCTCATCAGATGCGGCACTTTGGTCTTAGACTTTCCAGCCTCCAGAACTGTAAGAAATAATTTATATTCATTATAAATTACTCAGTCTGTGGTATTCTGTTATAGCAGCACTAAAAAGAGTAAGACAGCATCTAAAGGAATTGAAATCAGTATATTAAACAGATATCTGCATACCCATGTTCATTGCAGCATTATTCACAATAGCCAAAATAGAGATACAACCTAAATGTCCATCAACAGATAAATGAATTAAGAAAAAATGTGGCATATATACATAACGGATTATTAGTTAGCCTTAGAAAAGAAGGAAAAACTGCCATTTATGATAACATGGATGAAACTAGAAAATATTATGTTAAGTGAAATGAACCAGGCACAGAAAGACAAATACTATATGATCTCACTTATACTTGGAAGCGAAACAAGCTGAATTCATAGAAGTAGAGAACAGAGGCCAGGCGCAGTGGCTTATGCCTGTAATCCCAGCACTTTGGGAGGCCAAGGTGGGTGGATCACGAGTTCATGAGATTGAGACCATCCTGGCTAACATGGCGAATCCCAGGCTCTAATAAAAATACAAAAAAATTAGCCAGGCGTGGTGGCAGGTGCCTGTAGTCCCAGCTACTTGGGAGGCTGAGGCAGGAGAATGGCGTGAACCAGGGAGGGCTTGCAGTGAGCTGAGATCGGCCACTGCACTCCAGCCTGGGCAACAGAGCAAGACTCCGTCTCAGAAAAAAAAAAAAAAAAAAAAAGAAGTAGAGAATAGAATAGTGGTACCAGGTGCTGGGGAGAAAGTTAGATGGAGAGAAGAAAGATGTTGGTCAAAGGTTACAAAGTTTCAGTTAGACAGGATGAATAAATTTTAGTGATCTTTTGTACAGAATGATAATTATAGTTGATAATAATGTATTATATGTTTCAAAACTGCTAAAAGAGTAAATTATAAATGTTCTCACCACACCAGAAAACATAAGTGAGGTAATAAATATTTTAATTAGCTTATGTAATCATTCTACAATGTGAATATATCAAAACATCACATTGCATATGATGCATGAATATATACATATTTATGCATATATATAATTTATCCCATAAATATATACAACTATTCATCAATTAAAAATAGAATAAAAATTTTACAACATGAATTTAAAAATCAGAAATAAAAAAAGAAAAAATAGGGAAATCCAAAATTACAGTTGGAAGATTTAACACATCACTCTTGGTAACTGATAGAAGAGGCAAATACAAAAGTAATAAAGATACAGATGACTTGAACATCCCTAATTTTGATAAACTTGTCTTAATTGAGATATTTAGAATACTACCCTTGATATTGGCATTTTTCCCAAGCACGTTTGGTATATTTACCAAAACTGATTGTGTGAACCATAGAACAAGTTTCCAGAAATGTCAAAGAATTTACATCATATAGAATATTCCTGCTATTTCCATTTTTATTCAACATTATACTTGAGATCATAATCAGTGTAATAAAGTTAGAACAAAAATATTTAAATCTTAAAAATTCGGAAAAAGGTCTTTATTATTCCTAATTTTGTATATCTAGAAAGAGTCAAAAGAATCTACAAACCATTATAATTAATAAGTGGATTTAGCAACATGGCTGGATAAAAAATCAGTTGTATCTCTATGTATGGCAAAATTTAGAAAATAAAATTAAACAAATAAGATAATGTGAACATACAAAATTAACTGATAAAAGAGAAAAAAGAGATAAAACTAAAATCTTACAATTAGATATTGAATAAAATTGGTAAAATGTGATCTGACAACAAAAGCTGTATACAAAGAAAAAAATGAAAGTACGGAACTATACCTTTAATAGAATTAATATACCAGTGAAACAAAGAAAAATAAGATGATAGAAAAACAGTTTAATTCTGCTAAGGACTAATGTCATTCATTTGCTTTTAATATATTTTTATATTCGTTTATCCTCTACTGTTTTCTTATTTTCTTCTACTTTGTTGTGCTTTATCGAGTGTTATTCTGATTCTGCTTTCAACTATTTCTTTAATTTTTATCTTTTAAACTCTGTTTAAACTTTATTTAAAGTTTTCTATTTCATCTTAAAATCTATACGTACATTTTATCCCATATCAGTATAATTGTATTTAGTATAAACTTACATATTTATTCTATAAACAAATACATTAGTAATTTAATCAATATTTGACTGCCCCCCCACCTCAAAGTTAAGTTGATGCAGTACTGTATTTCCCTCAAAACCTCAAAAGCTCAGAAGGTATGTTACCTCAATTTGTAGAACCTAACCTTCTATTTCCCTCCAAAATGAAAGCTGGTTGGAAAATGTGTAAGGCAAAAAATGATGGCATTTGCTAAAAGTCTGAAGCTAATAGTCAAGTTGAAGTATTCATACTTCCTCCAGAAAAGAGATGTGCCTGCAAACAATTTCTGGACACAATAAAGAATACCAAGTACCAAAAGTGAGGATGCTGCTGAGCACAGGTTTGCGCTATATATCATATATTGTCTGGGACTCATGGGGATAAAAGACGGGGAAGACTCCAAGCTTTCACCTTTTTCAGGATTTGTCATTCCATGTGTGTTTTTACCCCTTCATTTGTTGTCCCTTTGATAAAATCTTCTGAACTCACCTACTTTTTCATTCTAGATGCTTATTCCCTTTCTCTGACTCTCCACATCTTCCGTAATATCTTGCCATGCTGTTAATGCTGTTATCCTGGTGTTTGTGTTTTCAGAAGTCTTGAACTACTGCAAATGTTGTACCCCTCAGAATATATACAAAGAGACACGTGCATAGCCATCATTGATCATACAGTTAGGCCAGTCAAGTGGGTGACAAACAAAGGGGAGGCAGTTGGGCAAACCAGTGTATTTCAGAATGCACAAAGGTGAAATAGGTTCCTTACTTAAGAAATGAAGAAAGCAGAATCACTCACTGAGACTATGAGACATACCACACTGTGAGACATACCACACTTTTGTGTAGGTTGGTGTTACCTACTTCTATAATCAACCTATTTATTTATTTATCCTCTGTGTAGCCTACATGAAGAAACACAAAAATATTACTGTTAAACTGCTGCAGATTGGAGTAATTTATTGGTAAAAAAATATGAAAATAAAAAATGCGTGTGTGATTATGAAAAGTTTTAATTCTTATTTTATAATACATTTTCTTACAAGATCACTAAAAGTCACTTAGGAAGGCACTTCTTTTTTTAAGCTTTTCTCTGGAGTCATTGTACTATGGTCTATTTTTTAATATAGGAAATGAAAGTTTTCATTGTGAAAACAAGCTTGATGTTCTACAACTCACAGGCCATCACAGAGTGTTCTAGAAAGTGTGTCATTTCCTTTTTTAATCTTTTTTTGATAGTTAATCAATTTCCTCTGTCTTATAAATATCATACAAATATAATATTGGCCAAAGAACACACACAGAGAAAGAACAGATATTTGTATAAAATTCATTTCCATGTTCCAATGTGTGCACCTCCTAAAAGCAAGTAAAGGCAGTCCAGAACACCTAATTTTGTGAATTTTTAAAGATTTTATTTTTAAATTCTATTTAATCATTACTTGAGGGAGGTGCTCAAATACCCAAAGACAGTTAATCCTAACAAAGAATGAGTACATCATCAACAATCTTTAACTCAACTTCCTTTCAGTGCTAAGTAGAAATAAAAAAATTTTTTAAAAAGGAAACTAGTACTCGAGTCAATTTGTATGTAACAATTGTAGAATACAAAATACAAAGAACTAAAGCAACTTTGTAACAATCCCTGAGACAAATAAATTTCCATCAAATACAGAAATTTGACTGTATTAGGCAACTGTGATAATTTCTAGAGCCGTGAAGTTTGCTGTATTCAGGAGATACAGGTAGGCTCCCTTCTCCAGAGGGTAGTGATAACCAAAAGCCTTAGTAATCTTTGACATTTCCCTCTCCTAGCTCTCAAATGTCTGTGTCAATGATTTCAAATTGCATTTATTGTTTAAGTTTCTCCTCTTCTTACTTGTGATTCCTATCCAAAGCTACAGACTTAAGACCACTTCTCCCACTTCAGACCTATATTTCTACAAAGAGCAAGTCTCAGATAACAACCATTGCAAAAATTCAAATGTTATCATAACTATTATTTTCTCTTTGGACAACTGAATCCTAAAATTTAACTGACTTGAACTGCCATGATTAATAATCTTTGACTACACTAACTAGTACTAATCTTCCCTTTAAATTCCCTTTTCAGCAAAATTGAAAAAGTATATATGTGTTACTGGACCAAAGGCAAGGGACAGTAGCCATCAGTTTTTAAAACTTACTTTATTGCACTATGCCATAACTCACCAATGTAAAAAAAATGCTCTTTTTATATTTCACAAAGCAGATATTGTCTCTGAGACATTCCCTCATATCCAACTCAGTAGTTTTTGGGTGGAGCTCAGAGATATTTATTCAACAAGTTCTTCAAGTGATTCTCATGTCCAACAAAGTTTAAGAATAATTAAAGTGGTCAGGATGGCTAAATATAGAATTTTTAAAAGATCAATTTTGGATGAATATGGTATTTTTTCCTTAAAAGGAATCTTCTACCTGCTTTTTCCTTTTAGCAGTAACTTTAAATGCAAGTTACTCCTTGAGACTCCTCACTTGATCCATAGAAAGAGCCAAGGGGAACTCCCTCAAAACTCTCTTATGTCCTAAGATTTTATTTTTGCTTGTAACAGCATGTCAAGCAATACAGAGCTACAATTATCTTTGGGGCAAAATTTGGATAAAATATTCACCATTTTTTCTTCTTTTGAGTATTTTCAACAGTATCATTTCTCATATTAGAGCAACTACTATCATTCAGAAAGACACTTAATACCATCTGCAGAAACTCAAACTGAGCTTTGAAAACTTGAGATTGATCTTTTTTCTTGCCTACTTCTCTGGTCCTAGAAACACTGATCAATAGAAAACAATTTGTCACCCCAAATATAGTATACAATTTCCTTGTGGGATTTTAAATCCAAGGTGTATCTGTATTCATCATTTTACGTGTGAAAAATGTAAGAGAAATAAAACCTTGTTCATTATATTAACTCCTTCTAGTCCTGTCATTTTGAAGCATTGGTTGGATTCTTAATTCTCTATTGTCTGAAGATACTAGAGCTCTTTCACTAGCAGAAATCCATTTAGATAAAAACCTTCAATCATGTGATCTAAATGTCCAGGTGTTACACCAACTTGGTAGGCCCTCATCTGTCAACCTTAATCACTCACCATCTCATATCACAGGCTCCCAGTATCCTTCTTTTAAATTCTTCCTACAGATTATTTTCAGAAACAGCTTCTTACTAAAAATTACCTTTTGCCTATTGAGCAGTTAATGTCTCTTTTTAATGATGTTATTGTTGAATACCTGTTTTTCATCATTTAATCACTTATTTACTCTTACCCAATGAACTTGAAATTCACAGAATCTAAAGTCTCAAAATCCTCAGACACTGTTTATGTAAACAAAACTACAAAATATGAGAAAATTGACTTATGTTCTACTCTTATAAGGTCTGTTGTTGTTCATTTGTTTTGCCATTGTTTCGTTCACATGAATATATGAATTAGATTAGTATTTGCTTCATAGAATAACCTGTCCTAAAGATAATTAAAATACTTCCAGTCCAGTTATTTAAGTCCATTTTTTCACCCAATAGCAAGGGACACCTATCTGAATGTAAATATATTCATGACATATTCTTTAATGATTCCTCCATTGTGAATCTCTACCATAAAGTTGGAACTCCTTGGCAGGATGACGTACAAGACCTTTCATACTTTGGTCATGTTTTCTGCACCCCTTATTTTGTAATTATGCTTCTGCAAGATATGCACTTGATTATAGTTGAAATACACATACACATACTCACAAACACATGTGTCTTGCCTCTCTGTCTACACTCTACACTTACGTTGGTCTTACTGTCTTACTTCCTCAACCTATAACTGAGCTCAGGTCAGTCTCTAAGAAAACCTTTCATGGTCCCAGTTCCAGAATGAATTATGTGACTCATCTTGGTGCTCCTATAGCACTGTGTCTATTTTGTATCAATGCATTTGATGTTATTGTGTTTCATTGTCTATTAATACATCTTCTTGCCTGCTATTACTGAACTTCTTGAGAACAGGTACTCCATCTTATTTATCTTTTATTCTTCTGGTTGATATCAACTAGTGCTCATAAATGTTTGTTGAATGGATGAAATAATTAATGTATAAATACATAAGCTTAGTTAATGTGGTAGCCAGAGAAAGAAACATGCTTAAATAGAAATAGTTTCCTCTGTTAGCAAATAGGCCATGAGTTTGGTATTCCAAGTATTTAAAGGCAAGATTTGTTTCATAAAGTTCTATGTACCTTTTGAAATACTCTTTTCTTAAGTAATAATCTTTTGATTCTGACCATTTTCATTTTTAAAAGCTTAATCATAAAATAATAAAATATTCTGTCTTCTTTTTTTCAGTGGTAGCATAGAGGGTACTAGAGAACATGTGGTGTGTGGGATTAACGTGGGAAGACCTGGCTGACTTCCCTTTTTTCATGTACTATCTGTGAATCTGATTAGGCCACCCAACTCCTCAATGTCTAATTTATGTGCATAAAATGGTATAATAATACTAATCCATACTACTCATTAGATTTCAAATGAGACAGCTATGTGAGAACATCAATAAGATCAATAAGAAGTTTTTTTTTTTTTTTTTTTTTTTGACGATACTGTCCTTTCCCCCAATGTGTGCCATTGGGGCCTTTGTCAGAAATCAGTTGACTACAAATGCATAGATTTATTTCTAAGTTCACTATGCCGTCCCTTTGGTCTCTTTGTCTGTTTTTATGCCAGTACCGTGCTGTTTTGGTTACTATTCCTTTGCAGCATATTTTGAAGTCAGGTAGTGTGATTCCTCCAGATTTGTTCTTTTTGTTCAAGATTGCTTTAGCTATTCTGAGTCTTTTGTGGTACCATATAAATTTTAGGACTGTTTTTCTATATCTGTGAAGAAAATCATTGCTGTTATCATAGGGATTACATTGAAGCTATAGATTACTTTGGGTAAAATGGATATTTAAAAAAATATTAATTTTTCCAATCCATGAATGTAAGATATCTTTTCATTCCTTTGTGTCCTTTTTAATTTCTTTAATCAGTATTTTATAGTTTTTAGTGTAGAGATCTTCCACCCCTTGATTAAATTTATTCTTAGGTATTGTATTTTTTTATAGCTATTATCAGTGGGGTTGTTTTCTTGATTTCCTTTTCAAATAGTTTGCTATTGGCATTTTAAAAAGTTACTTATTTGGGGGATGTGGATTTTGTATCCCACAACTTTACTGATCTTTCTTATTATTTCTAAGAGTTTTTTGTGGAGTCTGTCAGATTTTCTATATTTAAGGTCATGTAACTGCAAAAAAAAAAAAAAAGAGGACAATTTGACTTCTTCCTTTCCAATTTAGATGCCCTGTATTTCATACTCTTGCCTAATTGCTCTGTGTAAGATTTCCAGAACTATATTGTGTAAGAGTGATGAGAATGAGCATTCTTATCTTATTTCAAATTTTAGAGGAAAAACTTTCAACTTTTCCCATTCAATATGTTAGCTGTGGGTTTGTCATGTATGACCTTTACTGTGTTAAGGCATGTTCCTTCTATTTTTAATTTGTGGAGAGTTTTTATCATAAAGGAATGTTGAATTATATCAAATGCTTTATCTGCATCTGTTGAGATAATCATATGGCTTTTGTCCTTTATTCTGTTAATATGATGTATCATGCTTATTGATTTGCATATGTTGAATCATCCTTCAATATCTGGAATAATCTCACTTGATCATGGTGAAAAATATTTTTGAGGTACTGTTGGATTCAGTTTGTTAATATTTTGTTAAGAATTTGTGAAAAACTGAATATTCATATGCAGGAGAATGAAACTAGGCCTCTATTTCTCATCACTTACAAAAATAAGCTCAATATGGAATAAGATTTAAATGTAAGATCTAACACTGTGAAACTACTAGAAGAAAACACAGAAGAAATGCTTTATGATATTGGTCTGAGCAAGGATTTTTAAGATTAGACTAGACTTCAAAAGCACAAGAAGCAAAAGCAAAAATAAGCAAATGAGATTACATCAAATTAGAAAGCTTTTGCACAGAAAAGGAAATAATCAACAGAATGAAGAGACAAGCTACAGAATGGGAGAAAATATGTGTAAACTATGTATCTGACAGGGATTACTTTTAAGAATACACGAGGAAATCCAACAACTCAACAGCAAAAGAGGAAAACCCCACAAATAAACCAATTAAAAGTGGGCAAAGGATCTGAATAGACATTTCTCAAAAGATGACATACAAATGGTCAACAAATAGATGAAAAAAAAGTTCACTGTTATTAATCATCAGGGAAATGCAAATTGAAAGCACAAAGAGATTCATTTCAACCCAATCAAGATGACTATTATCAAAACAATAAAAAAATACTTGGAAGCAGAACAAGATGCCTGAATAGAAGCCTCCAGCAAATGCTGCCCCTCTCCACGCAGGAATACCAATTGAACAACCATCTACAAAAGAAAGCACTTTTATAAGAACCAAAAATTAGGTGAATGACCGCAGTACCTGGTTTTAACATTACATCAATAAAAGAAGCACTGAAAAGGGAAGAAAAGACAGACTTGAATTGCCACTACCACTCTTCCCCCAACCCTCAAGAGCAGCAGCAGCTGTGTGGTGCAGAGAGAGAATCTGTGCACTTGAGCTAGGGAGAGCACAGTGATTATGGGACTTTGCATTGGAACTCAGTGCTGCCTGTCAGAGTGGAAAGCAACACAGGGCAGAAATCCCCAGTGACTGAAGAGGCCACAGGGCTGGTGACCATTTAGACCAGCCCTAGCCAGAGGGAAATCATCTATCCAGTGGTTGGAATGTGAGTTCCTGAAAGCCCTGACACTATGGGCTAAAGTGCTCTGAGATCCTAAATAAACTTGAAAGGTGGTATAGAAAACAGCTGCAATTCCTAGACATGTCCTGGTGCTGTGCTGGGCTCAAAGCCAGTGAATTTGGGATGCATGCAAGCTAGTGAGCCATTGGCAAGCATAACCAAGTGAGTGCTTCTGTTGTCCCTCTCCCAACCTCAGGCAGCACAGCCCACAGGTCCAGGTGAGACTCCTTCCTTCTGCTTGAGGAGTAGAGGGGAATAGTAAAGAGGATTTTGTCTTGCAACTTGGATACCAACTCAGCCATCATAGAACAGGGCACCTGGCAGATTCCTGAGGCCCCCATTCTAAGCCCTAGCTCCTGGACATTTCTAGACACACCCTAGACTAGAAGGGTACCCACTGTCTTAAAGGGAAGGACAGAGTCCTGGCAGGATTCATAACCTGCTGACTAAAAAGCCCTTAGGCTTTGAATAAACATCAGTGTTACGCAGACAGTACTCACTGCAGGCCTTGAATGAGACCCTGTGCTGTGCTGACTTTTCGTGTGACCCAGCACATTCACAGGTGTGGTGGCCACGAGAAGAGACTCATTTGGCTTGAGAAAAGGAGAGAGAAGAGTAAGGGGAACTTAGCCGTGCAGCCTTGCAGCTTGGTTATCAGTTCGGCCACAGTGAGGAAGAGTACCAAGCAGGCTCCTGGGGTAATCAATTCCAGGCCTTGACTCCTGATTGACTCTGGGCCAGAGGGTAGTCCACTGCCCTGAAGTAAGAAACTCATGCCTAGCAGCATTCACCACATGGCTGAATGGCCCTTTGTCCTTGAGTGAACACTGGCAGTAGCCAGGTAGTACTTGCTATGTCCCTGGGGCAGTGGTGGCCACAGAAAGAGGCTCCTTCTGCTTATGGAAAGGAGAGGGAAGAGTAAGAAGGACTTTGTCATGTGGTTTGGGTGCCAGCTCAGCTGTAGTAGAATAGAGCACCAAGTAGATTCCTAAGGTACTGAGTCCAGGCCATGGCTCCAGGACAACATTTTTGGACCTTCCTTAGAAAAAGGGGGAGCTTGCTGCCCTGAAGGGAGGGCCACAAGCCTCGCTGGATTCATCACTTGCTGATTGTAGAGTCCTAGAGCCTCGAAGTAACACTGGTGGTAACCAGGAAGTGATCCTGGCAGGCCTTGCGTGACACCCAGTGATATGGAGGCTTCAGGTCTGACCCAGTGCAGCCCCAGTGGTGGCGGCAACAGGGGTCGTGTGTCACTACTCCCCTACCAGGCTGCAGGCAGCTTAGCATGGAGAGCAAAACTTCATTTTTTGGGGGGAAAAGTCAGGAATGAGAACAAGAGTCTCTGCCTAGTAATCCAGGGAAAGCTCTTGATTCTACTCAAGACCACCAAGGTGGTAGCTCTATGAGTCTGCAAGAGCCACAGCATTATGGATTTGAGGTGCCCCCTAAGGCAGATATAGCTGCAGTGACAAAAGATGTAGATCACAGCACCCAAGTCCCTTCAAATACCTGGAAAGCCTTCCCAAGAAGGATGAGCATGCAGAAGCCCAGACCACAAAGATAAATAATAATAAATAAATGATAATAAATAACCAACCCATTGAAGCCCAGATACCAACCAACATCCACAAGTATCAAGACCATACAGAAAAAACATGATCTCACCAAACCAACTAAATAAGGCACCAGCAACCAATCACAAAGTGAAAGAGATATGTGATCTTTCATACAGAGAATTCAAAACAGTTGTGTTAAGGAAGCTCAATGAAATTCAAGACAACACAGAGAAGGAATTCAGAATCCTATCAAATAAATTTAAGAAAGAGATTAAAATAATTTAAAAGAATCAAGCAGGAATTCTGGAGCTGAAAAATTCAATTAACATATTACAGAATGTATTGGAGTCTCTGAACAGCAGAACTGATCAAACAGAAGAATTAGTGAGCTTGAATACAGGCTATGTGAAAATACAGTAAGAGGAGACAAAAGAAAAAAAGAATAAAGTATGCCTATGAGACTCAGAAAGTAGCCTCAAAACAGCAAATCTAAGAGTTATTCACCTTAAAGGGGAGGTAGAGAGCTAGATAGGGGTAGAAAGTTTATTCAAAGGGATAGTGACAGAGAACTTCTGAAACCTAGAGATACATATCAATGTTCAAGCACAAGAAAGTTATAGAATACCAAGCAGATTTAACCAAAGGAAGACTGCCTGAAGACATTTAATAATCACACTCCCAAAGATCAAAGATAAAGAAAGGATCCTAAAAGCAGTAAGGGAAAAGAAACAAATAATATACATAGGAGTTCCAACATGTCTGGTAGTAAATTTCAGTGGAAACCTAACAGGACAGGGGAGAGTGGCATAACATATTTGAAGTGCTAAAGGAAAACACACACACATACACATACACACACACACACACACACACACACACTTTTATCCTGGGATAGTATATCTAGTGAAAGTATTCTGCAAACATGAAGGAGAAATAAAAACTTTCTTGGACAAACAAAAGCTGAGGAACTCCATTAACACCGCATCTGTCTGGTAAGAAATGCTAAAGGGATTCCTTCAATCTGAAAGAAAAGGATGCTAATTAGCAATAAGAAAGCATCTGAAAGTACAAAACTCATTGGTTATTAGAAGTAAGCAGACAAACACAGAATATTATAACACTGTAATTGTGGTGTGTAAATTACTAATATCTTGAGTAGAAAGATTAAAGAAGAATCTATCAAAATTAATAACTACAAATTTTCAAGCCATAGAAAGTATAATAAAATATAAATAGAAACAACGAAAAGTAAAAAAGCAGGGCTGCTGAAGTTAAAGGGTAGAATTTTAATTAGTTACCCTTTGCTTGTTTGTTAGTTTCTTTTTGAAATCACCATTAAGTTGTTATCCGTTTAAAATAATGGGTTATAAGATGTTATTTGCAAGCCATATGGTAACCTCAACTCAAAAAACATAAAAAACACACACACAAAAAAACTAAAAAGCAGGAAATTGAAACACACTACCAGAGAAAATCGCCTTCACAAAAAGAGAGACAGGAAGGAAAGATGGAATGAAAAGAAGACTACAAAACAACCAGGAAACAAATAACAAAATGGCAGTAGTAAGACCTTACTTATCAATAATAACATTGAATGTAAATAGACTAACCTCTCCAGGTAAATGACAGAGAATGGCTGAATGGATTAAAAAACAAGCTCCCATTGATCTGTTGCCTATAAGATACACACTTCACCTATAACACACACAGACTGAAACTAAAGGGATGGAAAAATATATTACATGCCAATGGAAATCAAAAAAGAGCAAGAGTAGCTATACTTTAATCAGAAAAAAATAGATTTTAAGACAAAAATTATAAAAAGAGGAAAAGAAGATCATTATATAACAATAAAAAGGTCAATTTGGCAAGGGGGTGTAACAATTATAAATATATATGCACCCAACAATGGAGCATCCAGATATATAAAGCAAATATTGTTACAGCTTGAAAGAGATTGACCCCAATATAATAATAGCTGCAGACTTCAACACTCCATTTTCACAAATTGACAGGTCATCCAGACAAAAAAATCAACAAAGAAATACCAGACTTAATCAGCACTATACATCAAATGTACATAAGAGATATTTACAGAACATCTTGCCCAATGGCTGCAGAATACACATTCTTCTCAGTACATGGATCATTCTCAAGGATAGACCATATGTTAGGCCACAAAAAAGTCTTAAAAAATTCAAAAAATTGAAATCATATCAAGTATTTTTTTCTGATCACAATGGAATACGCCAATAATTAATAACAAGAGGAACTTTGGAAACTATACCAATACATGAAAATGAAACAATATGCTCCCAAATGACCAGTAGACCAATGAAGACATTGAGAAGGAAACTGAAAAATTCCTTGAAACAAATGATAATGGAAATAAAATATACCAACACCTGTGGGATACAGTGAAAGCAATATTAAGAGAAAAGTTTACAGCTATACGTGCCTACATCAAAACACTAGAAAAACATAAAATAAACAATCTAGCAATACATCTTAAAGAATCAGAAAAGCAAGAGCAAGCCAAACCCAAAATTAGAGGAAAAGAAATAATAGATATCAGAGCAGAAATAAATGAATTGAAACAAAAGATATAAAAGATCAACAAAATGAAAAGTTGATTTTTTAAAAGATAAGCAAAACCACAAAACTTTAGCAAGATTCAGAAAAAGAGAGAGAATACCCAAATAAATAAATTCAGAGATGAAAATGGAGACTTTACAGTGGATACTACAGAAATTCAAAGGATCATTAGTGGCTACTAGGAGCAACAATCTGCCAATAAATTAGAAAACCAAGAAGAAACGGATAAATTCCTAGACACATACAACCTACCAAGATTGAACCATGAAGAAACCTAAAACCTGAATAGGCCATTAACAATTAATGAGATCAAAGCCATAATAAAAAGTCTCCCAGCAGAGAAAAGTCTGGGACGTGATGGCTTCACTGCTGAATTTTACCAAACATTTAAAGAAGAATTAATACCAATTCTACTCAAACTGTTCTAAAAAATAGAGGCAGAAGGAATGCTTCCAAACCCATTCTATGAGGCCAGTATCACCCTGATACCAAAACCAGACTAAGACACATCAAAAAAAGAAAATTACAGGCCAATATTTCTGATAAATATTGGTGCAAAAACCTCAACAAAACACCAGCAAACTAAATTTAACAACACATTTAAAAGATCATTACCAAGTGAGGTTTATCACAGGGATGCACATACATCCCTGGTTCCACATATACAAATCAAACAATGTGATACATTATATCAATAGAATGAAAGACAAGAACCATATAATCATTTCAATTGATGCTGAAAAAGCATTTGATAAAATTCAACATCCTTCATGACAAAAAAAAAAAAAGCCTTAAAAAACTGGGCATAGAAGGAACATACAACACAATAAAAGCCATATATGACAGACCCACAGCTAGGATCATACTAAATGGGAACTCATGGAAAGCTTTTGCAGTCATACAAGAGAAAGACATAAAAGGCATCTGAATTGAAAAGGAAGAAGTCAAATTATCCTTGTTTGAAGATAATAGCTGGAGACTTCAACACCCCATTTTCAGAAATTGACAGGTCATCCAGACAAAAAATCAACAAAGAAATACCAGATTTAATCAGCACTATACATCAAATGTACATAAGAGATATTTACAGAACATCTTGCCCAATGGCTGCAGAACACACAAACTTACTCCAGTGCTACAAGTGATCTTATATTTGGGAAAACCTAAAGACTCTACCAAAAAAACTATTAGATCTGATAAATTTAGTAAAGTTGCAGGATACAAAATAAACATACAAAAATCAGTAGCATTTCTATATGCCAACACCAAACTATCTGAAAATGAAATCAAAAAAGCTATTCCATGTTCATGGATTTAAAGAATCAATATTGTTAAAATATCTATACTACTGAAAGCAATCTACATATTCAACGCAATTTCTGTCAAAATACCAATGACATTCTCCACAGAAATAGAAAAATAATTCTAATATTTATATGGAACCAAAGAAGACTAAGAATAGCCAAAGCCATCCCTAGCAAAAAGAACAGAACTGGTGGAAGCATAATACCTGACTTTCAGTTATACTACAGGGCTATAGTAACTAAAACAGCATGGGACTGGGGTTAAAAAAAAAAAAAAAAAAAAAAAAGACACATAGACCAATGCAAAAGAATAGAGAACCCAGAAATAAACCCATACATCTACAGTAAACTCATTCTTTGATAAAAGTGCCAAAAGCATACACTGTGGAAGGGACAGACACCTCAATAAATTGTACTTGGAAAACTGAATATCCATGTGAAGAATGAGACTATACCCCTATCTCTCATCATATACAAAAATCAAATCAAAGTGCATTAAAGACTTAAGTCCAAGACCTCAAGCTATGAAGAAAGAAATATATACAACCCATGTTTATTGCATCACTATTCACAATAGCAGACTTGGAAGCAACCTAAGTGTCCATCAACAGATGAATGGGTAAAGAAAATGTAGTATGTATATACCCAATGGAATACTATTTGGCCATAAAAAAGAATAAAATTCTGTCACTCATGGCAACATGGATGAGCCTGGAGGACATTATGGTAAATGAAATAAGTCAGGCACAGAAAGATAAATACCACATTTTCTCACTCATATGTGGGGGCTAAAAAAGTTGAGCTCATAAAAGTGGAGTACAATTGTGCTTATTAGAGGCTGGAATGTGGGGAGGGTAGGGAGAGTTTGGTTAATAATAAAAAATTGCAGCTAGAGAAGGGGAATAAGTTCTAGTGCTCTATAGTACTGTAGGGTGACTATAGCTAAGGATAATTTATTATATACTTTCAAATAGCAAAAAGAGAGGATTTTGAATGTTCCTTACACAAAGAAATAATAAATGTTTGAGGTGAACATTTACACCTTATACATTACACATTACATAAAGTATGAAAATATCATTCTGTATCCCATAAATATGTAGAAATACGTGTTAATTTTAAAAACTCCAAAATCAAAGCAAGAGTGTATTAATAGCTAATCTTCAAAAAGTGGGAGATGCCTGTTCTTCCTGGCAGTCTGTAGCTTCCTGTGCACCAATTTAGAACCAGGTAGGGAGGAGGAAGGAGCTGACTAGCCTAGCTACTCCAAATCTCTTTCGTCCATTACTTTCCCTGACCAGTTCTTGTTTCTTCTCCCCACTTCTTTATCTCTTAACTGTGAGTTTGTACACCCTCTCCCCAACTGCTCCCATCTTTGCCTTAGATGCCTCCTCCATACAATTTAAGTTGAATTTTCTTTTCATTTTATTTTTCTGTGATGTAATTTTTCTACATTCCTTCTTTTCTTAACATTTCTGGTTTGTTGATGGCAATTTTTCTTGTTTTCCTAGGATATTTTTGACTTTTTAAAAGTATCTTCTTTATCATTTTGTAAGATTTTTGGTGGTTGGTAGGGAGTAGGTGTGTGTGTGCTTGGTTGGTTATTTTGATCCAATCTTTATTAAATAGTGTGTGGGGGGAGAATCTCTTTGTTTTTGCATAATTTTCTGTCCTGTTCCTCAGGTTATTCTTTTCTCCTCTACATGATTTTTCAAAGGAAAAAGAAAACCTAAGAGTTGAGCTGAATACCGAATACCTTCTTCACTTACACATTTTTGTCTCTAGTCTCTTTGTTCTGGAAATAAAAGGCCAAATAAACTAAATACATTCACAGTGTGGGGAAAAAAAGACAAAAAAGAACAAATGCTGGTGAGGATGTGGAGAAAAAGGAACTCAGACACTGTGGGTAGGAATGTAAACTAGTACAGCCATTATGGAAAACAGTATGGAGGTTCCTCAAAAAATTAAATACCATATCATCCGGCAATCCCACTTAGCATACATTCAAAGGAAATGAAATCAGTATGTTGAGGAGACATCTAAACCATCATGTTTAATGCAGCACTATTCACAATAGCCAAGATTTGTAATCAACCTAAGTGTCCATCAACAGATGAATGGATACTAATATATTTGCATAATGGAATACTATTCAGCCGTTTAAAACGAATGAAATTCTGTAGTTCAGAGCAACATGGATGAGCCTGGGGGACATTATGTTAGGTAGGATAAGTCAAACACAGCAAAAACAAATACTACATGATCTTATTCATATGTAGAATCTAAAAAAGTGGATCTAGTAGAAGTAGATTAGAATGGTGGTTTCCAGAGGCTGGCAAGGATAGGGAGGAGGGGGAATGGGGAGAGGTTGGTTAATGGGTACAAAGTTATAGTTAGATAAAAGAAATAAATTCTAGTGTTCCATTGCACATAGGGTGGCCATAATTAAAAATAATATATTGTACATTTCAAAATAGCTTGGAGAGAAGATTTTGAATGTTCTCACCACAAAGAAATGACAAATGCTTGACATGATAACTATGCTCATTACCCTAATTTGATCATTATATATTGTAGACACGTGAAAACATCACACTGCACTCCATAATATGTACAATTGTTATTTTTCAATTAAAAAAATAAAAATTTCAATTAAGACGTGCTTTTTGACCGGGCACAATGGCTCATGCCTGTAATTCCAGCACTTTGGGAGGCCAAAGTGGGTGGATCACAATAAGGTCAAGAGATCAAGACCACCCTGGCCAACATGGTGAAACCCCATCTCTACTAAAAATACAAAAATAAGCTGGGCATGGTGGCGAACGTCTGTCGTCCCAGCTACTTGGGAGGCTGAGGCAGGAGAATCACTTGAACCTGGGAGGAGGAGGTTGCGGTGAGCCAAGATCACTCTACTGCACTCTAGCCTGGTGACAGAGTGAGACTCCATCTCAAAAAAATAAATAAATAAATAAGGTGCTTTTATTGTTTTTTTCTAAACTGCTTGGTTTTATATGATCCCCCACTCAGTATGGAGTTATATTAATTCAAACAGCCCAATATCTGAAGCACTTAAATATTCATTAAAATCATTATTTATGTTCCTCAATGAACATAGACTTGTAAACCACAAGCTCTTAAAATTCCCTTGTACACTCCCATTCTTCTTTCACTTCACTTGTCTTTTCTCTCATACATGGTCTGAAGCTTCATTCTTTACACCTCATTTTCAACTCTGCACTAAAAGCTTTTACCCAACCAGTGAAGGCTTTTCCCTCACTCCTCATTTGCTCCATCAATATCTTCTATTAAGGGGTCAGAGAAAAAAACCTGCCCACAAATACTCATACATTTGTAGTTCACATTCCAGTTTCATGTACATGATGAGTAGAGCTCTAAAGAGCATGTGCATTCCCTCCTGAGCCTGCCCCTGGCAGAGAGATTATAGCCTCTTGGCACTCTATACCTCCACAGTCATAACCCTGATCACACTTAACTGCCACAGCGTTCCTCTTAAGTACAGGGGACAAACACAAGGATTCCTTTTTCTAATTCAATCATTCACTCATTCATTCATTCAATGCTTTTAAATATCATCTCTGTGCCAGATACTATGCTAACAATGAAAATTCTGGCCTCTGACTTCAGAGATTTCAAAAATACAGTGGAAGAAAGACACATGAAAATACCATTTATGTTACCATCTCATAAGTAAAATAATTCAATTAGTTAACCTTAATTTTTCTCCTTTGTGCTAGTCACTGCAAAAAGATCCTATGATAGATTGGTGAAAAGTGTAAGTACTGAAGATATATATGTAATACAAGAAACATTCTGGAGAGAGATGTAGTCTAGGAGATCCAGCAGGAATCCTTGAAGAAAGTATATTTAAACTTTTACCTGAAGAATGACTAGGATTTTACCAAACCTGAGGCGAAAGAATTGGCATGTCTGGAGGCCTAGAGGCCAGATAGAATTGAACAGAGCTGAGAAAAGTTTATTATCTTAGAAACATATGCTGAGAGTGGAAAGAGGAATATACTGGAAAAGTATGCAATCACAGGACATGGAAGGGCTGGGAAAAACAAGGGCTTTACTATAAAGGCAAGGGGAAATTACTGACGAGTTTTAAATAGACAGATTTGAATTTTTGGAATTTCATCATCCTGATTCAGGGCAGACTACAGACTACTTTAAACTCTGGGGGACCAATGCTTAGGTGACATCACTGGTCTAAATAGATAAGCTGGTATTGTAGATTAGGGTGATGGTCATCAAATGGGAGAAAACTGATGTATATAGAGATGCTTAGAAGATGGAATTAATAGTACTTGAAATTCATTGGATAGACAATATAGGGAGAAGGTGGAGTTTCTGGATTGATTAGAGGGAAACAGTGATTGAGATAAGGACACGGGGGAGAAGAAAATTTGGAAAGGAAGATGGTGAATTCAATTCAAGCTATTTTAGAAACATTTAGGAAAAGATTTCAAATAAGTACTATGTTAGCCTGTTCTCACACTGCTAATAAAGACTTACCCAAGACTGGGTAATTTATAAAGGAAAGAGGTTTAATTGACTCACAGTATGCAGGGCTGAGGAGGCCTCAGGAAACATATAATCATGGCAGAAAGGGAAGCAAACATGTCCTTCTTCACATGGCAGCAGGAAGAAGTGCCAAGCAAAGAGGAAAAAGGTCCTTATAAAACCATCGGATCTCATAATAATTCACTCACTATCACGAAAGCAGTATGGGGGAACCAGCCTATGATTCAATTACGTACCACCAGGTTCATACTACAACACTTGGGAATTACGGGATTACAATTCAAGATGAAATTTGGGTGGGGACACAAAGCCAAACTATATCATTCTGTCCCTGGTCCCTTCCACATCTCATGTCCTCACATTTCAAAACACAGCCATGCCTTCCCAACAGTTCCCCCAAATCTTAATTCATTTCAGTATTAACCCAAAATTCAAGTCCAAAATTTCATCTGAGACAAGGGCAAGTCCCTTCCACCTATGAGCCTGTAAAACCAAATCAAGCTAGTTACTTCTTAGATGCAATGGGGGTACAGGCATTGTGTAAATACATCCATTTCAAGTGGGAGAAATTGGCCAAAACAAAGAGGCTACAGGTGCCATGCAAGTCACAATCCAATAGGGTCGTCATTAAACCTTAAAGCTTCAAAATGATTTCCTTTGACTCCATGTCTCACATCCACATATCACTCTGATGCAAGAAGTGGGCTCCCATGTCCTTGGGCAGCTCTGCTCCTGTTGCTTTTCAGGGTACAGCACCCCTCCCAACTGCTTTCACAGGCTGACATTGAGTGACTGTGGCATTTCCAGGTGCACAGTGCAAGCTGTCAGTGGACATACCAATCTGGGGTCTGTAGGATGGTGGCCCTCTTCTCACAGCTACACTAGGCAGTACCACGGGGGGCTGCTCTGTAGGGGGATTTGACCCCACATTTAGCTTCTGCACTGCCATAGCAGAGGTTCTCCATGAGGGCTCCACCCCTGCAGCAAACTTATGCCTGGACATCCAGGAGTTTCCACACATCCTCTGAAATCTAGGCACCCATAGGCTTAACACCACATGTAAGCTACCAAGGTTTGGGGCTTGCACCCTCTGAAGCAATGGCCTGGGTTGTACCTTGACCCTTTTCAGCCACAGCTGGAGCTGAAACAGCTGGGACGCAGGCCGCCATGACCTGAGGCTGCAAAGAGCAGAGGGGCCCTGGGCCTGGCCCTGGCCCAGGAAACCATTTTTCCCTCATAGGCCTCCAGGCCTGTGATGGGAGGGGCTGCTGGGAAGGTCTCTGACATACCCTGGAGACATTTTCCCCATTGTCTTGGTGATTAACATTCATCTCCTCATTACTTATGCAAATTTCTGCAGCCAGCTTGAATTTCTCCCCAAAGATGGGTTTTTATTTTCTATTGCATCATCAGGCTACAAATTTTCCAAAATTTTATGCTCTGTTTCTTCTTGAATGCTTTTCTGTTTAGGAATTTCTTCTGCCAGGTACCCTAAATCATATCTCTCAAGTTCAAAGTTCTACAGATCTCTAGGATAGGGGCAAACTGCCACTAGTCTGTTTGCAAGAGTATAGCAAGAATCACCTTTGCTCCAGTTCCCAAGAAGTCCCTCATCTCTGTCTGAGACCACCTCAGCCTGGACTTCATTGTCCATATCACTATCAGCATTTTGGTCAAAAGCATTCAACAAGCCTCTGGGAAGTTCCAAACATGCCCACATTTTTATGTCGTCTTCTGAACCCTCTAAACTGCTCCAAACTCTGCCTGTTACCCAGTTCCAAAGTCACCTTCACAATTTTGGGTATCCTTGTAGCAGCACCCCACTCTCTGTGATTCCAGTTTACTGTATTAGTCCTTTATCATGCTGCTAATGAAGACATACCTGAGAGTGGGTAATTTATAGAGGAAAGAGGTTTAATTGACTCAAAGTTCAGTATGACTGGGGAGGCCTTAGAAAACTTACAATCATGGTGGAAGGGGAAACAAACACTTTCTTCTTCACATGGCAGCAGGAAGGACAGTTGAGCAAAGAGGGAAAAGCCCCTTATAAAACCATCAGATCTCATGATAACTCACTCACTATCATGAGAACAGCATGGCGAGAATTGCCCCCATGATTCAATTACCTCCCACCAGGTTCTTCCCACAACGTGTGGGAATTATGGGATTATAATTCAAGATGAGATTTGGGTGGAGACACAAAGCCAAACCATGTCAAGTACTTAATGCACTGTGTGAAACTCAGGAGTAAGAGTTAGATGTTGCTTTAGGAGTAGTCCAAAAATGAAAAGTCCAACAACTGAGAGTGATCATTGGATTTAGCAATAAATATATCATTGAAGATCTTAGTGAAAATAGTTTGAGAGGAGGCGAGACCTGGTAACAAGGAATGGAGTGAGGACAAAGAGCCTCAGTCATACTAGTTTGTGTAATGGATCAACCCCAGAATATTGTGTGGCTTAATACACTGAACTTTCCTTCTCTCTTCATAGTGGAATAAATCCAAGCAGTAACACAGGGACACACAGGTTCTTCCCATTTTGTGGTGCAATCATCTTCAATAAATAGTTTCCAGAGTCAGAATGGCAAGAGAGTGAAATCTTGCATGTGAGAGCCTTTTATGAAATATTAGAGCAGCATTTATCCCTTTCATCCATATTCAATTGGCTACAATCAAAATGGTACCCCTCAACTGCAAGGAACTAGGAAATCATTTAATGGGGACCTAAGAAGAAGAAGAGAAGCCCAAAAGTTAAAAAGCATTAGCATCCACCTGCACAACAAGCAACCATCTTTGGCAGGATGGAAGCAGACTGGGAGAACAGAGAGGAGAGTTCTAAGATATTTTAAAAGAAAGTGATGTTCAACCTGAGCCTTGAAGAACAGTTCACTGGGAAATCAGGGATGGCATTCTGGGACTCAAGAACAGAATATGTCAAGGGCATAGCTTGTCATACATAGACCATGGATCATAAGGGAGATACAGGGAGAAGTGCAATCAGAAGTGAAGGAGTCAGCCATGTAATCCTACATGTGAAAGAAAGCTACCTTTCAAAATAGTTATCAGTATTTCACCCCAAGGAAATTTCCAGACAAGTTTGCAATAATTCTATAAGATTTGCTTTAGGTGCAAACAATAAGAAAATGGAAAAACAACAAACTTTGTATATTTTCTTTTGTTTCTTCTCCTTCCATAATGCTTATTATATTCTACTACATGTAATAAACTCTCCATAACCATGTATCTATTACATAGAAATACTACACAAAGACTTTCTCTTTAAGGTTTGATTTTTAAAATTTATTTTCTTTATTTATCCTCTCCTATCTTTATTATTTAATCCTCAATGAGAATGTTGGCAAGTTTAACTGGGAACCTTAGAAAACATTGTTGCCACTTTCTTATAAGAATTCCATTGAAAAATTATCTTGCTATAATGTGAATTTCTATTGCAACTACTTTTCATAGTTTTTCTAAAAGGTTAAAAAAATTTTAAGAAGATGAACCTGAAAAGGGCACATCAGGACAATATTTTTTGTTTCATTAAGAAGCAACAACAACAAAATGTGATCTGCAGCACTATTAAGGATAATTGGAAGTGTAATTATTCCAGAGAATTTTAGATTTAATTGTCACTTCACTGCACATGTTATTCAAATACCTGCCAGTCTCTCTGCAAAGATGCCAAAATCAATGGTAAAAATAATATATAATTAATTGATCTGTGAAGCTGTATATTTCAAAATTAACATGTGACCCAGTATGAATTTTATTTATGAATTTTGTATATTTCAACTATTTCCAGAAGACATTGAGTTCATTGCAATTAAAAATTATTAGCTATATATTACTAAAATCCTTTTCTGTGAAATCTTCTATTTATGACTGAGATTGTTGAAACTTAGATTAGATTTATTAGGTTTTAATATTCTTGTTTGCAAAATGAAAAGTGAAATGTTTCGATTCTAATAGAGTCGGTAGATGATATATCAAAAAAAATTTTTTACAAACATTCTCCAGGAGTGGAAAACTTTAAATGAAGGACTGAAATGGAAGAATTGCAAATACAGACAAAAACCTACCAAGGCAAAAAGAATTCCAGATTATCACACATGCAAGCATCTCAATCAATTATTCCGTCAGTGTTTTTCATGTCACTTGAGAATCGTCGTTCTTGGCATTCCATGAAGCATCTACAGAGACAGAAAGGCTATACTGTCTCAGGTTGTATCTATTTACACCACACACCTGGAGGAAACTCAAAAATTCATCAATAATTCCAAATATTCTGTCACTTAGTATGAAGACACTGCGAAAGAAGAAAGAGTGCCACCTAGTGAATTCCTTCAGGAATCTTTCCTAAGGGTATTCATTTGATATCCATCTAAGGATATCTGCTTAGAGCTATGTACTGGGTACATACTTCTCTTGAGCCACTGATACTCCTAGCAGCCTTCGCACTGCCTTATTCCCTTACACTTGGTGTCTTGTGTCTGGAATGACTATGCTCTTCTTCTTCTTCGCACCTGCTAGAATTTTACAAGACACAGTTTAAATGGTGCCTCGTCTTTAAGACTTTTCCTACTGCCCCTCTTCTCAAGTAGAGTTACTTTCTTGGGGGCTTTGTGCTTCTACCACATTATCTATTATCCTCCTCTCTCATACATGTGTGTATGTGTGGCACATATTCTGTTACTATTATTTTTAGATGTCTGTATATCACATTCTGTATATTTTTAAGATATTGACAGAAGCAATATCTGTCATATAATAAATGCTCAATTAATATTTGTTGCATGCATCAAAAGACTAATTTTAAAAGGGTCACTTTCATTTTGTAGTACCAGTACCCATTACCCTGCTCAAGTAATCTAGATTTTAGAATATGTTCTGATAGTATCAAAGATATTGATGACTACTTCTGTTATATCTTTAAATTGGTAGTCATCAGCAAATTGACTCTATAAAATGATGTTTATCCACTATGGACATCTTTACTGCTAGATGAAAATACAATAATAACTAACAGACTCTATGTGTCTGCCTTTGATTACTTTATAAAACTAAAAACAGACCACAAGATACTCAGTGTATGTTCTTGAATAAGTTAATAAATTCATGTTGTTAAGAACTTCAGGCCAGGCGCAGTGGCTCACGCCTATAATCCCAGCACGCTGGGAGGCTGAGGCAGGTGGATCATGAGGTCTGGAGTTCAAGACCAGCCTGACCAAGATGGTGAAACCCCGTCTCTACTAAAAATACAAAAAAATTTAGCCAGGCGTGGTGGCAGGTGCCTGTAATCCCAGATACTTGGGAGGCTGAGGCACAGAATTGCTTGAACCCGGGAGGCAGAGGTTTCAGTGAGCTGAGATCATGCCACTGCACTCCAGTCTGGGTGACAGGTAAGACTCTGTCTCAAAACAAAACAAAACAAAGAAATTCATCCATGTTAGGGGCTATGTCAGAAAAAAACAGATGATGAGAACATGATCACTGATAGACCTGGAGAAACCCTAGTGAGAAGTTCTGCACTCACCATCCTACACTGCACCGTACACACTCCCCAGCCTTCCACCTCAAAGTTATGCCACAACGTAAAGCAAGTTTAGTGTCAGAGGCAAACAACAAGAGGTGAAACGAACAAAACAGAGCTTAACAATACAAGGTATAGGGGAGATCCAGGAAGGCCACTGGGTCCAAGGGTTCACAGAGGAACCACAGGGAGAGGATCAGGGCTTGGTCTACAGGGAGAGCAGGGAGTGGGTGCTCCTGGAAGGGCCACATGTAAAATGAAGTGGGATTCTAAAATAGAAATCAGACAGCTGGAGGAAAGTCGAAATAGGTAAGAGGATTAAGAACTCAGATGAGAATACAAGTGTATTCTTAATCAGAGTTGGGCCAAAAAATTAGACAGCAGAAGGAAGGTACCAGCAAAAAGAAAACAACTAAATACTCCCCCAAAGTCTTGTCAAAACAGAAATCTGTCTCATATTTAAAGTACCCTACACCTCAGAGAAAAGAGGAACACAAATGTTTCTCAAACTTGGCTGCATACATTTAAAAAATCTCATTATCTGGGTCACACCCCATAACAATTCAGAATCTCTGGGGTTGAGATCTGGGTCTCAGAACTTTCCTAAAGCACCCTACTTAATTATAATGGTTAGCCAGAGTTGATGACCACTGCTCTAATGCAACAGGCAAGCAGAATAATCTCAAGCCATCTCTGAAGGAAACTGAACTCCCAGGCTGATAACCAATCAGCGGCTTTCAGGCCATGGACTGGAAGAGGACTGACATAGCCAGGAGGTTCAACATCGTGTTGAAAGCACCAGGATCTGGCAGAGAAGTCTGTGGAGATGGCAGGAGATCTAGCCCAGAAGAATTAAAGCAAGACTAGAGGCAGAGTAGAAGCAAGCCTGGCCTAGGGCCTTTCTGGAAACCAGCAACCAAACCACAATTTGGATCAGAACCAGGAGAATGATTCAAAGTAGGATTGTGTACATGCACCAGAGATTAAAACAAGGTGATCAGTGAAGACGTTACTATGTGCCTTTGCTCAGTCTTGCTGATAAAATAAGTCTATAACTGGAAGATCCATCTGTTTTTGTTGTTTTTGTTATTTTTGTTTAACATATACTTCTGGGTGGAGGAGTAGAGGGCTATAGAGATAGGATGAAAAGCCCAAAGGAGAGAGTATCTTAATGAAAGGAAAATTTTACTGATGATTAAATATAAATCTTTAGTTTCCTCCAGGTTTATATATGAGTAGTTGAAGGACGGTTTGAAGAAACTTTTGAATTAAAAATAAACTGATTAAAGGCAAAATAATTTAAATGATTATACAATTCAAAGAATGTAAGTGAAAACATATTATTCACGCTTATGTTTATCATCCCAAATTTTTATGGAATCTATTTAAAAACATAGATGTGAGATTTACTTTACTATGTAAATATTTATGATTAATTTTGCTTATGGTATTTTCCATCTTCCTGTATATGACTCATTTCAAATATGAAGACTCTTTCAAAAAAGTGAATAAAAATTCCCATTAAACAAAATAAATATGTATAGGAGGTTATGAAAACTAAGTGATAATATATAATCTTCCAAAATAGACTGTGACAATCTCAATCAAAACTACTATAAATTTACAAAAACATACGGATAATATCCTGGCATAAGCTGTTCTCACCTTTTAATACTTTTTGCATCTGCTTAAATAATAGTATTTTAGGAATCTCTGGTTAAACATCAATTTTATTCTGCATCGAGAGAGAAAACAATCAGTGGTATCTTTATGTAATACAAAAGTAAAACATGATAATAAAATCCAAATCAACTTCACCATGTTAAAAGAACTGATCTACAAATACGTGCAACAACCTAGATAAACTTCACAAACAATGCATGGGAAAAACAAAAGCCAAAAGAGGACTTACTGTGTGAGTCTGTTTATCAGAGAAATAGGTAAAACTGGTTCTGCTATTAAATATCAGGACAGTGTTTAGCCTTGAGAGTGGGAACAACTGGGAGCATCAGCTTGAGAGTGGGAATAATTGAGGGTAATGTTCCATTTCTTCATCTGGTCAGACTGGTCAGTGAGGACTGTCTGAGTATAGTAAGTTTGTAAAAAGTCAATGCAGTATGCATTCTAATAGGTGTACCTTTCTGTAGATATAGTATGCTTTGAAAAAATGTTACTTTTCAAAATCCCACCAGAAGTGCCTCTATATAGCCATTTTTTTTTACCACAATGGATCAAATCAGAAGCAGCATGAAAGACTGTTTATCATCTTGGATTTGTAGTCTGGTAGTTTGTGTTTTAATCTTGCCTCTATTACCAGCTGTGTGGTCTTGGGGGAATGACCTAAACTCTCCAGAATCCAGGCACCTCATTGATAAAAGGTGATTTAGAAAGCCACACCTCAGAAAATTATTGGGAAGTGTAAATGATGATTATAAAATAGCACTGTTTCTAGTACATGGCTGGATAAATGTGAGCTTCAGCTCCATATGCATTTCCTTCACCTATGGGGAACCTTAAAATATTTCATAACATCTACTAGAACTGTTATATTGATACATTTTCTTAATTTCTATCCTTGTCCCCTCAGTTCTAATACAAACTCAGTAAAGGCAGAGATAATGCCTCATCATGGAGGAGGAGTTCACATGACTACAGGTGTTAGGCAGATGTACAAATCTGCCAGGTGATCTTCATGAAGGAATTCTAGGCCTGGGGCACATCCCACCTAAAACATTCAAATTAAATGGAAATATATATAAACACTCCAATACCCAAACAGAACCCCTCTGCAGGGAAAGACTAGCCCTCAGTTTCTTATCCTTACTTAGAAATCATACTCTTTAACACCATGGGCATTGTAGTCACATACCACCTCATTTTTTTCTAGCTTTGCCTCTTAGCTGTTTTACCTTGAGCAAGTTATTTTACCTTCATAAGCCTCATCTTATTCATTTGTAAAATGGAGACTATAACATTTTACATGCTACATTGTAAGGATTAGATGGAGCTGTTCCGCTCATACCTGGCACATAGTTATTGTAGCTAACAAAAATAGTATTATTTTATGTCTCCCAGCTCCTTGATTGATGGGCAGAACTAAAAGACAGTCAAAAGGCTCACATAATACTAAAGAAAAACAAAACAAAGAAAAAAAAAAAAAACCTGTGATTTCCTTGACTGGTTGATTAATCAAACAATAGTTGGATTCTACTTTGTGTATTAGAAAAATAATAAGCATTTTTTTAACTCAATTCCTAATGAAACTTGACTGCTGACTACAGACTGTACATAATTTTGATTTATTTTGCCAAGATCTATGATTAAATTTTATTTATTAGTCCATATGTGTTAATTATTACTGCCTTTGATGCAGAAAATGCAAAACTATGAAGCCCCCGACTTAAGCTATGGTCATGGAATGGGATGATGCTATCTAGTGTATGACTTTGGCTTGCCCAAACTCCATTAATTTAATTCAAACAATACTAAGCATGTAGAATATGCACACATATTGATGGGCATATAAGAAGCTATAAATGTTATTAAAGCTCAGTTCCTTCTATAAAGAGTCCTGGAATGAATTAAGGGGGTATATTAGTCCATTTTCACGCTGCTGATAAAAACATACCCAAGACCGAGTAATTTATAAAAGAGTTTTAATGGACTTACAGTTCCACATGGTTGGGGAGTTCTCACAATCATGACGGAAGGCAAGGAGGAGTAAATCACATCTTACATGGATGGCAGCAGGCAAAGAGAGAGAGTTTGTGCAGGGAAACTCCCATTTTTTAAAACCATCAGATCTTCTGATATTTGTTCCCTATCATGAGAACAGCATGGGAAAGACCTGCCTCCATGATCCAGTTATCTCCCACCAGGTCTTCCCCAGAACACATGGGAATTATGGAAGCTACAAGATGAGATTTGGGTGGGGACGCAGAGCCAAACTACATCAGGAGGATACATTATGCATTTCTAGAACTATCTATATGTAGAACTAGCACCAGGCAGATTTGATTTGAGTAAGTGCAATCTTTCAAAAGGAAAGGTATCTGGGAACACAAGGAAGGCAATAAAGTCATCATCCAGTCAGGTGTATAGAGAGGGAAATACATGGAAAAGATAACTTTGGAAGAATGTCTATTTGTAGGAGGTGGAGAAGGAAAGATGACCCAGAAAGAACACGTTAAGAAAAGTGAACTCAGAGACAGAAGGAAAGTAATGAAAAGATAATTTATTCTTTGAAAGTCAATAGAAAAGAAGGCATTTAAGAAGGAATGTTGGACAGCGTCTTCAAACATTTGAGTGGATAATGAGGATAGAGAGCAGGCTACTAGTTTTGCTGTGACTCGTTATGGATCACGAGTGACCTTTTCAAGAGCAGTCTCAATGGAATGCTGAAAAGAAGCATTAAGAAGGAACTGGGAAGTGATTTTGAATATGTAGCTTATTCTTTTGGGAAGTTAGACTATCACAGATAAAAGTGTGTAGACCAGTCAAAGGAAGAGAGCTGGTGATATAGCTTGGATGTGTGTCCCTGCCCTAATCTCATGTTGAATTGTAATCCCCAGTGTTGGAGGTGGGGCCTGGTAGGAGGTGATTGGACCATGGAGCTGGATTTCTCAGGAATGGTTTAGCACCATCTCACATGGTACTGTTCTCACAATAGTGAGTGAGTTCTCATGACAGCTGGTTGTTTAAAAGTGTGGCACCTCCCCCCTCTCTTTCTTGCTCTCACTTCACCATGTGTCATGCCTGCTCCCCCTTTGTCTTTTGCCATGATTATAAGTTTCCTGATATCTCCCCAGGAGCCAAAATGATGCCAGCACCATGCTTCCTGTAGAGCTTGCAGAACTGTGATCCAATTAAACCTCTTTTCTTTATAAATTACCCAGTCTCAGGTATTTAGTTATAGCAATGTGTGAACAGCCTAAAACAGTTGAGGGGAGAGTAACTATACAGATTATGTGAGGGAATTTTAAATGTATCCTAAGCCTTAAAATGTGCTGAGGTGAGGGGCAGGAAAGGAGGTAGACACATGGTCAGATTGTGTATGGAAAAATCCCTCTGTCCATAATGGAGAGAATTATTGGAATTTTGTTCTGTTTTTGGTTTAGGGTTTGGGGGTTATTTATTTTTTACAATGCCCTTTCAGAGGTTGCAAAAGGGAATCACTGTAATAAGAGAGTGAGTGAGAATGGAATAAAACGAACAGGAGATGATCAAAGGATATTGTATCAAATCACAAGGCAGGAAACTACTTCCACCGAGGTAAGAGTCAATAAAGAGAAGAACAAACACAGAGGATTTTTTTGTTTTTAATTTGTGTGCATGTGCATGTTATCTTTTGTGTAGAAGGTATAAATCAGGGAATTGGTAGTCTTTATCCAGTGTCGAGGTAAAAGTAAAATTAGCCATTTCAGAGACAGAGCAGAAGTGAATCTTCAAGGGGATTGCAAAAGTTTGGAGGGTCACTGCAAGAAAAGTAACCTAGGGAGATGAATCAACTAGCACTGAGCAGCGTCTTACACCCACCTTAGGGTAAGCACTGATGTGCAGTGGAAAAACTAGCAGACACAGTTCCTGGGCCTTTCTACAGCAACGGGTACCAGCATGGAACTGTGGAAACCAATGGAGTGGTTGGGGCGCATGTAAGAGCAGTGTTAACAAGAACAGAAAACCAAACACCGCATGTTCTCACTCATAGGTGGGAACTGAACAATGAGATCACTTGGACTCGGGAAGGGGAACATCACATACCGGGGCCTATCATGGGGAGGGGGGAGGGGGGAGAGATTGCATTGGGAGTTATACCTGATGTAAATGACGAGTTGATGGGTGCTGACAAGTTGATGGGTGCAGCACACCAACATGGCACAAGTATACATATGTAACAAACCTGCACGTTATGCACATGTACCCTAGAACTTAAAGTATAATAATAATAAATAAATAAATAAAAGAAAAAAGAGCAGTGTTAAATAAGGAAGCCAGCCAAGCTGCTATGTCCAGTCAGGAGGGAAGATGCAGCATGGGGATAGGAGGCGCCACCACAAGGAGCTACTAAAAACAATGTTTAGTCGACAGATGGCGGAGTGTGGGCAGAAAGGGGTGTTTCCAAATTCTAGGATTGACATAAACTAGTTTTAAAGGATAAGAAGATATTAATCAATTAACAAATAGAGGTGAATCTGTTTTTTTAGGAAAGTCTTCTTAGAGGAGAAGAGCTTAGGACAAAACTATAATGTGGCCAAAAAATAAAGCATTATGAGGAAGATCAGGAACCTGGAGTAGAAATGGAGGATAGGGGTTTGGGGAGGAGCTGGTTTATATATGTTGGCCACAGAAAGCCTCATTGATGAAGTGACATTGGAAAAGACACCAGAATAAAGGTAGAGGCCACAGAGTTATCTGGAGGAAGGTGTTACAGGGAAAGGGAGAATGGCGCTCTACTGAGAGTGTACTCTGGTGTCCAAGGAATAGCAAAGATGACAGTGTCACCAGAAATGAATGAAAGAGAAAGTATTATCCATCACTGGTATAGATACTGTTAGTCAAATTCAAACATTCAGTTTTTTAGGATAAGGTGCATCTAATTTTCTTACATTTTACAAAGAGAGGTTTCTGGTTTTATTAATGATATATTTATAGATTATGTTTTGTTTGTAACATTTTTTATTATAAGTACAAATGTTGGAGGGTTAGAGCCAGTAGAAAGAAAGTTGGAAATACACAAGAAAGACTGGTGTATTGGTCTAGTGAGTTCCTAAAGGGAATAAGAAAATGTGGGATTTAGAACATGCAAGCATGGATTTGTCTTGGATGCGAGGGAAGGGAATAAAGACAGGCACAGTTGCAGATGTGTACATAGGAAGGGATTTCAGTCTTGATAGATTCCCTAGTCTCAGGTGAGATCTCTCCAGTTAAGAATGATGAAGACTGTGGAGGCAGAGTAGGCAACTTAAAGAGAACAGCTTGGATTTGGAAGAACAGTTGGAATGAATGAAAGAGTGTGCTGAACAAGTATGTGCCAAGGATTGCTAAGTGTCATGGAGCATCCACGTTAAGCTTGGACAGTACATATCTTGGGGGTCAACAGCCAAAATAGTTGCATGATTTTCTCCAGCATTTCCTTGAAAGCTAAAAGATAAATTCCTACTTTTATGGAAGCCAGTGCCCTTCCTAAACAAGATGCAGCAGGAGAATGTATAGGCTGGCTCTCTGATATAAATGTAACACTTGCAGAATATTAAATACACATTCACTGATTCAATCACTGGTTATTGAGTGTTCTCTAAATGCTATGAGTAAAAACTAGAAACTGTGGTCTAATGGAAACAAGACATTAATCAAATTAGCTCACAAATAAATGGAAAATCACATTAGTGGAAAAGAAAAGGAAAGGAAAAGACGAAGGAGCCATAACAGCATCTAACAGTGATTTTTTTTCCCCATTGCAGGATGGACTAAGAAGTCTTCCCGGAGGGAGGAAGAAGAGATTGAGCAAATATCTGAAGACTGAGTAGGAGTTCTGTAGAGGAAAAGAGAGAGAGAATTGTAGCCGGGGTAGAGAAAACAACATATGCACAAACCTTGGGGTGGGAAGGAGGGGAGAGCACAGTTAAGTACCAGGGGCTGAAAGCCAGCAAGCGGAAAAGCAGAGTTAGATTCTAAAGACAACAGAGCAGGCTTGAGGGTCATGCTGACGATTTCCCTTTATCATTAGAGAAAAGAAAGACATTGAACTTGTCAGCAGGAGAATCTAGTGAGCAGATTTGCATTTCTCAAAGACCACCATGAGCGAAAGGTGGACGTCAGGGGGTTCTGCAGGAGCCTCTACAAGAGATGACAGGTCTGGGATGGGTGAGAAAATGGCAGGGGTGATGGAGGCAACAAAGTGAATGGTTGCAAGAGACACTTTGAAGTTAAAACTAATATAGATCCGTATAGTGGATTGAATAAAAAGCATCAGAGAGAAAGAGGAGAAAGTAAAATCACCTGGGTTTCATCTCATTCAACAGGCGAGATGGTACAGCTTTGGGGACTGTAAAGGAAGCTCATGAGTTCAGTTTCTGTCATATTCAAACTTAAACAATCAGAGTAGGAACACTTACACAATGTACTTGGCATTAAAATAATTTGAAGTAATAAATTTGTTGACAGCATTAAATATAACCTATATTCTAGTATTTGGTTATGATATTACATATGTCTCTTCAGATTTTGCCTTTTGTATGTACATTGAATGACAATATTGAATGACAACACTCTTATCTGCAGAGAGACGTCCATGGCACGATAACCTGCTTTCTATTAGGGAGCCAAAACTTAATGCCATTTTATGGGTTAGGAAATTGCAGAGGAAAGAAGTCAGGAGCAGCATATAAAGAAAGAATACTGGGTTAGCTGTCTGGAGTCCTAGACAGCTCAGCAGTTAAATAACTCTCTGACTTTCAACCATTGCTTAACCCCTCTAAACCTTAGTTTATTCACTTTTGAATGCAAGATACAAAGAAAGAATAAATGGGTTGAACTATGATCTCTCCAGAGGATCTTCCAGTCATAAACCTTAAAGGAATTACTTGAGAACATAAAAAGCTACACAGTAAATAACTGAGGTTTATATTCTGCATCCTTAGATTTCTAAGTTACTATGTGAGGGCAGAGTTCTTTTCCCCAAATAGAAAAAAAAATTAAAAAGAAGAAAGAAACAGGTTCTAAAGTGAGTAACAGGTCTGAAAGTGAAAGGCTTAAAGTAAAGGCAACAGAGGTCAAGATATGTAGGTAAGAAGAGAAGAAAAAAATGATACTTTATGTATTATCAAAGAAATGCTATGAACAAGGCCACTAAATCAATAAATAGTAGAAGGGTTTTACAAGAAATAAAAAAAAAAATGGAAGAATTACAATTAGCTATTAACAGAAAAAAATAAAAAAAAAAAACAACCCTGTGGTTTATTAGCATGGGATATGCTATATTAGGGCAAAATAAGATTTTCCTCAGTGTTGCTATTATAAATCTGAACAGTCACTGCAACATTTATTATTTCTTTTTCCTTGTTATTAAAATAATCTGCATCATTTTTATATGTAAAAATTTAACAAAATGTAAAGAAAACACTCTTAATTTCATCTACTCTAGAGATTAAGATTTTATTTCCTTTTATTTTTCTTTTACTGTTTTGAGTAGCAATGACTTTTATAAATAGAAGATTGGAATGACACACAGCCTATATAATTGTGTGTACTGCTATAAATATCGTTAATCATTTATGTTAACATTCATCTTTCCTAAATATTTTTCAAACATTTTGTGCATACTTATTAAGTAATTATTTAGATGTTTCATAATTCAATAAATTGCAACTCCTAACTCTAGGGAGGCCCTTCCAAGTTTTACATACCCTGCCTGTGTGATCGTTTCTGGGATGGACATGTGGCACAGCTGGGTTAATCGAAAGTTTTAGTAGAACTTTTGCAGGAATTATTGGAAAAGAGGTTTCTTTAGGATGAAACTCAGCTGACAATTAAATAAACACCAGCTAAGAACACTAGGTAGGGGAAGGAGAAAGAGAATAAGAGTGAGAGAAGGAGAGGGAGAGGGAGAGGGAGAGGGATAGGGAGAGAGGGAGCCAGAGTGAGACTCAGTGATCAAGAATGCTGATGAGATGACTCAGTCTATAGGCCAGCCCGACCCCCTTTCCTCCTCTCAGCACAGTAGTGCTGGTTGTTACCTAGAAACAAACAAATGCAAATCCCATTCTGGAAACCCAGATATAAAATGATTTTTTTTTTTTTTTTTTCCAGATAGAGTCTCGCTGTGTCACCCAGGCTGGAGTACAGTGGCACAATCTTGGCTCACTATAACCTCTGCCTTCTGGGTTCAAGCAATTCTCCTCCCTCAGCTTCCCAAGGATGGGAGTTATAGGCGTGTGCCACCATGCCCAGCTAATTTTTGTATTTTTAGTAGAGACGGGATTTCACCATATTGGCCAGGCTGGTCTTGGATTCCTGACCTTGTGATTCACCCACCTCTGCTTCCCAAAGTGCTGGGATTACAGGCATGAGCCACCGTGCCCAGCCAGAATATATATATTTTTTTAATCTTTATTTGTATTACCTTAAAAGCCCAGGATTTTTACATAGTGCTTCATGCAGAAAGCTTTCCAAAAAAACAGTTTAGATATTTCTCTGTCTTCTTAAAACTTCTCAGTCTAGATAGCTACAAAAAGTCTCTTCACTTTCTTCCAGAGCCTTTATTGCCCATCTTCCAGTCTGCCCTCCACTTGGCCACCGGGCTTGGGAACCTCTGTCCTATTCTTAGCCCTGCGTATAGAATCTGGTCTACCTTGCTGAAGCTCTTCCCTTACAGGGAACAGCTCTCTGGAACTCTGGTGAAGAACTCTTCCACTTTGTGCCACACAGAACTGCTAGTTCAGGATCTAACTTCCCTGCTAGACTAAAAGCTCCATGTGAGCCAGCATCTTGTTTATTTATTACTCTATAGCCACCATCTAACATAGTGCAGAACACATGATTAAACCCAACAAATATTTGCTGACTGAACGAATGTCTAGACTTTCCCAGCGTGCAGTGGAAGAGGAGCTGTGAAAGACTGCGACCAGGATGGAAGAGGAGAAGGAGAGTGGCCAAGGGAAAGGAGAAGGCAAAGAGCAGACAGTAGAGTATTAGAAAGCATAAACAGTATTTTTCAGTCAAACCAGAGAATCTCTATTTTCAAACCCATTTCTTTCTTTTCTTCCATTGTCATTTCATCAATTTATCATTCCGCTAATCCATTCATCAGTTGCACTGTGAAAAGTGACGGGACAAAGCTTTCCAGGTTCCTAAACACAAGTGGCTACTCTCCCACACGCTGCGAGGTTCACCCCCAATCTCTGACCATGCAACTGCTATTGTCTTCCCGCAGAAAAGAGTATTTGCAGATGTTAGAGAGAATATCCTGATTGAGATTTTCCACCTGAAGTCATAAGAACTGTAAGAACTTTGAAATAAAGAGCACTTTAAAGAGAAAGTAAGCAGATTCGAAAGCATTTGTGTGTCAAGAATACTCATGGCTTTGTCCTTTATGAAGGAAATTCTGAGTTTTTCTTGATAGAAAACATGTGTAAGAAGAATCAGTGATACTCAATGTCAACTAACCATCAGAAAGAAAAAATGTAGGGAATCTTCTCTGTAGGGAATTCCATTTTTTAGAAGGCAGAGTTTAGCTTTTATTTTTGTTTTTAGCTGCTTCAAGAAAAGAAGGCACAACTTGTGTTTTGACATTAAGTTTAGCAAATATAATCATCTGAATTTAGCTTTCAGCCAATCCAACTTAATTTGTATCTTAAGATCCTAAACTTAGTTTAGAAAAAGTCATCACTCCTAGCATATCCCAAAATAATAAAGACAAACATATGTGGGAGAAAAGATAGTCACCAATACATTTTTTAGAAATCATATCTCTTTTTTTTTTTTTTTTTTTTTTACCACCAGTACCAGTAAGAAATGGAACTAAATGATCTATCACAAAGCATAATTTTATGAAGACTTATCCAGTTGGGTAATAGGAGGGTGAGTGAGCCTGCATCCCCAGCTGTCTACATTCTAGAATTAATTACTAGCAATTATCCTGAATCTAATACATATTTTTACGTATTCCTATGTAAGAACATGTCTTCTTCCCTCTTCCACAACCACAGCACCTATTCCTTCTGCTCAAGCAGAGTCTATTATTATGCTCAAGATTAACTTCATTTAATTTAATGAATATTTAAAAAAAACCACTTCCACCTAAATGGGATTAAACATAAAGTAATGTGAGAGAAAGAAAAAGGGGCAAAGTTATAGGCT
Source organism: Macaca thibetana thibetana (assembly GCF_024542745.1). NCBI lineage: Eukaryota > Metazoa > Chordata > Mammalia > Primates > Cercopithecidae > Macaca > Macaca thibetana. The sequence goes on along the minus strand of NC_065581.1, from coordinate 69,018,528 downwards.
ATAAGAGGAACTCTTCTACAGCATGTCAGCTTAACACAGCGAGAAATAATGGGTTATATTTAAACCCCTGAAGGAAACTTTTGCAGTTAAACCTCTATAAAATGTAGCCAACAGACTGGTCCATGTGATCACTGGCCCAAAATTCTCCTTGGATTTTCTAATGCTTTATGCAAGTTCTTAGAGATTTAGATATGTTCTCTAAAGCTTAACCTCAGATATTAGTAAAAGCCCCTGCCTGATGGTGTGGGGAAGATATTACACAAGGGTGTGTCATACATAAGTTTGCATTAGGATCAGCCTGTCAGCTATGTGAAACACCTACTTATGATACATAATAGTAAAATGACGAAGTGTTTCCCACACTAAGTTCACATAGCATGACTACTATTACAAAACCTAAGCAAATCACTTTGGTAAATAATATGCCCATGGAATAAATAACTATTGGAAAAACATTTCTGTATTTTATTAACTGAGTTAATGCAGCACTTTATCCTGGACTTTAGGGATCTAAATCTATTTTAAAAACACAAAACAGGCTGGACGCGGTGGCTCACGCCTGTAATCCCAGCACTTTGGGAGGCCGAGGTGGGTGGATCACGAGGTCAGGAGTTCAAGATCAGCCTGACTAACATGGTGAAACCCCGTCTCTACTAAAAATACAAAAAAAATTAGCCAGGCGTGGTGGCACGCACCTGTAATCCCAGCTACTCAGGAGGCTGAGGCAGGAGAATCCCTTGAACCCAGGAGGCAGAAGTTGCAGTGAACTGAGATCACACCACAGTACTTCAGCTTGGGCGACAGAGTGAGACTCCATCTCAAAAAAAAAAAAAAAAAAAAAAAAAAAAAAAAAAAAAAAAAAAGAGAAAAAGAAAGAAAAAATAAAAAAACACACAAAACATTATACAGGGCTGAATGGTGGCTCCAATAAAGGTATATGTGCATCTTAGTCCGCAGAACTTGTGCATGCTGCCTTATTTGGAAAAAGGGTCTTTGCAGATGTAATTAAGGAACCTGAGATAAGGAGATCACTTTGGGTTATTCAGATGAAACGTGAATCCAATGACAAGCATCCTTATAAATGATACAAAGCAGAGAAGACAGGTATATAAAGGAGAAGGTAATGTGAAGATGGAGGCAGAGATACAGCCATAAGCCCAGGAATAGGGGCAGCCACCAGAAGCTGGGAGAGGCAAAGACCCCCCGAGGGAGTACAGCCCTTCCAGGTGTTGAACTTCTGGCCTCCAAAACTGTGAGATAATAAATTTCCATTTTTTTAAAGCACCCAGTTTGTAGTGATTTGTTATGGCAGCCCTAGGAAACTAATACAGCCATCGAGATTATTCTGTCTTTAAAACTCATATAGAGAATAAATTCTAGCTATAGAGAAAACCCTGGACTGGTTGTCAAGACAGATGGCTTCTTTTACAGGTATACCCAGAATTCACTGTGACGTTCAGCAAGAATCTTAGCTTTCTTATCAATCAATTTCTTTTTGTGGAGTTGAACTAGATGATCTGAAAGCTTCCTTCCAGCCCTAAAATCTGCATTTCTGGTAAGTGACAGTGTGGCACACTGAAGGAGAAGCACAACTAGCATTGAATGAACTTAGTCACACCCACGCACAAGTCCTTAAACACACACACACATATTTTTACAAGCAAATTTTAGGATTTTGTTGGAGAGAAGGAAGACATAACAAGATTAGCTATAATTGTTATCATTTTTTATGCCAAATGTTGCTTCATGTACTCCTCATGATAAATCCTGCTGCAGTCCAGGTCCAGTCAGGAGATAGAAACCATATAATGGTTAAACAGGGAAAGTTGAATATAAAGAATAATTAAACTCTAATAAAGTAGAAACTATAAGATAAGAATAATTTTTTTTTTTTTTTTTTTTTTTTTTTGAGACAGAGTCTGGCTCTGTCACCCAGGCTGGAGTGCAGTGGCGCAATCTCGGTTCACTGCAAGCTCCGCATCCCAGGTTCACGCCATTCTCCTGCCTCAGCCTCCCGAGTAGCTGGGACTACAGGCGCCCGCCACCACGCCCTGCTAATTTTTTGTATTCTTAGTAGAGACGGCGTTTCACCGTGGTCTCAATCTCCTGACCTCGTGATCCACCCGCCTCGGCCTCCCAAAGTGCTGGGATTACAGGCGTGAGTCACCGCGGATAAGAAGAAATTTTATATAGTACTCCAGGACTGACAGTAACCAATAAAGGAAATTTGGAAGAGGGTAAGATTTGTTGGAGAAGGGGTGGTTCGACCACTAGAGAGTGCAGACATTTGATAATCTGGCCAGGCTAGAATTGGTCTAGTTGCTGGGCAAATGACAGGCCACCTTCCAGAGTGTAAGTAGTGAGCAGGTGAGCAGGAACTGGTGGCATGAATGTGCAGTGGGAATCTGGGCACCAGCTAGGCCTTCAGAGTGCAGGGAATGTGGCAGAGAATGCAGAAGGAATGACGGCTGTTTTGTGATTCTCTGGGCCCTGGCAGCTGCATACAAGCTGCACAATGCTCCAGGTTCCATGTAAAGTGAGCTGCAGAATGGGCATTGTCAGGCCAAGGCTGCAAGATCACAGAGAAACTGCATCCTGAGTCTATGACTGGGACAGTCTCTCCCAGATGTCCTCACACCCACACTGCTCATCTCCCCAGCCCACACCAGAAATTGCAGGAAACCTCTTCCTTCCCATTGTCCTTCCAGCATCCTCTATTAAGAAAACCTAGCATTGTGCTCAAAATGCTTTAAAACAAACTCTTGTTATCATAGAACATATACTGAAGAGAGCATGTGGAAATGAGAGGCAATAAATTAATAACTGACACACTTGCAAAGTAACTATTATCTATACTTGCACAGGACACACCAAGGCTTGGAGACATGAATACAGCCGGGAATGATAGAGCCGGAAATTATGTTCAGCACCCCAAATGATTGGTAATTCCTAAAACTAGGCTCTAACCACACTCCAAGAGCACTATGATGAAAACTGTCCACTCAAAGTGTTTTGTAGATGGTTCTATATATTGAATCCATTATTAGACTTCTTATGATCATCTGGTAAAACTATTTGATTAGAATTTTCCCATGCTCTTTTTGTTAACAAAAAGAGGCAAATGGGAAAACCATTCCTATTTTCTAACCTTCCCTTCATCTCCATACTGGGTTAAATGTCTCTCTCCTGTGGTTAAATGGCCCCCTCTTCTTAACAAATACATCTGTGGATTTCTTCAAAGCACTCATCACACTCTAATGTAACTATCTGCTACCTGTGTGTTTTCCACCCTAAACTGCAACCTCCTCAGCTGTGGAGGCTGATCTTTGCAGTTCCAGGACTAGGTAACTGCCCTGACTCACAATAGATGTTTAATATAAGGGTGTTGAACCAAACCAAAGAGAACAAACTTACCTCAGGTATTTATTCAAATAAGTCATTTCTAGGATATAACTCAGGGTCGAGACTGTCCATTAATCAAGGGGTTAAAGGACACACACCAATCAGTGCCACAGGGTCTTTGATGGCGTACAAGGTCTACAGCATGCGAAGGATCAGAGAGTGAATTTCCAAAGCAATGTCCTGGAGGGAGGCCCAACATGCTCAGAAAGACCAGTCCAAACAAAAATCTTAAGGGCAAGGCGCCAAGTGTCAAAAGAAAAATTGAGAGTGTATAGTTGGAGGATTTGAAGTCCTGAAACACAAAGAGAGCTGCTATGAGGGAATATTGCAAGCAGGTGAAAGAGAGGAGGTGTGGATTGATTCCCCCTGTGATAAGCCCTGACTGCTTTTAACACCCTCTCAGCACATGTTTGTGGAGTTATATGGAGTTGATTTAAAGGGTTAGGAATGGTACATACAGCACATTCTCCATCATTATAACAAACTGGCTGGCTCATTCTTTTTAAGGTCTCTCACATGGGTGTCTACAGTCATTTACATGTTTAAGTGTGACCCCACTTTAACAGATCAGATCCATAGCCACAGGCAAGGTGGCGGGAAAACCACATCCTCATCCCTGTAGCAAATACGACTTTAATCAAGTCACTTTATAATACCACTGGGTACTTCTACTCTTGTGTTTATCTAGGTCCCCTCTTCTCATTCTCCCAGTTCCTTGGAGAATAGTGCCTTTCCTGTCCCTCCCTACTCCATCTTCTTCAGGTACTAACATTCTAATTTCCATGTGTTTTCCAGGTTACCCACATCGAGGTCTCAAAAAAGTTACAGTCTTCCTGGATCTGGAGTGTTCTATTTACTGTCAGACCTTCCTTCCCACCTGTAAGCCTTCTATTACCTCCTGCTAGATTCTTAGTTGTCACCTCCCCACTAGCCGAGACCTTTCCTGCTTGCTCTCCTGGAACCTCCTCTGGACTATATGCCAGCCCTGATGTGGGAATATATCTGTGTCTACTTTTCTAGATGCTGAATATCTTTTATCTGATCAATATACTGACAATTGAGCCCCAGTGAAACCACATTAGCCACATCTACAGTGCTACAAAGTGATTACTTATGTTTAACACTTTGACCTAGATACACTACTTGAATCATAGGTATATGAAAAGTATAAACTTAATTAAGTTCACAAAAACTTAATTACATCAAATTTTCTCTAGTTACCAGGAATATAAATTAATCAATATTAGAAAGATTTTCAATGCAAGGAATAAAACAAGAGGTATCAAACTAATACTAATTTAACCAATTAATCATAACACCCATTGCACTCAAACATTTTATTGTCAGCAATCAGTTATAACACCACTCCAAACAAAGTATGTAGGTTTTCATATAGATATCAATATACATATCACCACTGTTTCTATCCCAAATGTGGTTAACAGACTTCCACAATTGCTGTTCTGGAAATTTTTTTTTTTGGCTCATTTCTGCTCATAAAAATTTGATATGTAGGACAATATAATTTTAACATCAATTTTCGCTGCGAAGAGACATAACGAGAATCTGGAAGAGATCCTCCGCTCACAGGGCTTGAAGGACATATTCTGAGTCCAGATTCAATTTTGAGCACAAGTCTCACAATTTACTGTAAGCACCAAAAGTTTTCAAATTTTTACTTTATTTTTTGACATATTTAAAAATTTGAATAACTGTACTTTCACTTCCAATCAAGACAGGTAACCAGGACCAGATATACTCACTATCATTAGACAACTAAGAAACGAGTCTAAATATATTTTAGACATCAAAAAACAGAGAGTGTGAGAAAGATCTCTGAGAAATGGGAAACAAACTAAGTGAGCCCCAGGATGTCCCCACTTACTGCTTGCAGAGTGTTTCCTGGCCACCGTGCTGGGAGTCTGAAGGTCTTCCTGTGCTGAGGAGACGAAGTTGAGAATTCAGAGGCAAAGGTGGATGGAATTTGCAGAGCAAAATACTGGATAGGAAAGAGTTGCACAGAGAGAGGAGAATGACCAAGAGAGTTGCACAGAGAGGGCGAGAGAGAAAGAGAAAGAGAGATCCAGAGATTGGTAGAGGGCTTCAGCTGGGTACTGATGAGCACCTGTGTGTGAGGAAGCCGCCTGAGCAGGGAGAGAACTAGTAGCAAGGAGCAAGCAGGAGAACCTCCAGAGCTCACACAAGGTGGGAAGTAGTTCATATCCCCACGAGCCAAAATATGGAGAAAAATCATAATAAAATAGGCATTCGGTAGAGTATTTGGAAGAGTATTGCCCCAGTAGTGAGGAATATTTTGTCCTAAATTTAATACTCTGGTCTCACCTAACAAAGCTTAAAAGGAGCAACTTTAGAGATCAAACTGTTTCCAAGTGACTTAACTGCAACCCAGAAGAAAGCTTAAGAATATTTAAAAGAAAACAAAAATATCAGCACTGAACAACATGAAATTCACATCTGTCATCCAGTCAAAAATTACAGATATACAAAGAAGTGGGGAAATACAACCCATAAAGAGGGAAAAAATAATCAATAGAAACAGCCTCCAAAGTACAATGCAGCATAGGTGATAGAATTAGTAAAAAAGGACATTAAAACAGATATTGTAGCTATATGCCATATGGTCAAAATCTGAATAACTTAATTACTCTTGGCAATAATACTGCTCATTGAGTTTTAAAATATGGCTATCTACAATATGAAAGCATTCTTATTTTGTTGTTTTTGTTACAGAAAATTTCAGGGATTATAGTGCCTATATACTTCAGTTATTGTTTTTCCTTTTTTTAACAAGAACATTGTTCTGTATTGCATAGGCTAGGAAGTTAAAATATTTCTGTCTGCTGAATTCAAAAGAAAAAATTTGTTGCTGCTTGGACTCAATTCTCTACTTATATCATTGTTTTACAGAGCTACCAGTGTCAAAGCACATTGGAATTTTTGAAAACATTAAAAGTATGAATCAGTCAAAATGACTATTGTATAGTAGAATTTACTTAAAAGCCAAGGAGTAAGTAGAAGAAGAAAAGAGAAAGTCAGAAATCATATCATACTGCCATGTTTAGCAGACCGGAAACACATTCATGGCCATGGTGTCCGTCAATAAAAACGATGGCATATCCTGAATTACAGCCAGGTCTAATGAGCCTTGAGGTGAGTATCATGCATACTTAAGCAATGAATTACACCCACTCCAGGTATCTAGAGCATTCTTCATTTTATTTCCTGGCTCACAAAATAATCTCCCCACAGCTGGCCAAATTACTCAAACCTTAAAGTAGCTCCCACATGGGTCCCAGTCTAGCTCCTTCAGCTACCTCAGAAAGAGCTCAATGGGGGAATGAGTAGTGCTGGGAGGAATGCAGCCTATGCTGCCCAACTTTTTACTACTACAACTTTTTATACCCCAACATCTGTCAGTAGTACAGTCAAACAAGGCACAGACATAAGGAAGTGGTGATAATTTTTATCATTGACTTGTCCTCACTCTTACTCCTCTCTCCCTATTGATTTCATGAGCTCATCCCAAATCACTGTATGGACCTCTGATAGGTAACTCGTCTTTAGATGTCAGTTTCATTGTGTCACTCAGAACTGTAATGGTCTTCTGTTACTTTAAAATATCATGTCGGAATTCATGTTTCTTGTAATTAAGGTCATTAAATATGTGGCCTGATTCTCCTTTAAAAGTGTCTTAGACTCAGCAGTCAAGCTTTCTAAGTGCCAATCTTGGCTTCACTATTCTTTGGCTGTGTGACCTTAGGTACGAAGCCCCAGCTTCCTCATCAGTAAAATGGAGATGAAAATGGTGCTATCTACTTCACAGATTTTTGGTTAAGGAAGAAGAGAGAGAATTTATGTAGGACACTTAGCATTGTCAGCATTTTAAAAATGATAGCTATTTTTACATATTCAAATATATTTACCTGTCTTTCAGAACAGGAACATTCTTTCTCCCAATAGGGATATTTATTACAGCCTGCTCATCAACACAGACACACACACACACACAAACACACACTCATTCCTATCTCTGTTTGTTCTCATGCTCATCTTTTTCTAAATCTGTGCCACTTCTTGGTTAATCTATCCATGCTTTAAGAATCACCACAAGTCCCTCCTGAATTATTAAAGCTTCCGAACTACTCTAAACCCCCGTTATAACTCTGTTTTTTTTTTTGAAACGCAAGTGATTATATTCTCTAGTAAAGCAATTTTTACATACTGATTTTTAATAAAAAACATATTTGATATCTTTTCATGTAATGTATTTTGTCTCCCCAATAATAATCCGAGATCCATAATGACAAAGAACTATGGCTATGTTTTTCACAGATGATTCTTTCCCCTTTGGTAGATATTGCAATGTTCAACTCAGGAAATCATTATTTATTGATTTATTAAATGCAAGACAAAATTTCAAAAAACATGAACAATTTTTAATGAGTTTATATGGTAAGAAATGGACTTAAAGATGTCGAAGAGGGCAAGGTATGAATTTGGCCTGCATGACATACAAAGAAGAAAGATGCAAGAAATGAAAATATAGTACATTTGGTGTTTCTCTTCTATGTCTGAAGTTTGAAAATGAGATATAATAACTTTCTCTCTCACAGTGTTTTGGTTTTCATTTCTCAGCTTTAATTCTAATACTCTCTGCATACCAGAGATGCGTATTTAAGCAGTTCTTTCATTGCCTGGCCCTAGAAGTAAAAATGCATTAGTCAGTAAGCAGTCAGCTACAAAAGTAAATTAAAATTTTAAAAAGCCTCTGAATTGAGGGATAAGATAAAGAAAAATTTTCTGAATTTTGAAATCTAACAAAAATCAACAGTTGATGAATATCAACATGGCAGAATTAAATTACAATGGGAAAGATTTTGTATTTTTGGGTGGGGGCTAGAAAAGAACCTACCATATCCAATCAAGAATACATAGCATTTCTTTAAAACAACATACATAATTATTGATTTGGTGTTAGAGAAAGCTGTTGCCAAGTCAATCATACTGTAATATAATAGCCTGAAATATGGTATCTTAAATCCATAATCCTGCACAAATTCTAAAACTAGAGAGTCATAAAGCAGTAAGTTATCAGATTTTATTCAGTTATCTCCAGAAGAGGATGCTTCTTCTAACCCTCAAGGAGCAATAGGTGTCATTGAGGTTGAGATATTTGCAAATTGAAAAAGTGAAGAGCATCCACTAACCTGGCTTGTTGGAAATGTGTCCCAAGAATGTCTATGACCTTTGTTCCATTTTGATGCTGAGTGATCAACATTCTGATGTCTAATTTGATTTCCTAAATGAGTTCAACAAACAGGCTAAAAATTGGAGGTTCTGTGAACATATGGTCAGTTGGCTATTGTACAAGATTTCGAATTTCATGTACAGTCATAATGTGATATATGGCTGAAAATCAGCTTCTTATGACTCTAGTTATTATGGTTCAACACCAAGACTGAGCTCACATGTGGGAGAAATAATAAAATTGTATCTTAAAGTTCAGAGCTAGAGTCTAGTCCCAAAACCTAGTGACCCATCAGGAGCTCCAGCAATGCTGAACATATGACTGACTTTGTTCTTTGGATCACAATGACGATTCTCTCCCTCTGCCAGGAATACCCTTTCCTGCCTCATGGCCTGATTTACACTCAACAACTCCAGTTAGCTTTCTTTGGCCTATTTCCCCAATCTCCCCACCCCCATATTCCTGCAATAGGTGCTTTTACCTGGTACTCTTTGGAAACATTGTTGGTACTGCACCTGTGTATTATTTTTAAGTGATCCAATTATTTGTCTGCTTAACTGCAGTGTTCTTTAAATGAAAGTTGGGCCTTATTTGTCTTTAAATTCTCAGTGCCTTGCATGGTGCTTAATACCTGGAGAGCCCTCAATACACTTTCAGTTTAAAAACATTTTGTTATAAGCTCCTATATGTGGGAAACAATAGTCTTTTCTATGTAAATACTTTTACAGATATTTGAATTAAATTTCTTACTAGAGCTTGACTTTCATAACATTTGCATAAATGACAGTTCCAAATATGGGGTGATTCTTGGGTCAACAAATGGTTATATTTCTCAGTAAATATATCTTAAAATGCATATTTTATATGACACTTATACAGTATGTTTTGTGCACAAAGAATTATTCTAAGTGCTTTATAAATATTAACTTGAATTATCCTCATATCAAATCTGTGAAAGAGGTGATTTTACTACCCCCACCTACTACTGGGGAAATGGAAATACACAGAAATTATTTAATATGTAACTTGGCCAAGATTGCTCAGCTAATAAGGGCAAGAATCAGGACTTGAATCCAGGCAACCTGGCTCACAGCCTTGGCTGCCCCTGCAGCTCTAATGGATTTGCCAGTAAGTCTCCATCCACAAAATGAGTGGGCATATTTGTATGCAGAAGCCTTGATATATATATAGGTCATTTCCTCCCTTTTCCCCTTGTCTAGTCCTCTTAAACAGATGTCTTTTAAACGTCACACGTTAGACAACTATTTTATTGAATTACTTGCCTCTAAGGAGCCTGACCTATTTTACAAAAGGAAAAATAAAAAACAAAAATAAAAACAAGAGCTCAGTAGTCCTCACCAAATCCATTGAGGACTACACATGCTAAGAAAAGGAAATATTTTTAAATGGGTATTAGCTAAGTCTTACTCCTTTAGGACAAGACTGAATAATGATTTCATTCTGCCCTGAGAATGAAAAAAAAAAAAATGTTCTTGTAAGTCTTGGAAAGGAAGCAAAAGATCTAAGGGCTTTCAATAAAAACCTTCCATTTCCTTTTTTTTTTTTTTTTTTTGAAATTCAAATCCTGCGATGATTAGCTGCAGCTGACCTTAACTCTTTACTGTGCTTAAGGAGATTTATATTATAAAAATCAGAAATCAAATAAATTAGGCTCTCCTTTCAGATCAACACTTTAAATTGCAGCTGGAAGAAACCATCTATAGACTAGTTAGCCCCGAAAAGCTTTTTTTCAGAGGCATATTTGACAAAAGGAGTGGGTTTCCTCTGCTGGGACTGCAATCCAGTCATAAAGGAGAAAAGCAATAAAAAGAAAGTTAGCAAGACTAATTGAAAACTGTATAGTAAAAGTAATGTTATCAATTACATTATTGTGTTCTTAAAAGGATCAATAGGGGTCAAAGAAAAAATATTTTGCCAGTTTAGTAAATTGATCAGGAAAACTCAGGAGACTAACTTGGAAAACTCTATCTCTAGCATGTGTAAGGAACAAATTGTATGCTCGAATAAGCCCTTATCTTGTCTATTGGAAAATGAGAAAATTCCTGTTACCAAAGAAGATTGGGAGGGACTTCTGATTTGCAATGTTGGAGTAGTAGGGACCAGATTTACCCTCTAACCTGGAGCAACAGCAACAAAAAAAGGCAAAATGTATAAAACAATGGTTTTGAAGATACTAGACTTCCGGCAACAAAATACAGTGACCACTGAGAGACAGGAAATGAATGGGGTGAGGCTTATAACTGCCCTATTGTATTTACAGAAATTCCAGATCACAGAGCAGAGAGGGAGAAACCAAGTGGAGTTCAGCTGACTCTCTAACTTGGGGAGAAGAAGGCAGTTAGAATTATTGGAAGAGAGTACTGGAGAGCAGAAAGATACACAGAGAAAAAACCCTGGATATTTGCAAAGAGTCCCCTCCAGTATTCAGCTGTCTCCTACTGTTCATTGTATGAATGCAGGGAAACTACACTTGACCAGGAAAACAACTATCCAAAAGGATTGGTGGTAACAGTTCATGTACATAAATACAGTTACCACGTCTGGTGCTCCTCTTCTGTTTAGATCACCCACTCATATTTCTACCTGGTACCATCTTCCTTATTCCTGAAGGAGTTTATGTAACATTTCTGGTAGTGAGGGTCTGCAGGTGATGAATTATTTTAGCTTTCGTAGGTCTGAAGAGGACTTTATTTTGTCTCCATTTTGAATACTGGGTATAGAATTCCAGAGTTTTATTGTTGTTGTTGTTGTTTTGTTTTCTGTCTTCCAGTATTTTAAAAATGTTGTGTTACTGTCTTCTTGCTTCCATTGCTTCTGATGACATATTGATGTCAAACTTACATTTGTCACTCTATATTGTGTATGTGTGTATGTGTATGTGTGTGTGTGTGTGTGTGTCTTTATTCTCTGGTTGCTTTTAAGATTCTTCTCTTTATCTCTGGCTTTGAGCAACTTGATTGTGATGTGCCTTGATGTAGTCTTTGTTTCTTGTGTTTCAAGTTGATTGAACTTCTTGGAAAACCATGTCAGTTTATGGTTTTCAACAAATTTGGAAAAATTTTGGCCATTTTTCTTCAAATACTTTTGATCTCTCTGTTTTCCTCACATACAGGGATTTTGTTTGAAGTTGTCCCACAACTCGCTGATGCTCAGATGATTTTTTAAAAATTATTATTTTTTCTGTGTGTTATTTTGGTTAGTTAATATTGCTATACCTTTAAGATCATCAATCTTTTCTTCTACAATGTGTAATCTGCCATAATGCCATCCCACTGTATATTTTTTATCTCCCATTTTGTAGTTTTCTTCTCTAGACATTTGATTTGGGTGTTTTTCTTTATATTACCTATGTTTTTGCTTAACTTATAAACGTATTAAATAAAGTTATAATAGCTATTTTAATGTTCTTATATGAAAATTTTAACATCAGTTCTGGGTCAATTTTGAGAGATTCATTTTTTTCTCATCATAGGTCCTATTTTATTCCTTCTTGGCATGATCAGTAATTATTAGTCTCAAGAATTATGAATTTTACCTTGTTTGTTGCTGGATATTTTTGTATTCCTATAACTAGTACTTAAGGTTTTTTTTTCTCCTGTGGTGCAGTTAAGTTACTTGGAAACAGTTTGATCCCCTTGGGCCTTGATTTTTATATTTCTTAGGTGGGACCAGGGCATATTTAGTTTAGAGCTAATTATTCTCTAATGCTATGTGGATTATGAGACTGTCTAGTCTGTCTAGTGTGAACAAACACAATTTAGGGTCTGATATGAGCTACATGAACTGTTACAGCTAAACCTTTTGGACAGTTCTTTTTCTGGCCTGGCATAGTTTTCTCACATTCATGCACTAAACAATACTCAGTCGAAAACTGTAGGGGACCGTTTGCAAATACCTCAAGTTATCTCCCTATGTATCTTTCTGTTTTCTTCTAAGAAATTTCTGTGTCTTCTAAGAATTCTAAGTGCTTTGCTCTTCTAGTTGAGAAAATCTGCTGGGCTCCACTTGGTTTCTCCCTCCCTGCCCAAGATCTGGAATTTCTGTCAAGGCAGTAAACTGCGGAAATCATAAGGTTCACCTCATTTTACTTTCTCTCGATGGTCACTACATTTTGTTGCCTGAAGTCCAGTATCTTAAAAAACATTGTTTTGTATATTTTTGCCTTTTGTTGTTGTTGTTTCAGGTTAGAGGGTAAATCTGGTCCTTACTACTCCAATGCTGCAAATCAGAAATCCCTTCCAATCTTCTTTTGAATTAAGAACGTCCTCATTTTATAATAGAAAAGATAAGAGCTCATTTAGGAAGTTTGTTTCTTACACATTTACTTGCAAAAGGCACTATTTTCCAAGTTAAAGCACTATTTTCCTAAAGTGCTTTCCTGACCAATTTTCCAAATACCTCACATTATTTTCAAATATTAATTCAAAATGAATCATAGACGTAAATGTAAAACCTATAAATATAAAACTTCGAAGAGAAAACATGCAAAATCTTTGATACCTGGGATTAGGCAAAGAGTGACTACACTGAACTCCAAAAGCCAAATCTCTAAAACCAAAATTAATAAATTGGACTTCATCATAATTAAAGTATCCTCTTCCAAAAGCTCTGTTAAGAAAATTAAAAGACAAGTCACAGATCAGGAGAAAATATTTTCAAATTATGTATCTAATAAAAAGCTTGTATTCAGAATACATAAAGAAGGTCTACAACTCAATAATAATAAGATAAGCAACCAAATTAAAATAAAAGCAAAAAATTTGAATCAACATTTTGCCAAATAATATATGCAAATGGATAATCAGCATGTAAAAAGATGTTCAAAATCATTAGTCATTAGAAAAATAAAAATTAAAACCACATAAGATACCACTATGTATCGACTAGAATGGTTATAATCAAAAAGACTGACAATGCTGAGTGTTGGCAAAGATGTGAAAAAACTGGCAACTTCATGCATTGCTGGTGGAAATGTAAAATGATACAGTTACTTGAAAAAATAATATGGCAATTTTTAAAAATATTAAACATGAACTTACTGTAAATTTCAGTAATTCTACTCCAAAGTGCCTACCTACCCAAGAGAAATGAAAACTTACATCCACACAGTTGTATGTGAATCTTCACAACATCATTATTCATAGTAGTTAAAAACTGAAAACAATTCAATGCCCATAAAGTAGTGAATGTATCAACAAAATGTATATATTCATACCACACAATACTGTTCAGGAATTAAAATGAAAGAAACACTGATAAATGTGATAACATGGATGATTCTCAAAAACATTATGCTAAGTAGAGGGAGTCATACTATAAAGACTACAGATTGCATAATTTCACTTATCTGAAATTTCCAGTAACAGCAAGTCTATAAAAGCGGTAAGCAAATCAGTGGTTTCCTGGGGCTGAGGAACAAGGAGTGGTTACAAATGTGTTTGAAGGATATTTTGGGGATGGTAGGAGGTTCTAAAACTAGATGAGTGCACAATTCTATAAATGTACTAAAAATCATTTGTCACTTACAAAGCATGAATTTGATTGCATGTAAGTTATAACTTAATAAGACTGTTATTTTCCCTCCATTTATTGTCAATAAACCAACAACAAAGGTAAATTTAATGAGTCTATATTTAATATTTTTTTCCAAAGTAATGAGATTTTATCAAGAAATTAAAAATCTGGGCTCTTTTTTTTGTTTGGGGAGGGATATAAATTATTGATTTTTTTCTAGAAAACAAAACTATAAGCAAAAAACAGGCAAGGCAAATTGCTAATCTTCAGCAATTATTCATTCATATATATTTGTTAAATTAGTCAGAGAGCTATCACAGTCCTATAATGTATATAGACAAAATATATTTAATTCATTTCATAAGTTGAAGAAACCTAAGGCCGCATTAAGTTCAAATGGTTTGTCAAAAGTCATGAGATCTCTAATTGGAAGAAAATTGTAATTTTCCTTATAATAACTACTCACTTATGTTTGAATTTTCCTCCACAACTCTCCAAGAGCTTGTCAAATCCCTGCTGAAAGATCCTTCATACCAGAGAACGTGTTATCCTAAATAGGAAAAGTTTTCTTCTTTACAAAGGACAGGCATCTAGAAAGACCAAACATGAACTCTGTAGATTCCATCCACAACATGAAACTAACTGGTAGAAAGAGGTCTCTACCAATATCCCGATATCCTGGCTTCCACGAATTCACACATGTTCACTATACAAATATTGTATATAAAAAAAATCAGTGGACACAATCTGGATCTTAGAGTCCCAATTCTCCATTAAATACAAGTTCCTTGAGAACTTATATCAGGGTTGATCATATTCACCATTGTATGCCTAGAGCCCATCACAGTGCCTGATAATTTAAGCACTCAGTCAATAATTTTGAACGAAACTTAGATTTTTATAATACAAAACATGCATATGTAAATCACCTGAAAATTTTTCTAATGTCCCTATTCCATAAATGTATTTATTTTATGCTGCTTTTTGCAGAGATGAATATCTTGTCTTGTTATATGTGGCATATAAACAAAATGTGGATATGTGTTAGAGTGGTTAAGGCATGAACTATATGATAAAAGTAATGATTTTACTGATATGGCTATGAATGAGTCTGAAACTTGCCACTTTCAAAGTGAGCTTTGTTAAAAATTACTTTTATTAGAAAACAATCCTGAGATAGTGTTTATCACCATGCTTAGA
The DNA here is from genome assembly GCF_024542745.1 of Macaca thibetana thibetana. Taxonomy (NCBI): domain Eukaryota; kingdom Metazoa; phylum Chordata; class Mammalia; order Primates; family Cercopithecidae; genus Macaca; species Macaca thibetana. The sequence continues at coordinate 69,003,122 of NC_065581.1, read as the reverse complement.
CTCCAAATTATCAGAAGGCTTAAATCATAAGAAGTTTCATTTTGAACTATATAGTGAAAACAACAGTCATAGTAACAATCAACATGTGATCCTGAGAGTGCCCTCTAAGTTATTAAAGAATAATAGCTTCCATTGTTACACATAGAGAAAGAATAAGTTGCCATTTTAAAAAATCCACAATTTTAGAAGTCAGGAGACCTACACTGAAATCTGGCTCATTTTAGCTGTGGTGAACTCATGCAACAACCTCTCTTTGCTTATCTAAAAACAAGAGGATTATAATTGCCACAATCTATGCATGATGAGGTAGTTGTGAAGCTCAAACAAGATAGTGGATATGAAAGTGATTGGGAAACTCTGAAGTACTTATCAAAAGTGAGAGATATGTATTAAGTTGCTAAAAAAGTTATCCATGTTTATTACATTGTATAATTCTTCAATAATCCAAATATTCAGTTCCCTGAGATTAGCAAGTTTGTTCTATTTTTTCATGCTATCAATTTTACAAATGAATGTCACTACTCAGTGTGACAAAGTCCATGCCTTAAACATTGGAACAAGTACCTTATGCCAAGAAAGCATAATGCATTCTTTGCTTGTAATAATCACTTAAGAAAAATATTTATTTGAAGAGATACTCTCAGATATCCTTCAATTATCATTTAAAGAAGATTAATTCTATGACAATGTTTACAAATTATCTACATATTCATTAATTTTTTTACTTAAAATTTGGCATGCATGGCTCCTTTAAATTGGTGGTTTTTAAATGGGTTTCTTAAAATTCTTGAACACTGGGCCGGGCGCGGTGGCTCAAGCCTGTAATCCCAGCACTTTGGGAGGCCGAGACGGGCGGATCACGAGGTCAGGAGATTGAGACCATCCTGGCTAACCCGGTGAAACCCCGTGTCTACTAAAAAAAAATAAAAAAAAAAAAAAAAAAAAAAAAAAAACACTAGCCGGGCGAGGTGGCGGGTGCCTGTAGTCCCAGCTACTCGGGAGGCTGAGGCAGGAGAATGGCGTAAACCCGGGAGGCGGAGCTTGCAGTGAGCTGAGATCCGGCCACTGCACTCCAGCCTGGGTGACAGAGCGAGACTCCGTCTCAAAAAAAAAAAAAAAAAAAATTCTTGAACACCTTTTGCAATCTCATATAAGTGAGAAAGTCATATCCAATAAAGAGCACATAGGAACACACATTTGAAATTCTGTGGATAATGTATCAGTAATTCACAGACCTTGTGTGCCCTAACAATTGATCTATAGTTCACAGACCCAGGTTAAGAAATTCTGTTTTAAATTTGTGTGAGCATTCTTAAATAGCATAGTTAAATGCTATATAATAAATTCAGTCTCTTATTTTCTTTTTTGATTGTTTAAATAACAGTTTTCTGCATTTGCAAATTTAAAGCCTTTATTCTGACTTTATTCTGACTTAATTTGTCTACCCAGCAAATAAACAAACACTAAGTCATTATTCAATATGAGATAGCATTTTTAAGAGTAATGAGGTGGAAAATTAATTAAATGTGGCTGAAAATTATAAATTATTTAACTAAACACTGTAGGGTAGGGATAGGTGGTCTTTCTGAAAGCCCTTTACTTTTTGCAAAATTATTCCTGGAACTCAAAACAGCAATCACACAAATGTTCCAGGAACTTAGGCCAAAGCCTTTCTCTCATTTCTTTGGATATTAGCAATGCTGCTGTTTCCAAATAGACTGTGCAATTCCCATATATATTGTGTGTTATACATTAAATCTGATAAGTATATTTATGGACATATCCATGGACCCCAGACCCTCTTTTCTAGGCCCTGCCAGGAATTTGACTCTCTCCTACAATAGTGCTGATTAAAATCTTGCCTACCAAACAACCCAATTCAGTGTGCACTGGGTTATTTTCCATGAAAGTAAAAGCATAGTTTTAAGAAAAAAAAGTGTCTTAGTTCTCAACCATTTGTATACAGATATAATCACCAGCATAACTGAGGCTTTTCCCAGGATTATTCAGAAAATTAATCCACATATAGCTGTTTGGTTTTGGTTTTGGTTTAGAAAGATATACTGTATGGAAAACAGATTCTTTAATCTTTTTTATAGTTCTAGTCTGCTAAAATTCTCATAGTTAACTACAATCAGATTCTTTTTTTTCATTTGGAGAGAACTGTTACACATGACCCACTAGCAAAATCCATTTTTAGCATAAAATTGATATCTATTTATGTTGTAACAGATTGTGTAATCACTGGATCTAAAACACTCAGCAGTCTGCCTACATTTAAGAGGCAAGTATCTGTATCTCACAGGCCGTCTTGCAGATTTTTCTAGGGAGTTGGTTCTCATTTCCATCCTTCATCATCCTTAAAAAAGGATAAAAAATTTTCTTTCCACAAACTAAACATGACCAAAAGTTTTTCTCAGATAACCACATGGCCAAAATATATTCTGTTTTAACCCTAAAGCATTAGCTAGTAAGGCAAAAATCTAGTACTAGATGTCAGGAAGTACTCTGCCTTCTGTCTTTAGAAAAGCCTTCAGTTTTAGTGAAAATAAAGAGAAAGTTGAACTAAGAATTTGGCAGCCAAGGAGATCTGACATCCAAATATTTTTAAAATATTTTAACTTATAGTAGAAACACATTCTTTCTCATCAACCCCATCACCACCCCATTCCTGATGCCAAGTGCGCAATTGTGATGCTATTTTCAAAACAGTTATAGAGAGCGACATTAAGCCCTAAGAGCAAGAAGCAGCATTTTCCAGGTGACGGGGTATCCGTTTCCTCAGGCCATTGGACTAAAATGCTGAGCTTTGCCTCTCAAAGTGTATATGATGTATGCTTTGGTGCAATTGGGAAACTTCAGATAAGTGGCAGAAGAGAAACCTGTCTCTCATGGCCCACCTGGTGTTTAAGCAGCCAGCTGTGAAAACTCAGTTAGAAAAAAATGTCAAGAAGGACCTTTTTGTTACCATTCTTTCACTCCTCTCATCTGGTTGGCCTGCCTTCTCTCCTTCATGAAAACCTAGCACCTTTAGGTTCACTGTACCTGCACCACTACATAATCTGCAAAGCAAATGCCAATGAAGGGCTATAAGGATGCCTTTGATGTCTGTAAAGGGGGCTTACCACATCTGCTCTCTTCACCATATATCTGGCCTCTAATATCCAACCTTCCATACCAGATGCTCAGTCAATCCTGGCTGCAGGAATTGAGAAATGTTGACTGAAGACAACTTAACGGCATACATCCTCCCAAGGGCTTATGTGATTGAGCAAGTGCTAGAGCCTCAAACTGAAGTAATCAAGACTAGAAAATAGATGTCCATGACCAGTCAGCCTGAAGGGGGAAGCACAAGTGTCCCTGAAGAACACCAAAAGCCCAAGATCACTCCATATCCCATACATTTAGGATGATTCTGTGTCTTCAGAAGAGGTATCCCCTGCATGTCTTCCATTCCTCAAGTAAGGGCCAAAACAAACACTAGCTCTACCTCCATTTAGTCCCTCTCTCAGGTCAGAGCAAGACCTAGCGGTGGAGCCTGGAAAGCAGGTTGGAAGTCGATAGTGGACACTGAGGAGAACAGCAGTCTGGGAGTTCTTGAAGGAAGTCTGTGTGCTCCTTTCTTCATCACTGAACACCTAGAGAACAGAAAAGAGAACTGACTCTGTTCCTTCTGTGTCCACCATTAATTAAGGGTCTAGATCTAAACATCAATGAATGGAATAAAGTTAGTTAACATTCTTTAGCGTTTAGTATAAGCCCAGTCTTGTTCTAAATGCTTTTCACCCATTAATGTAATATTCACAACAACATCAACAATAGATTTTACTATTACCTGCCCCTCTTCCATTTGATGAAGGAACTGTCCCCAAAATAACACAGCTTTTAGGAAGTGAAGCCAAGAACAAAATAAAAGAAATAATATTTATTGATAGCTCGTCATGTAGCAGGGCTTTACATGTAATATCTCACTTAGTTCTCACCACAACCTTGGGAAACAGGCACTATTACTATTGCCATTTTACAAATGTAGAAAATAGGCTTGAAATGATTTTATAACTTGTCCAGACTTTCACAGCTGTAAGTGACAGGGCCAGAATTCAAACCCAAGGATGCAGTTGGATGTATAATTGTTCCAATTTCTATATTTATATGATGGGATTGGAAATCTTCAAAGTATTAAAAGATTGAGACAGTTATTTGGAGACAGGACAGGAGAAGCTGGAACATTCTTGCCTTTTCTGCTCCAGGAAGCCTGAGAAGATGGGCCAAGCCCTATGGTTAGCAAGAGAAGTAACAAGGGGCATTGAACAGTGAAAAGACTGTTAGGTGGAAGCTAACCCTGGCAGGAGGTGCCGTGGAATCTCACAGCCCCTGGAAGGGGGCCTCCCCAAATGTCACCTACTAAGATGGGCAGACAACGGGACACCTTCAGCTGAACTTCTCTTCAGGGAGAGAGCGGGGAGCTGGGAACTCCAGGTCCTTTCTTTCAATATCTTACCCTGGCCCACAATCTTCTATTGTCTATATTTTCATCTCTAACCACACCCCACTTGGATTTTGCTCCCTGGCAGCAAAAGGCATTAGTTATATTTCAGCATTATCTTTAATATTATTTTTCAAATTTGCTGAATTGATAAAGCACCGAACCAAATCAAATTAGCAACTTTTTTCACGAGTATGCTCCCATCGCTAATAGTTACAAGGTTTTAAACTCTTACCCATTAATCCCCAGAGAAATTGTAGTAGGTGGGGAGGAGGACGTTGGGGTCTCTGTTTAGAAAAGGTGTGTTGCATTGTACCTTATTTCTAACTCTCAGCGGTTTTCACATGACCGTGACTCACAGACGTGATGAGGAAATTATGTTAATTAACAAGGTTAAAATTCCAGACTCTGCTCCTAGTGTGATTCATGCTGTATATTACTTGGGGGAAAAAAGGCTAAAAACCAGTATTTTTACACTGCATTGTAATTGTATTTTTGACAGAAGTCTAACACACCAATACCAGAAAGCGGATGCCCCAAATGTGTTCAAAGAGCCAGCCATGTTTTTGAGGATTTAAAAACACTTCGTATTTGAGGACGCTATAAATAAGGGGCTGAGAGGTAGGTCAGTCATGGAGGTTCCATAACGATCCAGGGGGGAAAAATTATTTAGAAGTGCCAATATTGGGAACATGCTGCAGGTTTTAAACAGAAAATTAGTGAATCATAATCATCAACCAGAGGGGCCAATGGTGGGTTCTTGGAAGTGGAATTAGGGACAAATTCCCCCAGGGTTGAACTTAGCAGAGACTGGCATTAGCCAAGGGTCTAGGCTGCCTGCTCCATCTTGAGGCTGCCCCAAGTCCAGCCTTCCTCCCCATCTCCCAGTCCTCAGCTCCCACCACTAGTCCTCTTGCCCCATGTCTAGTTGATTATGAGAGGTGTGTGGGAAAACTTCACCTTCCTGTTCATACCCAGGAGTGGATGAACAGATCCAGGGATTAGGTGTTTGTTGGCCTCTGTCTTGAATCCTGGCTCCTAACCTCAAACCAAACAAGGCCACAAACCAAATCCAGCCCAGAGCATTGGCCCAGCCATCCATCCACCACCACAGGCCACATCTTCGCTAGTTGTGGGAAGTCCTTTCCCAGATTCTCGCTTAAGATTCCGTTCAGGGAGCCCCAATGAGCTGGGTGCGATGCAGCGACCCTTCGCGGAGGCTGGCTTCCACACACTGCAGATAAACAGACCCCTCTCTCTCTCTTTCACCTTGGAGACCCTTTGCCTCTCCATACTCTTCCCCCGCTTCCTCCCTGTCCATCAAGCCCAGGCCTTGAAACCTCGCAGTTTTCCCTTTACACTCCACACCTTATTAATACCACTTTATCATTGGCAGGTATGAGGCAGAAGCTTCCTCTCCTAAGGGGCGGTGGAGGGAGGCAGCCCTCTTTGGCCGATAGCCAGCATCTGGCCACACGCAGATGGCCCCACTTAGACCTGGCTGTGGAAGTTACCCCAGGTCTTCTCAGAACCTATGGTTTTATGCATGATTCCTATTTTCTGGAACTGTCTGGCTCTCTCACAACTCCATGCATCTGTCCCTCCCTACTTAGCACATAGAAATACAAATGTTTGTACTTTGTAGACAGACATATGTTTAACAAAGAACTCGAACTCCTAAAAAAAAAAAAAAAAAAAAAAAAAAAAAAAAAAAAAAAAAAAAGAATTCCGCCGAACTGAACTCTGGTGGAGAGCTGGAAATGGGCCCGCAGTGCCTCCTGCAACTGGTGCTGCCTGTCCTCTGCGCTTTGGGGAGGAGAGCGTGCCTCAGTTCCACCCTGGGAGACCCCAGCTTCCCACGGTCTGCAGGCACAAAATGGAATTCCTTCCATGGGGAACTCTCGCAGGCCTTGCACCTTTCTTCCCTTCCGCTTCTTAGCTACCGCCGCCGCCACCGCCACTTGCTCCCTTCCCCAAGCTCACTTCGCTGCTTGGGGACCCGAGGCTAAAAAGCTCAGCTGGAAAGCTACAGTGGGGCGGTGCCAGCGCGGAGACCCGCTCCGCGAGCGCAGGGTCCTGGGTGAACTGGGAGGGAAGGAGCGCCCGGCTGGCCTCGGTTCCTAGAACGCCCCCGCTGCGCGCGGGGTGCAGTGGGGAGCCGGAGACCCACCAGCGCGCCTGGCTAGCGAGTTGGCGGCTGCTTCAGTTAACGTTGCATGGTCAAGGTGTGGAAACTGGTACCTGCTGCTAAAAGAGACATCGCCATATTCTTCCCATTTGTTTTCTTTTTTGTGTAAAGCTTTTATTTTTAAACAGCCCATTACATATGAAAATTAATTTCGGTCATTGCTGGGATTGAGAGGAAGTAATGTGAAGGGCATAACGTGTTTGAAGATATGTGGCCCTTAATATATATCCCCTTACTTTATTAAAATTTCCTGACACTTGAATACAGTACTAACAATCTGCACGTATTATATGGAACTGTACCATATTGAAAAATAACACACAAATTGCACAAAAATTCTTAAAAACATAATTTTTTTTCTAGTAGCTTTACAGTTTCGGATCTTACATTTAAGTCTTTATTTTCGAGTTGACTTTTGTATATAGTGTGAGATAAGGGCCTAGTACTATTCAGTTTTCCAACATCATTTATTGAAGAGGCTGCCATTGTACAACATGGGGACTATAGTTAATAATAAAGTATTGTGTACTTGAAAATTGCTGAGAGTGAATTTTAAGTATTCTCAACACAAATTAATAAGTATGTGGGGTAATGCATATGCTAATTAGCTTGATTTAGCCATTTCACAATATATGCATATTTCAAAACATTATGTGGTGTACCATAAATCTATACAGTTTTAATTTGTAAATTAAATTAGAAACAAAAAAATGTATAACAAAGAAACAAAAATGGGAGATGATGTGATTGAAGCCCTTTGCAAAGCTGAAATGTTTCTAAAACTCTCCCAGAATTACTATGTGGTTTGTTTAGCACCCAAAGCGTGTGTTTTAATGTGCTCAGCCACTCCCGGGCCTTGAGAATCAAGCCTGTAATCAAGATCACTGAGCGACTGGCGTCTTCATAGGAAGCAATTGACAGAAGACTCAGAATGAATGGAAGATGGACTCTCCCTGCCTTTCCACACCGAAAATATACTTCAGAGGATTATTTCTGATAACATGAAAATTTCTTATAATTGTAAGGGGGACGTTTTTTGTAGAGCTGAGCACCAAAACAACACAGATTTATGCCTAAACTATATCAATTCTATTAAAATGAACACAATAATTTCAGGTGCTAACATGAATTACTACATACCATGGCTGCTGACTGGGCTTCTTCAGATCTCTCCTGGTTATTCCTGTGTTAAAGACTATGCTCACAAAAATGTGTACAGATGACAGAACATGTAATACTATAAACAGAAAAATAAGACTGAAAGAATCCAAATGATGTGCCCCAGGGTATTCTGAGAGGAAAATTTAAGGTCAACAGAAGCCAATGTGACAGCTATGAGGATGACCCCTAAGGACTCTTTTTTGTAGTGTTAGTGGGGAGGAAAGCCTAAAAAATCTAAATCAGACCTTGTATCAGCAAAGAAATGCTTCATAAGTTGGAGGAGAGATATAAATTAAACTCTAGTTGACTTCTCTATACAAGGACAGGAATATCACAAGATAGACTCCATCATCAGGTTCTAGATGTTCTATTCTGGGTTGGGGGCTACAGGAGTTTCAAGGTGAGTCCAGGCTCCACAGAGAACCTTCTCTATAACTTTGATCTAATTCCCTCTGGATGCCTTGGATTTCCCTCTCGGAAATTAAAGAAGAGAGCAAAAGATTCCCTGGGCCTGTCTACATCCACCACTCTATCATTCTACAAGTATGCACCAGAGCAAGGGAAGTCTGTCCTAGAAGCCTCACAAGATAACTAGGAGAGTAAATGGTAAACAGGAGCCAGGCCCTGAAAAAAATCAAGAGGTACCAAGTTTTGAGAAGGCCTGTATTTACGGCATGAAATAAATTCAGCCTGAGTCACAAAGAAGAGTTTTGAAAAAGATAATAAGGAAATAGCTAGGTGCAATGGTTCACACCTGTAATCCCAGCACTTGGGGAGGCTGAGGTGGTCAGATCACCTGAGGTCAGGGGTTCAAGACCATCCTAGCCAGCATGGTGAAACCCCCTCTCTACTAAAAATACAAAAACTAGCCAGGCTTGGTGATGTGCCTGTAATCCCAGCTACTCGGGAGACTGAGGCGGGAGAATGGCTTGAACGCAGGAGGCGGAGGTTGCAGTGAGCAGAGATCCTGCCACTGCACTGCCTGGAGCAATACTCCGTCTCAAAAACAAACAAACAAACAAAACAACAACAACAACAAACAGAGAGAGAGAGAATAAGGAAACCATGCTTATATCTTATCCACTCAACACAAGGTTAAGTGCCTCCTCACCTGACCAGGATCATTGAGTTGGATAAAGGCAGATGGATTCCCTGCTTTCACCTTTCTTAGCCTGGAGAAATGGAGAAACAGAAGTACAAATGGGAAGCAGATTCAACAAAGTGCAAGCAACGTGGATCTCACTGGGTGGCAAAGTCACGGGATATATTCATGGATTTCTGATTAGTTCGCCGTGTTTTCTACATTTTTACAACAAGCATGTATTGTTTTTATTTTATACACACACACACACACATAACCACACACATGACATATACATATATATATTTCCCTTGGACCATAAAATTTATTGGCAGATCAGGGGAAGAGCAGGGGATAAGGGTACCTTCGTTCCCATCCTCCCACCCAGGAGGCACCCTCCGAAGGACAGCAGAAGCCCCTTAGCCTGCTGCCTCAGAGGACCTTGGAGGCAGAGAGATTATTGTAGTGATCTTCCCGGCCCTCGAGCAGGCTACGGTAGGTGGCGATCTCCTGCTGCAGCCGCGACTTGTTGTCCGTGAACTGCTGGTACTCCTGATTCTGCCGCTCACTATCAGCTCGCACATCGCCCAGCTGGGCTTCAATACCGTTGATCAGCGACTGGATCTGCGCCAGCTGGGCTCCAACGCGCGCCTCCGTTTCTGCCAGTGTGCCTTCCAAGGTGGCTTTCATGCTCAGCTGTGACTGCAGCTCAAGACCCTGGAGGGTGCGCTGCAGGTCAGTCACCTTGGACAGGCTCATCTGGAGCTGATCCGTGTGGCCAGCGACCTCTCGGTTCAATTCTTCCGTCCGGCTGGTGAACCAGGCTTCAGCATCCTTCCAGTTCTGCTCCGCCATGACCTTGTATTGGCTTCGCATGCCACTCAAGATCCTGGCGAGATCGGTGCCCCGAGCAGAATCCACCTCCACACTGACCTGGCCTCCCACTTGGCCCCTCAGCCCACTGATTTCCTCTTCATGGTTCTTCTTCAGGTAGGCCAGCTCTTCCTTCAGGCCTTCAATCTGCATCTCCAGGTCAGTACTGGCCAGGGTCAGCTCGTCCAGCACCCTGTGCAGGCCGTTGATGTCGGCCTCCACGGTCATGCGCAGAGCCTGCTCCGTGTCAGTCTTGGTTCGGAAGTTATCTGCAGCCAGACGGGCGTTGTCGATCTCCAGGACAATCCTGGAGTTCTCAATGGTGGCACCAAGAAGCTTGTCCTGCAGGTCCTGGATGGTCTTGTAGTAGTGGCTGTAGTCACGGGAGGGCCCGGGACCCTGCTTCTGGTACCAGTCGCGGATCTTCACCTCCAGCTCGCAGTTGGCAGCCTCCAGGGCGCGCACCTTGTCCAGGTAGGAGGCCAGGCGGTCGTTGAGGTTCTGCATAGTGAGCTTCTCGTTGCCCTCCAGCAGCCGGTCGGACGCGGCCAGGACGCCGCTGTAGCCCCCCAAGGAGGACGAGAACAGACACGAAGCGGGCGGAGGACACGGAAGCGCCGCGGCCGCCGGCCCCAGTGCATGCTGGGCGCGCAAAAGGCGACCCCTGGCCCCAAACTCACGGAGCCGCCGCCCAGGCCCCCGAAGGACGACTTTGCGGACGACTGGCTGTAGCAGTAGGAAGTCGTGGCGAGGCGGAGCACGGACGGAGCGGCCCTGGTGCCAGAGGCTGAGATTCGCGGGAGGAGCCATAAAAATTTTTTTTTAAATGGCTACTTTACATAAATATCAGATTATATGTTTGTCACTGTCGTACAAGCACTTGATGAGGGAAATGACCGCTCAACAGATGACTATCTGAGGCTGAGGTTAAATGGCTTATTAAGATCCCAGAACTGGACCGGCAAGGTGGCTCACGCCTGTAATCCAAGCACTTTGGGAGGCCGAGGCGGGGGATCACGAGGTCAAGAGATCCAGAGCATCCTGACCAACATGGTGAAACTCTATCTCTACTAAAAATACAAAAATTAGCTAGGAGTGGTGGCGTGCGCCTGTAGTCCCAGCTATCCCAGCTAATCGGGAGGCTGAAGCAGGAGAAGGGCTTGAACCCAGGAGGCAGAGGTTGCAGTGAGCCGACATCACTTGCCACTGCACTCCAGCCTGGCGACAAAGCGAGACTCTGTTTTTTGGTGGTTTTTTTTCTTTTTTTTTTTGAGACGGAGTCTCGCTCTGTCACCCAGGCTGGAGCGCAGTGGCCAGATCTCAGCTCACTACAAGCTCTGCCTCCCAGGTTTACGCCATTCTCCTGCCTCAGCCTCCCAAATAGCTGGGACTACAGGCACCCGGCACCTCGCCCGGCTAGTTTTTTTGTATTTTTAGTAGAGACGGGGTTTCACCGTGTTAGCCAGGCTGGTCTCGATCTCCTGACCTCGTGATCCGCCCGTCTTGGCCTCCCAAAGTGCTGGGATTACAGGCTTGAGCCACCGTGCCCGGCCTTTTGTTTTTTTTTTAAAGAAAGAAAGAAAAAAAAAAAAAGCACAGACCTATAGTGAAGAAGAAAGATGGTGGCACGCACATAACTGCATATTACCAAAAGATTTTTTTGTTTCTTTTCTTTTTCCTTTTTGCAAGACAGCTGGGTTTAAAATCTAAGCTTTCTAAGTCTCCGGATCTGTGCCCTTTCCACCAGCTGACAGTGTCTGCTAATAACAATATGCACTCTCAAGGATCAAGATAAGCACGCAATATATTCAGTCACAAAAAAATGAAACGTAAGAAACCTATATATGAAAAACATTTTCATGTCTCACTCTCCCTTTTACTCTGTCACTATGCCTTTTTAATTTTTAATTTCTTTTTATTTATTTTCTGTCTCTATTAAAGGCATACCCTTAAATCGTATTTGGAAAATAAATAAAAGGAAAAATCACATATTCTCATTATAGTAAAATGACTACTGTTGATAAGCATGTTAGGTATAGTCAGACTTAAAATATGCGTTGAAGCATGCATAAAATTCCCTTTATGTGCCTACAAGTCAAAAGTCATCGGACACACTCTCCAATTATAAGAAGTGCTCTAAATCTAGACGCTTCTCACACAGGCAACTCTGGTTTTCTCTGGGGTGAATAGCAGCATCAACCCCTTCTATCTGTATCCATAAGACAACAAATTTCCTACATTTTCCAATTTTTTCTTCATCTTCTACATCCTCATTTGGGTTATTGTAAAAATTAAAAGAAATTAAATAGGTAAAGTAACCAGTTATGTTTGCTATTAGCAACAGCCTTGACACATTCTCACTTTTTTCAAGAAACCTTCATTTGCAACCCTATGGGGAGTAACCTCTCCCTCTGCTGTTCTGCTGGTATTTTCTTTGTACCTCTAATAAAGCAGAAATGGGGTCTGTCTTGAGTTAGAATTATTTATGCACGTGTCTATTTTCTACCCTGGATTATAGGCCCCTTCTGAGCGGGGATCATATTTTATTCATTGTGTTTTGCCCACATTGGGCAGGGGGCCTTGTACTGTGAGAGCACTTTGCCAAGTGTAAAGCACTATCAACTTGATGATGATTTGTGTCAAGCATATTCTGAATTGTATTGCATTCTTTGTCAGTGAGGGTCATTACTACTCCTCTCCTAGAGCAATGTTTATGAAGTTAGAAGTTAGGAAATTCTCCTTTCAATGAGAGAGCAATACCAGATGTTAGAAATGTGGAGTCCAGATACATCTTCTCATTGTTCTCCCTGGAACAAATCCACTTTCCTGAAGATGGAATTGTCTTTTTGCCTTGGTCGCAATGTAAGTAAATAGAAGTCACCTTTTCTAATGAGACACTTCCTCTTTCATGATTTCTTAGACAAAGGCATGAACACACAAAACGTCCCATTATCTAAGTAACTGAGGCAGTGAAGAGAAAGGAAGTATTGAAGAAAATGCATAGTTTATGACTTCTTTTTCAGTGGTTTGGAAATACTAAGCTATGGAGAAGGGCAAACCATGGAAGGCTATTCCTGTAAATGCCCTCAGCATTCACTTAGTTCAAGTCTTTTGTTCACACCTAAGGAAAATGAAATAGAGAAAAGTGAAGAAACATGCTCAGAACTTATGTGGTGAGAGGAAGAATCTCTGTTCTGAAATGAAATTTAGGTCAACCTATATGAAAAGTGAGGGGTCAATTTGAAATGATTTCAGAGTCTTCTAATTTTAGGCATCATACCTTTCTAATACCAAGGGTTATCTTGCCTTTGCTGCCACAAATCTGACAGAAGGAGAAGCCAGGACAGACAGGGAAACGAAACAGTATCTTTAAATGAAGCTTCAGGAAGTGCTGCTCTGAGGCCTCCCCAGAAGACCTAAAGCTGAAAAGATTCCTGTGGAGAAGGTCACACTGAAACTCAAGTTTCGAGAACATTATGTGTTCCTTTAGGCTGCAGGATCATTGTTGTCCCAGGGTACCTGCAGCTAGTAGGACCAACTGCAAGATGCAAGCAACCTTGATTGCACCTGACATGGGACCAGATCTGTCAGTGATATGAAAATACTGACTTTATCTCCTTCCTCTTTCCACACACTTGTTATTTGCTTTCCATATCAGCTGTGCAGAAATTGGCTCTCTTTAATCACATTCCCGTCTCCATTTCATTACCTCCCCATCCCTATCTTCTGCACATCATCACTTGTGCCTCCCTGTTTCTGGTTCCATTGTCGGCCTCACCATCCTTCCCTACATGAATCTAGACACATCCAGATTGATTTCAATATGACCTCTTCATGATACAAAAGGCACAAAGGCAAAAACAAACAAACAAACAAAAAAAACAAAACAAAACAAAAAAAACAAACTTCTGATCCTCCCATCCGTAAGTCACAAATGGCAGAAAATCACATGTCAAAATTAATAAAACACAAATATGCATGGTATCTTATCAGAAAAAGTAAAAAAGTAGAGGGCTGTGGTTAAGAGGGAAGACTCTGAAGCTAGATTCTCTGGTTCAAACCTTGGCTCTGCCACTCTATCACTTAAGTTCTGTGTGTCTCACTTTATCCATCTTTAAAATGAGAATGATGATGGTATCGACTTCAGTAGTTATGGTAGTGGTTTGACTGTATAATAATAAGAACAAAGATAATAGCCACTTAAATGAAATAGAAGTTTGCTTCTCTTCAGTATAGGGGTCCAGAGCTGCTAAGGTGGCACCATGATTCTGTGGAGCTTGACTCCTTGTGTCTTTTTATTCTGCCCTCTCAAAAGGTGGCTTCTGTCTCATGGACCATGATGGCTACTCCAGCTGCCACCAGGATATCTGCATTCTAGCTAGCAGAAGAGGATAAGAAAAAAGGGAACATATCCTCATCTCCTTTAGGAATATGATCCAGAAGTTCCCACATCACTCCTACTCACAGTCCCATTGACCAGAACCTAGTCAGTGGCCACATCTAATTTCAAGGGATGCCACATGCCTTGATAAAACTTTATCACTATAGCAAGAGGGGAGAACAGAAATTGGGGGGAAAACTAGTAATCTCTGTCACCCCAATGATTTAAAGATGTGCGGATTAAAATAATTACATACAAAAACATTTAAAACAGTGCCTAAAACATAGTAAACCTGTGATGATTGTTAGTTATTAAAACAATAACAATACTAGTGAATTACTATTCACTAGTGTTTTCTTACTACTTTTGTACTGTATGTTCATGGATAGTGAGGATCATGCAAAGTATTTAGACCCCTTAACTTAAAAATAACTATGCATTAATATGAAATGTATGTTAGTTTTTTAAAACAAAAATAAATGAAAATAAAAAGAAAAAATAACTGTTCATCTAACCTTTCAATTATAAAATTTTGCATAATTATTATGGAACCAGTTTTGAGCAGTAGAATTTTTCTATGTTATTTTCAGAAAATCTATATGTGTACATCAAGATATTAACTAGGGAAATTAGAAACTGTGGAATTCAAAAAAATCAATGTTTGTACGGGCCTATGATCACTTATGGTTCAAGGCAACTGAGTTTCTTAACAGAAAGAGTTGACAATTACAGAGCTATTTCTTTATAAAACATCAAAAGATTTAATTTGTTGGCCTAGCACTTCTTTAATCCAGAAACACACCCAACAGGGTTCACTAACGCCTATGAGTATTTCTGACAGAATAAGGAAAGCCTCCCAATGTAAATGGAAAACAAAACTAAAAAAAAAAATGAAAGTAATCTTTTTAAACCAGTAAGTGGCACAATTTTGGCCTGATTCATTGTGTATAAATTAGACTCCCTTCTCATACAAGAATCTTAGTTTCTTAAGGTTATCTCTAGCTCCTTAGGACAGTACAGAAGTTGATTTTCCTACCTTATGGATTAATTTATATTTTTATACTGTTTGTTACCATGAAACTTCATTAGAGTCTTAGAGACCTAGGTAGAACAGAGTACTGGTTTTGGAGCCAGACTATCTGGTTGAAATCCTAACTTTACTTACTGGCCGTGTGACCTTAGGCAAGTTACTTAACCTCTGTGTACATTAGATTTGTCATCTGAAAATAGAAACAATAATAGTATGTACCCCATAGAGTAATTATGATGACTAATTAAAATAATATGCACAAAGTTTTTGGAGCAGACGCATTCAGGAAGTGTTGGCTATTTAATTATTAATATTAGCCAAGTCTTCTGAAAGTTTTACAGCATTGCAAATGTTAACCATTTACTTTCAAAAGGCTTTACCAACCACACAATTCTTTTATATCCACTGTCTCATTTCGTCTTCGCTACTTTTCTCAATTGGGGTCAGTATCTCCATCTCAAACACAAGAAAACGGCGCCTCATAGACAGGAAATAACTTGTCTAAAGTCACCAGCCCTTCAAACCCCAGAGCTGGGGTTCAAGTCTATGATTTGGTGCTCTTACAAATAAGCTTCCCTGTGCTTTAATCAAAGGAACACCAGTGGCGATGATACGGGAACCTTGGGTAATACGGTCCAGGCAGCTCCTTCTGTGGAAATAATCCTGAGCTATGCCATGTGACCATGCCTGTCTGGACACGCCTGATTAGGTCAGGAAGAGATCACAAGACTTGAAGGCAGTGCAAAAGCTCTGCCCAAACAGAG
Source organism: Macaca thibetana thibetana (assembly GCF_024542745.1). Taxonomy (NCBI): domain Eukaryota; kingdom Metazoa; phylum Chordata; class Mammalia; order Primates; family Cercopithecidae; genus Macaca; species Macaca thibetana. The sequence goes on along the minus strand of NC_065581.1, from coordinate 68,987,158 downwards.
AGGACAGACACTTTCTATTCCAATCAGATTTTCTCTTTCAGAAACGTGTACATTTTTAGACCTGACATTGGCTTGAGAAAGAGACTCACTCCTGCTCCATAATCTTTATCACTCCCCACCTCAGTTCCTTAAAGTAGGCAATTTTATTAATAATGAAAACATAATTTTAATGCCCTTTTCAAACCTCATGCCTGCCTTGAGCCTCAGCCATACAGAAATCCTAAAGATGCCACTAAAAGGAGACTTGAGTAGTTCTTCCCAGAAACTGGAAACATACAAAGGGAGGCCAGGGTGCTCGGGTGGGAATGGTCAGAAAGACGGTCTCGTGGTAATGTGGCTATTGTTGGGCGGCACCAAAGTACAGAGTGTGTTTCTGAGTTATGTTAAACACAAAAGATGAACAAAATCTAACTTCCTAGGGGCTAAAAGTTAACCCAGTCCGGTTTCTGACTCAGTGTCAGATTCTGCCTATCTGGAAACCCATGAATCTTGCTATTTTAAGCTCCACAGGGTCTCCCTTGTTATCACACAAATAGCCCAAAGTAATTTGATTGAATCTTTGTTTCTTGCCACAAAGCCTAAGACAGAGAGATATGTAAAATATGCATTAAAAGCTATGCTATGACTTTTTGAAACAAAAGTGTTCTTTATTTTTCATATTAAGCCGTATAGACAGAGACACAAAGGGAGCTGATCTGCAATGAGACAGAAGAATGAGGAAGAAACACAGGAAAAAGATGCAGGGAAGCAGAATCCTTCCTTTCAGCTCGTCTTTCCCTTAGGTTTTCTGACACCCAATGGCCTTATAACAAATTCCATTTTGGGGGCATAAGCTAGCTCAAATCAGATTTCTATAGTTTACTACCAAAAATGACCTAATGCCTATGTTTCTCATCCCAGAAATCTGTGGGGAATTCAACTGGATTCACTCTGGATATGCAATTCAGATATAAATACATAAATTAGCCCCAAACAGGCTATCTGAGAAACCTAGGGAAGCATTAGGTTTCACTGAAAATTCTGAAATTAACTGTAATTGTCTTTGGTTTTGAAAAGATAATCATGCACCCAGTGATATTCAACTAGGATGAGAGACTAGTTGGCAGACAATGTTTTATAAATACTATAATGTTTCTGAGCAAAGAGCACAGTCACCTGGGTTAACAGATAATTGAGACTGGGCACGGTGGCTCACGCCTGTAATCCCAGCACTTTTGGAGGCCAAGGCAGCCCGATTTCTTGAGGTCAGGAGTTCGAGACCAGCCTGGCCAACATGGCAAAACTCCATCTCTACCAAAAATACAAAAATTAGCCAGGCGTGGTGGCAGGTGCCTGTAACCCCAGATACCCAGGAGGCTGAGGCAGGAGAATCGCTGGAACCCGGGAGATGGAGGCTGCAGTGAGCCAAGATTGCACTATTGCACTCCAGCCTGGGCAACAAGCAAAACAAAAAAGCAAAACAAACAAACAAACAAACAAAAACAGATAACTGAATAGCAGTCTTAAAGATAGATACCTCCAGAGACCCATAGAAATTTAGCTCCTGAGGCCGGGCGCGGTGGCTCAAGCCTGTAATCCCAGCACTTTGGGAGGCCAAGACGGGCGGATCACGAGGTCAGGAGATCGAGACCATCCTGCCTAACACGGTGAAACCCCGTCTCTACTAAAAAATACAAAAAACTAGCCGGGCGCGGTGGCGGGCGCCTGTAGTCCCAACTACTCGGGAGGCTGAGGCAGGAGAATGGCGTGAACCCGGGAGGCGGAGCTTGCAGTGAGCTGAGATTCGGCCACTGCACTCCAGTCTGGGCGGCAGAGCGAGACTCCGTCTCAAAAAAAAAAGAAAAAAGAAATTTAGCTCCTGGGAGTCACTCATTTACATTCCAGAGTGGTGAAGGTGATGAAGTAGACACCTTCCCCTTCTGTCCCCAGAGAGGATTGGTTCACATTCCAGAGAAAAGGAATCTCTATCTATCTCTCTAACTCTTTCTTTCTCTCCCCAGCAAAGAGGATGTGCAGGCATGCCAGCTGCCCTATGTAAGTTCTGAGTTTCACAGTGTGGTGTTCTCTCTTGTGCCACCTGTGCAGGTATATCTGGCTCTCGCAAAATTGCCACATGGGGAATTGGGGTGTGGAAACTGACAAAAGATGCTCTATTAAGAGAGATAAGAGATCTATTTTCTGATCCAACTAGAGGTCTCATATTTCTGTTAGAGTGTAAATGCATGCACACACACATAAATATGTATATATACACATACATTATGCACATATACAGACATACAGTGGCAGGCTAATTTGTTAGCTTACAAGTATATTAATGTCTCTAACTCTGTTGAGTTTCAAAGTTAACACTACATTCTAGATAGCCCAAGATAGTCCTAGTTTATACCTGTTATCCAGAGTAATTAGTATATCTTCTTTCACTCTCAAAACTGTCCCTGTTTTGAAAGATAAAGTACATAGCCATTCAACATGTAACCCATATAATCTCAAGAAGGATCTTTAGGAAAGTACAATATCACCTAATTTTTTGCAGTATTTGATATTTGGTAATTTACCCCTTTAATTTGCCAATTCAGGTTATTCTGATTACATTGCTAGCAAAATAGTAAAATTGTCCCTTGAGCCTTCTACCTTTTAATTTCTGTAGAACTTGAGGCTAGTGTTGAAGCACACATCATCTTCTGCTTTGATGTATAGTGTATTTCTATACTTTTGTCCCCTATACTTGTCCACAATATATTTCTTCATATATGTGTCCACTGACACTCATAGTGTAGAGTTCCACAAATGAATGATATATCTTTTGGATAAAGTAAATGATTATCCCCAAGTTTAACTGCTTCAAGATTCAGACTGTTTTCAGGTTTACTAAGAATATGATTTACCAATGCCAAAGTTGTCACCACCAACTCTCATCTTGCAGTTTAAACAGGTTTGCTATTGGTTTTCCTCTACAAATGGAAGATCGAGACACAACATTAAATCATTTATACCAGGTTAGTGGCAAAAGGTAAAACAAAATCACAAAATATAGCTAATAGAATTCCTGCTCAGCATTCTATCCTCAGTATGAATACATGTTTCTATGTTATGTGCTTGTTTTGTGGACATCTCTGTGTGGCTGTATTTCATTCATTATAAGACATGCCTATGAAATATTGTGCTGCCTTCAGTCTAACAACACAGCATTAATAATATTTCATTCTTAAGGATCATGTTTTATTTATAAAAGATAGGGGAAAGAAAGCTGAAAGAGATACAGCTAAACAATGGAAGTAAGTATGACAGCTAGAGATTTCGGTAAAACTTAATCACAAGCTGGAAAAAAAAACCCATAAGTAAGGATATCACTGTTGATATTAATAATATATACATACACATATAAAGATAGTTCCAGAATTAGAAATTTTGTTCAGACTTGGGACGGGAATGTGAATGCATTTAATTAAGTTACAATTTTTTTAAGCACCAGAAGGAGCATACTCCTTAAATTTAAAAACTAATGCATATTAAATTTAATTTGATTTAAATTACAAAATTTTCTACAACTGGAAGAGCCTGATTCACCCACAATTTATAAAAATAATGCGTTTTCTTTGCTATTCATTCCCAGACAAAAATGTGAGAATTCTGTGGGAACGCAGGTGAGCAATATTTCCAGAGCCTGTTTAAGTAGGTAACTGAATGGGTAGCACAGGTTCAGAATTAACAAAGAAAAACCATGTTAAATTTATTCCCACATAGTCTGAAAGAAAACAAACATTTAGTGGCCTAGCCCAACCCCCTTATTGTACGGAAGCAGAATTATGCAATGGATTGGGATAAAGAGCTGCAATTAGAAGCTGAGTGGCCTTAAGTTCACTGGAATGCTGCACCAACTCCACTGTGATGCACGGTAGAGTGTTTCTTCATAGTGTTCCTTATAAAGAAACAGGGAGAAGTGGGAACAACGAAGGGAAAACAAGGGGTGTGAGAGAGAGAGACATGAGCTCATCTATATTCACTGTAATTAATCTACCAAAGCTATTTGTTCTGGTCCCTGAATTCAAATTCAGATAGTCTGAAAAGAGAACCCAAGCTTTTAAACACTCATGCAAAACTACTTTTCCTGAAACATTTAATAATATTAATAAATATATCTTACTTTTCAGTCTATCAGGTTCATGTAATTATATAGTACTGTAATATGTTTGATTTAATGCATAACCATTAGCCTATGGGGTTGGAAATCCAGATCTTCCATTATAGAACTTAGGTCACTGAGACTATGGAATAGAACTAGAGTGAGAGCAGTTTCTGGTAAGCTTCCTCCCCTTTTCCCAGAGGCAGGGAGAGAATTATTCTGTGCAAAGTGCCTTAGGTTCTTTGGAGGACAGCTGCCATAATAATATGTATTTATAATCATTTTGGAAATGAATAAGGTAAGGGAATGTTAGCAGCACTAGTAACTGATCCAATTCTGAATTTTGAGGGTAACTGTCTGAACTCTAATTCTTCCTATGTCAGTTTTGGATATTATAAAATACAACCCAATTGTAAAATGTTTCATTATAGCAGTCTTTTTGCTGTGTACCTAGTGGTGTGCAGAGTTTTTCTCTCACTGTAAAACAGAAACCCCATAACCAATAAACACCAACTGTTAACAGGACCCTGCTGTGATGTTTAATATACAAGGGGGAAAAAGGAAGAAGAAAATCTAAACTGCAGCCTTAGGCTGGAAGTCTGTAGTTCAGCCATTTTGCATTTTAACCAGCCTAATATATTAAATATTTAGGCTTAGGGGGTCTGTGAGAGTTCAGACCCAGCTATAATATTGGATTAACAATCAGGAAAAATAACTTACCATCTCAGAAGCGAAATTAAAGTAACAATAAACAGTGTGATTGACTGAATGTTATAAATTTGAGCTATGTTTCAAAGATGTTCATCTTCCCATTGTCAACTCAACTAGTGAGAGTAGTCATCATTTAATGTAATTTATCCAGTAACAACCCAAGAATAAGAAAGCCTAATAAATTGTATAAATGTATTTTATTGATGCACAGCATTTTTACATAACTCTATGTACATAGAAATATGCCTCATTAATCCAGACACCACAATTTAGAGAATGAGTTAATATAGTCACTGAATAGTTTAGAAGTTGCTCACACATAAGATCTCTGTTAGGATTAATGATGCAGCATTTAAACAAGTCAAGTGCTGAAAAGGAGAGGAAGAAGCTCAATGTCTTAAGATCCTTTTAGTTTGATTTTTGTAACTGGATTACTATTTTGGAATTAAAGTGTTGATAGTGAGGTGTGTTAAAACTCACTGGATAAGAAAGTGTTGGGAAGCCAAATATTAATAGCACAGCTATTTGAACCTAATGGAGGTCTGAATCTCAGCTCTGCTCTCCCACTTATCTAGCCAAGCAAGTTATATCTAATGAAATTCTGCCTTTAGTGAACAAATGGGGGGAAATAGTTGCAATTCATTATCTCACTTGTATATGGAATCTAAAAATGTCAAACTTATAGAAGCAGAGAGTAGAATGGTGGTGGCCAAGGGCTGTGGGCGTGGAAAGAGGGGAGATGCTGGTTAAAGGGTACAAAGTCTCAGTTAAGATGAATACATTCTGAAGATCTATTGTATAGTATAGTCACTATAATTCATAATAATGTATTGTATACTTGAAAATTACTAAGAAATTAGATCTTAATAGTTCTCATCACAAAAAAATAGGTATGTGAGATAAAGGTCATGCTAATAAGGTTGATTTGATAATTTCAAAATGTATACAGATCTCAAACCATTATATTGTACATTGTAAATACATACAATTTTTATTTCTCAATTATACTTTAATAAAGCAGGTGGAAAACACTTGGAATGGAGTCTGTTCAAGAAAATCTTGACGGTATGGTCATCATGTATATGTTCTTGCTAAGACTGATTCCAGTAGACACTGATTCATTAAATTACAGAAACCCAAAGTATCCTTGACACTCAGGCATTGATTCCACAAATAAATTCCACCACTGGTCCAAAATGATCCTAAAAGAAGGCTGCCTGTGGGGTAGAAAGGAAAGACTCATGGCTCATAAAGGTCTGGAAAACAATTAATTTTGGCAAGTCTTTGAATATCTCAGAGTTTCATTGTCCTTTATTAATAAAATGGAGATAATAGCAACTCATAGGGTTCTGGGAAGAAATCAATTAAATGAAATAATACTTCAATAAATAGTAACTTTTATTGATAGGCAAAGTATTAAATATTAACATAATTTTAAAAGCAAATACTTGGTATAGATATTTTAATTATAGTCATTTGAACATATCTAAGAAATTGAAATTCAAATAATTTTTTTAAGCTGAAACTAGCATCACTTCTTAATCCATTCCAGCGTCCTTTAATAGTGTTAAAGAAGCTATGTTGCTCTTAATCTTTGCAGGTCAAAATTCAAAGTATAAGTTTTTTGCCTAAAATCACATGGCTAGATTATATCCCACATGTCTTGATTTCTAGTCAATGATCTTTCTGTTATAATGATGGCTTTTATTCCTCTTCTTTTTGTTATCTTTATTCTTCAATAGCAGAATTATTTTTTCAGATGAAATCTTGCCTTGAGTCACAGTACTTAAAACAGAAAAAGTGTAAAGGGATCATTCGCCTTTCACCAATGCTTCCTTTTAACAACTTCACACCTTTCATGCCTTTTTTGGGAAACCCTAAGGCTCTGTGAAATACAGGCTGCAAATTGTTGTGTTCTAGACCGCTGCACTGTTTCTAAATGGCTAATTTGGGAGGAGAGGTTAAAAAAGTGAATATTCTTATTTACATTTTAAAGTAATAAATCTGCTTGGGCATTATGCCATATTTTTCAAGGCTTTTCTATTATGAATTATTGAAGAAATTTAGGTTCAAATATTAAACCTTATTACAAGGCTTTTTATTCATGAAGCTTATGTGATAAAATGTGTTCATCTAATTTAGAAGTGAGTACACTTTTTCCTGTTATTTTCTAGCCTCTTTAATACCTTTCATGTCATTTTATTTCTCCTAAAAATGTCAATTAGAATATTATGAGTGTGTGTGTATATATATGTGTGTATGTATGTATATATGTGTGTATATATGTATGTATATATGTGTATATATGTATATACACACACACACACAGAGAGAGAGAGAGAGAGAAAGAGAGAGCTTGCTCTTATATACGTATAAGCAAGCAATAAAGAAAATAAGTGCCTAATACAGTTAGGCTAGTACTAAGCCTTTTATAGTTATTTTCTCACTTGATTATTGTGTAGCATGAATGTACCTAGGCCTCAAATGCCCATGGATAACAATGAGGCTGTCTGTATTAATGTTAATATCCAATCTTGTTTGCTCTGTGTCCTACCTGCTCAGTGCAGAATTCTTAATCTCTTGAAAACCTCCATTCATGTTTTACTGGATATATAGTATGTACAATATGTGTTCATGAACCCACTGAGTGATCACCTGTCATTGGCTTCTTCCCCTCATCTTTCACCAGTGTTGCCTGCCCTCTGCACTGACCTGGATGCCTCTGCCTCCCCGACCTCTGCCTCCACGAAGAGCAGAATCTTCCCAGAATGAAAATGCAACCTAGGCAGGGCGCAGTGGCCCATGTCTGTAATCTCAGCACTTTGGAAGGCCAAGGCAGGTGGATCGCTTGAGGCCAGGATTTGGAGACTAGCCTGGGCAACATAGCAAAACCCCATCTCTACGAAAAATACAAAAATTAGCCAGGTGTGGTGGCACATGCCTCTAAACACAGCTTCTTGGAAGGCTGAGGCATGAGAATTGCTTGGACCTGGGAAGCAGAGGTTACAGTGAACCAAGAGTGCACCACTGCTACACCCCAGCCTGAATGACACAGCAAGACTCTGTCTCCCCCACCAAAAAAAGCAACCTATAGAGTAGGAGAAAATATTTGCAGACTATATATCTGATAGGCATTAATCTCCAAAATACATATAAGGAACTCCTATAACTCAATAGCAAAAATAACTAATAACTTGATTTAAAATTGGGCTAAAATCTTGAATAGATATTTCTCCAGAGATATATAAATGGATGACAGATATATAAAAAGATGCTCAATGTTACTATTCATCAGGGAAATGCAAATCAAAACGACAATGATATATCCTCTCACCTCTATCAGGATAGCTATTATCATAAAAACAAAAAACAAAAGTATTGGTAAGAATCTGGAGAAATTGGAAACCTTGCACTCTGTTGGGAGGAATGTAAAATGGTACAGTCACTATGGAAAACAGTATGGAGGTTCCTCAAAAAATTAAAAATAAAACTACCATCCAATCCAGCAATCCCACGACTGGGTATATATCTGAAAGCACTGAAATCAGGATCCCAGTGAGATACCTGCACTCCCATATTCACTGCAGCACTATTTATAATAAGAAAGATGTAGAAACAACCTAAGTGTTTATTGAAATATGAATGAATAAAGAAAATGTGGCATATACACATAATGGGATACTATTCAACCTTAAAAAAAAAAAAAAAAAGGCTGGGTGCAGTGGCTCACACCTGTAATCCCAGCACGTTGAGAGGACAAGGTGGGTGGATCACCTGAGGTCGGGAGTTCGAGAACAGCCTGACCAACATGGAGAAACCCCATCTCTACTGAAAATACAAAATTAACCAGGCGTGATGGTGCATGCCTGTAATCCCAGCTACTTGGGAGGCTGAGGCAGGAGAATAGCTTGAACCCAGGAGGGGGAGGTTGTGGTGAGCCGAGATTGTGACTTTGCACTCCAGCCTGGGCAACAAAAGTGAAACTCCGTCTCAAAAAAAAAAAAAAAAAAGAAAAAAAAATTCCACAAAATGGACAGCATGGATGAGACTTGAGGACACTATGCTAAGTGAAATAATCCAGTCACAGAAAGATAAATACCATAAGATTCCATTTATATATGGTATCTAGAGTAGTCAGACTCATAGAATCAAAGCGTGGAATGTTGGTTACCAGGGGCTGAAGGGAGGATGAAATGGGAAGTTACTAATCAATAGGGTTAAAGTTTCCATTAAACAAGATGAATAAGCTCTAAAGATTCCCAGTACAACATGTATCTCTGACAAATTACAATGTATTGCACACTTAAACATTTGTTAAGAGGGCAGGTCTTATGCTAAGTATTCTTACCACAGTTAAAAAGAAAAGAACCCTCCCAGTTCACCTCTGCTCCTGAGATGGCTCCTGTCATTTGGTAGCATGAAGGGAGTGAGATGAAAGCACCACGGCTCCATTGAGGAATGCTCTGGGGGATGGAACAGCATAGTTAGTTGGAATCTAAAGTATTACAAAGTGTGAGAGAAACTCTTGAGTCAGAACTTTTTCTAATCATTTCCTGAGCTCTGTCCAGAATGACTAGTCCCTTTACAGCACTTCCCATTGCTGAATAAAGTGGATTCATTGTGTTACACTTCTTCTCTCCTTTGTGAATTCTCAGGGCTTCCAAAATCACATCACCAAAATTGTCTTGCTTGTCACACTTTGCCCAAGCCAGCTAAAAATTCTTTGTGTCTGAATCTTGGTTGTGAGCAATGTTCAATAATTTTTGGTTTTGTTTGTTTGGTTTATTGTTTTATTTATTTTATTTTATTTTATTTTTGCATTTCATATTTGTATTTCCTAAAAGTTTTCTCATTTCAAAGATACAGCAGGATATTTAAATAGATACATAGGGAATAGGGAATATTGCTTAACTCATGACAGACCTAACTCTCAGTTAAAACACAGAACATACTTCTATCAACCTTGGGCGCTATTATCCCCATTTTACAGAAAAAGATAGGTACAAAGTAATGAAGTAACTTATAAAGCAATATAGCTAGTAAATGACATGGCTGAGATATGAGCCCAAGTAGGCTCTGATCAGAATGCTCATGATTTTTTTCTACTTGTCAATATTTCTCTTTACTATTATGCTGTATTTAGGCTGCTAACTTGCACTAGGAAACAAGTGGAGGGTGTTTGCTATTTAATGAAGGCCCTGTGTGTCAGTAGCTTTAGACCTTACTTACATCATGGTTCTAGCAACAAATTTGCAAGGTACGTTTTGCCATCCCCATTTACTTAGGGGGAGTATCTTGAATCTGGCTCCCCAAAATCAGATTCTGAAATGAAGATTCTTGTGCGAGTGATTTTTGAAGGAAGCACTCCCAACAAAATAGGAAAGAGGGTGAGGGAATCAAGGAAAAGGACAGAAAGAAGCCAGACATGTGTAGGATTTCAGTCGAAGTCCTGCTTCATGAAACCTCATGTGGCAAGAGACCTCTGCAATGGCAGGCAAGACTTTCTAACTCCCACAACTGTCAGTCATCAGCTAAGGACCACGGAGGTGTAAGGATGGGGGCTGGGTGTGAAAATGAACTGGCAGGCTCACAGAAGACAGGGTAAAGGCCCACCAAGATAGTAAAAGGGATCTTGCTGGAGCACCACTTTGCACATTGGGAAGTAAAATAACTTGCTAAAGTTCACAGGGACAGCAGGAATCTGAGCCACGACTCCATGGCAGACACTTTCTGTAATACCCTACTAATGTTTCCTAATAATAAAATGTATCTCCTGAAAAAGATTATTTGCATTCAGAAAGTTTGAAATGCCAGATAACTATCGACGTCTGTAGATGTTAGATGGGGATATGCACGTCGTGACTATACATTTTGGATATCCTTGAATTATATAGTTTCAGATAGTTTTTTAAATGATTGTTGAATGAATTATTAAATATATGTTCTAAGGTATTTCACCTTATAAATTCAACCATCAGGAAAAATATTTTAAGGTTGTATGTCTCAATTTGTTTCCTGGCTTTCTCCTGTATTTTTTTTTAAATGGCTTTCTTAAGGTAAAATTGACATACATAAAGTGTGCAATTATAAATATATGGGTGTATTATGAAATCATACCACAATCAAAATAAAGATCATATCTATCACCCCCAAAAGATTCCTCATGCCCTCCTTCCCATTCTGCCTCATACCACCCACCTGTCTCCCATTATCAGGCAACAATGATCTGAATTTGGTTACTGTAGATTAATTCACATTGTCTAGAATGTTATCTATTAATAAATAGAACCACAAGATTTATACTCCATTTGTCTGACTTCTTTCACTCAGCACAATTATTTTCACTCACACAATTCATTCATGGGTGTCCAAACTTTTGTCTTCCCTAGACCACACTGGAAGAATTGTCTTGGGCCACCCATAAAATACACTAACACTGACTATAGCTGATGAGTTTAAAAAAAAAAGGTCCGTGTATAATTTTCATGATATCTGCCACCACAGATAAGCAAAAAAGTTCTCACATTCAAAGGGTTGGGCACAGCTGAAAGTTATACTATGTATCTATAGGTTATTCATTATTATTAATGAGTAGTATCCCCCTGGACAATCAGACATGAGCATATTTATTTAATCACATCTGGATGGACATTTCTGTTGTTCCCAGTTTGGAAACATTACAAATAAAGCTGCTATGAACATTTGTACAAAACTCTTTGTTTGAATATATGTTTACATTTCTTTGGGGTAAACACCTAGGAATAGAATGGCTGGATGGTATACTAGGGAATATATTATAATAGATTCCCTTATTCATGGAGGATGTGTTTCAAGACCCCCAGTGGATGCCTGAAACAATGTATAATATCAGACCCTATATATACAGTACTATGTTTTGTTCTATACATGTTTATGATAAAGTTTAATTTATAAATTAGGCACAGTAAGAGATTAACCATAATAATTAATAATATAATAAAATAATACTAAGACAGTAGATCTGATAACTAAGATGGCTACTAAGTGACTGATGGGCAGGTAGTGTATACAGCACACAAATACTGGACAAAGGGGTAATTCATGTCTTAGGTAGAACAGAGCAGAGTGGTACAAGATTTCATCATGCTACTCAGAATGGTGTGCAATTCGTGATTTAAAACTTATGAATTGTTTATTTCTAAAGTATTCCATTTAATATTTTTGGGCCACAGTTAACTGCAGACAACTGAAACCGTGGGAAACAAAACTGAAGATAAGAGAGAAGTATTGTATCTATTTAACTTTTAAAGAAAGTACCAAATTGTTTTCCAAAGTGTTTGCAACTTTTTACATTCCCACCAGCAATGCATGCATTCCAGTTCTTTCACATACATGCCAACACTTGGTAAGTTTAGTTTGTCTTTTTTATTTTAACCATTCTTAAAGGTTTATAATGGTATCGTGTCATTTTTATTTGCATTTCTCTCATGACCACTGATGGTCAACATCTTTGTTTTTGTGCTTATTTTCCATCCTTGTATCTTGATTACTGAAATGTCTCTTCAAGCATTTTTTTCCAATTTTTACATTAGGTTGTTTTCTGTCTTAACACATTTGGAATGTCATAACAAAATACTATAGACTGGGTGGCATATAAACAATAAAAGTTTATTTATTATAGTTCTGGAGGCTGGGAAGTCCAAGATCAAGGCACCAGCAGATTTAGTGGCTGGTGAGGGCCTGCTGCGTAGTTCATGCACGATCATATTCTCCCTGTACCCTCACATGGCAGAAGGGGTGAGGGAGCCCTCTTAAGTGTCTTTTATGAGAGCACTTATCACCTATTGATAAACCATCAAAATAGGGGTTAAGATTTCAAGACATGAGTTGGGAGTAGGTGCACAAACATTCAGCGTATAGCATTTTCTTAACATTGAGTTTGGGAGTTCTTTGTGTAAGCTGGATACAAGATTTTTATTAGATTTGAAAATACTTTCTCAAAATCTGTGGCTTTTTTATTTCATTCTCCTAACAGTATCTTTGAAAAAGCAGTTTTAAATTTAGATGAAGCCAAATTAATTATAGTTTTGCTGTATTATCTTAGCAATCTCTGCCTAACCCAAAGTAACAAATATTTCCTCATACGCTTACTTCTATAAGTTGTTTGGTTTGAGTTTTACATTTAGTTTTATAATCCATTTTGAGTAAACTTTTATATATGTTATGAGATATAAATACAAGTTATTTTTGGGCATATGGATATGGTCTTTTTCAGTATCATTCAGTGCAAAAAATAATCTTTCTCAACTGAATTTTCTCTTCACCTTTGTTGAATAGCCTTTGTTCATACATGTGTGAATCTGTTTTTGAGTTCTCTATTCTTTTCCATTATTCTATTTCCCTCTCTTTATGCCAGTACCACACTGTCTTAATTACTGTAGCTTTATAAGCATTCTTGAAGTCAGGTAATTTTAATTCTATAACTTCCTTCTTTCTCAAGGTTGTTTGGTCTATTCTCAACCCTCTGCATTTTTACATGAATTTTAACGCCAGTTTCTGAACTTCTGCAAAACAAAAGCAAAAACCCCTCTGGCATTTTTATTGAATTGATTCTATAAACCAATTTGGGAGATTTAACATCTTAACAATATTGAGCCTCTGAACTCATAGACGTATTATGTTTCTCTATTTATTTAGGGCTTCTTGAATTTCTCTCAGCTACGTTTTGCCATTTTCAGTATAGAGTTCTAGGGCATCTTTTGTCAGATTTATTTCCAGTTATTAAATATTTTGATGCTATTTTAAATGATATTTTAAATTGTAATATCAGATTTTTTATTGCTAGTATACACAATTGATTTTTTTAAGTGATACTGTATCCTGTAACCTTGCCAATAGCATTTATTAGTCCCAGTATTTTTAAAAAATAGATTCCATCTATGTGTTTTGCTTCATATATTTTGAAGTTATTAGATGCATAAAAACATTTTATATTTCTAAGTCTTCCTAAAGAATTGATCCTTTATCATTATGAAATAACTTTGTTTATCCATGAATATATTTATACACAGATTTCAGAGCAAGAGTTTTTCTGATACTAATATATCCATTACAGTTTTTCTTAATTAATGTTCATATGGTATATGTTTTCTATGCTTTCATTTATGTATTTTTTACCTATTTGTATCTTTATTTTTAAAGGGTTTTTTTTTTTGAAGGCAGCATAGAGCTGGGTCTTGGTTTGTTATCCAGTCTGATAACTGCTGATTTAATTGAAGTATTTAGATAATCTATGTTAAATATTATTATTGATATGGTCAGATTTAAACCTATAATTTTGATATTTGTTTCATATTTATTCCATCTGTTGTTTTATTTTCCTTCCCTTTCTGAATTAATTTAATATTTTAAGTGATTCAATTACATCTCCAATTGGCTTATTAGATCTAGCTCTATTTTTTATTTTAGTAGCAGCTATAGGATTTAGAGTATACATCTTTAACTTATCACAGTGTATTTTCAAGTTATATTATACCACTTTGTTATAGTATAAGAATGTTACAGTGGTACATTACTCTAACTCTCATCCTTGTTTTTGTGTTGTCATTGCAATATGTTTTACATTTTCAAATGCTATAAACCCTACACTACTTTGTTATTGTTTTTGTTTTAACAGACAATTATTTTTTGAACAGATTTTTTACAATAGGAAAAAATCTCATACACTTATTCATGCAGTTATAATTTTCAGTCCTTGTTGTTTCTTTTTGTAAATCTATATTTCCATCTGATATATTTCTCCCTCTCACTAAAGGACTTTTTTTGATGCTTCCTATATTGCAGACCTGCTAATGATGAATTTTTTCAGTTTTTAAAAATATTCTATGAAATTTTTATTTCATTTAAGTTTTCAAAGATATTTTTACTATGGAATTTTGAGTTAACATTTTTTCTTATATAACATAAAAATGTTGCTTGCATTGTTGATGAAAATAAAATTCTGTCATTCTTTGTTTCTCTTATGTGTCTTTTTTGTTCTGGCTGATCTTAAAATTTTCTCTTCCCAGTAGTTTTAGCAATCTGGTTTTCATGCAATTTTCTTCAAAATTTTTGTGCTTGGGATTTATTGCATTTCTTGAATATGTGGGCTTATGGCTTTTATCAATTTGGAAAAATCTTGACTATTATTTCTTCAAATTTTTTTTATTTTCTCTCTCTTCAGGGATTCTAATTGCATACATATATGGCTTAATATTTCTCTACAACTTATCAATGTCTTGTACTTTGTTATTTGATTCTTTTTCCTCTGTGTGTTTTACTTTGAATTATTTCTATTGCTTTAACTTCAAGTTCACTATATTTTCTTCTGCAATGCTAATTTGTCATAACCACCATACTTTTCAACTCACACATTTTAGTTTTCATCTCTAGAACTTTGATTTGGGCATTTTTTTATATCTTACATGTATTCCACTTAACTTTTGGAACATATTATATACAACCATAATAATTGTTTAATGTCCTCTTCTGCTATTCTATTTTCTATGTCAATTCTTGGTCAGTTTCAATTGCTTATTCTTTTCATTATGGATCTTGATTTTCTGCTTCTTGCATGCATAGTAATTTTTATTGGATGCCAGATATTGTGTTACCTTGTTGAGTACTGATTTTTTTCAACTGCTATAAATATTCTTAACTTTTGTTCTAGGATGCAGCTAAGTTACCTGCAACAGTTTGAGTAAGTCAGATCTTGCTTTTAATATTTGTTATGCAGGACTGGAGCAGTGCTGAGTCTATAGCTATTTCCTACAACTGAAGAAAGGCCCTGTGTACTTTACTCAATGCCCTATTAAGTAAAGATTTTTTTATTCCAGCAGGTAGAAACTGGCACTATTCTTAACCCTGTTTAATTGTTGGATGCTATTCCCTCTAAACCTTTCAAGGAGTTCTTTTCTGGACCTTGAGTAGTTTGCTCACTTGAATACACTGATCAGGACTCTTTAAGTTCACAATATTTCCTTCGGCAATGCTAATATCCAAAGATACCAAAGAATACCTTATTCAGATCTTCAGAGTTATTTTTCTGTACAGATCTCTCCTATCCAGTACTCCGCCCAGCAAATTGTAGTAACTATATTCTCTTGGACTGTTAGCTCTGTCTCCTTAACCCAAGGAGATCACTGGGTTCCCCTCCCTACACCACAACCTGGAAACACTCTCAAGTCTCTAACGTTGTATACCTTGTTCATTTCCTGTCTCCCAGGAATCACTGTGATGTATTGCCTGATGTCCAATATATTGAAAACCATTGTTTCAAATGTGTACCTTTTTTTTTTGTTTGTTTTGACCAGACTGTAAATCCAGTTCCTGTTACTGCATCTCGATTGAAAGCATAACTTCCACATGATTTTTTAAAATTAGAAATATGGTTACTTTAGACATGTAAGAGTAAGAAGAAAATTGCCAAATACAAAGATAAACCTCAATAAGGTGTCACTTTTGAGAATTCAAGGACAATACAAAGACACAAGTAGTAGGGGATAACAGGAAAAGATAGCACATTATAAATAGTTCTGAATCAACAAAGCACAAAGATTTTTCCTTTTTAAACATTTCATACCACAGCACTAGCAATATTGTCTGGTCACAGTACATTTATATAAGGCTGATCTGCCTTAAAATGCATGAACCAACCTTTATTTCGAATTAATTTTTGATCCTTTAACCTTTTATAAATTCTTAGCTTCAAAATGTCAAAAAGCTTCAAAAGTTTACTCAAAGTGATGTAATTTCTTTTCATGGTTAAATTCTGCATTGTGCTTTTGAATAATGGCTATGATTATTACACCTGTTTTAACTTACACTACTTTTTTTTTTTTTTTTTTTTTTTTTTTTTTTTTTTTTGACAGAGTCTCACTCTGTCACCCAGGCTGGAGTGCAGTGGTGCAATCTCGGCTCACTGCTAGCTCCACCTACCGGGTTCACGCCACTCTCCTGCCTCAGCCTCCCAAGTAGCTGGGACTACAGGGGCCCACCACCATGCCTGGCTAATTTTTTGTATTTTTAGTAGAGACGGGGTTTCACCATTTTAGCCAGGATGGTCTCCATCTCCGGACCTCGTGATCCACCTGCCTCGGCCTCCCAAAGTGCTGGGATTACAGATGTGAGACACCTCACCCGGCCCAACTTACACTACCTTTCTTATACATTGTAAATGGAAGTGACTTAAGAGTGATTATGTATTGATTCAATTTACTACAATGTTATGCCTAAATAAATATTGTCCTTCATTACCTAAACTATTAAGCAAATAATTGTGGAATTGATCTCGAAAAAAAATTGAGCCAACTGGAAAACCTGACCAATTATTTTACCTCTTATTTCCTACCTACATACACTCTTAGCTTCTGCTCAGTTTTGCTCTACACTTTGCCCTGTGATGCTTGAGCAAGCAAAAAACAAAAACAAAACAAAACAAAACAAAACAAAAACCCATGTAAGGATCTGCTGGTATTCATTACTAAGAGCTGTTCCCAACAGATGGCAGAGGTGATAAGGTCTTAGTGAACTGGGCACTAAACCCAATAAAAAATGAAGATGATGAGTAATGTCAGCAAGATGGCTGATTAAAGGTGCCTAATATGTCTCACCTCATAAAAAGGACCAAAACAATAAATAAGCAACTACATTTCAGCTAGAGTCTAAAGGGGAGTACTGGAGTACGGATGGGGGTGGAGGAGAGTAGAGAAAATGATATGGAGAACAGAAACTCGGATTGGCAGCATAGAAAAGGGAAGAAAATGCCACACCTCTTCCATCCCATCTCCCTAGTTGAGATCAGCTCCAAACTAAGAAAGACTTCTCCCTGCAGGGAAAAGGTAAACAGGGGGCCCCCTCCGTTTGCTACTCCATTGCTACTGTAGATACCTGAAGTCTCTACTACTGGACAATTCCGCAGTAATACAACGCCCTGAGCCCAGTTTAGGGAACTGCCTGGAGTTCACACGGCTGCATTATTCCAGAGGAGGAACCCACCCCAACCCCCTAGGACCCATCAACCCCACCATGATGCAAGCTGCTATGGCACACTGAATTGAATCTGAAGTCACTGAAGTCACATTCTGCTCAGGGAACAGTAGCCACTGCACTCCTCCATTTCTGAGGCTGCGCTGCCATTCCACCATGCTCACACACCTGGCTACAGTGCCACAATATCAATAATTGGAAGCGAGGCAGTATAACAGCTGTAAGCCCAGCACCCAAGCCCATGTAGTGTCCTATTCTCCAGTGTACAGGTGGTTCTGCACAACAGGGATGCTGAGGCAAAGACAATGAACCCCCTTTGTTTGAGAAGCAGCCCATTGTCCTGGCCCCAGCAAAGCCATACCACTACCACCACAAACTTCTACAGCTGAGGCCACTGAGAAACTCACAGGCATCACTGACATTAATTACAGCTGAAGAAACCCCATGAAGCACACTTTGCACCTACCTAGAACCAAAGCCAATGCACACAACTCAACTGACATCCTAGGACACATCTACAAGGAAAAAAAAAACTTCCTCTAAGAAAGCTACCCCATAAAAATGCAAGAAGCAATTGTCCCACCAGATGTACAGATATCAAGATAGGGACACAAGAAACAAAAAAAGTAAGAAAACATAACACCCTCAAAGAAGCACAATAATTCTCTGATAACTGACCTCAAAAAGCAAAAGAAAATTTAGGAGATGCCTGAAAGGGAGTTTAAAATAATAATTTTAAGGAAACTCAATGAGACATAAGAGAATACGGGAAATGAAATGAGAAAACAATTCATAATGTGAATGAGAAAGTCAAAAAAGAGACAAATATTATTATAAGGAACTAAACAGAATTCTTGGAGCTGAAGAATTCACTACATGAAATGAACAATACAACTCAATACAACTACCACCTACAACAGCAGACTGGATCAAGCAAAAGAAAAAAAAAAAGGAATTTTTGAATTTAAAGACAGATATTTTGAGACAACCCAGTCAGAGAAAACAAAAATTAAAAAGAGTAAAGAATGCCTACAGAACTTATGAGACACCATTAAGTAAATATTCACAATGCAATGTTCAGAAAGAGGGGACAGGGAAAGGCACAGGAAGCTTATTTAACAAAAAAATAGCTTAAAACTTCCCAAATCTTCTGAAAGATATAGACATCAGACCTAGGAAGCTTAATGGTCAAATTCAATGTAAACAGGTCATCCCCAACAGACATTATGGTCAAACTTCAAAAGTCAAAGACAAAGACAGAATTCTAACATTAGCAAGAGAAAAGAGTCAAGTCAAATATAAGGGACTCCCCATTAGACTCTGAGCACATTTCTTAGCAGAACCTTGTAGGCCAGGAGACAATAGGACAATAGAATGAAAGTGCTGAAAGAAAAAAGAAATAGTTATATCTTGTCATTACTGCTCTGTGTTCTCTGCTCCTAGACAGCTAACTTCTGTGGTGCTGTGACTGGCAGGTGTTGGGAGATCCATAGCTAAGATGCCAGGATCCTCAGAAGCCTAGAAATGGACAAATAAATTTGGGTGATGTGGCCACATAAAAATCATCATGTGCCCTCAGTTTCCTGACCAACCTGGTACTTCTGCATGTGGTCCTGCATGGCTTGGTGTGCCCCCTTATCTTGGATCTACTTACAGAAACATTACAATAACAAAGAATTCCTGGCCGCAGCTGGTGCTCTCTTGAAAGTGCCAAATCCTGACTGGAGACTAACCAACTCAGGCTATTATAGCAACTCCTGACAGAAAAACCCTGATCCCAGGAAGAAGAAGACAACAGCTAATTCCACTGCCTGCAACATCCTGGATAACCAGAGGGTTTTTGTTGTTGTTGTTTTGTTTTGTTTTGTTTTCCTTTCCTTCTGAGACTTGATCTTGATCTGTTGCCCAGGCTGAAGTGCAGTGGCACGATCTCCACTCACTGCAACTTTCACCTACTGGATTCAAGTGATTCTTCTGCCTCAGCCTCCCCAGTAGCTGGGACTAGAGGCACATGCCACCACTCCCTGCTATTTTTTGTATTTTTAGTAGAGACGAGGTTTTGCCATGTTGGCCAGGGTTCTCAAACTCCTGACCTCAGGTGATCCACCCACCTCGGCCTCCCAAAGTGCTGGGATTATAGGTGTGACCCACTGTGCCCAGCCAACCAGAGGTTTTCAGTGTGTCCACACAACAAATTGGCTGCTAGCATAACTAGCATTTGAGAAAGCCAGAACACTAAACGTATCTACAACCAAGCACTCTCACAGACCCTACGTCACCTTCACTAGAGCAGGTGCTCGTATCCATGACTGAGAGACCTGAAGACAGATCACATCACAGTACTCTTTGCAGACATTCCCCAGCACCCCCAGAGCCTGGTAGCCCCACTGGTGGCTAGACCCAGAAGAGCAATAGCAACCATTGCAGTCTGGCTCTTAGGAAGCCCCATCCCCAGAGAAAGGGGGAGAGCACCACATCAAGGAATCAACCTGTGGGACAAGAGAATCTGAGCTGCAGGCCTTGAGTTCCAGACTTCCTAATAAAATAGTTCACCCAAATGAGAAGGAACCAGAAAAGCAATTCTGGTAAGATGACAAAACAGGGCTCTGTAACACCCACAAAAAATCATGCCAGCTTCCCAGCAATGGATCAAAACTAAGAGAAAATCTCTGAATAGCCAGATAAATAATTCAGAAGGTTGTTTATTAAGCTACTCAAGGAGATACCAGAGAGGGGTGAAAAACAACTTAAAGAAATGTTAAAAAAAAAAAAATACAAGATATGGATGAAAAATTCTCCAGAGAAATAGATCTTATAAGAAAAAACAATCACAACTTCTGGAAATGAAAGACAAACTTAGAGAAATACAAATTGCACTGGAAAATTTCAAGACTAAACTAGAACAAGCAGAAGAATAAACTTCAGAGCTTGAAGACAAGTTTTAGAATTAACCCAATCAGACAAAGACAAAGAAAAAAGATTTTAATAAATGAACAAAGCTTCATAAATGAAGAAGAGATAAAGTCTTTTTCAGACAAAGGCTGAGAGAATTCACCACTACTAACCCAGAATTAGAAGAAATGCTAAAAGGAGTTCTAAACCTTGGAACAAAACCTTGAAATACACCAAAATAGAACCTCCTGTATTAATCCATTCTCATGCTTCTCTGAAGAAATACCCAAGACTGGATAATTTCTAAAGAAAACAGATTTAATTGGCTCACACTTCCGCGTAGCTGGGGAGGCATCAGGAAACTTACAATCATAGTGGAAGGCACCTCTTCACAGGCGAGCAGGAGAATGAGAGCCAAGAAAAGAGGGAAGCCCCTTATGAAACCATCAGATCTCGTGAGAATTCACTCACTATCACAACAACATGGAGAAAACTGTCCATGATTCAATTACCTCCACCTGGTCCCACCCTTGACACATGGGGATTATTACAACTCAAGGTGAAATTTGGGTGAGGACACAGAGCCGAACCATATTATTCCACCCCTGTCCCCTCCCAAATCTCATGTCCTCACATGTCAAAACACAATCATTCCCTTTCAATAGTTCCCCAAAGTCTTAACTCATTAACTCAAAAGTCTAGAATCCAAAGTCTTACCTGAGACAAGGCAAGTCTTCAAAACTAATCATGTTTTTCCCCAAATCGCCCCAAAGTTTTAACTCATTCCATTTAACTCAAAAGTCCACATTCCAAAGTCTCATCTGAGACAAGGCAAGTCCCTTAAAATCAAAAGCAAGTTAGTTACTTCTTTGATACAATGGGAGTACAGACATTCGGTGAATACACCCATTCTAAAAGGGAAAAGTTGGCCAAAACAAAGGGGCTACAGGCCCATACAAGTCTGAAATCCAGTAGGGCAGTCTTTAAACCTTAAAGTTCCAAAATGATCTCCTTTGTCTCCATGTCTCACATCCAGGTAATGCTGACGCAAGAGGTTGGCTCCCATGGCCTTGGGAAGCTCCTCCCCTGTGGCTTTGCAGGGAACAGCCCCTCTCCCACCTGCTTTCATGGGCTGGCTTTTCCTGCACACAGTGCAAGCTGTTGGTGGTCTACCATTCTGGGGTCTGGAGGATGGTGGTCCTCTTCTCACAGCTCCACTAGGCAGTGCCTCAGTGTGGGGGTTTCAACCCCACATTTCCTCTGCATTGCCCTAGCAGAGGTTCTCCATACGGGCTCCTTCCCTGAAGCAACCTTCTGTCTGGACATGCTGGAATTTCCATACATCCTCTGAAATCTAGGTGGAGATTCCCAAACCTCAATTCTTAAATTCTGTGTGTCCACAGGCTCAACACCACATGGAAGCTTCCAAGGTTTGGGGCTTGCTGTCTCTGAAGCCATGGCCAGAACTGTATCTTGGCCCCTTTTAGCCATGGCTGGAGCACCTAGGACACAGGGCACAAAGTCCCTAGGCTGCACACAGCAGGGGGACCCTGGGACCATCCCACAAAACCATTTTTATCTCCTAGGCCTCCTGGGCTGTGATGGGAGGAGCTGCCACGAAAGTCCCTGATATGCCTGGAGGCATTTTCCCCATTGTCTTGGTGATTAACATTTGGCTCCTTATTACTTCTACAAATTTCTGAAGCAAACTTGAATTTCTCCCAAGAAAAAGAGATTTTCTCATCTATTGCATCATCAAGATGCAAATTTTCCAAACTTTTATGCTCTGCTTCTTCTTGAATGCTTTGCTGCTTAGAAATTTCTTCTACCAGATACCCTAAATCATCTCTCTCAAGGTCAAAGTTCCAAAGAACTCTAGGGCATGGGCAAAATGCCATCAGTCTCTTTGCTAAAGAGTAGCAAGAATTACCATTATTCCATTCCCAACAAGTTTCTCATCTCCATCTGAGACTATCTCAGCCCGGACTTCATTGTCCACATCACTATCAGCATTTTGGTCAAAGCCATTTAACAAGTCTCTAGGAAGTTCCAAACTTTCCTACATCTTTCTGTCTTCTGAGCTCTCTAAGTGTCTAGGAAGTTCCAAGCTTTCCCACATCTTCCTGTCTTCTTTTGAGCCTTCCAAACTGTTTCAACCTCTGCGTGTTTCCCAGTTCCAAAGTCACTTCCACATTTTTGGGTATTCTTATAGCAGCATCCTACTCTCTGCAGTATCAATTTACTTCATTAATCCATTCTCAAGCTGCTATGAAGAAATACCCAAGACTGGGTAATTTATAAGGAAAAGAGGTTTAATTGACTCACAGTTAGGCATGACTTGGGAGGTTTCAGGAAACTGACAATCATGACGGAAGGCACCTTTTCAAGGGGTGGCAGGAGAGAGAATGACTGCCAAGTCAATGGGGAAGCCCCTTATAAAACTATCACATCTCATAAAAACTCACTTACTATCATGAGAACAGCATGGGGGAAACTGTGCCAATGATTCAATTATCTCCACCTGGTCCCGCCCTTGAAACATGAGGATTAATACAATTCAAGGTGAGATTTGCGTGGGTACACAGAACCAAACCATATTATCTCCTTAAAGCATAAAGTTTACTAGGCCTATAGAACAATAACACACACACAAAACACAAGATACGAAGACAAACAACTAACATGATGAATATAACAGTACCGTACATCTCAATACTAATGTTGAACGATGTACATGGCCTAATACTCCACTTAAAAGATACAAATGGCAGAATGGATAAAAATCCACCCAGCAAGTATCTTCTGTTTCTAAGAAACTATCTAACATATGAGCTCACATAAACTTAAGGTAAAGGGGTGGAAAAAGATACCCCACCAAATGAAAACCTAAAGCAAGCAGGAGTAGCTATTCTGATATCAGACAAAACAAACCTGAAGCAAAAACAGTAAAAAACAAAAACAAAAACAAAACAAAAACAAAAAACCAGAGAGACATTATATAATGATAAAGGATTAGCCAAACAGCAAATATCACAATCCTATATATATAGGAGCTCCCAAATTCATAAAACAATTACTACTAGACCTAAGAAATGAGATAGACAGCAACATAATAATAGTGGGGAACTTCAATACTCCATTGACAGCACTAGACAGGTCATCAAGA
Source organism: Macaca thibetana thibetana (assembly GCF_024542745.1). NCBI lineage: Eukaryota > Metazoa > Chordata > Mammalia > Primates > Cercopithecidae > Macaca > Macaca thibetana. Next base: position 68,963,258 of record NC_065581.1, on the reverse strand, counting down.
CAGAAAGTAAACAAAGAAACAATGAATTTAAACTACCCTAGAACAAATGGACTTAACAGATATTTACATAACATTCTAGTCTACAACTGCAGAATATACATTCTTGTCCTCAGCATATGAAACATCATTCAAGATACGCCATGTGATAGGTCACAAAACAAGTCTCAATAAATTTAAGAAAATCAAAATTGGCCAGGCATGGTGGCTTACACCTGTAATCCCAGCACTTTGGGAGGCCAAAGAGGGAGGATCCCCTGAGGTCAGGAGTTCGAGACCAGCCTGGCCAACATGACAAAACCTCGTCTCTACTAAAAATACAAAAAAAAAAAAAAAAAAAGTCTGGAGTGGTGTCGCATGCATGCCTGTATTCACAGATACTCAGGGAGGCTGAGACAGGAGAATCGCTTGAATCAGGGAGGCAGAGGTTGCAGTGAGCCAAGATCACACCATTGCACTCCAGCCTAGATGACAGAGAGAAACTCTGTCCCAAAAAAAAAAAAAAGAAAATCAAAATTATATCATGTCCTCTCACACCACAGTGGAATAAAAGTGGAAATTAACTCTAAAAGGAACCCTCAAAACTATACAAATATTTGTAAAGTAAATAATCTGCTCTTGAATGATCTTTGAGTCAACAATAAAATCAAGACAGAAATGTAAGAACTCTTTGAGCTGAACAGTGATAGTGAGTGACAAAACTTATCAAAACTTCTGGGATACAGCAAAAGTGATGCTAAGAGGAAAGTTGGCAGCATTAACTGCCTACATCAAAGTCTGAAAGCACAAATAGACAATCTAAGGTCACACCTCAAGGAACTAGAGAAATAAGAACAAGCCAAACTGAAGCCCAGCAGGAGAAAAGATATAACAAATATCACAGCAGAACTAAGTGAAATTGAAATAAAAAATATATTTAAAAAATGAAAGAAAAAGCTGATTCTCTGAAAAGATAAACAAAATTGATAGACCACTAGCAAGACTAAACAAGAAAAGAAGAGAGAAGGTCCAAATAAGCTCAGTTAGAAACAAAACGAGATATATTACAACTGATACCACAGAAATATAAAAAATTTTTCAAGGCTACTATGAATGCCTTTACATGCACAAACTAGAAAATGTAGAGGAAATGGATAAATCCTGGAAATATATACAACCCTTCTAATTAAATCAGAAAGAAATAGAAACTCTGACCAGACCAATAACAAATGGTGAGATGAAACCAGTAATAAAAAAAAAATTGCCAACAACAACAAAAAGTCCAGGACCAGATGGGTTCACAAGTGAATTCTACCAGACATTCAAAGTATTGGTACCAATCTTACTGAAACTATTCCAAAAGATAGTGAAATAGAGACCCCTCCCTAAATCATTCTATGAAGCCAGTACCACCCTAATACAAAAATCAGAAAAGGACAACGAAAAAGGAAGACTATAGACAAATATCCCTGATGAACATGGATGCAAAATCCTCAGCAAAATACTAAATACTAGCTAACTGCATACAACAGCATATCAAAAAGATAATACACCATGATCAAGTGGGTTTTATACCAGGGATGCAAGGATGTTTAACATACTCAAGTCCATAAATGTGAGAAAAAGAAAAAAAATCAAAGCTTAGCACTATAGAAAACCAGGAAACCAGAAAGAGAAAGAAAGAGAGAAAGAGAGAAAGAGAGAAAGAGAGAAAGAAAGAAGGAAAGAAAGAAAGAAAGAAAGAAAGAAAGAAGGAAGGAAGGAAGGAAGAAGGAAGAAAGAAAGAAAGAAAGAAAGAAAGAAAGAAAGAAAGGAAAGAAGGAAAAGGAAGAAAGGAAGGAAAGAAAGAAAAGGAGGAAGGAAGGAAGGAAGGAAGGGAAGGAAGGAAGGAAGGAAGGAGGAGGGAGGGAGGGAGGGAGGGAGGGAAGGAAGGAAGGAAGGAAGGAAGGAAGGAAGGAGAGAGCGAGAGAGAGAAAGAAAGAGAGAGAGAGAAAGAAAGAAGAGAGAAAGAAAGAAAGAAAAAGAAAGAAAGAAAGAAAGAAAGAAAGAAAGAAAACAACCAGAAAACATTTAACAAAATGGCAAGAGTAAGTCTTACCAATCAATAATAACCTTGAATATAAATGAATTAAATTATTTAATTAAAAGATATATAGTGGTTAAATAATTCTTTAAAAAATCAAGCCTCAACTATATGCTGCTTTTAAGAACTCACTTCACCTGTATGAACACACATAGACTGAAAGCGAAGGGATGAATATAAGCTACACTTACATCAAATAAAATTAACTTAAAGGGATGAATATAAGTTACACTTACATCAAATAAAATTAACTTTAAATCCAAAACTATAGAAACAAAACATTTATCATTATATAATGATAAAGGAATCAGTTCAGCAAGAGGATATATCATAAATATATATGCACCCAGCATCGGTGCACCCAAATATATAAAGCAAATATTAGTAGATCTAAAGAGACTACAATACAATAATAAGAGGAGATGTCAGGTTGCTGCCATGTTGTAGAATGCTGAAGGCTGATATGCATTGACATGGCGGTTACTCTGAGTCTCTAGCTAGACTGGCATGTCTGTGTTGCCATTGCTCACTGTGGGTTCATGATCTAAGGGGTGGAGGCCCAGGCCCTATCAGCTGGCAGCTGGACCCCGATTCTGACTAGGAGCCAGAGGAATGGGAGCTACAAGAGGTGGAGAGGTACCGGCTCCTCCCTGGGCCCTCAGCTTGAAGCAGGGCCTTGTGCCCTGGCACCCCAGGCCACACCCCCTTGGTTCCAGGCGTCCTGCTGCTACATGCATAGGGGCCCTTGTTTCTTCTTATCCAATGTCCAGAGCACAGTGTCAGGTGTCCAGCTCCCCTGGGACCACTAGTCCCTTCACCAGTGACATATTTCATCACCAGTTTAGAGAGAGGCATGCTTATGGGCAGTTATTGCTCTAGGTGTCAGATTTCTGGGTTTGCAGAGCAGCTCTAAGCTGGCAGACATGGCCCGATTGCCCTTGCTATCAAAGAGAAGAGGGCTGGGTGCTCCATGATTTAGCCTGAGGCTCTTCAAACATCCATCCTCCTTCCACACATGGCTTCTGCCACTGGTTCTCTACCCTAGCACCCTGCAGTGACAGAAAAAAAGCAATCTGATTCCGGAAAATTTGGAGGCAAATGGAAACACCTGGTGCTCTGCCCAGAAGCCTGACATGGGAACCCATGGTGTAGATCCAGTATTTACATAAGGAATTTGCAGAGTCCTGGTCAGTTCCCAGGTTGGCTGAAGGCTTTGATGTCAGCACTGATGTGATCTCAAGAGTTTTAAAAAGCAAGTTGGTACCCACATTGGAGCTGAAACTGAAGCAGGATCAAAAAGTCCTTAAGAAAACTGGGGTTGCCCACTTGCTCCAGCAGCTTCAGGGCCCTGGAAATACCTCAAAGCCATTCCCTGCAGGGCACTCTGTATCAGGCTGTTTGCTTATGCCAGGGCATGAAGCCTCATCCAAAGACCCGAATCACACCACAGCTTTGAAAGTGATAGAGTCAAACACTCACAGGACAAATGTACCAAGGAGATGGAAGGGAAAGAATAAAGGAAGCCAGAATCTGGAGAAGCAGAGCTCTGTGCCTCTTGCTGCAGCCCTAGGTTGTCAGAGAGAGCTGCAGAAGTACACCAGTGATTCTGAGAGCACCAGAAGAACTGATGATGGTAGGCTGCCAAGTGATCAGAAGCTGGAGAAGTTGAAGACAGGGGATCTAGGTTGCTTCAGCGGCAAAGTAGTGCAGAAGGGGCAAGAGTTCTTTGACAGCAACAAGAACTTCCGGTACAGAATTTGAGCCAGGGTTTGGCTTGTGAAGATCCCTCGTGAAACACAGCAGAGCAATTATTGACATATATGGAGCAGCCTATATTTCTGTGTGTGGATAAGTCACCTTAGATTAGGAAGAAGTGATGAGCCTGGACTGTGGGAGGAAAGAGCTGTTTTGAGAGGTTCAAACTTCCTGTGGCAGGGCTCCCAGTCTGACCTCTGTAGATCTTCAGTACTCACCCTTCGTGCTTGAGCTCACTATGTGTTGAAAACCAGTTGCTTGTGTTGTTACAATTTTCTGTGATACTTGCAATATGTGTTTGGGAGGAAGTGGGAAAAAAAAGAGGGGATGTCAACACCCCATTTTCAATAATGGACAGATCATCCAAGCAGAAAATCAACATAGAAACATTGGATTTTGACTGCTCTTCAGACCAAATGGACCTAACAGACATTTACAGAACATTCCATGAAATAGCTGTGGAATACACATTCTTCTCAACTGCAAATGGAATACTCTCCAGGATAAACATGTTAGGCCGCAAAAGAAGTCTAACAAATTTAAGGAAATAGAGATCATATCAAGTATATTTTCTGACCACAATGATATAAAACTAGAAACAATAACAGGAGGAACTTCACAAACTTTGCAAATACATGGAAATTTAAAAACAAGCTCCTAAATAACCAATGCATCAAAGAAGAAATTAGAAGGAGAATTTAATATTTTCTTGAAAGAAAAGAAAATGTAAAAAATAACATACTAAAACCTATGGGATATACCAGAAACTATTATAAAAGGGAACTATACCAATAAACAGCTTCGTTGAAAAACAATCTCTAATAAACGACTTAATGTTGTAACTCAAGAAACTGGATAAAAATAAGAACAAGCTAAAACAAAAAATAAGAGAAGAAAGAAAATAATAAAGACCAGACCAGAAATAAATGAAATGGACACTAGAAAAACAATACAAAAGATTAACAAAGACTCAGTTTTTTAGAAAAGATAAACAAAATGAACAATTCTTGACCAGTCGCAGTGGCTCACACCTATAATCCCAGCACTTTGGGAGGCTGAGGCAGGTGGATCAATTGAGGTCAGGAGTTCAATACCAGCCTGATCAACATGGTAAAACCCCGTCTTTACTAAAAATACAAAAATTAGTGGGGCATGGTGGCGCAAGCCTATAGTCCCAGCTACTCAGGAGTCTGAGGCACAAGCATCACTTGAACCCAACTGGCAGAGGTTGCAGTAAGCAGAGATCATGCCATTGCACTCCAGCCTGGGTGACAGAGCAAGACTCTATCTAAAATAACAAAAAACAAAAAACAAAAACAATTCATTAACTAAGCCAAAAAAAAAAAAAAAGAGGAAAGACACAAATAAATAAAATCAGGCTTGAATAAGTATACATTAACAAACTGAATAACCAGAAGAAATATATAAATTCCTAGACACATACAACTTACCTAGACTGGATTATGAAGAGAAATAAATCTAAACAGATCAATATTGAGTGAGGAATTAGAAGCAGTAATAAAAAGTCTCTCATTGAAGAAAAGCCTGGGACCTGACAACTTCACTACTGAATTCTACCAAATATTTAAAGAAAACCTAATACAAATTATTCTCAAACTCTGCTAGAAAATTGAAAAGAATACTTCCAAACGTATTCTGTGAGGTCAGTATTACTTTCATGCCAAAACCAGACAAGGATACAATAAAAAAAATAGAACTATAGAGTTTCCTGATGAACATACATGCAAAAATCCGCAACAAAATACTAGCAAACTGAATTCAATAGAATATCAAAAAGATCATTCACTATGATCAAGTGGGATTCATCCAAGGGATGCAGGACTTGTTCAACATATGCAAATCAATAATGTGATGCATCACATTAACAGAAAGAAGGACAAAAACCCTATGATCATTTCCATAGATGCAGAAAAAAACTGACAAAATTCAACATCCATTCATGATTAAAAGAAAAAAACTCTCAACTAATGAGGTATAGAAAGTATATATCCCAATGCAATAAATGCCATATATGACAAACTCACAGATAGCATCATACTGAATGAGAAAAAGCTGAAAACTTTTCCTTTGAGATCTGAAATAAAACAAGGACAACTACTTTCACCACTTCTACTCAACATAGTACTGGAAGTCCTAGCCAGAACAACTAGGCAGGAGAAAGAAATACATGGGAAAAGAAGAAGTCAAATTGTCTCTGTTTGCAGATTACATGATTTTATATATAGAAAAGTCTAACGACTCCACCAAAAACTGTTAGAACTAATACATGAATTCAGTAAAATTGCAGCATACAAAATCAACCTATAAAAATCAGTAGCATTTCTATACACCAATAGCAAAGTATCTGAAAATGAAATCAAGAAACAATCTCATTTACAATAAGTACAAAAAAAATCCTAGGAATATATTTAATCAAGAAGGTAAAAGATCTTTACAATGAAAACTGGAAAACACTGATGAAAGAAATTGAGGAGGACACATAAATAGAAAAATATCCCATGTTCATGGATTGGAAAAATTAGTGTTTTTAAAATGTCATATTACTCAAAGCAATCTACAGGTTCCATGCAATCTCTATCAAAATATCAATGACATTCTTCACAGAAAAAGAAAAACTATTCTAAAATTCATGTGGAATCACAAAAGACCCCAAATAGCCAAAGGCATCTTGAGTAAAATAACAAAGCTGGAGGCATCATACTACCTGACTTCAAAATATACTACAAAGCTGTGGTAACCAAAGATGCATAGTATTGTCAAAAAGAAAAAAGAAAAAAGAAAAACCAGAAACATAAACCAATGAGACAGAATAGAGAGCTCAGAAATAAATTTCTGCATCTATAGCAAAAAGATTCTTGACAAAGTTTCCAAGAACACACATTAGGGAAAGGACAGCTTCTTTAATAAATAGTGTTATGGGGCCAAGCACAGTGACTCACGCCTATAATCCCAGCACTGTGGGAGTCTGAGTTGGGCAGATCACTTGAGGTCAGGAGGTCAAGGCCACCCTAGCTAACATGGTAAAAACCCGTCTCTACTAAAACTATAAAAATCAATCAGGCATGGTGGTGTGCACCTGTAATCCCTGCTACTAGGGAGGCTGAGGCAGGAGAATCACTTGAACCCAGGAGGTGGAGGTTGCAGTGAGCTGAGATTGCGCCACTGCACTTTAGCCTGGGGGCACAAAGCAAGACTCATCTCCAAATAAATAAATAGTGATAGGAAAACTGGATATTCATTTGCAGAAGAACAAGTCTAGACTCCCATCTCTGACCACATACAACAATCAGCTCGAAATGAGCTTAATGTAACTTGAGAAGACATAAAAGTCAGTCCTGAAACTATGAAACAAACAAACAAACAAACAAAACCATAGAGGAATCACTGTGTAACACTGGACCAGGCAAGAGATTTTTGGATGAGACCTCAAAAGCATGGTTAACAGAAACAAAAATAGACAAAATAAAATGTTTCTGCTCTGCAAAGTAAACAATTTACAGAGTGAAGAGACAACCTCTTCAGAGAAGACATTTGCAAACCACAATTCTGAAAAGGGATTAGTCTCCAGACTATATAAATAACCCAAACAGCTGAATAACCAAAAACAAGTAATGTGATTTTAAAATAGGCAAAAGAGCTTACCAGACATTTCTCAAAAAAAGACATACAAATAAATGGTCAACAGGTATATGAAAATATATTCAACATAACTAATTATAAGGAAATGTAAATCAAGGCCACAGTGATATATCACCTCGCTCCAGTTAGAATATTATCAAGAATACAAAAGAAAACAAGTGTTAGCAAGGAAGTGGAAAACAGGGGACCCTTGCATACTGTTGGTGAGAAGTTGAATTAGTATAACCATTATGGAAAACAGTATGATGGTTCCTCAAAAAACAAAAAATGGAACTACCACATTATCCAGCAATCTCACTGCCAGATATTTAATCAAAGGACATAAAATCAGTAGGTTGAAAATAAATCTGCACTTTCATGTTTGCTATGGCACTGTTCCCAATAGCCAAGACATAGAATCGACCTAAATGTCCAACAAGAGATGAGCGGATAAAGAAAATGAAGTATATATGGAATACTATTCAATCATCAGAAAGAATGAAATATTGACATTTGTGATGTCAATACTGATGAACCTGGAGGACTTTGCATTAAGTGAAATGAGACAGACACAGAAAGACAAATACTGTATGATCTCACTCATATATGGAACCTAAAAAGTTGATCTCATACAAGTAGAGGGTAAAACAGTGGTTACCAGAGACTGGAGAGGAGAGGACTGAGGCAGAATGACCAATGGGTGCAAAATTACAAGTAGACAAGAAGAACAAGTTCTGATGTTGTATTGCACAGTAGGATTACTATAGTTAATAATAATATATTGAGCATATTGAAATAGCTAGAAGAGAGGATTTTCAATGTTCTCACCACAAAAGAAGGGCAAGTGTTTGAGATGATGGATATGCTAATTACCCTAATTTGATCATTTACACAATGTATACATGTATTGAAACATCACATGGTGCCCCATAAATATGTGTAATTATTATGTGTCAATTAAAATGGCACAATTAAGATGACACAAATTATACATGCTCTGGTGTCTAATGCAGTGATATCAACTGGTGACATGAGAATAAATTCCTGAGCTCTGTGCATATGAATCATCTAACTTAAGTGGCAGGAAGTTACAGAATTAACATACACAATACAATTTGGAGAACCTAGGGCACTAAAAAATAATTAACAGAGACCTTTGCTGCTGAACAACCACAGTTAAATTTTATGTGAATCATACCTAAGATAAAAGTAGTAGTTAGCAAGAGCTTATCAAGGGTCTAGCACTGTCGTCCACATTTGACATACATATCTACCTCAATTATCACAGCAATTTTGGAAGAGTGATACTCTTGTTCATATTTCACAGATAAGAAAACTGAGGCATTAATTATGTGGCAGAATTGTTATTTCAATTCAAATCTCATTCCAAAGACTTTTTCCTTCTTTTTTCTTGTATTCATTTTTAATACATAGTAGATATAAAGGATACAGAAGTGAAAAGGTAAAAAATGACATAAAGTAAAAAGTAAGTCACTCTCCTGTCTTTATCCCCAGATTCACAGTTCCTCTCCCAGCTGAAAATCACTTTGTTAGTTTATATGTACTTCTAGAGATCTGTTACCAACTATCATGGTGGAATATTTTCTTTCTCATTTCAGTTTTATAAGTTTTGCCTCATGTATTTTGTCAGTCTGTTCTCAGGTTCATGAAAATTTAGTGTTGCTATATCTTGTTAGAAAATGGACTCCTGTATAATTATGTAATGCTCCTCTATATCCCTAATAACCTTTCTTGTTCTGAAATCCACTATGTGTGATATTAATGTGGTTCTTCCAGCTTTCATTTGATGAGTGTCAGGATCATATTTATTCCTCCATTCCTTTACTTTTAACTTATCTGAGTTTTATGTTTAACATAGATTCATTCCTTGCAGACAACATTTACTTGGTTTTTTTTTTTTTTTTTTTGTAATCCACTCTGACAATCTTTGTCTTTTAGTTGATATATTTAGACCACTCACATTTAAAGTGATTATTGATATAAAAGGATTAATATCTATTGTCTTTATAACTATTTTCTATTTGTTGCATTGATTCCTTGTTTTTTGTTTTTCCCTCACTGCTGTGGACTGAGTGCTGTTTCCCTCAAAGTCATATGTTGAAGTCCTAATCCCTAATGGATGGTATTTGGCAATAGAGCCTTTGGGAGATAGTTGGGGTCAGTTGAGGCCATGAGAGCAGTGCTCTCATGATGGGATCAGTATTCTTACAAGAAGAGATGCCAGACAGATTACTCTCTCTTTTTATCTCTCTACCATGTGGGACAGAGAGAGTAAGTAGCTATCTGCAAGCCAGGAAGCAAGTCTTCACCAGAACCATGCTACATCATCCTGGTCTCAGATTTCCAGCCTCCAGAACTGTAAGAAAATAAACATATGTTGTTTAAGTCATCTACATTATAATATATTGTTATGGTAGCCCTAGCTAACTAAGATACCTACTTTTTATGCCACCTGGATACTGAGAGGCTTGATTCACTGGGGGCATTATTGTAAAAATCTATCCTAGTCCTTCTGTTGGCCCCATGGATTCACATCTCTTCCACACACAAGATTTACTCCCCACCTCTGAAGACCCCCAGAATCTCATCCAATCACTACATCAGGCTCAAAGTCCAGGCTATAGTCAGTCATCTGCATGAGGTCCTGATGCAAATGAGGCTTCTTAGGTGGAATTTCTCAAGGGCAGCATTTTGAGAGAAGCCATGGATCTGTGAGCTAAGTAGTTATTTTCATGCCACACATCCAAAATACATTGGTGAGATGGGGAGATGATAACTTCAGACTCTCACATTCCGAAGGGAGAGCAATAGAGGCATCATAGCAGTCACCGATTTATAACTATTATGCAATCCTGCCAGGCACTTGTTGTCAAAGTCCACAACTCTGGGAATGGGGAATTTTCTGTGATAGAGGTCAGTTCTGTTTCTTACCAGTGGTTCCTTAATGCCTTATTTTCCTTAGCGTTGTCTTTGATTTTTGGCCATTTTAATACAACACGAATTTGCTTATATCTGGTAGCGCTTCCTGAATCTTTACTTTGGAGAATTTAACATAGTTATGGCCATAGACATTCCTTCTGCCTCATCCTCTCTCTTCCCCATTTCTGAAATTTCAATTAAACAGAAGTTTAATCATCTCACTGAGTCTCATGCGCTCTTGCATTTTCATTTGTTTTTTGATACTTGTGACTTCCACATGAATCCTGTTAACAGTAACAGAGCCAGAGCAAGAACACTCAGCTGAGCTGAGATGTAAAGGAATATCCAGCACTTGTTCCAGATGAGTTTGTAGACTCCTCGGACCATTAGGTCTGAGAGAATAGAAGGCTGAATTTACTCTTGAGTAACAACTAATGATATGCTGTTGCTAGAGTGAGAAAGAGAGGGAGAGAGAGAAAAACCATCTGGATATCAAATAAAAAGGAAAGTCCGTTATTGAAAAATAAAGAGTGGGGGAATAAGGAAGGGAACAAGGTGCATAGAGGGGAGTATTGCACAAAACCTGGGTTATAAGAAATATTAGCACTTCTCTTATTTTCAATTCAGCATGCTTAGTCCAGACAAATCTTTCCAGACATTTTGTTTCAGCATACTATATCATCATCCAGTTTTTATCACTACCCAACTAAGGCAGAAAAAAAGAAAACATGGATAAAGAGGTAATGCATACATAGAACTCTCTCTCTCTCTCTCTCTCTCTCACTCACTTTATCAATCTTCAATAATTTAGGACAGGAAAACTTTCATGAGATTTCCCCATTTATTCACAGCTACTCTCAAACACATGCCCCAAGAATGTGCAGAATTTGCTGCATAGTCTTATGCCCCCACTATGTAGAACTAAATGAGGATTTTAGTAGGTAAGGAAGTGGAGTCAGTGTGCTGTAAGCCAGCTATTGATACTTCCAAAGTAACCACTTTCAGCTTACTAAAATGATGAGGCAAATCAGTATCTTATAGGAGCTTGATTGAGTAGGAAAGTAAGTGGACTTCTTCATTCAAATGAAAACAAAGGAGTTCTGAATTCATCTGAAAAATAAGACTTTACTAGTACAAAGAAGATATTCAAGTTTAGCGTGTTGAAACAGAGAAAATAGCTAAACGAGCAAAAAAAAAAAAAAAAAAAAAAAAAACCCTTGAAATATACTATGGCAAAAAATGGTGCTGCACTTAGGCCCAGAAATCGATACCAAATATGTCACTTACACACTTTGTGACCTTTGGCCAAATATTTACACATATTAAACCTCAAATTTTACAACTTTAAAGCAGAGAGAGAGATGCAGGCAAACTCTACCTCCATTATTATTTTACTAGAAGGATAAAATGAGATAAAGTGCATGAAGGCATTTTGTAAATCTCTGAGCACTGTGCAAATGTAAGACATTATTTTTGCAGTGATACCTATTATGAGAAAAATAAAAGATTAATTCAAGACATATTGCATGGTTATGAAAAACTCTGTACTTTAAGATATTCAGTTAATTTTAAGGGTCCTCATTGCTATAGACATGAACATTTAATCAGTCACTGGAAGAAGAAAAAAAAAAACATCCAAAAGAGTTTGCCCAAGAAAAACCGATAAAACAAAGTCATGCCCTGTTTGCTTCCCAATCTTCTTTCAGCATTCTTTCACCCTTCCTGGCTGCATGATTTGCATACTTGGAGTTTTAGGCCGTTGAAAATATGTATATTTGTTGAATGGAAAGGATGCAACAGAAATAGATGCCATTATTGTGGTTGGTAAAAATCTAGCTTAAGGGACAGTATCTGCAATGTGGAGCTAACCCAGTAAAGCTTGGTTTGCTCTGTTCTAGAAAAGGGATGCTGAATCTGCATGGGAGTAAAGAACATTCTTTCCCTTAGGACTTTGTCACTTCTGCTGATACACCTCACTGGTTTTATCTTTCAGATCAAATCTTTAAAATAAGAGAAACACAGGAAATCATTGGTACAGGGATAGAAAATTGGGAGGTTACCATAAAAAACCTTAATTTTTAGCTTTTTTACATTGTTGCAAGCGTAAGCATGAAATAGGAACACGAGTTTTCTTACTTACTTAGCAATGTCCTATTTTCCTTAGCTATTCTTAAAGACTGAGTAAGAATACCTTTATGTCATTCTCCTTCCTGATTCTAAAAATAGTGGGCGAAAGTAATGTCATAGTGATAATACAAAAATAACTGCCATTTATTGAGCATCTACTCCAGACCAGTATCTACTATCTTATTACATTATTACACTTTGGGAGCATTCCAGGCAGATTTCAAAATTCTCATTTACAGGTAAGAAAACCAAGTTTCAGAAGATTAAATAATTTCATAAACAGGTAACACAACTAGTAAGTGGCAAAATGCAAACAAACCTCATGGAGTGATGGAATGGAATGATTCTTTACTTGCTAGGAAAATTTGTTAGCCAGGTAACAGAGCATTTGGGGAACGGGAATGCTGCTTTATTTAATTTCTTGATAGCTGAAGAATAATCAGAAAATGTGTTGTTATAACCATTGACACAAATGTCTACCCATAATACCCACTTTTCTTCCCTATTATGTAGTGGATGCAGCTAGTTAAAACCTTTTGGAATAAAGACAGAGGCTAACAGAGTAGGAAAAATGGGAAGGAAAGAGAGAAGAGGGAAGAAGAGAAGGGGCAAAGGAAGAAACTAAAACATAATTGATTGATACTGATTTTTCATTATACTTTCAGAGCATCAGGTCATTATTTTATACACGAATTCTATATGTAACTGAATGAGATGCAGGACATTGAGGTGATTCTACTGTGGAACCTTGTTTTTTTAGTCAGGACTTTTCAGTTGCAAAAGAAAGAAATCCAAAATCAAACCAGTTTTGTTAAACAGTGGGATGGTGGGGGAGTTTCGTGGGGGAAGGATTTATTTGGCTTATGTAATTAATTGGGAAGTCCATGAAAAGAGGCTAATTTGTTATCGTTGTTTTGTTTTGCCACAGTCAGAGCTGGGAATGCAAATATCATTTTCTTTCCCTCTGCCCTCTTAGTTTTACTTTTCTTAATAATACCTTAATTTTCTCATCTGTCCAAAATAAGCAAAGAAAAGAGCTGACCCTGGGCGGGGGGAAAAAGCTGTCCCCAATGTGCATTATAACTACATGTAACAAACAAAAAACCTGGACAAAAGGTTTGATCAAAAAAAAATTTTAATGCTCTTCCTAGGTATTGGTAAACTTTACTTCGAATACAACATTGTAAATTTGGTACATTCAATGGCTTGTGGGTACCAAGATAGCAGCAATTTATTTGGCAGTTTCAGTGTGTTGTGCAAGATGCCTCTGCTCAAAAATTAGGACCTGAGATGGTCCTCAACAGGAAACATAGATACACAAAATTACCTTAAAGATACTAGCCTCAGGTATGCCAGGATTGAGTGTTATATATTAAAAGACTTTTCTTTATATAAATGAAAATTTTGTCAGAAAGGTACTGATCTGCTATGGAAGCAAAATTAGAAATGAAAACTTTGGTATTATTCATCTAAGAAGTCTCTGGGTAAGAGGGTCTTTGAACAGAGTATCTGACTGGTTGGTTCTCTTTCATTGAGATGATGGCCATACAGCAGAGGATCATGGGCTTCGCAATCAGGTAAGTCTTTCATCCACCATACAAATATTTCCTTAGCACCTACAATGTGCCAAATATCTTTTCTAGACACTTATGATGTGTCAGTGAGCAAAACAGAGAGCCCTCTACTCTATGGAACAGATGACAATAAGCATTAAGCATGACAGGTAAATCATATAGTATTTTAGAAACCAAATAAGTACTACAAAAATGAAAACAAGATATAATTAATTTGAATGATCAAGGAGTTTTTGTTGAAAAGTGGTATTTGAGAAATGATCTGAAGGTGGCAAGGGCGTCTGCAAGTGGCTGAAGGATAACATGCCATGTAGGGGGGAATGGCTACAGCAACTGCCTCAAAGATGGGAACATTGCTGGCACTTTTGAGGAATTTCAAGAAGGCCAGGATGACAGGAGTTGAGTGAAGACATGGAAAAGTAGTAAGAGATACAATCAAAAGAAGAGGTTACTGTAGGCCATTGTAAGGATGCCTGCAGTAATTCAAGTGTGAGATGACAGTGGTAGGGTCTGGGGTGTAGTCATGAAAATGGTAGGAAGTCTCTCTGGAAATATTTCGAAAGGAGAGAAAAATATGATTTCTTGAAAGATTGGATGTGGAGGGTAAGAGAGACAGCTGTCAAGAACAACGCCAAGGCACTAGCCATGTCTTCGTTGGTAGTTTATTTTATCTCTCAGTTTTCTCTATGGTAAAGTGGGGCTCAAATGGTACCAAACACACAGAATGTTTGTGAAGCTATTAAATGAGATACTGTTTGCAGAGCTTCTGGCACATGGTAGACACCAAACAAGCTGTCATTTTAAGCCACTTCCCTTCTGTGACTCACTCATCAAGCCAACTTCAGAATATGATTTAGCCTTCTCTCATGCTCACTTCGGAGAAAGGCTGTGCCAGCGAGAAAACACAAGAATTTGCGAACCTAGTCCACTCAGCAGTTATTGTTTTTATTGTAAATGCCTCGTTAGTCAAGTTTGTACTTGAGTATTTCGGAGCTCCCATACTCTCAGTACAACCCTGAGAGATCAATCCATCCCTAGTAGTTGGAAGAGTCTGAGCCGGTGGAGCCTATGCCTGTGCTGCAGAGTTTTCTCGGAAATGTGAACCCTTTTAGTGGACAGTCTCTCTTAAACGTATCCTGGCTCTCCTAGGAGTTTTTCTGTAATCAAATTACAGTACACATCGAAAACTGAGACTTACCTAGACATTTTGGGAAATTTATCAACAGTATTACTTTAATTTCAGTCAACTAGATTTAGAGACACTGGTTGTACTCATAGCATAAAAGTGTGAAGAAATTTTATTTTTTTCAAAGGCATTTATTATATCAAAAAAGAACATTTTAATGTAATGTGATTATATTAAAATTACAAGAGCAGCTATCATCTCTTGAACGTCTACCATGTAACAGGCACTATAGTTGACATTTTACATTATATAACTTCATTTAGCCCTCCACACAATCCTTCAAGGAACTATTAGTTTAGCTGGGCAGGCAGGGTCTAGACCCCAGTGCCTGCATATGTTTCATAAGCAACGAAGACCCTGTGAAGCCAGGTGTCACTACTACCTTAGGCCATGTTTTTGTTGTTTCCATTTGTTTGCTTGTCTAGTGGAGAGGAGAGGACGTTGTTGTGTTTTGTTTTGTTTTGTCTGTTATTCACTATCATGCAAATAATAGATCATATTTACCTTTAGCTCTTTTTTGCTTGTTTGTTACTGATTTTTACTGATCCACTCTTTTGTCCTAACCAGACTTCAGAGCACTGGGAATGGGAAGGAAACTGGAAGTAGCTGCAATTTCCACAATATGTTCTAAAGAACCCTGGGCTTACAAGTGGCTACCTTAAAAATGAGTCCTTGTCCAAAGAAAGTCTTACAATAAAGAAAATAGTTTTAATCATGTTTCATCTAGTAGTTTCCAAAATTTTTTGACCACACAGCCCTCTTATATTGAAAAATAACTATTGACATTCCTGAGACTAGTTTTGAGCAGCAAATGATAAGAATCTTCTTGTTACTCAATTCAAACTGCTGAAAATCTTTCCAATCCGAGGCAGAAAAGTGAGTAATGATGCTGTTTGTCGGGATGACAGATCAAGCATTAAATTTGGAATCTGAATAGAAAAGCTGCTCATGCAGAATACAGGGCAACTTCAAGAATATGCCTTAAAATCCTGTCACTCAGATCTGTCCTTGTATCATATCTGGGAGTGACTGGACCTGGCATTTGCCTCTTCCCCTCTCACTCCTGTCCAACCTACACATATTCTAGCCCCATAAGAACCATATTTCACATTCAGACAAATGAGAACCAACACATGAAGAGGGAACAAGCCCCACCTTATTATTACCCATCTTCAGGAAGAGCTTGAAATGACTTTTTTATTTCAATAGTTTTTGGGGAACAGATATGTTTTGGTTACATAGATGGGTCTTTTAGTGATTTCTGAGATTTTAGTGCACTCTTGTCACTCAAGCAGTGTACACTGTATCCGATATGTAGTATTTTATCCCCCACCCCCTTTCAACCTTCCCCACTGAGTCCCCAAAGTCCATCATATCATTCTTATACTTTGGCGTCCTCAAGCTTAGCTCCTACTTTTAAGTGAGAACATATGATATTTGATTTTTCCATTCCTGAGTTACTTCAGTTAGAATAATGGCCTCCGACTGCATCCAAGTTGTTGCAAAAAACCATTATTTTCTTCCTTTTTATGGCTGAGTGGCATTTCATAGTGTATATATACCATATTTTCTTTATCCATTCATTGGTCGATTGGCACTTAAGTTGCTTCCATATCTTTGCAACTGTGAATTGTACTGTTGTAAATATGTATGTGCATGTATCTTTTTATATTAATATAATGACTTCCTTTCTTTTTAATAGATACCCAGTATGGGATAATGGGATAGTTGGATCAAATGGTAGCTCTACTTTTAGTTATTGCCTTTTTTTTTTTTTTTTTTTTCATGGAGTTTCACTCTTGTTGCCCAGGCTGGTGTGCAATGGCGCCATCTCAGCTCACTGCAACCTCCGCCTCCCAGGTTCAAGCGATTCACCTGCCTCAGCCTTCCGAATAGCTGGGATTACAGGCATGTGCCACCACACCTGGCTAATTTGGTATTTTTGGTCAAAACAGGATTTCTCCATGTTGGTCAGGCTGGTCTACTTTTAGTTCTTTAAGGAATCTCCATACTGTTTTTCATAGTGGTTGTACTAATTTACATTCCCATTAGCAGTGTAAAAGTGTTCACTTTTCACCACATCCATGCCAACATCTATTGTTTTTTGACTTTGTAATTGTGGCCATTCTTGCAGAAGTAAGGTGGTATTAGATTGGTGCAAAAGTAATTGCAGTTTTGCGTTAAAAGTGATGGCAAAAACCACAATTACTTTTGCAACAACCTAATATCTCATTGTGGTTTTAATTTGAGTTTCCCTGATGATTAGTGACTTTGAGCATTTTTTTCATGTTTGTTGGTTGTTTGTATATCTTTATTTTTAGAAATCCCACTGAAACTATTCCAAAAGATAGAGAAAGAAGAAATCCTCCCTAAATCATTCTTGAAATAATTTTTTAATGAAAAGGAAGCCACCATCCCAAACCACTTCTCACCAATTCCTACCAATAATAGCAGAAAGTATACCACTGGATGAAGCTTCTTTACCTGTGGTCCCACTCCTTGTTCCACCCCCAATCTGATCCACTCTCCCACCCCACTGTGAACGCCAGCCCAGTTACTAATGACAGTGCCCACTACGTGGTTTCTGGTAGGCCTATTTCTGCAGTGTTGGAATTGAATTATTGGTTTAAATTAAAGATTTTATTAATTTAACTTAATGACTAGGTTAGTTAATATCTGGAAGGGCTTTTTGTTATTTGAAAGGAACACTTACCATCACTTTTATTTTATTTAATGTCCAATTTATTAAATATATACTTCATTTCCAAAACTATGAAAATTAAATTTCCTTAAGCAGTTAAACATTGATTAAAGCTTTACTTAATTAAAATCTCTTCCATGATTTAAATAATAATTCTATTATAATAATTCTTTTGAATATTTTTAAACTCTAAAAACAAGAGACAAAATGTGTACAAATCCAGTGAGTATAAAATGTATTGCTACACTTACACCTATTTTGTAAAAAGTTAGACTCTGAGTTTATTTTTTCTGGGTATTTCTTCATTATTTTATATTTTTCTCATTTTTGTTTTTATACCATCTTGTATTATAGCATGTTTTTGAAACTGAACCTGCTTCCTCCTTCTCCAATTAACATCTCAGATTTGTTGAGGTTCTAGGATTTGGGTAACCAATCAGTTGTTTTTTGGCTGGGCAAAGAATCTGCCTACTTCTGCCAAAATGAGTCACATGTGAGCTACTAGTCATCTCTCTGAATTGTTTGTTTTGCTTTTTATAGTTAAATCTTATATTTTAGCTCACTAAGGCTTTTTAACTTCATTTTTTTCACCTAGGTTTTTTGCAACCTAGCATCTCACATTCTCTTCTGTATTTCCTTTTCAATCTTGCATGGCTGGTGTTTTACAACTCATCTCATCATTTTGTATGGACCTGAACTGCTAACATTATCAGAAACTCACATATGTTTTGTTATAGCATATTATTAGAGTCACCATTGAGGTTTCATCTCATAGAAAATAAGTCCTAGGCCTTGCTCAGTTGTTTATTCCTATATCTCTTGTTAGTTAATTCGCAATCTTAGTACCCCTAGTGTTGATTTCTTTCTACTTGGTTATTACGTGAACCAACCCTTCTGAATGTGGGACCCCGTTGTATCTGGTTGTTCAATGTACTCACTAGTACCAAAGTTCTTGGTCCAGGTACTACATTTCCCACATCTATTTGATTCACTCAATTCCTAATTACATAGAATAAAATAAAAGCATATCTATAGTTTATAAATATAATTTAATAATAAATCAAGATATTCATATATAAATATTCTCTACTTATTAAAGACAATACAACAAATACCGTTACATTTTTCTTTCTTCTCACTTATAAGTGGGAGCTGAACAATGAGATCACATGGACACAGGGAGGGGAGCAACATACACTGGGACCTGTTAGCAGGTGGCATGGGGGGTAGAAGAGCATTAGGAAAAACAGCTAATCCATGCTGGGCTTAGTACCTAGGTGATGGGTTCATAGGTGCAGCAAACCACCATGGCACATATTTACCTATGTCACAAGCCTGCACATCCTGCACATGTACCCTAGAACTTAAAATAAAAATAAACATTAAAACAAATTTTCTCTTCGAGTTATTGTGCCCCTTATATTGACATTTCTTAAATTTTCAAGAATTAAAAAATACTTATTTCCATTAATTCAAATCGGATTGCCACAACTTGGTCAAAAGGAGCTTCATTAAGCTGCCCTTTTGCTTTTTTAGCACTACCTCCAACATCCTTGAAAAGATTTCTTGCTTTCCAGCAATAGTAAGATGCTCTTTGCTTATTTTGAATTTTCCATTGCCTAAGATACGGAATCAGCTACTTCCCTAGGAACGCTGGCATTTCTCTGTGAAGACAATGTAAGAGACCAAATCTGTGCACAGAGCTATGTGGATTCCCATGTCAGTGGTGGGCAAATACACCACTGCTCCTCTTGGTCACTTTTCATATAGACCTGGAGAGGATATTCCTTTTAAAGTTCATAAGTTTACTTTGGTTTGTCCAATGACATGATAAATTGTTGCTTCTTAGGTTTTTTAAAGACTAAGACTCCAAACCGATGGACATACCCCATATTTATAAACCCCTAATAAGTCATTTTCCATTAGCTTGTATCCCACTGTAGTTATGGGGCTTCTATATGAATCAGGCTCACATTTTCTCCTTCATGACTGGAATAATTGGGGTCCCACAAGTGCCAGAACTCCTTCCTGACCCATTCTCTGCCGTCTTCTTGTTTGCTATTCATAGCACATTACTCTGAAGTTTCTAACCTTTTCGTTGCTCCTTCTACTTTCTGAGCAATCAAAGGTCCTCATGACAAATAAAGAATTTTCAGAAATTCTACTATTAGCAGAACTATATTTCTGGTAGATAATTATATTTGTATCTTTCTTTTTCCTATGTAAGTAAAATTTCCTTATCAGTGAAATGCTTTGTTAAGAATTAGACACTTTCCCAAGCTATAAAGATTTAGAGAGATGCAGTAGGTGGGACACTTGTCCAATCTTCCCAGTCCTTGAGCAACATTTCTGAAGGATCCCCGCTACTTAACAGGAAAGTAGACCCACAGGCAAGCTACTTAGAAAATGTATATCCTGGATGGTAGCAGCTCTTCTCCTCATAGTATTTCCCCAGGGGACTTCATTACCTGAATGAAATACTTTTTCCTGCCATAATAAGAGGCACTTAGTCCTTTGGCAAATCTTAGCCATTTGCTATTTCCTCCAGTAAGTAAGTAGGATAAACTGCCTGCTCTGAGGTGTTCTTTGCTGCTCAGTGCCATCCAACTATCTCCTGGAAAAGAAATAGTCTGGAGATATTAATACTATTCACTACCATTATCATTACATTATCAAGAATATATCACAAATTTAGGACTATTGTTACATATAATCTCAATTAATCTTAACAACTGCTTGCAATAATATCACTTTTATTCCATTTTTCCAGATAAGAAAACATAGATGTAGAAAGCTGAATTCACCCAGCTTAAAAGTGGCAGCACAGGAATTAGAACTCGCAATATCACCTCTGAGTCTATATTCTTAGCCATTAGCTCTACTTCCTTGTTCCTTTTCATCTTTTCTCACACCCACTAATTTCACATTTACAGAATGAGTCTCCAAAACAGATTTTTATATTTCATTAACCTAATCATAGCACAATTCTCTTTAGGTACAGTCCTAGCAAGAGCAACCATTCCTTTTTTTATATTGTAATTGACAGTAACCTAGAGACCACATGCCATTTCTGAACTATGCCCATTAAGTTTACATAACATCAAAAGCTCAACTTCTCTTATTGTTCACCTACAACTTCCTTTCTGGCCTCTTACCGGTGAAATCAATTACAGCATCCTGTTCTTGCCTTTCACATATTGTCAAATCCTTTCTCACACTACATGCTTAGACTAATTGTGTGAATTCCACTCCCCTGAGTTACTGGCTTTAAAAGGTTACTGAGCTCTGTCACCACCTGGCCACCAACGTGTACACAATCTTCCTAAAATGCTGCCATGGCCTCATTTTGTATTAGCTCTTTTCTGTTACTGTGAGGATATTTCTTCTCTTAGCTCAAATTTTCCCTTTCACCAGCAACTTCATGTTCAAACTTGAACATGAGCAATGATTTCATTAGAGTATGTGACAAAAACAGTGAGGTTGAAACATTAAGAATATACATATATGAATCAACTTCTTGGAAGACAGGTATTTATTATGCACCAAACATGGGAAAAGAAAACAAAGGAACAGGAGAAACCAACATTAGAGAGGGAAAGATACATACATGCATTTATGCATATATGAACATGGGTTTTCTTCAATATATCGTAAGTTCTCATAAGTATCAAATTTTTAAAAATCCAATTTGAACATAGGATAATGTTTAAACATTCCAACCTTTGCAAATAACTAACATTTCAGTGTTACCTCCCTAGATCTTTCTGATGAGAATTGACGTTGGGTTATTCAGAACTTGCAGAGGCCTCAGACTGGGGCCATAGACATACAAATTTACATTCTCTTGGACCAGGTGGCTCTACATTTTGAGCTTTGTTTAGACATTCAGTGGACTTTCATAATAAATACCATTAAGAATCTTTTCTATTCCACCTCTGTTTCTCCCCATCTTATTACCTAATGTATGTTTTAAGTTCTCATTTATAATATCGGTAATGACTTCCATGATTGTGAATAATAAAATATCAAAGAATGCCATCAAGATAGCATAATGGAGTTTAAATGGTACTATGAAAATATTCTCAGCATGTATTAGAGAATTCTAAATTAGGAAGAGACCTAATAGGTACCGAAAACAGTTCCTTCATTTTACACATAGGAAATGTAGGTGTTTGTTTATAGAAAATAATGAACATAGCTTTTAATAATGATAATATATTTTATTAATAGCAGTAGTTCTGGAATTCCTGACCAAATTTAGAAGCAAATTTAAAACTTTTAGGTTGAGTTAGAGTGGGAAAATGTGAAAAATAACAGGATTCATTGCATTTCTGAAACAATACTGGCTCCATCTGGTGGCCAAAGTGATAATTCCCAGTCAATAATGTGTTTATGATGAATACACTATGCTTTCTTGAATTGAAAATGTCCGATTGAGTCCAAATATTGAAGAATTTAGAATATAATCCAAAATTCTTATATATTTAATCTATAAACTGTTACAGTTTCTACCTGTGATTAATTTCTTCCAAAGTGTGTATGATTAATAAATTGTAAGTTGAAATTGAAAAAGAGCCAAAAATCCAGTTTAGAAAAATGAAGATAATTTCTCAACTATCTTCTGAGAAAAATTTGTATTCATCTAAAAATATATTAATATATTTTTTATGAAAAACGGCAACAAAATCCATTAATTTTTAATCAAGGCAATATAATTAGTACCAATTTATTATTTAATATGTATTATCAATTAAAATGTAAAACTCAACATAAATTATTTAGTGATTTCAAGAATCAATGGGGTTAGTTCTGTATTATCATTTGCTCCTGTTCTTTGAGCTAAGAAACTAAAACCAAATGAATTAGGCTGTTGTATTCTCGTAGGGAAAATCTACTTTGTTTTTATTATTAAATAAATGCAGGCATTCTTTCCTGGGGTTCTGTGAAAACTTTGAAATTTCAAGCTAATCTTTTTGTGTTAGTGCCTATTCTAGAACAAGAGGCTTCAACTTTCTTTGGATTCTCAAAAGAGCTTCTAGCACCTTAATCTTTTATGAAACTGTGTACTAGTCACACAAGTGAGTTCAGTTTTTGAAAATTCATCAAGTTGTGCACTTAAAATACGCTTGTATATTATACTTGAAAATGAAAATAGCATTTTTGGAAGTTTAAGAACCATTGTTTTTAATGTCCCCAAATTTAATATATACTAACAATTAACCCTACCATAAGCTGAGTTGAATATATGGTAAAGGTTATTAAAACCTTCTGAGAATCAGTTTCTCTAAATTTAAAGAATAAATAACTTCCCATGGGTTGTTAAGGAAACTTAACTATATAAAATTAAAATTGTCTGGAACTTGATGCTTGCTTCTGAAATCTACTTAGACGGCTTCTCACTAATTCGTCCTCCACAGCTGGCCAAGTGATGTTTAGAATCATCGATGCACTCACTGCTTGAGGAATGGAATTACATGTTTATTCGCACTATCTTCATTAGAAGAGAAACTTAAGAAAATCAGGAAAATAAAGGATATGCACAGTTTACAGCACCAATGTCAAAATATGGCTTTTCAATACCTCTGTGTTGATTATTTATTTATTGCCTCTCAGGTCCAAATTCACCTGGTTTTTCGGCTATATAAAAAATGGATCTCGGCCCTTTAAATACATATATATCAGCTGGCCCTGAAGCTTTGTGAGTAGAAGGTGTTAGAGAGACTTTGCACCAGAAAAAGAATTTTGCTTCCTGGTTCCAGGGTACTCACTCGGCAGGTTCCAGCACTGGGTACCTGTGGTACTCACAGCATCACTAGTGTCCAGTTTCTGCAGTCTGCAGCAGTCAGCAGCACTCAGCAGCCGGTAGCTCTTTCCAGCAACCCTCCCCTCCCACGCTGTGAATTTGTAGCAGAGCTCTTCCAACTCCTGTGACATGTGCGGCGTCTCCTGGGTGCAGTTCCTGCAGGGCATGGTAGTCAGCACACTCAGCTTCCTCGCCCACTGTCCCTTAACATGGTTTGTTATGGAGCTCCTCCTGTGAACTAGCTCCCCATGAACAGCTTTCCCGGCTCTCTCGAGGGTGGATTGCCAACAAGTTCTGCCCACAGGACACCACAGCAACTCCGCTGTGAGCCAGTGAGCCAGGGAAGTGATCCTTCCCAACCAAGTCTGCATCTAGCCCATGCTCCAACCTGAGCTTTCTCAGCCTGAGGGCGCGCTCCAACCTGAGCTCTCTCAGCCCGAGAGCAGTCTCTCTTCACACTGTTATGCATATATTCTTTCCAATTCTTTCCAGCTCTTATTGCCCAACCCCTTGTATTCTAATCCCCGTTCTAGTTAATAATTCTTTATATGAAACTTTCCCTATGCAACTTACTGCATGGTTGCTCTCTCCTCATTGGATCCAGCCTAACACAGCCTCATTTTTCATTCAGCCAAGATGAGTAAAGGAATCTATTACGTATGTGAAAGGAACAATAACTAGATTGCATTCATTCAATAGAACACTTGGTCTGGTTACACACAGCTGTGTGGCTTGCTAAGTTTTCTTCACAAGGATGTAAAATATATGAAGAGTAGAAACTAATCCTTAATTGATGGGATTCATGCAAACAGTACTGATTTGTACATGTGTGAAATATAGAAATTTGTAAATCAGTTATTTGTACAATGAAGCTCTGGAACATTTTGAGAGTTCTTATTTATCTAATCAAATATGGTTCTGTTAAGGAAAGATGTCCAAAGACCTCTTGAAAATAAAAAGGATGAGTCACACTAGGGATAATAAGGTTAGATTATTATGGTAGTCATTTTCCATTGGCAAACCAGGCTCTCCTACTCTCAACCTGTTGTTTGTGTGGGTTTGACCTAGTCCAAACATTCATCCCTCCCCAGGCCCTCCAGCCCCTCCAAGATATTGAGATGGTGGGAATGTGACACAGGCCCAGCTAATCAGCTCTTTCATCCTCTGACCATAATAATTAGTTCAAGATGGACAAATAAAACAAATCTGTCTAATGAATGTGATCTGGTATATTTTGTTGGAATTTTTGGAAAGAGAAGGTCTCTTTTGGCTGGGGTTGCCGAGTTGCTAGGAAGTGAGCCTGGATCTGCTAGTCACTATTTTTGCCAGTGCATGGGAGGAACCAGTGTGATAAAGAGGGAAACACAGGAAAACAGAACCAAAAGATTTAAAAAGGGATTCTAGATGACATCATTTGGTGACTTGAATCTGGCCTCTGGCTGCAGATATCTAAAGTTTTCAGAAACATAAGACAATAAATGCCCAAAGTCAGTTTGAGTTTTATTCTGTCAGTTGTGAATAGAGTCCTAACAGCTGCAATTATGGTGATTTGAATAACTGAGGCCATTAGATCATAGATCTAAGTAATTCATTGTTTCCTAGGTGAAAGTCCAAGAGTCAATTTTGGTCAGGTATGTGTCACGTGCTTATTTTGTATACAGTACTCCACGCTAGAGAATGGGCATTCCACTTGCCAAATCTAAGAGGTGTTTCAGGGATGATCGATGTCATTACCACAGCGGATGGACGCATCCACCCTTTGGTGTTCAGTAACAAAGCTACACTACTCTGGGTCAGGCAATCATTCCTAAAATATTAGGAATAAACACTGGGCGAAATGGCCAAACATAGTGTTTTATGCTGCATTTTTTTTTTCAATCTGTGACCTATTGTTTCTCATTACTTTCACCAACTGATGTTGGTAGACATATTGAGATAGAAATAAACTACAAAAATACAGCGTTGATTTCAGACGGCTCAAAAATGTAAAAATGTAGTCATTAAAGTCTTCTGCTCCTCTCCTTGTCTCCCTAACAGCAGCATTTAGCATGCTGCCCACACTGACATGTCTTGTGTCACCTAACATGATTGATTAAGGGATATATTTTTAAATTTCACCACTGCCTTTGTTTTTATTTTTTTATTTTCTAGGCTGCTTGTCACATGCCCCAGATCTATGAAAGGTTTGTGTAAAATAAAAAAGCATATTTTAAAAGAAATACAATGTGTGACATAATGACAAAAGCCAGAAAATTGTGCATTCCGACGGACATGCCACTCTTCACTCAGGTCCCTGCTTTGTTTTCTTCAGCAAGGAGAGTGACAGGCTGAAGGGCCTGGTGTTTGTCAGTTTATGTCACAACTGTGATATTTAAACATAGGCTTCTTTGTAGCTATTCTCTTCCATCCAAAATCTTTTTGGAAATATGCCAAATATACATTTACTCAAACAAACACAAAAGGTCAACTTTTCTCCCCTGCTTTCCCTTATTCCCAAAATATTGCTTAGTTATAATCCATTAACTAATGTTAGTTTTTATGATCTAATCTGCTTTTAGGTGTTGAAATTATCTTCTTTATGCCTATTTCTATTTATCATAACTTTTATTTGTTCTTTTGTTCTTAAAATTCAAAGTTCAATGCCAGTCTTTTTTAAAACTCTATAATTCTTTTATCTCTATGAGTGCTTTTCAAAAGGAAAATGTGCTTACAGTACTGTTTACATGGCAATCTTGGATTAATGTTATTTGTTACATAATGTCAACTTTTAAGTGTATGATTTTAAATAAATCTATCAAAAGATAGATTCTTATAAAACTATTGTAGGATACTACTAATCTGTGTTACAATGTTCAATATGTTCACAGTGAGTTGTCAGTTATAAGAACTACAGTTTTTTAATGATGCAATAATGAAATAACATATTTTTCATGTTGTTTATTGGCACTTTGTCCAAAAAACTGACACTCTTTTTCTTGACATGAACATTAAACATTACAAAACTAAAACCTGTTTTACAAGTATTCTAAAATAAAGTAACTTCTTATCACTCAGAGCTGAACAGAATAGAATGTTTCCTTTTTTTTCTGTGATCAAAAGATGGCTTTAATGACTGACTAGGTATAGCCACTTTCACTAAGGACATTAATATTTCTGGAATTCCTAAGGACATACTATTGAGTAAATGAGTGTTTTCTCCCAAAAAAAGTTGTAGAAGGAAAATGTTTGCAGTATTTTCAACTGCTGAAAGTTTAAATGTATTGTAAATAGTTAAAAATACGAATTACTAACAAAATTGAGGTATGGTTGTTCTACAGTTAGTTACACATTATTATTTAGATCATGTTAATTTTAATCTACATATTTTCTATTGCTAAAACATTTGAAGTTTTCGTAATAAAATATACGTCACCAAAATCCTCAGGAGAAAGCAACATTAGCCAGTTAAAAAGATGTTAAGATAATTGCACCTGAAAAAAAAGATAAGTTAAGGACAGCTTATATAAATTTTTCCAGGCAAGACAAAAAATAAACTATAATACACTATATAATGATCAGCCAACATAAGGAAGTATAGTAATTTAACAAGAGGGATAAACGTTTTCAAGCTTCAATCCCCAAAATTTGATTGTTTCAAAGTTTAAAGAAGAAAAATTTAATTATATTATTTTCCATATATAAAAGATTTTCAAAAATACCAAGAAGTTTATAAGACCAGCTTTCATTTATTAACTACCCATAATAGCCAAGATTAGTAGTTCAATCCTTAATCTTTCTCTTGTGAAAAAGTGTTTATGAAGCAATAAAGTATATTTTTAGGTAAATGACTCTAATTGATATATAGGTCATACACAGAAAAGATCAAGAATTAAACAGCTTGTAGTTCAGTGATTTTCAAGCTGTTCTGGGCCAAGCTCTAGAAATTCTGTTCTAGGGCTTCCATACGTAGCTGGCCATGCTCCACAGAACTCTCCATTCTCATCACCCTCCCTCATTTCAACAAAAGCAGCTCCACTTTCATATACTTTAGCCCTCTGCATGAAATTTTATCTAAGGCACAGTTTCCAAGCTAAAAATGGTAAGTCATTCAGATTCAACTTCAGGTAGCCTTTATGTAGCTAGTTTTTTCAACATCTCTTAATACTTCTTATAATTCTAAGAAGAAGTCATTATTATATCTATTTTACTGAAAAGAGGAAACTGAGAATTTCAAAGAAAGTTTATGTGTGGAGAAGAGGTCAGTTTCCTGAAAGGCCAGAAAGTTAGGGTTTTGAAATCATTGAGGAATGTGACAGGAATGTGTTCTGGAGACCAGCAGTAATCTGGGAGTCTTTAAGAAAGAAGGAGACTGACGCAGAGGCTGGTCAATGACTGCTGCAAAGAATAGATACTAGAATCTGATAGGAAATTCAGTCCCAGAGATTTTTAGGACAGAGAAAGAGTCAAGGGTCTAGAAGCAGCAATAAGGAGCAAGAAAGATATCTGTTCCCCCTCCCAAGACCAAGGTTTAAAAGAAAATATGACCTCAGGGCAGAACCAGATATCAACTAGAACAACATCAAGGGAAAGTTATCAGCAAAGAACTTGGAGACAAAGATTTATGCTGATAACAAGCAAAAGTTCCAGAGGGCACAGTGAAAGGATTTTAGGTATTGAGGGGAGGTTGAAGGTGGAGTTAGAAAAGGAAAGTATAGCACCATGGAAGCTTCCAGTGGTAGTTGACATAAACAGGAATGGTAAGAGTTTTCCTGTTGGTCCCATTGAAGCTACGAGTATTAGGAGAGAAAGAGAAGGATTTTGAAGGAGAGCCCAGATAATTAGGTCTTCCCCTGGACCCTTGCTGATGGAATAATGGACTCTATACAGGGATCGGTTTGCACTGAGTATCTGGGTTTACCGCTAAGTTCTGCAAATGGGGCACAAAAGCCTTCAAGGGGCAGACTCGCCCCTCATGTGGGAGGGCTGTCATTTCACCCTTTCTAATAGACGTATGGAGGCCAGAAGAGGGGTAGCCTCACTCTGAAAATCATGAGTGTTTCCTCTTGACTTCTGCCAGTTCTTGAGCTTACCAATTGCATATCCAGCTTGCAAGATAAATTATCCCTCAGTCCTATTTTGAAAATTCCCTAGAATTTTGATTGACCAATTCTGATTGGTCCACTTTGAGTCTGGGTCTAATTATCTGTAACCAGGCCCATATGATGATGTTGTAGAAAGTGACTATGAAGAGCCCCTCACTATGATGGAGGGAGGCAGATAAGGGAGTGCTTGCATACTGGGCCGACACTCCAACAGGTGTTGATTAGGGGTTTGATCAAGTATAGCTTGAAAAGACTTTTTGATGGCTGGTGTCTATCAACAATTGGTGATAAAAATAGGTAATGTTAATGGCAAACTTGGCATACACATGTGCCCCCACTTTGTGCCAAACAGCAATTTAGACTTTCATGATGCAGAGTTAAGAGAGGAGAGAAAGAGAAATGACCTAGAACTGCTGAAGAAATTTTATGGAAAAGAAATACTTGGGAATAACTGCATGGTATGCAGGCAAAGTAGATAGGAAAGGAAAATAGGATTTTAAGAAGCATTTTTGTGGACACATATTATGTCATGATGTTTAACAACCATAAAAGATAATTTTAACCACTTTGAAAATACTTTTGCCGCTGGAGTGTGTTCCAGTGCTGTGACCCCAAGCTCAGGCCAGTCCACATGGATTGTGGCTTCAGCGAATTGCAATAAGTAGGAAGAAAGAGCTGGGTTTCTGGAAACAGGGGGACTTGTGCAATGATAACTGGACACCTAAGTAGAGACATCTTAAATAATTGGAGATACGAACTTGAAGTTCAAATGAGAGGTCAGGGAATTTATATACATAGAGCTGAATGTGAACCTTGAGACTGAATTAGTTATGCAAATACAGAGAGAAAAACAGCTGTGAAGGACTGAGCCTCATAAAAGACTCACAATTGAGATGCACAGAAAGAAAGAGAAAACATAAAAGATAGAAACATCAAAAGCTATGTGGTTTATCATGGCAGAATCCAGAGGACAATATGCCAGGAACGAGGAAGAAGTCAAATACTATACGAATTTTAAAGAATTCAAGAAGCTGCAATGGGAAGCATGCACTTAGTATCTTTGGCAGATGTCCTTCTGGATGAACAATCCCTGTTATGGGAAGCTCTTCTCAAGGACAGTGCACTCCGCTACTGAATCAGTGTAGTTGTTATAGGTTATCTTGCATTCTTGGGACGATATTGCCCTCAACAGGGGGAGAATTGGTTCTTAGGGTTAATCCAAAATAATTTTACTTTTTGTGTAAATATATATGCATAAACATATACACATGCAGTATATCTGTGCTATTAAAACAACTGCAAGCCAGGAACACTGGTTCACATCTGTAATCCCAACACTTTAGAAGGCCATAAATGGGAGGATCTATTCAAGCCAGGAGTTCAAGACGAGCCTGGACAACGAATCAAAACTCCATCTCTAAAAAAAAAAAGAAAAACAAAAATTAGCCAGGGATGGTGGTGCATGCCTGTAGTTCTAGCTACTCCAGCGGCTGAGGCAGGAAGATTGCTTGAGCCCAGGAGTTTGAGGTTACAGTGAGCTATGATCATGCCACTGCACTCCAGCCTGGGTAACAAGCTGATTATTATTATTATTAATTATTATTATTATAAAAACTTCATTGTGAAGTAAGGGTGAGCAGCAATTAGGGAAAAAAGTCTTTAAAATCTTCTTAATAAAAGATAGTTGAGATTCACTGTCTTCTATTAATCTGCAGGTAGTAAATTCCAGTGGCTTAAAAGAACCACACCTGTGTTGCTATTAGTGTTTCGTGAGGTGTAAGGGATGTGATGGTAGCAGTTTGGGCGGAGTCTGCTCAAACAGCTACTCTTACATTCCAGCTGACAAAACTACAGGATTTTGCGGCTGGTGTCATTATGCAACACTTTCTTGATGGAGAGAGTGACTGGAAAATCATTTATGGCATTTACTGTTTAAGCTAGAGGTCACATTCATCTCTTCTGCTCACATTTCATTATCCAGAACAAGACACACACACACTGTGTAAATTCAGGAGGACTCGGAAATATATGGGAGCAACTATTTAGTGAGCATCATGATGTCTATAGTCTTGTCATAGCTAGCTGAAAGCTGCCTCTTTAGAACAACTCACAGTGGTCCTTTTGTTGCACCTTAGAGCAACACATTTTCACCTTATTCCCTTTTCTGCAAAAGAGAAAATTAATTCTCTTTAAATACCTTTTGCCATCTCTAACATGAGAAAATTCCCAACACGTTTATCAAATCACTGCCCTGGGGCAGGTATCCCCACCTACCTGGATGTTGTATTTCAAGAAACAAATTCAACTGTGTGCTTCTGTTTCTACGTTTCTATGTAAAAGTTATTATGCTTCTAGAAATTTCTACATGGAGTAAAGTGTTTAGTAAGATCATGTCCCCAGATCTAAGTATGAATTGTTCAATGCTGTCTCATTATTTTTTCTTTTGCCACACTATTTTATGTGCTGATACTGAGCTGTGATCAGCCAAAACCTGAGCTATTTTTTACACATTCTGCCACAAAGCAAAAAGGTCATTGTTTTTATCAAGGATTAGATATGGATGGATAAAATTTATCTGTATGAGGCACTTTCTAGTAGGTTATCTTGTTTGTTTGCTTCTCTTTTGTTTAAAAAAAAAGTTAAAAATGAGAATAGCAAAAGCAATGACTATTGAAAACAACTTATAATTTTATGCTTTTCCTAAAAAATAAGTTCCATTAGAATTGAGCTGCATGTTTGGTGCTTGTGTCGTTGTGGGTTTTTTTTTTTCTTTTTTTTTTTTTTTTTTTTTTTGTTTGTTTGTTTTTGAAGTGACTATGCCTTCATGCAGCGTCGGAGGCTTGCCCCAAGCACAATGGCTAATCAAGTAGGTGAAAATCAAGTGCCTGGGATTTTTCAGCCGCTTGTATTCTTAAGACATTGTCTAAAGTTTCTTCCAGATTTCAGTGACAATTATTACTGTACTTCTTGTTCCTTTTTATACCCTTTTTTCTCATATCAAAGTTTACCTTCTCACTTTCTAGATCAAAAAATACTTACATGCAAGACATTTTGTAACTATGAAAAATAAATGTTACAAGTCAAATTTTCCTCAGAAGGTAAAGTTTCTTACCTCCCTTCCAGCTATCAAGGAGCTTCCAGAGAGAGAGAGAGAGAAAAACATTGAAAAAGACTTGTGAAGCAACTAGTAAAATATACATGGACCCATGGAAGACTCTCAGAAAAGAACCCTTAGAAGGAGAGAGACTTCAACTTTGTCAATATTATTTGGAAAAGTATGCTAATTGGGGGAAGGAACTTTACATTTTTCCACATTTGGGATATAATAAGAACAGAAGTAAAGTAGTAGTGAGGAAGTTGCATGACCAAACAGACTAAAGGGACTAAATGAACAGAGAAATTTCACCTGAAACCCAGAGTTTGTGCTGAGAGTAATGAAAGATATGGTTAGAAAGAGAGGTTTCAGTCATGTTATTCTGGAAACAGAGTTTGGACTTGGCACTGAAGGGCCATTAAAGACTTGTGTAGAGAGAAGTGACATGATCAGTGAATTTTTATGACAAGTGTTATGATAGCAGTATCTGAAATAAATTTCAGTAGAGATACAATGGCAGTAGGAAAAGGAATTAGAAAATGAATGCACTAATCCAGTGCGATATGACAAGAGCCTGGACTGGGGCTAGAGAACCAGAGTGAAAATAAAAGGAAACATAAAATATAGGAAAGGTTATCAGAGCAATAAAAGTCAGGCTTCATTAATTGACTACAAGTGAGAGAAGAATAGAAAAGTGGCTTCTAGTCAATATAGTAGAGTAAGATGCCAAGTGAAATACTCCTCTTCCATTTTTACCACTGAGAAATATACTACAACCACAAAAGTAAATCCATAGCTGAGCTGAACTAAAAGTCAGAGTGGTAACAGGGAGTTAAATCTGAAGGCTTGACACAAGAATTAGGATGGACAGTAACACTTGCCCTAGGAAGCTCACTGAGAGCTGGAGCTGAAATCCTAGAATCAAGAAGGGTCACCCTATAGGCAAAACAGATATGAGAAAACCAGCACCTACCGGACTCTGGAAAGCAATTGGAAAGCTTGTCAAAATACCAGGTCCATGGGTAAAAACTTATTTAACTGTGAGAAATAAGAAAATCAGGCCTGTGCCACACATATGTGTAGTTAGTATTAAAGCAACCCATGTGGTACAGAAACCCCTTTCTGAGAAATTAACTTAAAAATAATCTGGAACCAGTGAAAATCCATTAGTCCCCTGCAGAAGCAAACACTAATTACTCTCTAAGGTTTCTCATACAATCTATGACAGAAATTACAATTCACAGAGTAAAGTGGATCACTATCATTGGGAGTCAGCTGACAGAGAAAAGAAACAACAATTTGTACTTGTGAAACAAGTGATAATAGATTTTAAAAGAGACAGCGTCAACAATGACTAGACAATCAAACTTGAATGATTAGAAAAAATGGCTAAAACTCTTACAGAAACATCCCTCATCTTTCTTATGCCCAGAGAAAAGGCCCCAAGACAACCAAGCCTGATGCAGAGTGAAAAGGAAACCTGAGAAAGGGGAGAGCCAGAGAAGCAAAAACTGAACTTCTACGCTTAAATTTAGCTCAAGTCTCTGGATAATCTCTGGACTAAACACTTATGGAACAAGCCGAAAGTAACTTGCAGCTAAGAATTAACTTATATTTGAGCTGTCAACAACTGCAGTCATGAAAGTATACAATTTGAGTCCAACCTAGTCAACCATCGATTAAAACAAAAACTTCAACACTCTTTAAAGCAATACATGATGGATTCTAGAGTCTATATAACATAATATTTATAACGTCCAGGGTACATTCCAAAATTATTCAACAAAAAGTACAGAAAATATGACCCATTGCTAAGAAAAAAGACAATTAACAAATGCCAACTCTGAGATGACCCAGATGTTGGAATTATCAGGTAAGGACTACACAACAGGTATTATAATTCTGTTCAGTGAAGTAAAGAAAAATATGTTCATAAGTGAGAAGAATTTACTTGGAAATCTTAATAGCAGGATGGAAATTACAGAAGAAAGAGTAAGTGAACTTAAAGATGAATCAATAAAAATTATTCAATGAGGAAAACAGGAAGCAAGAGGAGGAAAAGGAGGAAGAAGAGGAAGAAGAGAGAGAAATTATACTAAGCAAGAACAGAGCTTCAAGAATCTGCAGCACAATTTCTGAAGGTCTTTATATGGGTAGCTGGAGTCACAAAAAGGAGATAGAGAATGAGGATGGACGTTCTCAAATGCAAAACACAAAATATTTATAGATATAAGGCCTGAAAGCATTAAAAAATGGTAAAAACCATAAATTTACATATTCAAGAAGCTCAGTAAACTCCAAACAGGATCAGTTAGAAGAAAACCATGGCTAAGAACATGATGGTCCAACTTTTGGAAACCAAAGATAACAAATATATCTTAAAAATGGCTACAGAAAAATGTTACTTCACATATGGGAAAATAATGATTCAAATGGTCACTTGCCTCTCTGCAAAAACCATAAAGACCAGAAACCAATAAAACAATGTTCTTAATGTACTGAAAGAAAATAAACTGTTGATCCAAAATTCTAAATCCAGCAAGAATGAAGGTAA
Source organism: Macaca thibetana thibetana (assembly GCF_024542745.1). Classification (NCBI taxonomy): domain Eukaryota; kingdom Metazoa; phylum Chordata; class Mammalia; order Primates; family Cercopithecidae; genus Macaca; species Macaca thibetana. Next base: position 68,928,745 of record NC_065581.1, on the reverse strand, counting down.
AATAAAGATATTTTCAGATAGTAAAACAAATAAACACTCTAATGGAACTTATTGCCTCCAGATCTGTATTGAAGGGAATTCGTCAGGCTAAAGAGAAATGATACCAGAAAAAAATTCAAAAATAGACTTTGTGACAAAGAGTACTGCTAAATATAAAGAGAAACATTTTGTAATAAAAAAGATCCAGTTCATCAGTAGGACATAAAAATAATACATGGATATGTGCCAAATGACAGAGCCTCAAAACACATGAAGCAAAATTTAATAGAATTAGTGGAACAAATATTTCCACAATTTTAAGAGGAGAATGTTACACGCTTGTCTAAACAAATGATAGAAAATTGAGACTAAAAATTCACTGGAAACATAGGAGAACTAGAAAATATTACCACATGGATCTAAATGACATTTATGCAACATTATATTCAGAAAACTTCTCCATGAAAGACAAAGAACAGTACAGTCTCTATAATTCCAGTTTTTAAAAATGTAAATGAACCTATAGTGACAAAAAGTCACATCGGTTGTTGCCTAGGACAGGGAGCAGAAAGACATGGAATGGGGAGTGAGGAATCTTTTGGGATTGATGCAAGTTTGCTGTATCTTTATTGTGATGATAGTTTCATGAGTGTATATAACTGTCAAAACTCATTGAGCTGTGCAACTACATGAATGGAATTTATTGTATATGAAATGTTTCACTTATTGAGTTAAGAAAAATAAATATTGAATATCTTGAATTTGAAAATAGCATAAATAATATAATCCCATTTTTCTAATATTTTAAAATTTATCTCCCTATTGATTTATGCATAGAGAGATTTCCTAAGTATCATTCCTTAAATGTTTATGATTGTGATTTTCAGGAGGTGGAAAATTAGGGCTAAGATTATTTTTCTAAGTTTTCAATATTGCTTATATTTCCTTCTATAATAGCCATTTGTCATCTTTACAAAATCAATAATTAATTTTTGAAAGTGAATTGTTAATGAGGATATTAAAACAGCATAGTAGAACACTTCTTTTACAAGGCTGACAGCAAATAGAAGCAAAAAAATTATAACATGACTATGGGATATATTAAAAGAGGAGAAGGGTTTTCACAAAAGAGAAAAATCTTTAAATATGTGAAATAGAGTTGTAGAGGAACCCTTCAATTTCCCCTCACAGATCCTTGAACTTTGTTTTCTTCTGTAGTAACTAGTTAATCTGTGAAGCAAATTTATGCCAACAGGCAAATAAGTATTACAAAGATTTTCTGCTAGTCAATGTCAAATTTCCATTTCGTTGAAATGAAAAAGATTCAATCCCTTTTTCCTAAGGGGCAATAATGTTGCAAAATAAATAATTTGCAATACAAACTAGTGTATGAAATAGGTACTCAATCAATTTAAGTTTAGTAAACAAATGAATACATGAATGAAGAAACAATAGCTTTCTATTATCACTGAAATTATGCTCCATCAGTAATTGCATATTCCACCACAGCATATGTCTGACTCACCTTTCAAGACCTTTAAGTTGGTGGTGATTTAGTTACAAGATCAGTTTCTCGAATGATAAGAGAGGCGTATGTAAAGTACATCATTATACCATAAATGAGATTTGATACTTCAGTGCATATCATGACACCTGTGTACATATTGAGGGACATACAACTTTATAACCAAATGTCAGAAATCCAGAATAAGATTCTGTCTCTCAGCAGTTCTTGAAACTGAATTACAATGTTCAACAGTAGTAACTAAGCTTCTATGAAATACATTATGCACTAGGGATAGTTTGCCTTTTGGAGTATCTTAATCATCACTCATTTCTGGTTTTATTGTTTTATACATGAAACAAAAACATAAATCAATGGTAAACATAAACCCAACTTCCAGGACATGATGAAAAATTCAATGAAAATTTTAATCACTGTGTTTATAAAAAATGTTATAAATATCATCCAGATATTTAAATAAATGAGGTTTCTTAACTGCAGATTTTCAGTTTTACCAAAGAACTAATCATTCTTAAAAGCCCCTCTAGGTAAGTATTTGTGACTTTTTCAAAATAACCTATTTTTGTGATATTATTTTTGGCCAAAACTTGAAATAATAGATACTGTTGCCATTAGCAACAAAAAGCATACATAAGTAAAGCAGATTCATAAGATGAATCTAACAAGATAATGGGTCATGCTCCTGACCCATTATGAATTCAAAGATTTATAGAGTTTTTAAGGTTCAAAGCTGTGAAGATCATACCAATTTTAGGCATTATCATAGCTGCTATAGGAATCTAATTGTAAAATCTCATATGACATATCTTTCTTCAAGAGAAGAAGAAAAGTTACGGTTCTGAATTACATATTATCAAATGATTTTTGGTGGCATACTGATGCCAGATCCTACTCTGAGATTGATGTAATGGGTATGAGATGTCCTTAGGCACTAGGATTTTTTTGGGGGGGAAGGGGGATGGAGTCTCACTCTGTCGCCTAGGCTGGAGTGCAATGGCACAATCTCGGCTCACTGCAACCTCCACCTCTCGAGTTCAAAGGATTCTCCTGGCTCAGCCTCCCAAGTAGCTGGGATTACAGGCACCCGCCACTATGCCCAGCTAATTTTTGTATTTTTAGTAGAGATGGGTTTTCACCATGTTGGCCAGGCTGGTCTCGAACACCTGACCTCGTGATCCACGTGCCTTGGCCTCCCAAAGTGCCGTGATTACAGGCATGAGCCATTGCACCCGGCCAGAATTTTTAAAAACTGCAGCTATAGAACAATTGAGCTGGAATATCCTGAAACCTTTCTGTTCAAGAGCTAAGTAACTTTTCTGTTATGAATAATAAAGATATTTATTCGTTTCTAGCAATTATATGTAATTTTGTCATTATCTTGAGGTTCCTATTTAGCTGGCAACAAGAAACAGTGACTGAAGTTTGGGAATAAACTGTAGAATCCTATGAGAGCTGTAGAGTGAGAAAGTCAACTAAAAGCGTTGTGGAAATCACGTGTTTTTCCTTACAAAGATGATAAAGCAAATACTTGATATATACATCACTCATATTTGACCTAAAAAGCTGAAACATTAATATTTTAAGTTGCAGAAATGAAAAGTATGTTCCTAAAATGCAAAATATGTTTGTATGGATATGTATTTATGTGTGTGTGTGTGTTTGTATGTATAGTCACGTACCTTATGACAATGTTTGGTCATCAAGGGGCCACATCTACAACAGCAGTCCCATGAGATTCTAATGAAGCTGAAAAATTCCTACCTAGGTGTGTCATAACATCATAGCATAACCCATTGCCCATATCTCTTTGGTGATAAAGGAGTAAACAAACCTACTGCACCACCAGTTATATAAAATTATAGCACATACAATTATGTGCAGTACATAATACTTGATAATAAAGATTATGTGAATAGTTTATATATTTACTATGTTATGCTTTTAATCATTATTTTAGAGAATACTCCTTCTATTTATTTTTTTAAAAAGGTTAACTCTGTAAAGCAACCTCAGGCAGGTCCTTCAGGGAGGATCCCAGAAGAAGACATTGTTATCATAGAAGATGACAGCTCCATGTGTGCTATTATCTCTGAACACCTTCCAGTAGGACAAGATGTGGAGGTGAAAGGGAGTAATATTCATAATCCTGACTCTGTGTAGGATTACACTAATGTGTGTTTGTGCCTTAGTTTTTAACAAAAAAGTTTACGTAGTTTTTAAAAACTAATAATAAAATTTGAAAACCAAAAACTTGTAGAAAATGGATATAAAGAAACATTTTTGTATAGAAGTACAATGTGTTTGTGTTTTAAGCTAAATATTTTCAATATCGTTTAACAGTTAAAAAAATTTAAGTTGATAAAGTAAAAATGTTACAGTAAGCTAAAGTTCATTCATTATTGAAGAAGGAAAATGTTTTTATAAATGTAGTGTAGTCTAAGTGTATAGTGTTTATATCATCTGCAGTAACATCTTAGGCTTTCACATTCACTCTCCACTCACTCACCAACTCACCCAGAGCAATTTCCAGTCCTGAGGGCTTCATTCCTATTAAGTGCCCTAAATAGATGTACCATTATTTATCTTTACTTTGTAGTTTTACTGTATATTTTCTATTTTTAAATATGTTTAGATGCATGAATACTTACCATTGTGTTACAATTGCCTACAATATTCAGTACAGTAACATGTTATCCAGGCTTGGAGTTTAGGAGCCGTAGGCTATTCTATAGAGCCTAGGTGTGTAGTAGGCTATACCATCTAAGTTTGTGTAAGTACCATTCTGTGATGTTCGCACAAAGACAAAATCTTCCAATGATGCATTTCTCAGAACTGCCCCGTCATTAAGTGACATATGACTGTATATACATACACATACATATACACATATATATTTACATATATATGATAAATATATGTATATCATCTAAAATGATCTCCCCTCAAGAAATATCAATCTTAGTTTTTTGAGAAGTAAATTTTCAAGTTTACTTATGTTTATATTTAACATAGCAGTAATCCATGCACCTGAAATAAAATTTTGAAGTGACCTAAAACCAATAATATTATTATTAAATTTTTCAAATATTTTTTATGTCCTAATAATAATTTTTAAAGTGTAAACATCACCTACATTATTTTCAATTAGTAAACTACTTTTAGAGCAGTTTTAGGTTCACAGCAAAATTGAACAGAAAGTACGGAGAGTTCACATATGCCTTCTGCCCCTGCACGTGCCTCCCTTACTATCAACATTCAGCTCCAAAGTGGTACATATTTAAACATACATGAACTTAGAACGATGCATCATTATCACCTAGATCCCAAACTTACCTTAGTGTTCACTCTTGGTGTTGTACAGTCTTAACATATTACTTTGCCATATTTGCTTAACTTGTTTTTGTTTAAAATAATAAAACATTACATATTCAGTTAAAGCCTTTTTGTACCTCCTCACTCCCTTCTTTTTACACAGCATGAGTGCCCACATGCACACACAGCCACCCATTGCCCTCACCATTTTTGAAAAGATAAACAATATTTTAATGTTGGTGGATATTTTGCTCTCTTTTAAAAAATAATCTTACTACATATGTATGTATAGTATAGTATAGCACAGTATGCTATAATACAGTAGCATAATTTCTTAACCTTTTACTCGACTTTCTCAACTAAATGTGTTTAAAGTTGTGATAAGAGAAAGCATATGATATATATAATTTTGTAACTTGCTTTTTTCACTTGACATCTTTTCATGATAAACCCATGCTGATAAATGTAAATCTAGTTTATTTAAATTGCCATACAATATTTTATTTGCTAACTATATCAAGCTATGTGTATTTTTCTGCTGATGGATACATAAATTATTTACTCTTTTCTGCATTTATAAATAATAATACAAATAATACATATTCTTTCTGCATATCTATGTTCATGTGCCAAAATTTCCCTACATTACATAGACCTAGGAGGAGAATTTTAAGGTTTTAAGGTATACACGTCTTCAGTTGTCCTAGGTATTGGTAAACTATTCTCCAATGTGATTATCCCAATTTATATTCTTACCAACAGCTGAAATTGTTAAACTTTTAATTTTGGTCTTTCTGATAGTTTGAAAAGTGACTGTTGTCTTAATTTGCATTTCTCTAATTACAATTTAGTCTGAATATTCTTTCGAATGATTGCTGGTCATTCAGGTGTTCTCTTTCAAGAATGGCCCTTTAACCTTTGCTCATTTTCCATTGGATTTTAAATCCTTTTCTCGTTGATTGTAGAAGTGTAAGAGCTCTCTGTGTACTTTGGTTACTAATCTTTTGTCTGCTGTGTGTGTCCCACATACCTTTCTTGTTTGACTTCTTTTTTTTTTTAAGACGGCGTCTCTGTCTGTTGCCCAGGCTGGAGTGCAGTGGCACAATCTTGGTTCACTGGAACCTCTGCCTCCCGGGTTCAAGCAATTCTTCTGTCTCAGCCTCCTGAGCAACTGGGACTACAGGCACACGCCACCACGCCTGGCTAATTTTTGTATTTTTAGTAGAGACAGGGTTTCACCATATTGGTCAGGCTGGTCTCGAACTCTTGAACTGAGGTAATCCGCCCGCCTCGGCCTCCCAAAGTGCTGGGATTACAGGCGTGAGCCACCTGTGCCAGGCCTGATTACTTACTTTCAACCTGTGTATGTAAGTAATGTTACATACATTATAATGTTACACAATGTTTTATATATATTACACAATGTTTTATTTCCATGTAAGTTAGATATATACATAGCCCAGTGTCATTCATGGTTAATATGAGATGTCAGCTTTTCTGATTCCAGTTTTTCTATTAGAATCCTTTTTTTTTTTTTTTTTTTTTTTCTTTCTTTCTTGAGATGGAGTCTCGCTTTGTCGCCCAGGCTGGAGTGCAGTGGTGCTATCTCGGCTCACTGCAAGCTCTGCCTCCCGGGTTCACGCCAATTCTCCTGCTTCAGCCTCCCAAGTAGCTGGGACTACAGGCGCCCACCACCACGCCCAGCTAATTTTTTGTATTTTTTAGTAGAGAGACCGGGTTTCACCGTGTTAGCCTGGATGGTCTCAATCTCCTGACCTCGTGATACGCCAACCTCGGCCTCCCAAAGTGCTGGGATTACAGGCGTGTGCCACTGCGCCCGGCCTAGAATCATGTTTTAAGTTCAAGCGTAGTATTCGCTTCCTTTGTCTCCTTTGATCATAATGTTGGTCTTTACCATGAGTTGGTTGACATTTCATTTGGATGGACTCCTTATAAAATGATGCCCCTATTAATAAAAATTTTTTACTTAGAAAGTTCATTTCCACCCATCAGATTTCTTCATATTGCCCTGAATTTCAAAAATCACTGGTGTATATAATTGATTTGCTAGAGTACATTTATGTTATCTAATCTTCCAGTAAACTAATGGTAGTACTTAAATAAAATAGTACCTTACAAGTACAAACCAATTTCTAAATATTTAATTTGTTTGAATGTGGTTCAAGGGGATACTTTTGTATTAATAAAGATAGCAATAATTTTTATTGCTATAGTTATTTTTAGGTTTAAGAATATTTCAAAAAATATATTCTAAAAATCAGCTTTTGTAGCATTTTGTATATGACCATATCTATGTGAATGTGTAGAACAGAATCATTTTCTTATCTATATGAAATATTTTTTATGTTAATTTGATGCTTTATTTAAAATATAGCTTGAAAAGCATAAGGAACTTTCAATAAACAATCTCATGGACTGAAAATGGGAAACTTGCTATTGTTCCAACTCCCACAGTAACCAAACCAGCTTTATTCACATTCCACACCAATAGCCAATGCCATTCATAGAACAAAATAATTGCTGATAGCAACAGAAATATTTCTAAACTACCCTCTTCTTTTTATTCACATCTGTTCAGCATTTGAATGAATTTTAATTTTGTTTTAGAGAATGTACTTAACTGTATATTAAGTAGCTAGGATCTGTGTGTGTGAATGAGTGAGAGAACAGCTGATTTAGGGGGCTGTAACATAATATGGCCACAGTGACTCATGCTGGTCTTTCCCTTGTAGGATAAAGTATAAGAGAACTTGCTATTAGTTTTCCAAACATAAATAGTACCCATAGTTGTGTGCCTTATCATTTTCAAATCATGAGGTGTTATTGTTAACAATACATGCTGGCGTTAAAAATAGGTACTGAATACCTAAGGTTCTTCACAAGGCTTGATTGTATTACAGTGAAAACTGCCTTTTAATTTTTGTATTTATCAGGACCATATTTTCTATGCAGAAGGAATGTAGCAATTGAGAAATAAGCTGCTTTTTAGTGTTATCTTCATGAAGAAGTAACTATAACTGGGGGTCAGAAAATCTTAAATAAAAGTCTCCATAAGACACAAAAATTTAAGAGAGAAGAGTTCATTTCACACAGCCAGGTATCTGCCAGTATTTGCTGCCTTTCCCAAGCAAAACAACTCCAATAAACTTGAGTGAGGTCATGAGCAGTAATAATCTCTTGAAGCTACTGAATGCTGAATGCTTTTTAAAGAAATGTCCCATAAAGTATGTCATATCACAAAGATAGGTCCAGTTATTACCTTTTTTTTTTCACATGAAAGACCTGAAGTTAACAGTGGTTTCAACCACATGGCTCACAGCTGAGTTGTCCTTAATTTCCCTTTCCCACATACCCCACACCCATTCCATTAGCAAGTCCTGTCAGCCCTGTCTTCAAAATATATCCCAAGTCCAACCAGTTCTTACCACTTCACTGCGGCCACCCTAGTTCAGTTGGCAACTATCGCTCTTCAGAACAGCTGCAACAGCCTCTAATTTCTCTTTCTGTATGCGTTCCCACCCTCCGACTATCCAGTGCCTACACACAGCCAGAAAGATCTTTCCAAAGTTGAAATCAGATCATGTGCCTCCTCTAGCCACAAATCCTCCAATGGCTTCCCATTACCTTCAGGGCTTTTTGTGATTAGCCCCTGCCTATATCTCTGATTTTGCCTTGCTCAACTTTCTCCCCAATTCACCATCCGCCAGCCAAATTGGGTGGCATTCTGTGCTTCAAACATGCCAATCTTCCTGACTCAGGGTCTTTGTCCCCTACTCCTGCTTCTTTCTGGGATTCTTTTCCTTCAGCTCTTTTCATAATTGATTTTTTTTTTTTTTTAAGAGACAGTATCTCGGTATGTTGGCCAAGTTGTTCTTGAGTTCTTGAACTCCTGACCTCAAGCAATTCTCCCGCCTCAGTCTCCCAAAGTGCTAGGATTACAGGCATCAGATACCGCACCCTGCCATGATTGCTTCTTTATGCTCAGTCTTGTCTCAACTCAAGTGTTACTTCCTCAAAGAGGTTCTCACCCTTAGCAAAGCAGCTCTTCCCCCATTCCTCTATCATATTGTTCTCCTTTATCTTCTTCATAACACTTATTGATATCTGAAATTGTTTTATTTATTATGTTTATCACCTCCTCAATATTAGTTATCAATCACTGCATGATTATGTAAAACTTCACAGCTTGAAACAACAACAATCATTTATTATCTCACATACTTTTTTGTGAGTTAAGAATTTGGGAGTGGCTTAGTTGGGTTGTTCTACCTCAGAGTTTCATATAAAGTTGCAGTTAGATGTCAGCCAAGGCTGCAGTCATCTGAAGACTTGACTGGGGCTAAAAAAATCTGATCTTAAGATGGATGAGTGTGTCAGCCACCATGTGTATGGTAGGCAGGTTTATGCTGCTGACCAGACAGAGGTCTCAATTCCTTGCCACATGGATTTCTCCATAGGGCTGCTGGAGTGTCCTCACTATATGGTAGTTGGATTCCCCAAGAGCAAGTGATCCCAGAGAAAGCAAGGCAGAAACCACAATGTGCTTTATTGCCTAGACTTGGAGGTAACACATGGTTGTTCCAGCACTGTCCTATAGTTTATACAGGTCATCCCTATTCAGTGTGAGAAAGGACTAGACTAGGGCATGAATATATATATATATATATATATATATATATATATATATATATATATATACACACATATATAGTGTGTGTGTGTGTATATATATACACATACTGTGTGTGTGTATATATATAGAGAGAGACAGAGAGAGAGAAAGAGAGAGAGAGGCAAACATCATTTGGGGGGCACTTTGGATGCTGGCTTACACACCCTGGAAATCATGACTCTGTCCTGTTTAAAAATATCCCTACTGACCAGGAAAGTATCTGATGCTCAGTAAATGATGAATAGTTGACTAGCTGGTTAATGGAAGATTTGTGTCTCAGTTTCTGAGTTTGTGTTCATGCATATGTGTGTTTGTAAAAAATACTAACTGAGAGTCAAAGGAACTGAGTTCCATCTTAGCTTTGTCCTGATTTGGTCATGTGCCCATGTATAAGTCACTTAACCGTCATGATCTTCAGTAGCTTCATCTATAAAATGGGAATAATATCTATCCTGTCTCATTCCCACATTTGTTATAAACATTGTGTAATGGAAACTTCATTCAATTTGGATTCAGAATAACAAATTCTGGATTCAAATCTCACGGTAATAAAGTTGTGTCACGTTAGTCCTCACCCTCCATTTGTTTTTTAACAGAACAAATAGGTTAAATTAGATCATCTGTAATGTTATTCAGATTCTATAGTCTCTATGGCTAATGCAACAAATGATGTAAGTTGAGGGCACTTTAGGAAACAATATTGTGTGGTTTTGCAAAGAACATTATTATTATTGCCAAAAGAGTCACAACACAAGTCAACCTGTCATTAAAGCAGCTGTTTGGCATTCTGATTGAGGGATGGGCAGGGCAGCATGGCAATGCCACACATTGTTAGAAGGGCCTAGTGGAAAATTGGAGGTGGAATTGGCAATTACTGGCAATCCTGACTTCAGTTGATCATGCTGTTGCTATCACTTCACAGGTTCCACTTCAGCTGGTTAAAACCTTGCCAATGGCCTCTGAGGTTTCTGATTTAATGGCCCAGATAATTCAAGAAAGTGTGAGGGAAAACTTTTTCACCAGGGCCCCAGAGGGCACCCTTGCACCTTTCTAGAAATGAAGGGTAACAGCTCCAACCACAAGTCAGCTGTGATTTGTGAGTACTATAAACACAGACTTATTTTAGAATTCTGGTCAGCCTCTCTCAGTCCTCGCATGTACTCATGGACCTCAGCCAAGAACAATTCCCCTCCCTAAATTGTAAGAAATCTTCAAAGGCCACCAAATCACTAAATGCAAAAGACTCTTGGTAAGACTCCTTCATCATAAGATGTCATTTAAAATTCTCTCTGCTTTTGTTTTAAAACTTGTTTATCAGAAGTCAGTAAGAATTGAGGCATTAACACCTATCACATTTGCACTTCAGGCATGTTTGTTTTTTCAATATCATTTGAAAACTAAGATTTGTAGGTTTTGCAAAAAGCAATTTTTATTTGGCATAGAGACAGTTTAACTTTGAGATCTCTCACTAATTGTTTTTCTTACCGAAATAGCTTCAACTTTGGCAATCAGAACCCACTTGGTCCTCATAGTGGACAATACACTTAGCAGCTTGTATTTTATATATATATATATGGTATACATTATATATAGTACCAGAAAAGTAAATGTCTACAGAAATGTTATTGTTTGTATCTTATATGAATAACACATTTCCCATACTTCTAAGAACTCAGAAACGTATCTTTCATCTGTGTTTAGAATAAACTCTGGGGTGTAAAATTCTGAACAATGATGTAACTCATACATTTGAACAAACATCTGTAAAGCGAGACAAAGTGTCATTGATTTGTTTGTGGAACTAGACCATTTGAAGTCAAGTATGTGGATCTTAGTGGCTTATTTGTCAGCATTCTTACCAGTGGTGGCTAGTTATAATAAGCTTAAAACATTCAAGCATATTAACACAGCTCTGGGCATAGGACCCAAAAGAAAACATTAGGATTCAAAGCAATACAAAACAGTGCTACCAATTACACTGCATTACACTTCTTAAATTTTTGATGCTTAATCCCTCAAAGCTACCTTGAACCATGTACTGAAGCCACCAAGAGTGTTGAATGAAAAAATCCAAAGGGATTAAGGAGTCATTTCCGCTAGAGAGAAACACGTTTTCTCAGCTGTTCTGGTTTCTATGAGGAGGGATTTTCCCTAAACACTTCTGCCCTTTTTCTGTTCCTTTACTCCCTTTCTCCTGGGGAGCAGAATAATCTATCGTACTGGGAATTTAAGGGCAAATTTGGCATGCTGAGCTCAGTTTCACCCGCCATCATTTTTGGAAGAAAGAGACCCTCTGCTCCTTCATTCTTAAATCCTATCTGGCAAGCCAACGCACCCCACCCCACAAGCTGGGGAGGCTCACTAGGCTCCAACATTATAAATAGAGTGGATAAGTCTCTGAGGGTCAGTTAGCGGAATACTTCTGTCTCACAAAGAACAAACTTCAACTTTCCCAATATTTTGGGTTTCCATCTGTCAACATTTATCTTATACTGTGTAACAGTATCTTACAGTATCCAACAGTGTCCAACAAACCAATTAAGAGAAACGTTTCTCCACATTTTTATATCCCCCAAACCTAGCCCACACTTGCAGCTATATACTGGGTTTGAAGAAATACACGTGTTAAGAAGGTATATAGTTAAGGTTGAGACTTAAGAAAATGCTCTTTATACCATATTAAGTGAAAAGAGAGGTAAATTATTTTCTCTATATTTTGAACACTGCATTAAGCACTCATGAAAGTCCATTTTTTTGCAAATTCACAAGTATTTTATTGACTTTTATAAAAGAGTTTTCATGTTTTGGTTGGTTCTCTCCCTACTTAAATACATCTTATCATATTTTCAAATAGGTTTCCTAAGCAGAGACCTCATGCTTAATATACAACTCAGAAGAAAAAGCTATTTTGGGTAGAAAGCAAAATAGTTGTTTTATAATCAGCAAATGCAGTATCTACAATTATTGTTATTTATTTTATCCAGTCAATATGGAGATGAGCTTCCTAGTGTTTCTTCCTTATCTGTGTTTTTTTCTTCTTTACTCCATACTTTTTGCTATGCTTTGAAATTGTATTCAAAAGTCCCATTTCTTTATTTTTATTGTTATTTTCGAGACAGTCTCATTCTGTCACCTAGACTGGAGTGCAGTGGCATGATATCAGATCACTGCAACCTTCACGTCCCGGGTTCAAGCAATTCTCATGCCTCAGTCTCCCGAGTAGCTGGGATTACAGTCATCCACAACCACACTTGTCTAATTTTTGTATTTTTAGTAGAGACAGAGTTTATCCATGCTGCCCAGGCTGGTCTCAAACTCTAGGCCTCAAGTGATCTTGAGGCCTCCCAAAGTGCTGGGATTACAGGTGTGAGCCACCATGACAGCTACTGTCAGGAACTCTGACCTGAGTCAGACAGAATTTAGATGGGATTATGAAAAATTTTGAGGGCTGCCTCAATTCAAACACCTAAGTGAGTCCACGAGAATATTATTATTTGTCTTTAATATTTTTAATATTCCTGCAATTAGATTGATATCTATATAATGAAGCTACGAGAATCACATATATAGCATTGAGGTGGACTGCTCATTGCTATTATATTGAAATGAACAGAAAACTCTAGTTTTCAGGAGGAAAATTTTATATCATTCACCACCTAATGTTTCAGTTAATATTAAGGTCTAAATTTATTCATAGTTCTACCTTTTTAGCCTATATTCAGTCTACAGTCTAGTAGGAAATGTTCCGTGTAACGTGTTTGTGTGTGTTTGTGTGTGTGTGCACATGTGTTTAAAAAATAGGTGTGAATTGAGGATGCTCTAATTCAGTTTGAATGCCTGTGTCAGTGTTTTTTCAGCTTCTTCTATGGTACACCTGGGCATTTAAATCTACTTTCTCAGGCTTTACTTGAGAATCATGAGAGACTCATCATTTGCTTTCAAAGCACTCTTGCCTATTGAGTTCCTCAGCTAACTTGATTTATTCCTTAAAAGCCACAGCAGCCATCTTTTTCTTAATTTTCAGTATATAACAAGGAAAGGTGACAGATCCACAACTTTGTTTAATATTCTTCCTCTGAAACTACTTAGGATTTTGAAATTACAGAATAGGGCAAGAAGAAATATTTAAGGTGATTTGTTTCAAGGGGGAAATGGACAGGATACAGCAGGACCCAACATGAAATGGATAAAAGAAAGGGGGAAATGAACAAATGGAAGATGCTTTGGATTAAGAAGTAAAAGTAGAAATTAGGTGACAAAGACCTTTCATCAGAGAGTTAATAATTTTTAATCTACTTAGACTATAAGGAGAAATGTGAGGTTCTTTTAAAGCAGTTTTCATTTCATTCACTATGCCAAGATTTTTGTTTCTTTTATTATATGATTATTATTTATTATGAAAGAGCATTAAAACATTAAAGGAATTTCTAAACATAAAAACACTGTTTCCCATTACCCTAACACACTGAACATTTGTGTCACTTCCTTGAGCCATCCTCTTCCACCCTCAGACCAGATCAGGTACCCTTTTAAAGCTCTCTATATTTGTTTTCACAAATTTAGTCCAGTTGAACATGAAATTTTTACCCTTGATTGTATGCCCAGCATCTAACATTGTGTGTGACACACAGTAGGTATTCAATATTTTGATAAAAATGAATGATGAATAAATATTCCTCTTAATTATTCATCCTTGAACTCCATATGTCCTAATGCCTCACCAGTTTATAGATATAAATGAAAACATTTAAATCATTAAACTGAATTTCATTAGCTTTAAGGCCTCACTTGCTCATGAAGGAGTTCCTGGTTCCTAAAATATCCCTCTTAAATATTTAAATTCCCGAGATTCTTTCCCTGGTCTCTGCTGCTCCAAAGAACAAGTCTCTGTCAATCCTACCAGCACCAAGGATCTCAATGCCATATGGAGAAAGAAAAACAGTTTCTTCCTCCCTCCGTCTGCACTTTGATGTCCTCAGTTACAAATGCCCCACAATAATCCCACTTGGTCTCTGATATGTTACAAAGCTTAACGGGCACACAGTCCCTTCCTCTCAATGGTAAACCCATGCTGGCAGATAAGAGTCAATGGACTCCATATGAGTCGATCAGTTCAGACAGCAGAGAGAAAATGGTGTCTTCTAGTCTGCATGCCGGCTTTTATACCTATTCGTTTAGGAGACCTGTTTACCCAGCAGTTTTGTCTTAATAAGCACATACTTGGTACGTTGTTAGGGGGTCTGATTTTTGTTTTGTTCCCATCACTGTACTTAACTATAATCTGAAGATTTTTGTAATCCCCTAATGGTATCTCTGGAAGATGTAACTTTCTGGTCCCTTTTAGATATTAGAACAGCCTCATTCAACTCTTCACATTTCAAATTCTACTGTTGTATTTCTTCTTCCCCACAGCTAAGGCTTAATCTTCAACCAGAGGGTGTGGGGGCGGAGGGTCTGCAGTTCTTAAGAGGCATGGTCTGCTCTTTTACTCATCCCATCCCTCTTCCAGCGAGTTGTCACTTGGGAAGAAGAAATAGAAGAAATGGCAGGGGTCATACAAAGCTGGCTGCCCAGTGCTGGGGGAAGGTGACCCTAGAATCTATTCCTCAAAGTCTCCACCAATGTGAGACTCTCTGCATAACTGTTGCTATGCATAATTTTTTAGGGGCACTCTTCAGCTTTGCTGTGGTTTCTCCTTCACTTAATAACCCCTCAGAGAGGATCGACCACATTTCCTTTTGGCTACAACAGGGACCTATGCCTCCAAACCCCTCCATAAGTGGGGGCATCATCTGAACAGCTCCATATCATCCATATCTTCTGCTGCCTCTCTCTCTAAGTGTTATGCACCTCCTTTGTTGTTGTTGTTGTTGTTGTTGTTTCTTTGAGACAGGATCTTGAGCCATGGCAGCTCCTGAGGTCCTTGTGTGGGACCAGTGATGGACCAGGAGTTTAGTCCATCAGGTGACCATGTTCCTTTCATGTTCCTCCCATGTATCCTACAACCCTGGTTACTCCACTGATTCAGCTACTCCAGTGAGGCTTCTGTCCTATGAAATAACCAGGTGAGAAATAAGCACCAGTCTTCACATTCACATTTGGACCCCTAACTCCAGGGAACAAACACCAAGATCTCCTGAGATCTCCCTCACCTTCTGTCTCAGGGGATGTGTCGGGTGGCTCTTCCAGTTCTGCAGCTCAATAAACACTCAGTCAAGAATGAGATGCCTGTTGTCCCCTTCTCGCAATCACAATTTCTCTTCAAATCTCTCTCCCTCTTTGCTTTTGTTGAAGGGAGAGTCAGCTGCCTATGAAAATGCATGCTCCCCATTCGTGATGTACATATGTCTCTAAGAGACCATGATCCATTCAGAGACTGTGTTTCCCAGCCCCACTGGCATGTAGGTAGGACCCTGCAACTTGGTCTTACCAACAAAACACAAATGAAGGTGATGTATCTGCCCCAGGCCCAAACCTTTAAGATGCTAGTAACTTCTCTCTGGTCTCTTCCGCAGTTGGATGAAGAGGACTTTAATGCCCTGGGTGATGGTCAAGATACAGAATGCAAGAAGCTTTGATTCCTAATTGAGTCCATAGAGAAAAGTCATTGCTGACCAATAACACACACGTGGATTTTATGTGAGCAAACAATAAACCACTATTGTGTTAAGCCTATTCTACATTCTGTTAACAGTACCCAGAAGTACCCCAAATAATATACGTAGGCCAGGCACGGTGGCTCTCGTCTGTAATCCCAGCATTTTGGGAGGCTAAGGCCCGCAGATCATGAGGTCAGGAGTTCGAGACCAGCCTGGCCAACATGATGAAACCCTGTCTCTACTAAAAATACAAAAATTAGCCGGGCATGGTGGCGGGCACCTGTAATAATCACAACTATTTGGGAGGCTGAGGCAGAAGAATCGCTTGAATCTGTGAGGCAGAGGTTGCAGTGAGCCAAGATCCTGCCACTGCATTTCAGCCTGGGCAACAGAGCAAGACTCGGTCTCAAAAAAAGAAAAAAGAAATATGTGTGTGTGTGTGTGTGTGTGTGTGTGTGTGTGTGTGTGTGTGTGTGTGTGTGTGTGTAATACATGTGTGAGAGAAGATAAAGAGTTTTGAGGTAGTCACTGGAGCTTACAAGGCCAGACTTCTAAATGAGTTATAGAGATGCCTAGAGCCAATTGTTAGATATTTTCTTTGAAATACAGGTCATGAATTGGCCTTTATTTCATCAGCTTTGAGCCCTACTCATTGTCATCATCACAATCATTGTTACCAGCTCACAGCTAAACTTTGCATGCCAGAAACCATTCTTATCATGTTATATGTATTAGCTTATTTAATTCTCACACAACCACATTTTGAAGATGAAGAAACTGAAGCACAAAGAAGTTTGTGGAATCTGCTGAAGGTTACATCAGGAAGTGGTGCAACCAGGACTCAAACCCAGGTAGTCTTGTTCTAAAGCCCAAGTTTTTAACAACTAATGTAAACAGTCTACAACTTCAAAGTACTCTCACAGGATCCAGGACTTTGAAAACAGTCCTAGTCGGCATCTTCTGCTATGTGTATCTTTACGTAGTTTTATGGTAGTTATATAACTCGTGGTTTCCCTACACCACATGTAGTAAATATACATATTAA
This sequence comes from Macaca thibetana thibetana, assembly GCF_024542745.1. Taxonomy (NCBI): domain Eukaryota; kingdom Metazoa; phylum Chordata; class Mammalia; order Primates; family Cercopithecidae; genus Macaca; species Macaca thibetana. The sequence goes on along the minus strand of NC_065581.1, from coordinate 68,911,592 downwards.
AAATGCAGTGGCCAAATAGGTATTCTCCCATTTAATTCAGTAACCATATGTTTCCAAGTGGCCATGTCATTCCTCTCTTCTGTCCAGTTGCATCTGTTCTGACCACAGCTTGAGTCTCTGTAACAGAAATGAGTCTGGTCTCACTTCTATGCCAGCCTTTACTGCTCTGAATAGAAAAATGGTTCTGCTCTTAACATTATAAAAACTTCTTTTTAGAATTCAAGAAAGTTCTTCCCTTCTTTGTATCTCTCTCTCTCACACACACACACACACACACATTGTTCAGTTCATTTATGTGACTTCTTTTCCATTTTCAGCTTCACTTTAAACTTGGCACAAGTGCTTGGGAATGGGGAAAAAAGCTATGGAAAGAGGTTGAGTTTGAAGAAAATCCAAGTGGTATTGGCTAAATATTGCAACCAAAATGGCTTCTACCCTTGCCTCCTGTCTTCACCCCTCACCCAAATCTCTATCAGTGTCTCTGCACCAAGCTTATGAATCATGGTGCTCTCTCTGGCTTATTTGGTGAACTCCCCAATAGCAACATGTGCAGCCCTTGTGCCCTCTCCATCCTCTCTAGCCCGTATTTCTTTTGAGTCTCAGTCACGGGACCAGTCACAAACTCCAATATATTCAACTATTGCCTCTCTGGAAGAGCTATTTAAGTTGTCATGGAAATAGAATCCCCAACATCACTGATTCCCCGGTTAGTCCATCTAAAAAAATAGAGAATATTTTGATTAAGCTGAATTCAAAGCAGCCCCCACAGCTAAAGTCCTTACTCTGGAACTATGGCTGTGATTTTAACCTTAAAGTAGAGAAAACTCTCTACTCTGCTTTCTTTTACATTATTTCATGGTAACCTTTCATGTATCAGCATTGGCTTTCTAGTTTTTATTTTAATAGTTTCATTTCATCACAAAGTTTGAAAATAACATATGTAATTATTCTTTTGTTAATAAACATTTAGGATGTTTGGGGTCCCATTTCAGTTTATTTTCGCTAAGAAAAAAAATTACCACTACGGTATTTTCAAAAAAATTATTGAAATATTAATCCTGGTTCTCTAGGGGAAAAGTACCTTTATGAAGTAATAATTTCCTACAGGATCTCAGAGTATCAGCTAGTGGCTTCAAGGCTGGGTCTATAAAACTATGTGTGGTGGACTGGGCGCGGTGGCTCACGCCTGTAATCCCAGCACTTTGGGAGGCCGAGACGGGTGGATCACGAGGTCAGGAGATCGAGACATCCTGGCTAACACGGTGAAACCCCATCTCTACTAAAAATACAAAAAATTAGCTGGGCGTGGTGGCGGGAGCCTGTAGTCCCAGCTACTGGGGAGGCTGAGGCAGGAGAATGGCATGAACCTGGGAGGCAGAGCTTGCAGTGAGCCGAGATTGTGCCACTGCACTCCAGTCTGGGTGACAGAGCCAGACTCCATCTCAAAACAAACAAACAAACAAGCAAAACTATGTGTGGTAAGTTTAAAGGTACCTATTTGTTAAATTATAAACTTATGAACAAGATTTTTCAGACTATATTTACCTGGGGATTCTGGGTCTTCTGAAGAGGTCAATAATTGTGAGAATTGCTTGATAATTCAAGTATTCCTGGAATTTCCAGCCCTGGAATTTCCAGCGTGTTATGAAGTTTGATTATTAAACCTAACTTTGGCAAAGAAGGAAATGATGTTTTTTGCAATCTTTTGCTGTTACTACCTTCTCCCCAACTGCACTGAGGTTTTTATGTTGAAGAACCATGGAGCTTGAATAAACTCAGCAGAAGACTCAGCAATAAGAGGCCTCACCGAGCCAAAGGAGCATGGCCCCTGGGTCCAAGGCCCAAGGTGAGCAAGAAGAAGAGGAAACTGAATCTTCTCTGGGACCCCATTTTAAGAAGAATGTGGTTAAGATACAAAAGTTGTAGCTGGAAAAGCAATGCAGAGGGTAAAGTCTCATGTGAAAAGCAAGGGTAAAAATGGAAGAAACACGTGATAGGATCGGAACTGCAAAAAATGGAGAGTTAGTCAAGATGGAGCATTCAGAACAGGTATAAGAAACAGCTTTACGGTGGCTATTGCAACTTAAAAAAACCATGGCCTGACACTCTATTAACAAGTATTATTACAAGTTAATGATAATCTAGTTACATAATAATAAACTGAAGATTATAGAGGATCTAAATATGCGTCTAAGTGCTAAAAAACATAATATTTCATCAAATCTAAGATGCTATTGTGTGTAAGATGTATCTGAATGTTAGATGGTTAAGATGTGGAATCAGGTGTGACTTAGAATCTAAGATTATCTTAGATAATCTGGTAAAGTGAATTATCTTCCATATAATTTAAAATGCCAGATATTTTATTCTACCATGATTCTTTGAAAGCGGCAGAATGTATAGTATATTTTGTAGTTATGTACTCATTCCACAGATTATTTAATAAATCCCTGAAGTGAAATACACTACGCAACAATCTCTAAAGGCAGAGAATTAAAGGGTGACATGGATCATGTTTTCCTGGATCAAATTGTTTTGTAATAATTTGATCAAATACCCTATCTACAAATACCATATGTTTTGTTATCTTAGGATGGGCTGGGCCTTAATGGTCTCAAATTGACCCTCAAATCTCAGTAGAGTAACCCAACAAAGGTTTTATTCTAGATCAGCTCACATCACAGTCTGATGCTGTCAGGAAGCCTTTGGAGTGCCACAGTCTGGAACATAGAGTCTCCTGGGCTGCTACAGCAGGGAAGAGACATGGAGGGAACCCACTGAGACCATTAGCAGCCTTGGCCTGAAGCTCACTTTGTTCCTCTGCTCGTGGTCATTGGTGGAGCGTTCATCTAGGCCAATTGAACTGCAAGAGAAGCTGGGGACTATTGAAAATCAGAATAGAGATTTCTGAACACTGTTTCTGGGATAGGAGTAGTTAATCAATTGGCTTTACTTGGACAGACATCCTCTAAACACCATGTGTTTTCATGAAGCAATCAACGAGGAAGTTGCCTGACTCCATGATTGACATCTGTGCTCCACGTTTGCCCTCCTCGATATATCTTTCTGAAAATAAGTGGCATCTTCTTCTAGTTTAACAGTTTATAAATAACATACTCTTTTGTAAAAATAAAATATAATTTATTTAAAATAATCTCATTAAGCATAAACATCACTTTTGAAGTATCGTAGACAAAATATTTAGAACCATATAAAAACTATAACTATGGCTATGTAAGCTCCCTTTCAATCTCAGACTTTAAAGATTTAAACATACAGCACAACAAATAACATTAGGTATGACAAAGCCACTGCATCCCCAGGCCCGGGGAGTACCATTTGTGTGTTCTGGGAGTGAGTGGTGTGTGAAGGGTCATCCGAAAAGAGCAAGGCAAGCCTACCCTTGGAGTTGTAGGACACAGCAGCCCAGCGTGGAAACCTGAAAAAAAAATACTCATTTTAATCTTTATTGAAAAACATTATCTGCCTTGAAACTATAATTATGGACTCTCAAGGAAAGAGCAACTTATGGAATAAAATTAGAGAGGATTTTTGCCTAAAACACTGTATTTGAAATGACGTAAAAATGAATGAATAAAGGAATTTAGATGCTGGCCTGAAAATGTAAGCAAGAAATAAGTGAAAGCAGGAACATAGTCCCTAGTATTTTAGAACAAGGCCAGGAAAATGGAGATTTTAACAGCAGAAACCATTAAAAGTTTTGATACTGCACCACAAGAAAGTGGAAGCTTCCCCACTCTTGAATTGTTTCAACTGCCTTCTTTCTTTCTTTCGTTTGTTGTTTGTTTGTTTTAGAGACAGGGTGTCATTCTCTCACCCTGGCAGGAGTGCAGGGTGCCATCATAGCTCCCCGCAGCCTTGAACTCCTAGACTCGAGTGGTCCTCCCACCTCAGCCTCCCAAAATGCTGGGATTACAGGTGTGAGCCACAATGCCCAGCCACTTTCAATTATTTTCTATTGCTCTCTCTCGAGTCTGATTATATATTGCTACTAATTTTTAACAAACATTCCAGAGTTTTGCATTTAAATGAATGTTGTCTCAGTTTGAGTAGTCCTCTTGAGAGACTGTGGGTTAATTTGATTGATGTTATCATTGTCCAAATATTTTTGGAAACTCCTCTTTTGGAATTGCCTTCAAAGTCAACATCACATACTTTGGAACAGTGACAAATCAGTGTCCTAAAAGGCAGACTCTTATTTGAAGCCACCAAATGTTCTTTGAAGTTAAGTTTATTACCTAAAGGAAATTATCCAGCTTATTAATATCACTTTAAATTCTAAGATATATATATAAGAAGATATGACCTTAATAGTAGTTATGATTTTATGCAGCCTACACACCGTTATGAAAGATACTTTGATAAAATGTTTTGAGCAAAAATAACTAATGTTAATGTTGTTGGTAGCTATCATTCCATGGAACTCTCTACAAAGTCACCTATATTTACTTAAAATCCTTTTTTGACTTTTTTAAAATTATACTTTATGTTTTCAGGTACAAATTCTCTGTTTGAGTATTCTAACCAAATAAGGCCAGATGACTTATTGACTCTTCCATCAGTTTTTTAAATTATGGTGTCATTTTGTATTTCCACTACCTTAAAATAACTATATAACCAAATTAAACTCATTAGGATTTTATATTCAATTAACATTAACAGTTATTTTTTTAAAAGATAGTTTTGTAATAGTTTTAAAAAGCATGATTTGAAAGGAAAAAGCAATAGATTTGGGGTACCTAATCAATGCCAGGCACTCAGCCTAACTGAACCCAGAAGATAATTGGAGTGGGGAGAACCCAAGCCAAGTGTGTACTTAGATCTTCCTTTTAGATGAGGGCACAGTGGGCCCTTTCAAACCAGGATGGGACAGACCTTCCTGGGTGCCCTGTTGATTTCTCCCTCAAACCACACAGCAAAAGTTACCTCCCACTGGGAAGGTGCCATAGGAAGACCTGATTTCCCACCGCCAATGCTGCTGAAGCTCAGGCTTGTTGGTTGTTTGGTTTTAGAGACAGGGTCTGGCTCTGTTGCCCAGGCTGGAGTACAGTGGTGTGATCATAGCTGACTGCAGCCTCCAACTCCTGGGCTCAAGTGATCCTCCTGCTTCAGCTTTCCACATTCCACCTGCTGGGATTACAAGTGTGAGTTGCCACACTGGGCCTGAAACAGAGACTTAATGTCCCAATCATGGCCACTGGATACTGACAGAAAAATTTCTGTGTATGGATGGGAAGGGTGAGGCTTGGTAGGCATAGCTTTTGAGACAGGAAGAGGAAGCCCCACTCTTTTCTTTCCCAGAAAGAAGAAAAAGATTTGGGGAAAGCCAGGAGAATCTCAGAGTCCTGCCACTCAAAACTAACCATCCTGTATAATGCATAAAAATCTCATTATTTTTATTTTTATTTATTTATTTTTTATTTATTTACTTATTTTTTTTGAGACAGAGTCTTGCTCTGTTGCCCAGGCTGGAGTGCAGTGGTGCGATCTTGGCCACTCCCGGGTTCAAGCAATTCTCCTGCCTCAGCCTCCTGAATAGCTGGGATTACAGGCAGGCGCCACCACTCACAGCTAATTTTTGTATTTTTAGTAGAGACGGGATTTCACCATGTTGGCCAAGCTGATCTCGAACTCCTGACCTTGTGCTCCACCCGCCTTGGTTTCCCAAAGTGCTGGGATTACAGGCGTGAGCCACCGTGCCCGGCCATCATTATTTTTAATAGCTCCATAATGTCCCATATTGTGACCATACCATAATTTATTCAACTTGTAATGAACATTCAACTTGTTTTCAGGTTTTTGCGACCTGAAAAATCACCTGTTTATTATAGAGCTTTTACTTTACAATAAGCCCTTTAATAGACTTGTGTTTATGTACTGGTAATTCCTAAATTGGGATTGCTAAGTAAAAGTGTATGATATTTTAAATTGTAATAGCCATTGCCAGTTTAATTTCGTAACATGTTTGAGCAATTCACACTCCTAGAAGCTAGGTAGAGGGCCTACTTCACTAATGTTGGACAGTGTTACCTTTTCTTCTTTAAATTTTTGCTTATCTGATGTGTGAAATAGTCCATCTAATTTTTTTATATTTTGCATTTCCTTGATTCACTAGTGAAAAATAAAATGCTTGTGGCCCATTTTCTTTTCTTTATTTACAACTTCTTTTAGTAGTCATTTGCATATTAGGGATATCACTTATATGTCTTCCGAAGGCATTCTGATTGCATATATTTTTCCCAATCCATTGTTTTGTATAAGATATGTCTTTAAAAACACACAAATACACACACACACACACACAGTCATGCACTGCATAATGACATTTCAGTTAATGATGTGCCTCTTATACGATGGTGGTCCCATAAGATTCTTGGTCCTATAAGATTACAATACTGTATTTTTGCACTACCTTTTCTATATTCAGATATGTTTATATATAAAAAACTTACCACTGTGTTACAACTGCATACAGTATTCAGTAAAGACACAAGCTGTAAAGATTTATACCCTAGGAGCAATAGGCTATGCATATAGGCATGTAGTAGGCTATACCATCTAAGTTTGTGTAAGTACTCTATGATGTTCGCACAGTGGTGGAATCACTTGATGATGTATTTCTCAAAATTTATCCCCATTGTTAAGCAATGCATGACTATATATGTATATATGTACACATATATATATTCCTACATTCTAATCCAGTTAAATATAACCATGTTTTCTTGCTAAGTTTCCCAGCTACCTTAACATCTCTCTTGATCAAAATTGTACAAGTATTTTTAAATATTTTGTTTTATTTTTAATTTTTACATTTTGTTTATATTAAAATTTCATTTAAAGATATGTTCAAGGAGGAACACCCTAGAACCTTGTAAGTTCCACTAATTTCCAATGCATCTTTAGGTCATTTCTTCCTCACAAATCACCCCTTTCTCATCCAAATACTTCTCCTGTTTCCATCAATATACTTGGAAATAACAAACCACTTTTCTTTTAAAATAGTGAATCCAAAATTTGTTTTGAATTTTCCTCAATTAATTAAAATAAATGTACTTCAACAAGCACTCTCTATTGCTGTCTGCTGTGCAGCCAGTGTCGGGGAAACTCTGGCGGAGATACGGATAGGGGAAAATGTGACATGGCCATTTTCCACAGGGCACTTCCAAACTTGATGATAAGATGTTCTTTTTTAGACTAAAGCTCTACGAAGTTTACAGTTCAGCTTTATATCAAGGGACCAATTTTTCACACACTAATCGTCATGTAAAATTTGGTGGTGAAGAGGGAAATGGCAGAAAAATTTCGTGAAGTCAGGGTTGTCTCTTTTGTTCTCTTGTGGGAAAAACAAAAAACAAAATAAAATGTGACTGTTGCTTCCTTCCCCCACATCCCAAACTCTATGTGGTTTAGAGGAAGGAAGGGTTCAGGAGAGAAATCAGTTTCCTAAAGTTTTTACAACCAAAAGACTTAAGGGATTGAATTTTTTTTTTTTTCTAAAATAACAACTGCAAACGGATATTTATATAAAGAGTTAGGTCAAACCTAAGAACTAAGAGTTTATTTTTAGATTTCTGCTTGGCCAAGGGGGAAATATGGTAAATGAGCCTCATGTTCTTAAATGGGCATGCAGTGGAACTCAAAAGATTTCAGAACTCTGAGAAAAGGCACTTAAGAACATCAGTTTCCGCAGACATTATTAGAAACCCCTAGACAATAACAATATTGCTACGGGTTTTCTTCCTTCCCCTCGGCCCCCAAAGTTACTTTCAGTTTTAGTGATCCGGTCTCCACATTCTTGAAGATACCAAAACAAAAAGAATAAAGATTATGTAAACATAGAAGATATAAATAGAATGTCAAGTGACTAGCTGCACAGGTGGTGAAGCTGTCCTTTCTGTGGGGCAGCCACCAGTCCTGTGTGGCTATGAAGCATTTAAATGTGGCAAGTCAAATTGAGATCTGCAGAAACATTTAGTACACATTGGATTTAAAAATGAAGTATGAAAAAATACAAAATATCTCTTTGAAATGTTTATATTGATTACATATTGAAATGGTCGTATTTTAGACATAGTTTGTTCTATAAAATATATTATTAAAATTAATTACACCTGTTTCTTTTTTCCTTTTTGAAGTGTGACTACAAGAACATTTAAAATTGCATCTGTAACTCAGAAAATCTTTCTATTATATAACAGTGCTAGAGTATTGAAATTAAGAGCTGGGCTCTGAAGTAACCCTACTTGGATTCATAGTTGGGCTACTGATAACACAGGCCGGGTGACCTTGGGTAAGTTACATAGGCAATCTATGCATCAAGTTTCATATTTATAAAACTGAAGGATAAAAGCTTTCCTATTTCAGAAGGCTGTTTGAGCATGAAGCGTTCAGAGCCTGGCACAGTGTAAGAATTCACTAAGGCTTGGTTCTGTTATTCTTACTTCAGAATCCAAAAAAGCAAACACTTTTTTCTGGAACAGAGAAGCTCTAAAAATAAACAAAAAAAAATTAAAATCAGAAATTTGATGCCTCCCCCACCTTCCTTCCCCATTCTTTGCAGCCAGTTTATCATATTGAGGAAAAAAATCAAACTAGCCTTCTAAAACAAAATATTTTCAAGATATGAGATTGTCTGTTAGGTACTTTTTACCCCCTACAGCTGTGCCCAGTTCTCTGAGAAGACCAATGCAATTGGAGAAAACTATAGATTTTTCCTTTCTATTAATACATCTCATACAGAATTATTGGCTATAGTATTGGGTCTGACTTTAGAAAAAATAAGAGCATGTATCTGATGCCCCTGACATCATGGAAGTGAGCCTGAAAATAATAATAGTTACAAGGCATAACTTGAAGTTATTGTGGGTTCAGTTCTAGCCCACTGCAATACAATAGACATCACAATTAAAGGAGCCATACTATTTTTTTTTTGTTTCCCAATGCATTTAAAAGTCATGTTCATACTATACTGCAATCTATTAAGTGTGCAATAGCATTATGTCTAAAAAATGTACATATGTTAATTTTAGAATACTTTATTGCTAAAAAATTCTAATGATCATCTGAGCTTTGAATGAGTCCTAATCTTTTGCTGGTGGAGGGTCATGCCTCGACGACCACTGCTGATCAGGGTGGTGGTTGCTAAAAGTTGGGGTGGCTACAGCACTTTTTAAAAATAAGACAACAATGAAGTTTGTCACATTGAATTTCCCTTTCACAAAAGATTTCTCTGTAGTGTTTGATGCTGTTTGATAACATTTTACCCACAGGAGAACTTCTTTCAAAATTGGAGTCAATCCTCTTAAACCCTGCCACTGCTTTATCAACTAAGTTTATGTAATATTCTAAATTCCTTGTTGTTATTTCGACAGTGTTCACAGCATCTTCACCAAGAGTAGATTCTATCTCAAGAAACCACTTTCTTTGCTCAGCCATAAGAAGCAACTCCTTATCCATTCAAGTTTTAACATGAGATTGAAGGAATTCAGTCCAATCTTCAAGCTGCACTTATAATATCAGTTCTCTTGCTATTTCCACCACGTCTACAGTTCCTTCCCACACTGAAGTCTTGAACCCTCAAAAGCATCCATGGAGGTTGAAATCAACTTCTTCCAAACTCCTGTTAATGTTGATATTTTGACCTCCTCCCATATATTATGAATGGTCTTATTGACATCTAGAATGGAAAATCCTTTCCAAAAGGTTTTCAATTTGCCCAGATCCATTGCAAAATCACTATCTATGGCAGCTATAGTCTTATGAAATGCCTTTCTTAAACAATAAGACTTGAAAGTCAAAATTACTACTTGACCCATGGGCTGCAGAAAGGATGCTGTGTTAGCAGGCATGAAAATAACATTCATCTCCTTATACACCTGCATCAGAGGTCTTAGGTGACCAGGTGCATGGTCAATGAGCAGTAATGTTTTGAAAGGAATCTTTTTTTCTGAGCAATGTGTCTCAACAGTGAGATGAAGATATTCAGTAAACTATGCTGTAAACAGACTTCCTTCATCTAGGCTTTGTTGTTCCACTTATAAAGCACAGGCAGAATAGATTTAGCATAATTATTAAGGGCCCTCAGTTTTTTGGAATGGCAAATGAGCATTGGCATCAACTTAAAGTCACCAAGTTGCATTAGCCCCTAACAAGAGAGTCAGCCTATTCTGTGGAGATTTGAAACCAGGCATTGACTTATTTTCTCTACCTATAGGAGTCCTAGATGGCATCTTCCAATAGAGGGCTGTTTTATCTTCTTTGAAAATCTGTTGTTTAGTGTAGCCACGTTCATAAATTATCTTAGCTAGATCTTCTGAATAACTTGCTATAGTTTCTATGTCAGCACTTTTTGCTTCACACTACCTTTCTATGTTATAAAGATGGTTTCTTTTCTTAGATCTCATGAGCCAACCTCTGTTAGCTTCAAACTTTTCTTCTGCAGCTTTCTTATCTCTCTCAGCCTTCACAGAACTGAAGAGTTGGGGCCTTGATCTGGATTAAGCTTTTGTCTAACAGAATGCTGGGGCTGTTTCAATCTTCTATCCAGACCACTCAAACTTTCTCCATACCAGCATTAAGACTGTTTTTCTTTCTTGGCATTCATGTGTTCACTAGAGTAACATGTTTAATTTCCTTCAAAAACTTTTTCTTTATGTTCACAACCTGACTAGCTGGTGCAAGGGACCTAGCTTTTGACCTGTCTTAGCTTTCAACATGCCTTCCTCGCTGAGCTTAATCATTTCTAGCTTTTATTTAAATAAGAGAAGTTCAACTCTTCCTTTCCCTTAAACACTTAGAAGCCATTGTACGGTTATTAATAGGCCAATATCAGTATTGTTGTGTCTCAGGGAGGCCTGAGGAGAGGGAGAGAGATGGGGAAATGGCCAGTTAGTGGAGCAGTGAGAACACACACGACATTGATCAATTATGTTAATCAATTATGGCAGTTTGTGATGCCCCAGAACTATTACAATAGTAATATCAAAGATCACTGATCACAGATCACCATAATATTATAAAATAATTTTTATTCAAATAATAATTTAATCAAAATTATTTGAAGATTATTATTAATTTATTCAAAATTATTTCATATAAGTAATTTCAAAATTTTCAATATTATTAAAATATTTCACTAGTTACCAATATGTGACAGAGAGACATGCAGTGAGTACATGCTGTTGGAAAAATAGCACCAACAGACTTGAACAATGAAAAGTTACCACAAATCTTCAATTTGTAAAAAACACAGTATCTGTGAAGCCCAAGAAAGGAAAGCACAAGAAAACAAGGTATGCCTGTACTTCTGCAGAGCTTTTTCTACTTGTGAAGCATTACGCCAAAGTGCTTTACATGTTTTGTCTCATTTAAATTCATACAACAATGCACTGAAATAAGTAGTATTACTTTCTTCATTTGATGGTGAGATAGTATCTTGGAGAGGTGAAGTAATTGCTGGAGGTCACATAGTTCATGACAGGGTAAAGATTAGGTCTAATCTGGGTCTACTAAAGACATATATTGCTAGGGGGTCTTATTATTCTCAGACAACTATCAACTGGTCTGCACAGATCACAGCCTCGTGGAGAAAAAAAAAATGCTCTTGTCCTGTAGCAAGGATATTACATAAGTGAAAGAGAAATAGTTATTAGGATCATCACATTGTTTCTGCTAGAGCATGACTTCAGAAATTAAGTTATTTTCATAATTTCTTGCAGCTCACTCTCTGTGATGGTGATGTTTTTGAGATAATTTCACAGTATATAATGTAACACTTAGCATATAGTTACTGCTTATTTAATGATTGTTGAATAAATAATCGTATGAGTATGTGTGCCACTAGCTTTTCCTAACCGGAGCTTGTCATCTGAACAAAGCACAAAAATGTTCTGAGTGATTATTTACTCAATCCTTTCAAGTATTCATATAGTGAATACCATTCAAGATCCACAGGAGATAAGTTAATTTATTACATGCAATAGATGCCTTAAGACAATGGGGCTTAATTCCCTCTTGGAATCCTATAAAGAACTATGTTTAAATTAATCCATGGTCTTTGAGGGTTACCTTAACTTTAGTCAGGGGTGGCAAACTACAGCCTGTGCCAAATATGACCTATAGACTGTTTTTATAAGACCTCTGAGCTCTGAGCTAAGAAATCTTCTAAAATTTTTAAAGGCTTATTTTAAAAATAGAAAGAAGAGTAAGCAACACAAGTCATATGTAGCTTACAATGGCTAAAAGATGTACTATCTGACTCTCTTCAGAAAAAAAAAATAATAATAACCTCTGTTTTTGGTCATAGTACCTATATATCCAAGCGGAGCAACAGCTAACTTAACTGTTATTATTTGAGAAGCCCCCTAAGACACACAGCCTATAACGTGTTTGCTACCAGTCTGTCTTCAGATATAACATTCATACTTGTTTTCACTTGTACACTGAGCATAAAAACAGCAACCTTGCCACCCTCATCCTCCACTGAAGGCCCTTGCACAGCAGCATGGCATAGTAAGTAATGTCACAGACTCAGAGTGACATGAGTACCAATTTCACCTTTTATTAGATATTGCTTATTAGGTGAGAAAATTGGACATGTCAGAGATAATTCCTTCATTCATCAGTAATTTGCACAGCAGAGTCTCATAAATAATGCTTCTTGTACATACCAATGTGTGTTGGATATCTATTGCTGTGTATCAAATGACCCTGAAATGTAGTAGCTGAATAAAACGACATTTACTGTCTCACAGTTTTGTGGTTCAGGAATCCAGGCATGGCTTAGCTGGGTCCTCTATCTAGCTCATGGTCTCTTACAGGATAAAATCGAGGTGTCAGCTGTATCTACAGTCATCTCAAGATTCAGCTGGGATAAGATCTGATTCCAAGATCATTCACCAGTTGCTGGCAGGATTCAGGTCCTTGGCAGCTGTTGTCAGAAGCTGCCACCAGTTCTCTGCCATATGAGCTTTTCCATAGGGTAATTCAGAATACTTCAGTTAGTTTCCTTAAACTGAGGAAGCAAGAGAGAGCAAGAGAATGCCATCAAGACAGAAGTCACAGTCTCTTGTAAACTAATTTCAGAAGGGATATCCCATCACCTTTGTTGTATTCTATTCATTAAAAGCAAGTTACTAAGTCTAGCCCACACTCAAGGGGAGGAGACTACAGAATCTTATTACCAGGAGGTGGGGATTGTTGGTTACCATCCTAGAAGGCTGCCCAATACACCATGATTGTCATGAGCGTGGAGTACATAGGGTGGAAACATATTCAGGATATTACCAGAAAAAAATGCAAAAACTATTTGGAATATATCAGCATCTCAAGGAAGGCATGTGTTGAACATCACAGCTCTGCAGTAAAACAGAAGTGAACATTCTCCTTTGTTCTGTGACTTACAAACTATGTATTCTTGGATAAGATACTTTATGTCTCTGAGTCTCTGTAAAACCTACCTTGCAGAATAGACGTAAAGATTAAAATAGATAATACCAAAAACACCCAGCACGGTACCTAGCAAATGGTATATGATCAATAACAATAGCTACCATTATTTTCCTTCTTAAATATATCCTGTCAATCCAACTAGAAATCAATATTTTTAAAACCATATAGCTCTGTATAAAGACAATGGTATCTAGGAATGATGTTTCAATGAAAACAGTGTTGCAATAAAAATAATATCTTACATTAGTTTAGCATTTTGCACTCAACAAAGTGTTTTCACAAACTTTATCTTACTTGATCCTCACAAGGCGTGTGAAGGCAGTTTGGGCCTTATCAAGGCTCATCTTTGTAAACCAGGAAAACTAAGAAACAGAAAGGTTAAATAAATTACCCAGGACTGCACAATAAATCAGTGTATCAGGACAAGGATCTCTGAAAAAAAAATGTGGAAGGGATTAGGAGTGTCTGGTGGTGGGAGGACCAAAATCATACTGAAACCAGAAGTACCAGTAAGGCAGGGGGCCACTTAAATCCAGAGAGGTCTACACTCCACGGATGGAGTAAACCTGTGAGTCAGCAGTCAGGAAGGCGAGGGCAGTCAGAGCTTGCCCTGATCAGAGCTCAGGGCAAATATGTGAAAGAAAAAAAAAAAGCCAGAGCTCAGGGCAACTATGTGAAAGAAAAAAAAAGCACTCAGAGAATGACCATGTTGCCAAAGCAGAAGAACAAGGCAAGGGAAGGTCAGGCAAGGCTGATTTTCAAAATTTTTGTCAGATAAATTTATTTCATTAAATTGATTGAAAACTATAAAAAGACATCAGAAAAGCAGTCAGGAACCTGTAAATCAGGGGAGGATGTAGGCAGCAGGGGGAGGGAATCAGGAAAGGGATTTGGAATGGCACTGACAATCAAATTCATGCCCCACTAAGAACTGTGAACTAACTTAAAGTAAATACACTGACGATATCCAGATATACAGATATCTAGATATACAGAGAACATGGGGATATTGTCGACTACAATCTGCATACAACTTCATTTAGGTTATAGTTCATGATGTACAGATAAACCTTTAGGCCCAACTTAAAATACGTATAGTTTCATGTTACACCTCCCCAACTTCATCTCCCCACGTTGTGCATATGAGACAGAATCATACAATGGCCCCAACCAAGGGGCCTCATGGGCATTCCATATAATACTTAAGACACATTTTGACAGAAAATAATGTAACTCTACAAGTTGTGTTTTTAGAAAGAGTATTTTCATGGGATGGTTAATACCAATATTCATTTGGAAAATAAGATACTGCCAACCCACATGCTGAGATACAAACATTTCTTTCTCCAGGAACTTGACTTCAACAACATGCCACCTTAGTAGAATACCTTTGAAAACCTTTATAAACTATAAAAAATAAAATAACCAAATTCTCCCTGTGAGAAATTTGTTTTATTGTAATCTGATTTAACACCATAGCCTAAGTTACATGAGAAAAAAAAAAGAGTATTTCTCTTAGGATATAAAAAAACAAGAGACATAGGTAAGACTGTTCTCCTTAAAGCCTTTGTAAAAATGGGATGGGCTATAAACACACATGCATTTATTTTATAAGACAAAATTGCTGTACCCAAGTTGCCCCAAACCTAGAAAACTGAAGAAATATGTAAATTACCCACCTCAATAATGAATAATAAAGGCTTAGAGGTGATGATAGGGCCTAGAGGAATTAAAAACAAAGGGGACTTTTGAGCAGAGGGAACACATAAGCAGAGCTTCGAGAGAATAGCAAATGTTAAGATGCAGCTGTTAAAAGAAAAACTGTAGCCAAATTAAATTTAAAAGAGTTTAATTGAGCAAAGAACTATTCACAAGTCAGGCAGCCTGTCAAGCCAGAGTAGGCTCAGAGACTCCAGCATAGCCACATGGTAGAAGAAGAGTTATGGACAGAAAAAGAAAACTGACATACAGAAAGGGAAAGTAAGATACAGAGACAGCTGGATTGGTTACAGCTTGACGTTTGTCTTATCTGAACACAATTTGAACAGTTGGCCACCTTTGAGGAAATGGTGATTGGCACAGGCATAGACGACAGTCTGTATACAACTCCTTTTAGGTTATAGTTCATGATCTTCAGAGAAAGCTTTAGACCTAACTTAATGTGTAAGGAGGCAGCTTAAGGCTACATAGCAATTAGCTCAATGGCTGGGACACCAGTGTATGAAGAGGAACATTGTGTTAGTCTGTTGAGACTGCTGTGTTACAAAGTACCAAAACAAAGGAACAGAAATATATTTCTCACAGTTCTGGAAGCTGGGAAGCCTAAGACCAAGACACTGTCAGAGTTGGTGTCTAAAGACCAAGAAGCTGACAGAGTTGGTATCTGGTGAAGGCCCACTTTCTGCACCTACTTTCATAGATGGCACCTTCTCACTGTGTCCTCAAATGGTAGAGGAGCAAACAAGCTCTCTGGGGCCTCTTTTATAAGGGCACTAATCCCATTGATGAGGCCCTGCCCTCATGACCTTATCACCTCCCAAAAGCCTAACCTCCTACTAGCATCATCTTGGGAGTTAAGATATAAATGTGTTGGGGGATATAAACATTCAGTCCAGAGCAGACATTAATAGGTTGGTCTACAGAGGTTAAGGTGTTAAGCCTTGAGGAGTTAAGGAGTCAGGACTCTTTCCTGATGGCAACTTAGTTCTGTACAGACTAATTTTAAGTAGAGAAATGACAAGATCAGATTTGTATTTTAGAAAAATCACTTGGAGTCAGAGACAGGGATGGAATAATAGGGGAAAGACTTTTAGCAAAATAATTTATTCCTAGAGAAGGTTCTGAGAAAAGGATGTACCTAATCAAAACAATCTAATTTTATGCATACTCTTGCACTGTAGGTTTTGTACCTGGTTCTATTTTTAACCCATTGTTAGTGATTCCTGTTACAGACACATCTATTTTAGACTGGAAACTACTTTAATTGGTACCCTGGGTGATGAGGCCTTTTCAGAATATGAGGTATTGTGATTAACTTCACTTATTCACTAGCTCCCTAAAGATACACTGTAATTGCGTTTGATGGCCACTGTATATTTTTGTCATGTATAGTTGGGTTTATGTTCTTTTTCAGAAATAATAACCAAAAAATAGAGTCTTTATAGAAATAATGAGCCATAGAAGAATTTTTTACCTTTTGTTAGTGGCATCTGCCAGTCTGCTTGGCTGTGCATGACAATAAATGCTGTCTTTCTTGCTTTATGGAAATGACAAATTGAAATATGACTTCACTTTAAAATGCCTTTGGAAAGGAATAAGACACTTATCATATGTATCACAAGAACAATAAAGCATAAGAGTTTCACTTAACTCTTTTTACACCTCTTTTTGGACTTCTTTAGTCATAAAAGTTAAAAGGTATGGAAATTACTAAATGACACACAATAGGCAGCTGACACCCATAGAGCTGAACATTTAATTCTGTGGTCTTAGGCAACTGGATGTTGTTTTTGTGTGTTTGAGGGGAGAAATAGTGGCCCAGAGTCTATAAAACAAAAATACTGTCATGGACCTATGATTTATGCCGCAGATAATCTTAAATGTTTACTTTTTCTAAATTTCCAGAACTAAATACCAAGTAATGAGCATTGATACTGTGCAGTAATCATTAGTGCTGTTCACCAAAAATTTGGGGTTTTCTTCTCAAGCATATAATAAGCCTGTAGTTTCCTGCTCCTTTTAAAAGAAAAGCACCCAAGTGACTCACTTTGGTCAAAGAACTATTTTTTAAAAATGACATGTGCCATATCTGAAGAGAGGTTTTAAGATGCAGTGGCTCTCTTATCCCTCTGGCATGGCCCAGGGGCATGTTCAGGAATGTGGTTCTCCATCAGTCTGGGTCCCTGAGTGACTACCAGAGACCCATTTTAGACCTGACAGACAAGCAACAAAGCAAGAAAGGAATGTGTATTTTTATGGCAGCAAAACATCTATCTTGAATGATACAGAAATAAGCACCTAGACATGAGTGCTACCATAGCAAATAAGCCTAAAATATATGGTAGAGGCTAACAACCATGCAGTAGATAGCAAGCAAACTGCCACTGGAGACGAGAATGATAGTGATCGTTGTAATGCCGTAGCAAAACAGTTGGTAAAACTGTTGCCTGTGATAACATGGAAGATAGAAAATGTCGCTCTAGAGAGTAAGGTAGGAAAACAGTGCTAGCGATATGTATTGATTATAATTGGCTGTACAGTCATGCTCTGCATAATGATATTTCAGTCAACAATAGACCACATATATAACAGTGGTCCTATACAATTATAATGTATTTTTACTGTGCCTTTTCTATATTTAGATATGTTTAAATATATAAACACCTACCACTGCATTATAATTGCTTACAGCATTCAGTACAGTAACATGCTGTCCAAGTTTGCAGCTTAGGAGCGATAGCCTATACCACATAGCCTAGGTGTGGAGTAGGCTCTACCATCTAGGTTTGTGTAAGTACATCCTGTAATGTTCACACAACAACAAAATCATCAAACAAAGCACTTCTCAGAACATATCCCTGTCATTAAATGATGCATGACTGTATTTGACAGGGCACCACAAAAAGAGATGACTTCAGAAATAATCAGGGAGGTTGCAAACATCAGTAAAAAAAAATAGGGGCTGGGCACAGTGGCTCATGCCTGTAATCCTAGCACTTTGGGAGGCTGAGGCCGGCAGACCACTTGAGTGAGTTTGAAATCCCTCCCGCCCATCTCTACTAAAATACAAATATTAACTGGGCACCTGTAGTCCCAGCTACTCAGGAGGCTGAGGCACTAGAATTGCTTGAACCCAGGAGGTAGAGGTTGGAGTGAGCCAAGGTCGTGTCACTGTGCTACAACCTGGGCGACAGTGCGAGACTCAGCCTCAAAAAAAAAAAAAAAAAAGGAAGTGTCCAGGAATTTGGGAACCTGCAGGTTTGGAGAAGGCAATTTTATCTCATCAACAGTTAAAAAGATAGAACTAGAGCCTTTGGGACAAAGGTCACCTGGAATTCTGCCTTGAGACAAGGATCATATCAAGGATGTTATGGGATGAATTGTATACCCTTCAAGATTCACATGTTGAAGTTCCAACCTTTAGCATCTCAGAATGTAACCCTATTTGGAAATATGGCCTTTAAAAGGGTGATTAAGTTAAAAGAAGCTGTTTGGTTGGGGCCCTAATCCAATCTAGCTATTACAAGGAGAGAGAAATACTGGGTGCAAGAGTTGTTCTATGTATTGAGTGGCCCACTGAGTGACCATATTAAACCTTGTTTCTGAGTGTGTCTGGGAGAGTGTTTCTCAGTGAGATTAGCACTGGAATCAGGGAACTCAGCAAAGTTGATTGCCCTCCATTGTGGCTGGATATCATTCTATGTGTTGTGGGCCTGAATAGAACAAAAGGCAGAGGAAGGAGGAATTCACCCCATTTTTCCTGACTCTCTGCTTGAGCTGAGACATCTCATCTATCTTCTGCCCCAGGACTGGGATTTGCATCATGGGCTCCACAGATTCTCAGGCCTTTGGACTCAGATTGAATTGTATCACCCACTTTCCTCGGTCTTCAGCTTGTAGATGGCAGATTGTGGACTTCTCAGTCTCCATAATCATGTGAGCCAGTTCTGTATGATAGATAGATAGATAGATAGATAGATAGATAGATAGATAGATAGATAGTAGATAGATAGATAGATAGATAGATAGATAGATAGACAGACAGATAGACAGATAGATAGATTTCCTATGGGTTCCATTTCTCTGGAGAACCGTGATACATTAGAAATACATACACAGAGAAAAGACCATGTAAGGATACAGCAAGAAGGCAAGCATCTGGAAGCCCAGGAGAGAGGCCACAGGAGAAAGCAAACCTGCCAACACCTTGACCTTAGACTTTCAGCTTCCAGAACTGTAAGAATATAAATTTCTGTGGTTTACACCACTCAGGCTAAAATGTTGTGATAGTAGCCCTAACCAACTAATAAAAGGAAATGGCTGCCGGGTGCAGTGACTCATACCTGTAATCCCAGCATTTTGGGAGACCGAGGCGGGTGGCTCACTTGAGGCTAGAAGTTCGAAACCAGCCTGGCCAACATGGTGAAACTCCATCTCTACTAAAAACACAAAAATTAGCCAGGCCTGGTGGCACACACCTGTAATCCCAGCTACTCAGGAGGCTGAAGCAGGAGAATCTCTTGAACCCTGCAGGCAGAGGTCGCATGAGTGGAGACACCGCTACTGCATTCCCCCCTGGTGACAGAGCAAGACCCTGTCTCAAAAAGTGAAAATAAAAAAAGAAATGGCTGTCACATTACTGAATGAAATAAGATGTTTCCACAAAAACCAGTAAATTCTTTCAGCTGGACCAGGTTTCACAGACATCAAAGATTTCAAAATTAAGTCAAGAGGAAGAGAGAGGCTTAGGAGCAAGGAATACAAATATGGTAGATCTAAGAAATATGTCAAGAAAAGACCTTTGGGTGGCCATTGATACATCTAGTTGTTTGAATCAAATAGACATGAAGCTGAGTTTGTCAGTTTGGCAGGAAGAAGATGGCATACACAAATTACATAACTGAAGGAAATGTAATAAAGAGGCAGTCTACAGAAGCATATCAGAGGTAAGGTACCAATTAGGAATGATGAGGTACTCAGGAATTAGAAAACACAGGAAAACTTTGCCACCCCTAGGCCTCAAGGACAAAGGGACAGCACTGTGCGGAAGGATCCTGGTGAGGTCTGGAGCCAGGGAAGAAAAACCTTTAGACAGGAGCTAAGACCAGCTGAGTAAGGCAGCCACTGCCAGGATTGTGACAAGGTTGAGGAAGGGAGTGTCAAAATAGGGATAAATACTGCAATCTCTCTCCATCTCAAATCTTGCCCTCCAGTTTCCTACCTCTGTCTCCCACTTGCCCAACCAACACAAAGCCAGAGTATAAGGAATTCTGGATAATGCAGTCCATAGAGGTCAGCTCCTAGGACACAGAATAAGGCAGAGAAGGGAAGATAGTTAATGGGGCAACAGAGAATAACCAACACAGAAACTTATTCAATATTTTTAAAAGACATACTGGCGAAAGAGAAGCAAGCCTGGACTGACAAAGTGACTGTGTGAGACTTAAAATGGTCCTGGGGCGCCCAGTCTTCTGTAGGTCAAATGTAGGAAAGCTGCTCATCTCTCTTGAGTTGAAGATTTGGAGCCTAATCAAGCAATATTTCCCATCACCTGGGGAGCATCCCTTCTGCCTGGCATGTTCTTTTGGTTTCTATGGATCAGTGATGCCTGTGTATCTCCCTTTCCTTCCCTTTCTGAATGGGAGTATTTATGAAGTTATCGTGCTCTTGCTTTTGCCATTGCATATCAGATGTATAGGGGACAGGTAATTGTCTTATAGTTCATAGATCTCTGGGTCATAAGGAACCACACTGGACCTGCCTGGTGCTGTGACTGAATGGCACTTTAGCGTGTTCTGCCTCTGGGAGGCAGTAAATGTACATATCATGAAGGAAGAAAAGAAAACTTCATGTTTGTTAGCCAGACAGATGTCCGGTGGTAGTCATTAGTGCTGTTCTGCATTTCCCCACCCAGCCAAATTTTCCTGGTAACATGACTTGATCTGGCAAATAAAATGTAAGCAGAGGTGAGATGGGTGTAATTCACTGCACACTCTCTTTCTCTTTCCTTTTGGCACAGCCACACACAAGTTCAGGATGGTAGCTCCTCCATCTGATTGGGTCACTGAGGGCCCACAATATGTGGAGGTAACGAATATACATATTAGCAAGAAACAAACTTCAACTGTTTACGTCACTGAGAGGTTTGGGGGTTACATGTTGCCACCATGCTATCCCAGCCAATCCTGAGTGGTACAAGTAGACAGTGAATTAATTAGCGCCTGTAGTTTAGGCTATGTAGTAGTCACTGCTGGGGTGGAAACAATCACTTTAGAATCCTGAATATCAATATCTTTATTGTCATTCTTTAGGGCTAGCTATGTTAATTGTGAAACAAGTGCAATTTGATTACCATCTCCATCCTCCTCATGCTCAATAAAAATCTTCCCTGTTCTATTCCTCCTTGGGTATAATGTGAATTGATCTGAATCATAATGGCTAATAATAAGTGTGTGTTTCTCTTTTCACCGGTACTCAGAGAAATCTTCCAACGTGGCAGCACATTTCGCAGCATCAAGTATACTATAGTGAACAAGACAGATGTAGCCCCCACTCTCATAAAGCCCCTTCTAGCAGGAGGAACAGACGATGATGTGAGTGACTCAGCCACATTAGTCGGAGGCTGAAGGAGTCTTCTCTGAAGAGCTAACAGTAAAAGTAAAATCTGAACAACAAAGGATCAGCCATGTGAAGACAGGGAGAAAGAAAATCTAGGGAGGGAAAACAACTCGTGCAGAGTGCCCTACCACAGGAATGAGCTTGGCACATTTGAAGAACAGTCCATAGTCCACAATAGAGTATGGTGGGCAAGTAATAGAAGCCTTTTGAAGAATAGGCAGGTCCAGATCATAGAAGGCTTTATAAGTTAGGGTAAGGAGTTTGGGATTTATTCTAAATGGGAAAACACTAGAGGATTTTGAGCACCAGAGGGATGTGATTTCATTAAGTTGTAAAAAACTCACCCTAACTGAAGTGTGGAGAATGAATTAAGAGGGGGCAAGTATGGGAGGAAATGGACCCAGGAGAAATGCACTGCCGCAGCCCAGGTAAGAGGTTGGGATGATGGAGAGAAGAGGACAGGTTTGGGATGTTTTAGGGTGGATTTGACACATCTTAATGATACATTGCATGAAAAGGTGAGGGAATCAAGAATAACTCTTAAGATTTTGGCTTCAGCTACTGGGTGGAGATTGGTGCCATTTAACTAAGCTGGACTAAATGTCAACTAAGGTGTTTTGATAGCATTTGCATTTAATTGTGGCCTTTAATGTCTTTAGCAGGAACATGAATATTTAGGAGATTGCAGAAATAGTAGGGGAAATACTTTTGAAATGCTGGGGGGAGAATGCTTCCTTCCTTTAAAGAAAAAAAAAAGAAAGAAAAACCGATTTTCTGAATTTGGCAATGAAAGCTGGACCTCCTCAATGGCATGAGGTGATATGACCTTTTCCTGCTAGATTCACCCCTCCACTTGGCAAAATCTTCTCCTTGACCCAAAGAGCAAGAAGGAAGGGGAAATCCTGATTTTCCTTTAATACTTGATCCAAATATGACTCTTCCTTTGGTATCTTTGAGCATGTCTTTGGCACAGCATAAACATTTAAATATGAAACAGATGTAAGACATACCATGAAACTCAACTTTTTAGTTTACCAAGACATAACTTTCCCTCAACTTTCTGTCCACTACAGATCTCTTTTAAATTCCTTATCCTTCTTCAGGAAGTGGAGATAGTGGGGTGTTGGGAGTCACCGTTATCTTAGCACATCCACTATCCAAACACTCAGTCCAAGACCTCTCCTTTCATCTAGCCTGGTGTTCAAATTCTCCCTCTTTCTCTTACACAAGGCCTCCCCTTTCTTGGATGAATGATGCTGGGGATAACCCCTTCCCTATTCAAAGGACTGTGGTATCTGCCTCTTTAAGTTCAAAAGAATCACATACACGCAATACACATGCATTTGCTGGGGCAGGAAGGGGTGGGATCCTTTCCTTCCTTTAGCCTTTTGGCATCTCAAATTAGTCTATGGGAAAGGCCTTCTCTTCACAGACACCTAATGATTAAGAAGTCAGACTCGGGGGGGAGACGACCAGTTTTCAAATCTTAGCCCTGTTGCTTACTAGATGAGTGAACTTAAGCATTTATTTAACCTCTCTGAGCCTCAGTTCTTCATATGAAGATCAGGGATAATAGTACTAATCTCACAAGGTTGTTGTGAGGATTAAATGAGATGATATATGTAAAATGCTTACCCCAATGTCTAGTTGTTAGTAAATTCTCAATATACATTAGCTATTATTATTATTACAGAAATATCATCATCATTATCGTCATCATGATTATCATCATCCCGTTCTTATTGAAATTAAGATGTACAATCAAGGTTACAAATTTTTCACAGACTTAACCCAGAAATAGAGTGCTTTGGTGCAATTTCTGGGGTGTGTGCATAGAGGATCATAAATAATAACTTTCTTTCTGTATTTCCTCTATGAATCTATAAATATATTCCTTTCTTATATACTAAAAATAAAAATTTAATTCATGGCTTCTAAGGCAATGCATTTTAAATGTTTTAGATGTCCACTTGATATTAACTCTGTTAGTATAAAATTTCCCAAATACTCAGCTAATCCTATGCCTTCCAGCTTTATTATAACTAAGAGTTGCCTCTTTCATAGTTGCCACCATGTAATATCAAATGAGCACTCTTCTGTTATAAGTTCACTATAGAGTAGTTGTTTGCAGATTGCTCTTAATAACAGTGCAGTTTTGTTCTGAACCTATGATTCATGAACAAGTTTGAAAACAAAAAGGCAGAAGATGAACTATAAATCCTAATGTGGGGAGAGAGAAACAGGCTATTCAGGCAGATAGATCTCAGATATCTCAGAATTGTGATCTTCTGGGTCCTCATTATTATTCTCAGCAGCAGGAAGAATTGAAAATAGTTGCATTTCTACACTGGATAAAGAGGTAGCTTATACAAGATCTTTCTGTTTGGGTCAAAAATAGAAATATAAATAAAAGCAATGAAACCGTCAAATAGTAAAGATATTCTTGAACCAAAAGAGCCACTTCAGAGCTCAGCTGTACTTGCAATAAGGCCCATTGATGGACCCAGTCATTCTAAAATATCCCTTCATTTTATTCATTTTTCTCTTTAAAGGACAAAAAACAAAACAAGACAAAACCACAAAAGAGACGAGACACGTTATATAATCTACACACTGGAAGCCTAACCATTTTTATTTCTTATTGCAGTTTGAATTGGAAAGGAACACAAAGTCCTAGAACATGGTAATTCATCTCCTGTTTCTTTGTCTGTGACTACAAGTAGGAGATAGTTCAGAGCCATGCCAATCAGAAAACACAACAAAGCTGTATTAGCTTCTTATTTGTTTACTGACAGATCACAGGCCACTTCCCTGGAATCTCAGACATCCTGTTAGGTCTTAGAGGCTCCATCCAGGCATACCTAGAGAACTTCAGAAAAGAAAGGGCGTCTGAAAAGGGCTCCTCTTTTTGTTCTGTGAACATAACATAGTTGAGTTGAGTTTTTAAAATATTCTCCACCCTTGTTTGTTTCTTAATGCGATACCAAGATGTAATTTGTATGGAAGCCAAAACTAGAGACATGCTGAATATGTGAATACTGAGGAAGTGGTTTCCTTAGCAATAACAGGCATGTGAAAGTCAAAACTTCCTTTCCTTCTCATGTGACCTTTTTCAAAGCAATTCAGATAGAGGACAATGGAATTGAATTCCAAGCACCCACAGTGTTCATGAATTGCTAAGCAATGATTCACCAAGTACCCAAATTACTCTAGACTGCTTGAGCATTTTATTAGTGAAATTGCTTTGTATTTAAAATTTCCTTCCTCACTTTGTACATCAGTTTTCCTCATTCTTACAGGCCACTTTTCAACCACTTTAAGACAACAGACATAAATAGAGCAGTACCAAGTAGTGATTAGTATAAGGATTTCAGAATACCAGAGTGTCAGAGTAAAACATTCCATACAATATTCATAACTATTTCCTTCCTTTGGAAACATTAGCTACTAGATGCATATAGAAAAAGTTTGTTCGATAGCTAAAGTTTGTTATTTCCTCAAAATAAATAATATAGCCTAATTTCGGGGAATTCATTCAGTTGTATTTTAGAAACACTGAAGTTTTCTTTCGTTCTGATTACGGATGTATTTTGATCCACTCATCCTGGAAAAAAAAAAAAAGTGCTACATTTGGCTTACAAATTGCACATTTGGCTTAGTCCTCAAAGGTGGTAATTTATTTAACAATATATTAGCAAGCTGGGACCTTCAAGTGGTATCTTTTTTTGCCTTTGATTAAATTGTAGCGTTTCGAGGAACACAGACAAGACAGTCTTATGAACTCTATTTCTCTTTATAGTCTGTGAATTGTGAATTTCAAAATGACTAACATTACTTAACTTCTTTCAAAAATCTGTTAAGTGATTCTGCAGTGAGTGTTGCCAGACAGACCTAGCACCCAGGTAGCTGTAGGTCTGTGATCCTGATCCACTGTGCCCCCGATATTTGTGTTTCACAGGGCTGTAATTGTGGCTGTCATACTGGGTTATTATAAGTATTCATAAAGTGTATAAAGCAAATGGACTAAGTAGAAAGGCACCATAGCAACCCAGGTGAGAGGTCATGATGACGGAGACAAGAAGGCAGATCTGGGATGTTTTAAGGTGGATTTGATGCATCTTAATTATAAATTACAT
The DNA here is from genome assembly GCF_024542745.1 of Macaca thibetana thibetana. Classification (NCBI taxonomy): domain Eukaryota; kingdom Metazoa; phylum Chordata; class Mammalia; order Primates; family Cercopithecidae; genus Macaca; species Macaca thibetana. Next base: position 68,885,646 of record NC_065581.1, on the reverse strand, counting down.
GAATGGATGGAGGGAATCAAGGATAACTCTAAGACTTTGGCTTCAGCAACTGAGTGGAGATTGGTGCCATTTAACTAAGCTGGGCTGGACCCAAGAAGGTGCTTTGATTTGCATTTAATTGTGATTTTTAATGCCTTAACTCAGGGCCACGAGTACTGGGGAATTGCAGAACTAGTAGGGGAAATATATTGGAAGAGTGAATATTGCATAGTAGCTGCTCGATAAACATTAGTTCTCCTTTCCCCTATCTGTCTCTTTGTTGTGACATTGACTTTGTTGTGACAGTCAGTTTACCCTAACCTGCTCCTAGTTTAATGGCTCTTCTGGACTCAGAAGTAGTCCAACATAGAGCCTTCATATTCAAGTGGCCTCAATCATTATCTTCCTTGATAGTAAATAAGAGGTGAGTCTTAATAAAAGTGTAAGGATCTCCAGTGAATTCACTATCTAAACACTTTCTATAGGGCTTGTGAGATTGTTTAACAAAGACAGTCTGAGTGGCCCAGGAAAGCAGGGTAATTTTCCACACCTTCAGACAAAGACAGTGGAGATACAAAGTTTGCAATGTTCTCATTTGGCCCCCACACACTACACTCTGGCAGTGAGAGAGGTCAGGCTTTCAGGAGGTTATTTCTGAACCTAGACATGCATCCCACAGTGTGTGTGCATTGCTTACCCTCAGTGAAAAGTGCTTCTCATTTTTAGTGCCATAAATCCTATGATCATCCCCTCCCTTTTCTAACCAAAGCTGGTTCTGGAAAGCAGACACTACCCCACAGTGTTGATTTGACTAGTCCTGCTGCCACTGTAGCCAAAGTCACTAAGAAAGTACTTGATTGTCCTTAGGAGAAGAACAGCTAGGGTAAGCCAGTGGAAAAATGTTACAGAGTGACAAGTAAGTGCTTGCTAAAACATTTTTGGTGCTCATTTCAGGTTGACTTAGCAGGTCAGAGAAATGTGAATCCAGAAGTTAGGAGTGAACTTGACTAAGTCACTTTGTCTCTCCAGCCATTGAAAGCTTGGGTTAAATCACAGGCTTTAGAGCTAGGTTCCGTGGAGCTTTGGAGTTCTGTTATGCCTGTCACGGGATAGGGACCATTGATAAAAGAGACTCTTACCAGATGACAATCTGGACATGTGGGCTCAGAGAAGCTTTGATTTTACCTGTTTTTATACACTGATTTAATTTGTTTTGTTTAAAAATATCCATGAGCAAAAAGGAAAAAATAATTAAAGGTATAGGCTAGATGGTTTCTAATTTCTTTTGAACCCGGACATTCTAAAATTGTTACAAGTACAGGTATATACATTATAACTCATATAAGAACCAGTTAACAAATATAAAACAACAATAACATGAACCACAAGCACTGTTTCATAACCAAAGATTATTCTCCTAATCTTAGCCAGAGTCTTCTAAATGTCTATCTTTGTCCAGAGAGTATTGAGAAAGATGTCATAGATAATTCAGAGTAAATCTGTGGCAACTAGGAGAAGAAATGTTTAAAAAGAGAGAGAGAGCAAGCATGAGGTTAAGAAGCTTGTAAATCAGGAGGTTCTCCCTCTAGGTCAGGGAGAAAAAGTTCCTAATACCAGCAATGCATGTTGGCCGAACTCATTTTTACCTATTTGGCTAATTTTTTTTTTTTTTTGACCTTTAAAAATGTCATAGGCACTGTTGGGTGTTCAAAGTGAAGGTCTTAAAAGGAAATAATACTTTGTCCACATCATTGGGCAACATTAGGAAGAATCAGAGCCACAAAGGGATGAAGGCAATCCTCTTTGTAGCCGTGTAGAGGTTCTATCAGTAACAGCTGGAGCCAATCTCTCTGTGCAGCATATTTTTAAGAGGTGAGTTGTTTGATACCTGTTCCCCATTATCCAGCATCTTCAGAAAAGACTGAAGCAGCCTTGCAGTTTTTCTGGCACGGTTTTACCCTTATTAAAAAGGCTATTGTTGAACTGTTCAAATTGGGATGCTTTGATTGTTAGCACGTTCAGTACTCTGTGATTACCGTAATTACAGACCTGTGAAGGTCAAACTGACAAAACTGAATATAAACTGGAACTGAATATAAACTGGGACAACTCACTACATTAGTTCTTTTTGCACTCTTTGGTTCTTGTTGTTGTTTTTCCTTGTTGTTGTTGTTGTTGTTGTAAGAGTTGCCAAGTGCTAAATCTGTAATAGAAAATAAAAATGAAAGTCATCGATTTTACAGTTTTGCTTTGACTACGTAGAATCAATATTCAAGGAACTAAAAGGAATGCTCCATTGTACTTTCAGGTCCAGGTATACTTTTGGGTCATCACCTTCCTCCATAGTCATGGTCTTGAGTTCATGTGATGTATCCAGGTATTTTTTTAAAGTGTGTCATGAGTCCTCAACGTTTTGCAGGCTTTTTCCTTATTTTTCTCTTTGCAGGAATGTAACACTAAATACAAAATACATGTTTTGTTTGTATATGTATAGAGGAATATGTAGCAGAAATAGTTCTCCTGTAAGGGGAACCCACACAATTATATAAAAATAAATGAAATGGTCTCCCTATAATTGCATGGCCAAAGACCAGAATAAAATTACTTCTAAGGTACACTGAATACAAACTAGTCTTTATTTTCCTTTGTCCTTATTGATGGCTTCAAACAATAGTTTTTAAGTAATAATTAAGTAAAAATAGAGGCTATTATCTTGTATGCCATGTGGAGGCATGAAGAAAGGTAGAAAACAAAATAAATATAAATTCTTTCTACACAACAGAGAATGCTATTTGCATAGTGCCAGGAAAAAGTTTGGGGTCAGGACAAAAGCTATGTCTAAATGAAACCAAAATAGAAAAGCCGGATGGAAATTAATCAATTCACAAAATCCAGATGTTTCATCTACTGAGATCCAGCCATCTGAATTTTGGCTGCCTGAAATTTTCATGTTTCATCCAGATGTTTGCTTTCAGGTAGACACAATCATAATGTCCCATGTTTAATTTCATTATAATTTACCATATTGTTCAAAATGTTAAGTGTTTTCTGGCTAATGACAAGAACAAGGATAAAAAACACTATTTTTCATGTTTTAGTAGAAATGGCATTGTTAAAGGATGATTGTTTAAAGGATACAATAATTACTTTTATAAAAATATAAAATGAACATGTGTCACGAACTTTATTTCACTCATCAATAAGGAAAACGTTACAACTGGTTCAAAGAAGAAGCCCAAGGAGATATATATATATGTATGTATATATACATATATATACATATTCATACAAATATATATGCAGTAAGGAACTTTGAAGTGGAATAACAAACAGATGCAAAGGAGGTCTGTTCATAGTGCAATAGACGATTGCATTTTAGCAGATATAATTAATTTTTATTTCTATGGACAAGAGTCATATGCATTTTTACCAGTTTTCTACAACTTTCTGAGTTGTAAAGTAGTCCAAAGACAGTGGAAGGTAGAGATAACCCAGAAGAATTCACTAAATAGAACACTTGCTAAATCTTTTTTATTCCTATTTCAAAGTCTTCAAGGTTTTTTCATTAAATATTTTGTTTACTAAACTAAAATTATTTATGTATACAAACGTTTTTGTATTTCCGTGGTACTTTCAGTTAGCATCACATAATTTACCACTTGCTTGGACACTCCTAATTCTATTCTTGATTCCTGCATATATCTTGCCTCACACACTATGTTGCAATTTCTCATTTTAAAATTGCCTCCTATTCACTCCATTGGTGAGGAAAGGATTTCTCTACAGTGTTATGGGAATGGCCAAACATGTAATACTTCACACTGGACAAGTGAGATCAACAGCAGTGTGTTAATCACATATACTCACCGGCCACAGGAGAGGGACACCATGCCACACAGGGTCACATGGAGCCTGCTCTCAAGAGCAAAGTGAATGACAAGGACTGTGGGAGGCAGGCTTTGTAGTATCAAGAGGATGAGGTGCCCCCCAGCTCCCATGAGAGTATATGTGTGATTTGTTTGAACAATTCCACAACTGGAACCCACTAGTCAGAAATAAGCAGGAAATGCATCTAGACTATTTGATAAGGAGGGTTGTTTGACTAGGGGGACAATATCTACAGGAACAAGAGTGGGGAGGAAAACCGCTTAGACCATTTGAGATCCCACCAATTTTACCAGAGGTCAAGGCAGCACATAATATTGAGACTCAATTTTAGGCCTTGCACCACACTTCCTGAGAGCAGCAACTAAACTTATTCATTGAATTGATGATTTGTTGAGCTCCTACGATGTGCCAGGTACTGTTATAGGCTCTGGGCATGCAGCAGTGGGAACAAATGTTAAAAGATCTTTGTCCTACATTCTAGGGAGAGTCAATAAATGAAAGAGAAAAAAATACTTAGTATGATAGATAGTGACAAGTGCAATGAAGAAATTTGAAGCAGGGGATGAAGAAAGAAGTGCAGAATAATGGGGGTGGGGTGCTATGTTGAAATTTTAAATACCGTGCGGGGGAGCCTTTACTAAGATGACATTTGAGGTAGGACCCAAAGAGGTAAGCCATGAAGATATCAGGGGAAACAGCTCGGAGATGGAGAGACTAGCATCACAGCATTCCACAGCAGAAGAATGTTCTCATGTTCAATGAAAGCAAGGGATTCAGTATGGCCAAAATGCCCTAAACTAGGGGAAAAGCAGAAAGAAATGGGGTCACACTGAGATACAGGGGTTAGAGCGAAAATTGTGCAGGGCCCCCTAGATTTGATTTTTACTGAAAGATATGGGAACCCAGAAAAGGGACGTGGATAAAATAATGGCCTGTTATTTGACCAACTTTTCTCTTTCAACTCTCAAAATGCCTAGCAAAGTACTGAGCATATAAAGGCTGCTCAATATATTGTGACTGGCTAATTGTAAAGGGAGCAACCCCTTTCTTCACTGCTTTCCACAACTTTTTACCTTAATCACAATTAGATGCAGGTTTATTTCTACCTAAAACTATACTTACTACAGAGATATGGACACTAAGAAAATTTAGTTTATACATAGTCGAGGTGTGAGACAAAACCCATTTCTTTACTGATGAGACATGGATCTCTCATTAAAATATCACAGGTATAATAGAAACTGGCACACTGACATACAGTGAAGGAGATAGCCCATACAAATTCTAGAATTTTCTACAGACCTCTACCATAGGACAAGGGACATTTGAAATTTAATATATTAGACACATTTCACCTAGCTTTTATTCTTCATAATTTTTTTAATTTTTAATTTTAATTTGTGTAAGTACATAGTAGGTGTATACATTTATGGGGTACATGACATGTTCTGATACAGACATGCAATGCATAATAATTATCACATCCTTCATAAATTTTATTTACATAGTGGAAATACGTTTCAAGCTGTGGTGCATTTATAAATTTATACTGGGATAGCATCTTAAAATGTTTCCCTTCTATGAATAAGTTCACATGGAAAAACAGTACCTGTTATAAATTCTGAAATCAGCAACTTGACTCTATATTGTGCTGTTTGACAGACAGGACTCATAATTTAGTATAGTCATGGCTTTCTTGAGTAAATATAGATCTATCACTGACATAATTAGCCAATCTTCATTTTCTCCCACCTTGGTCATAGATTTGATTTTTTATCATTAGCATTTAGAGAAAGTAGCATGTATAACACAATAAAGAGTTGGATATAGGACGGAAAAATTGGAGGAATCCCTTCACCTGCCGCAGGAATGTGTCATTCTGAACCCTAAAGCTGATTCTATTTGGTTTTAACAAGGTATCATCTCCAAATCCTATCATGTTATATTATGTTAGAAGCATTAAGTTACAATGGGAGAGTCCCAGTAAGAGGAAAAAGTTGAAGGTTGTCCAATAAAATTAGGCAAGGGTTCACATGCATGCTTTGTCACCCACTTCACTGCAGACACATCTGAAAATGCACCCCCAACACCCCTAACATTGTCTACCTGGAAAGCACCACTTATTAACAGGACTCAAACATGAACTACTCGATAAAGATCTTTCTTCCTCTGTTCCTCTCTTCCTCCCTCCCAGAACTGATAATGCATTCATTGTACCCTATATATAATTTCCCTACTGATATTATGTACCTATAAGTCTGTTTCTCCTATTGGACTGGAAGCAATTTAAAGATAGTGACCACACTTTTATTATCTTTTTATCCTGAACTCCCAGCACAATGCCTGGCACATGTAGGATTGAAGAAATATTGTTAATTATTTAATTTTATCACACTCACTAGATCCAGCATGATAACATGAGAGAAAGAAAGTCTAGCTCAGCTCCATAATTTGAGAAAGGTCATTCTTTTTTCTTAGAGGCAGCACCATTGCATTACAGAGTCACCACTAGTGGCAGTAGAGTTTGGTGTATAAGAAGAAATGGGCTGGGCACGGTGGTTCTTGCCTGTAATCCCAGCACTTTGGGAGGCTGAGTCGGGCAGATCGCTTGAGGTCAGGAGTTCAAGACCAGCCTGACCTACATGGCAAAACCCCGTCACTACTAAAAATACAATATTTAGCCAGGCGTGGTGGTACGCGCCTATAATCGCAGCTATTCAGGAGGCTGGGGCAGGATAATCACTTGGACCTTGGAGGCAGAGGTTGCAGTGAACTGAGATCACGCCACTGCACTCCAGCCTGGGAGACAGGGTCTCAAAAAAAAAAAAAAAAAAAAGAAATGGGATCACTAGCCTCTAAATAATTCTGTTTCAGCATTATGTTACAAGTTTTTTTTTATTTAATTAAGGTATTTTCATCTTCTCTTCAGCAGTAGCATCACTTAAAAACCCATTACATATAAGAGGTGGTGTCCTTGAAACAGAATCTAAAGATTTCCCAACTCTCTGAGGCTCTATAGGTTGAGCTAAAATTTGTCTTTACTACGGAGTCTTGCTTTGTGTGAGAGAAACCATTCTGTAGCGCCTTTTTAAGTCATGCACACGTAATGAATTTACTTAGTCCTTGAGAAAGTTCTGACTGGTGAAACATTCAAATGCCATACTTTTGAATGGAATTTATACATTCTGTGTTCTGGTTTTGTTTTGTTTTTCAAGCAATGGTTGCCTTCTTGGAGGATAGAACAACACTTCTAGGACAATTATAATATCCAATAATGTTTCCTCTTATAGGCCAGGATATAGGGGTTTGGGGCTCTATGTTCTAGGAGGACAGGACCTAAGAAAGAAACTATGGACCATGGTTGGGCACCACACTCCGGCAGCTGTCAGTGACAGGAAGGAGAGACCAAAGGAGTCCTTTGAAAAATAATATAGACTCTGACAGTGATACGTTAAACTTTTTCCCAACTCAGAAACAGAAAGCCAAATACTGCATGTTCTAACTTCTAAGTTGGAGCTAAATACTGTGTACACATGGACATAGAGTGTGGAATGATAGGCATGGGAGACTAGGAAGGGTGGGGAGGGTGAAAGGGGGGTGGGCGATGAGAAATTACTTAATGGATACAATGCACACTATTCTGGTGGTGGATACGCTAAAAGTCCCGAGTACACCACTACACAATATATTAAGATAACAAAATAGCACTTGCACCCAAAAAAAAAAGTTTTGTACAAACTTTTAAAAGTGGTGTTCCCTTCTGTATTATAAATCTCCTATCATATCTTGCAAGTCTTCATTTACTTTGTCAAACGTGGTATCTTTGTGTTTGGGAAATAAAGGGATAGTGGCTGCAGCTTAGAAAAGAGTAATGAGATAATTGGTGGGTGTGGTCTTAGAGTGGTGGTTCCTGGTAGCAAGTGACAAGTGGAAGCCAGAGAAGCTTTATGCAGCATTTAGACACTCACTAGGGATGCCCAGAAATGTTGGGGAACAGCCCTAGAACTCCTACAGTCAGGCAGGTTGGGAACTCAGCTGGCTGTTACTATCAAAAGAAAGGGGAGCCTTGGAAACCAGAGAAACGAGAAGCACTTGGGTGACAACAGATGGCTTTATTCAAAAGAAAGTTAAGGTAAGACTAAAATAAGTATACATTACACTATGTCTCTCCTAAGGAGCAACAAAGTTCAAGGGCATGTTCTTGGGTTACCTTTCTGTCTTTACTCCTGAGGACTAAGAGACTCCAGAGACTGGCAGATCCCTCCAGAAAGATGAACATCTAGTCAGAGGAGAAGGCAAATGAGGAGGGAGCATGACATGGCAGCACAGAAGGAGGAACACAGGGAGGAACTGGAGAGGTATGCTCAGTGGTGAGAGAATGCTTCAGGGCTCTCTCAGCGGCTTGGACTAAGAACAGAGGTGATAGTTATTCTAAGGAACAGGTAGCACGGGCACAGGCACTGACCAATCAGGACAGCCGAACCAGCCAATCGGAATGGACAGGGCCAGGCACTGACCAATCAGGACAGCCGAACTAGCCATTCAGAATGGACAGGGCCACCAGCAGCCAGTAAGGCTGAAGGTTCACAGGGAGTCCCACAGACACGAAGGGTCTCCAGTCCTCCCTACATGTATATGTCAATCACTCAAATCAGATGGACCACTCACTAGTGAAAAGCACCCTGCCTTCTGAGGGTGGATTTGTGCATCATCATTGGTAAGGAATTTGACCATTTTGGTCAGTATCTTTCCCCCCGTGCCTCTTTTTCCTCCCCCCTTCTCTACTGGGCTCATTTATGAGCTATTTTTTCTCTCTTCCTACTTTTCCAGTGTGTTCTGCAGCATGCACTCAGCTCTTTGGAATTCTGTGGGTGGCAAGGGTTTTCTCCTCCATTTCATGTGCTCAGTGATGTGGAAAGAGAAGTATGAACTCTGACACTTTCCTTTTGCGAACATTTTGATGAAAGGACAAGTGATAGTCACAAATTTCAAAACATGTGGCAGGGGAGATGTAGAAGACACCTCATTTGTTACCAGCAGCAACTCCTTTCTCAGATCATCCCAAAATGCTGGCATGTGCCCAACAGCTTAATTTGGAGAGAATCCTATTTTATTCAAGCCTCAGATAGAATAGGCTATGAATGGTTCATTGGATAAATAGTCATTCTCTCCCTCCTCTAAGCCCTAGGTCTGTCCCTCTTGCACCCTCGTCATCTTTGCTATTTCTCTTTCATTAAATTCCTTTGAAGTTGTGGATTATTTTTTCTGTCTTTGAACATTCCTTCTGGCTAGTGGATTTCAGAAGTGCAAGTGCTTTAAACTTTTCCCTCCCCTTTTGAATTAATACTGTACTCCACATTTTTTTCTTTCCATTTTTGGGGGACCAACTACTGTGTTGTTTTATATTGCATTTTCATTTCAGAACTGTTTGAAAATGGAACTCATGCCATGCACGTGAATACTTTGCTTCCTCTTAGCTGATTTAATCAGCATGGATACCATTATTCATGCAATTGCATGAATAATTTATCTCACTGTTGTAAAAGTTTAATAAAAGTTTTCTTGTCTTTATCAAATTCCATGTTACTCTTTGTTCATTTTATAGCAGCAACATAATCAGAATATAAAGCAGTTCATATCAAAAAGCAATGAATGACATAGACTTTATTAGAGCTCTTGTGTTATTTTGTATTGCCATTTTACCTATGATTGAATAAGATTTTATATATGAAAAAATAAGATAGATCTATTGATCTCAGCATGACCAGCACTAACCAATCCTTTCCGCTTTTGCATTAGAAAAATTTGGAGTCACATTATTACAACTAAGATGCCCAGCCTTACTTGTACTATCTGACAGAACATATGTTTCTTGTTCATGAACATGTGTATATATGTATGTGACTCTTCTACCCACTGTGTAATACTATTTTATGACTCTTAATCCAGAATAATTGGTATTTCTTGCATAAAGAAAGGCACCAGAACAAATATTATTTGTTCATAGTTGATCTTTCTGTTACAGCCACAACTTACCACTTTCAATCAGTGAAATTACTCTATAGATTAAAAATATTTTGATAACATTTACATGTTTTCCTTTAATGTGAGAGCGACAAACCTCATAAACAAGAACCATCGACACAATAGATGATTAAGTATCTATAAAGAGCAATACATGATAACTTAAAGTAATGGCACCTCTTCTGTGGAATATTCATTGATCTTTGGAAGAAATAGTAGCAATTTTACAAAAGAAAATAAAATTACTAAATCTATTGTGCCTGCTCTCTCTTGCATGCACTCTCTATCTTAAATATAATGCCTTATTTTGGTCTTGCTATAGTCATAGTGTTTTAGGAAATGGTAGAAGTTCTAGAAGAGAGACAGAAAAAAGACTGAATGCATAAATATTTGTGTGCAAGTAAAATATTATATATAATACATACTAATATATAATAAATTAAAGGTTACTAAGTATGAAGCTACATAAAAAGATTATTTGCATGTATTTATGAAGAAGGGTGTTTCAGTTGTAATTTTTTAAAAATTTGCTTCAGGGCTGGGCATGGTGGCTCACACCTGTAATCCAACACTTTGGGAGGCCAAGGCGGGTGGATCACGAGGTCAGGGGATCGAGACCATCCTGGCTAATGTGGAGAAACCCTGTTTCTATTAAAAATACAAAAAATTAGCCAGGCGTGGTGGCGGGCACCTGTAGTCCCAGCTACTCAGGAGGCTGAGGCAGGAGCATGGTGTGAACCCAGAAGGCAGAGCTTGCAGTGAGCCGAGATCGTGCCACTGCACTCTAGCCTGGGCAACAGAGCAAGACTCCATCTCAAAAAAAAAAAAAAAAAAATTGCCTCAGAACAAATCAAAAGTAATGGATTTTACTTAAATCAAAAGATTTAAGATCTGGAAGAGGCATCAGTCATACTCATATTGTTTAGTTATGGTAATTGTCTAAAATAACTATTTGAATGTTTCCTGAAATTAAAAATTTTTATAATTCAATTTATGTGATTGTGATTAAGTTCCACATCTTTGTTTATTCATATATGATGAATAATATCAATATTTGGCATAGTTTACAAACATCAAAAATAACCCTGAAAAATTAAAGGAAAAAAGAAATGTATTATAAAGATATGAGAGCTTCTGGTTAGGATGTATAAAGTCGAGAGACCACTGCTCTCACCCTAACAAAGGAAACAAGCCAGAGAAGTTATAAAGTTATGATTTTCTTTTTGTTTTTTTGCATTAGATTGCTAAAGACAAAAACACAATCCAAATAAATTAAATTCCAGAAAGAGAAAAGCCCTTTCTATGAGAGAAAAACCCAAAATCTGTGGGCATGTAAGGAGAAAGAGCAAACCTGCTATAGACAGAGGTAAGGAGAAACTAGCCAAAATTTTAATAAAAGTTTAATAACTATGTGTGGCTAGCCTGATGTATGAGATTCCAAGGAGGTCTGTGAGAGTGCACTTCCACACCCAGTTGCCAATCTTAATTTCACAATGCCTTCACTGAACACATGCGGTAGCTTGCAGAAGAATAGGAGTACAGCAGGAGGGCAGAGAGAGCTTACTGCACCTCAGGCCCTTAATGACTGCACAACAGTGCTTCTCTAATGCCTGGGAACAGGAAAAGAAGGTTGAAAGATATTTCCTCTAAAGTGGATCAATTATGCAGAAACCAAAAGCTGGAGGCACAATAGTTGAACTGAGAAATATCAGCCACAAGTCATTCAGAGCCTTACTTGAGTGCAAGATAGTAGCATGCCAAAACCTAAGGGCAAAGCAGCAATGTATGAATAGATTTTGTGAGTTTTAGGAAGTCAGAAGCAGAGGTAAAGAGACAAAAGACCACCACAGGAACCCCCAAATCTGGGTAATATAGTCACAGGGATGTAAAACATAAAGACATTTCCATAATTGTACAGTGCCCAGATAAACTAGTTCCAATGCTGCCTGTAAAACATTTGAAACATATGGTGAGTTAACAGATCTAACAAAAGCTACAACAAACCTCAGACCCGGCTCAATTATATATCAGATTGCTTTAGCTTCATCACTTGCAGCCAGTCACAAGAACAGACATTTCCTTTTCTTGAATAAATAATGTATATGGTACTTTTACACACAATTTCTGGCATAAAAAATTGTGTGGTATAAAGCAGAGTGATATGACCCATAATCAATTCAATAAATAATTAATAGAAGTAGACCCAAATGTGACCACAATATTAGAATTAGTAAATAAAACATCTTATATAAAATGTTAAATTTTTTTTAGGAAAAACTAATGGAAAACATGGTTCACATGTGGGAACAGATGCCAGATTTCATTTTAGTAGAGTACTGGAAACATAAAAACAAAGAAAAATTCTAGGATTTGGAAACCCAGTAGCATAAATGAAGAATTTGTTTGATTTGTTTTACAGCAGCCTAGGAAACGCAAAAGAAAGGATTAAGTGAATTGGAATTACCTAAACTAAAATGAAAAAAGAAAAAAAAATTAGGAACTGAGAAAAGCAACCAACCCCCCGTCTGTGGCACTGTATCAAATGGTCAAAGTATGTGTGTCGTATTACTAAAAGTAGAACAGAAATAAAATGGAGCCAAAGAAATAATTTGAAGAGACATTGGCCAAGAAACATCCAAAACTGATGGAAGTTAACAACCCACAGATCCAAAACCAAATAGGTAGTGAACCTCAAACCGTATAATTACAAAGTCAAGCTTCAAGAAACCTAAGATAAAAAGAAACTCTCAAAAGCAGCCATCACACACATACATATGCACATAACACAACACACACACATACGCACTACATTTAGAAGAAAAAGAAAAACAAGAATATGGCAGACTTCTCAACAGAAACAATGGAAGTTAACCGACAATGGCATGACATCTTTAAAATGCTGAAAGAAAGAATTACACTATCAATTTCGAATTCTGTACCCCATAACAACATTCTTCCAAAATTAAGGTGAAATAGAGATATTTTAAGACAGATACATCTTGAGAGAATTTGACTTTAGAAGACATTCACTTAAGGAAATGTTGAAAGAAGTTTTTTGGGTATATCCGACAATATCTAGTAAAAAAATACATTACACATCTCAGGCCATATGGTTGTCTGGTGTTCCATATTGAGATGTTCAATTTCTACGAAGTGTCTCTAGCAAACCATGAGCTATTTTCAAAAGAAGAATAGTATACTGATGAAGCAGTCATGACTTTTCTCCAGCCTCTCTGTTGTGATTTTATTTTCTATTAGACCTTACCACAAGCTTCATGTCTCATCCTGCTCCTCCATAAAAAAATTTAAGAATTATTGGATCCATTGTAAGAGTTAAATGAGGGAGGTGCTCATAGGAAGCCTGAACTAGCTGAAGCCTCTTTTCCTCCCTCTGAAGCATATTACTTGTGAAGACACCTCAAACTATATCATAAAAATTATAGTCGAAGTAAATAAAATGTGTATGATGAGTTATAGTACACTCTGAAATTATATAGTAATTCATTTACTAAACATCATGTTCCAGTAATTCATTCCTGACTGTCAAACTACCCCAAAGCTTAATGGTTTAAAACAGCAACAGTCATTTGTTTTACTGACAAATCTGCAATTTACATAGGGCATGACAGGGGAAGTGCATTTGTTTTCCACAGAATGTCAGCTGAAGTAGCTTGAGTAGTGCTAAATAATTCACTGTTCAGTCACATAAGTGGCAAGTTGGTGATAGCTGTTGGCTGGGACTTAGCTGAGATGGTTGGTTTGGGACTCTTCAGTTTTTCTCACGTGGGCTTCTTGGGCTTCCAGACAGCATGGTTGCTCAGTTTTAAGAGCAAAATTTCCTATAATACAGTACATAGAACCTGCTAATCTCTTACAGCATGACCCAAGAAGCTGCCACAGCATCACTTCCACTGTGTTCCATCACTCCAAACAGTCACCAGCCCCTCTTTCTCAAGTCAAGGGACAAGGTAAAGACTCTACCTTTTAATGAGACAAGTGTCACAGAAATTTGTGTTTCTCTTTAATCCACCACACATCCTTTACCCCCTTTACATTTTCATAGCCTTTGACAGTCTAAAAAACACTTTCCTACACATTTCTCGTTTGCTCTTCATAACTACTATTCACATAAAAAGGGTAGAAATATATATCCCCAGTATACATAAAAAAACTGAGGTTCACAGACATTAAGTGACTGTCTCAGCTTATCCTATGAAGTAAAGACCCGACCGTAAGTTTTCTGATTCTAAATCTAGATTTATTATTATCTTCATTATGGTGTGTAAATTAATTGTATTTCAGCCTCAATATGTAGTAGGAAACCTACACATATACTTTTTATGGATAATAGATTTGTCATCCAATGACAGAATCATGTCTCTGCAAAATTTGATAAGAATGCCTCAACCTCATGATTGGAATCAAGGGATCTAAAGACACCCTTGCCACAAACCATCTCACCCAGTTTCATAGAGTTTGGATATGTTGTTCAACCTGTCACAAATACACCATATCATTCCCTTTTTCAAGCTAAATCTCTAATTACCTCAGCTGGAGTTTCTGTATCCCTTCTCTGGATTATTTTTCTGCATTACTTATTGCACTAACACTCTTGACATTTATCATACGCTATCTCATGTAACATATTTGAATATCTCTTGTCTCCACAATTTAAGATCCTGGAGGCTGTGAGCAGAGGCTGTGAGACAGTGAATCATATTTCCTTTTCTTTGCCTACAGGGCTCAGCATGGTAGTTTATACATGGAAATTGCTCAATGAATATCTGTTTGAAGAAACAGATAAGCAGTTTCAAGAGAGTGTGGTACACATTGTTCAGATTTGTCAAAACTCCTTTGTTTTATTAGTTCTAAAATAATCTTTCTCAAGCTTCACTAGGCAAAGCCTGTTCTTGGTTGACTACACAGCATATTCATCCCAATGACAACTTTCAAATTTGGATAGACTTTATTCAAATACCATTTCAGTTTTGAAACTAAGATTAAGTAATAAGCAACCATTGAATAGAAACAGATGACCAAAGAGCCATCTAAAAATGCATCTTTATTTTGCTTTAATGGAAAACAAATTAAGATTAACCTTTCATGACCAAAATAAAGCTTATTTTCAGTTTAAAAAACTTATTGGTTGATTATGTGGAAATAACTTCTATAAATAGATTTTTTTTTCTGATTTCCTCTGACATACAAAAATTAGAGCTATAGAAAACCATGTTTTTAAGCTGAAAACATTTTTTAAAAATCTAGGAGAACAGGTCCAGGACAGAAATGGATAATCTAGCATTGCATTAATTAAGGCAACACTAGTTACAGTAACAATAAACCACCAGATCTTAATGGCAAAACATCAGTTTATTTCTCACTTATCTAACAGTCTAATATGGATGTTTCTAGTGAGGCATTGATGGAGGGACTCAGCCGCCTTCTACCAGTGATTCAACTATGACTTTCTAGGTTAATCCAGAAAT
Organism: Macaca thibetana thibetana; assembly: GCF_024542745.1. Taxonomy (NCBI): domain Eukaryota; kingdom Metazoa; phylum Chordata; class Mammalia; order Primates; family Cercopithecidae; genus Macaca; species Macaca thibetana. The sequence goes on along the minus strand of NC_065581.1, from coordinate 68,870,269 downwards.
CAAAAACAGAAACAAAGAAGATTGTATAAGGAAATAAAATTCAGTCTCAAAAAAATGAGTCGTTACTCCTTTTGTCCTTTTAAACCATTAATAATAAACTAACAGCTGAACATTAACCACTAGAGCTCTAAAATGAAAGACTTTGAATGCAATGTAAAACAATTCATGAATATTGCTAGTAGCTTAGATCATACCTTACTCTCTGTCCATGTAATTGTTTTTGCCTCTTTGCCTTGACAAAACTTACAACTCTGCTAACTGATTTTGTTTCTCTTTTGTCTTCTCAAATGCAGAACTAAGATTTTCTTTTGAAATAAATTTTATTACTTTCTATAAAGATAGTCCTATTCTGCTGAATTAAAGATTTGATTTAATACTTCTACTTAAATCTTGCAGTTTTCAAAACATGGTGTATCCCCTGTGAAAAGTAACTCTGAATTTACTTTGTCATCAGTCACTCAAGTAACTTCATTTAAACTTAATGCTTATGATTTTAATTACCCAGTAAATAGATACCATAAACAGATACCATTATATCATCACATAAACTATGTAACGGAGATTTTCAGTCAAGGTAGTGCCATCAGTTCATGCTTTGATGCATCCCTCTGCTCCAAATGTGTGCCAATAACATGTTGAAATTTTTTTTAAAGAAAACCAAACACTAAGTCCAAGATTAAAAAATATGATAAACAATTCTGTGACTCAGAAACAGCAGAAATAAAAATAGATGAACCGGAATAAGTTACAGATCTGGTAGAGTCCTAGTTTAGAAGCAGGCAACACTGAGCAGGCGCTTGCTGTTCTGGTTCAAAGCAGAGATTTGAACCAGGTATCAATTGAAGTTAGTGGCTATGGTGAGTCTGCCCTCCTCTCTGATCAAAAGTGACTCAGAACATACTACTGATAATTAACAGTGGCTAAGCGTTACAGGAAGCTGCGAATGTAGGGATGCTGAAGGAGGAAAGGATCTCCTGACTACACAAACAACTCTCCTGGTTTGATGATTGGATTAGCAAGAATCCTATAGTCATCAAGAAGGAAAGCCTCATCAGACGAAACTGCCATTGTAAGACTAGTTTCTATACTGCAGTGCTGAGACCTAGTAGTGATAACTATGAAACAGCTAGACAGGAGAGAGGAAAGACACTGGAAGAGAGAAAAAGGGAAGAATAATACTTAACAAACAAAACACTTCTCAAAATGAGCCCATATTTCAAAGTTCTAAAACCCACAAGGAACTTCAATTCTAGGGAAGATGGCCCTCCAGATGAAATTAATGTTGTACAACAGTCTGAAAAAGAGTTGTTTTAAAGTATGTTTAAAGTGTTCAGAACTTTAAAATGAAAATCCGTAACTCATTTAAAGCAGGGGTGTGCAAAGTTTTTTGGAAAGTGCTAGGAGGTACTTTTTGTCTTTGCTGGCCACGCAGTCTTTTTCTTACTACTCAGCTGTGCTATTATAGCAAGAAAGCAGCCATAGACATAAAGGTGCTCCTCAATCTATGATGTGGTTATGTCTTGATAAATCCATCATAGACTGAAAATAGCTTAAGTCAAAATGGATTTAATATACCTAGCCCACCAAACATGATAACTTAGCTTACTCTATCATAAACATACTCAGAAAACTTAAACATTAGCCTACAGTTGGAAATTATCTAACACAAAGCCTATTTTATAATAAAGTGTTAAATATCTCATGTGGTTTATTGAATACTGTACTGAAAGATAAAAACAGAAGAGTTATATGGGTACTTAACCATTAATATATACATAGCTGGAAGCACTATTGGAAAGTCAAAAAACTATAAATTGAACCATAGTAAGTTGGGGACACTCTGTACATAAATGAATAGGCCATGTGTGTGTTTCAATAAACCTTTACTTATAGAAACTAGCAGTGACCCAGATATAGACCATGGGCCACAGTTTGCAGGCCCCTAATGTAAAGAGTCATTAAATTATGAAACAAAATTAGGCAGAAATGTCATAGGAACTGGAGATATGAAAAAAGATTATAATCTTCAAATTTAAAATGTGCCCATGAATATAAAAACACAATCAAGAAGAAAACTGATAAATTATTTATTTTAAGCAAAGAAAAAAAAGAGAGAGAGATAGTTAAAACCCATTAATGTTTTCTTGAATTTGGGTACAAGATTAAAATATTACATACGTTTAGACTTTGTTTAAAAAAGTGAAATACAATAATCCTGCAGTATTTGTGAGGGATTAGTGCCAGGATTTCCTGTGGATACCAAAACCCATTGATGTTCAAGTCTCTGACGTAAAACAGTGTAGTATTTACATATAACCTATGAACATCCTTCTGTATACTTTAAATCGTCTCTAGATAACTTGTAATATTTCATACAATATAAGTGCTATGTAAATACTTGTACTCTATTGTTTTGGAGAATAACGACAAGAAAACCTCTGCAAATGTTCAGTACAGATGTATTTTTTTTCCAAATATTTTCAATTCATGCTTGGTTGAATCCACAGATGCAGAACTCACAGATATGGAGGCCAACTGTGTAGTTAAATAGATAGGTTTAACGTATATTAAAGAACAACCATTAAAAGCATAAGAATATATTGTACTGTTTTCAACCCAACAGAGGGGAGTAAAGGTAGTCAATAGGACTATACACAAACATCCTTTTCTACCTGGGCACATAGAGCATTGCATTTCCTTGCCCATTTGAATTTAGGTATTCAGGTAACTATAATACTTTAATTTAGTGGCCAAGTAACTACTTGTAGTCAATGGAGGTGGAAGTGCCCTGTGTCACTTCTAGACAGAAGCTTGAAGAGCCAGTGGGTGTTTGGCATATTCTCTTTTATTTGCCTTTCTTAGGGAAGTGAGTGTTGAGATGGAGCCTTCATCAGTTTGGGTTTCTGAGAGACTAAATAAGCCAGTGTACAATGATCATGTAAAATGGGTGAGAAATAACCTTGAATTGAAGCCACTGATAGTTTAAGCTTTGTTATTTTAGTATCCCATGCTTTTCCTGTTAGGATTTAAGCAGTCAAATTGAAAACATGAAAGGGGAAATCTAAAGGTAAAGAAGTAGGCTGGCAAAGAGGAAACAATATAGTAGTAAAACTAAACATATCATAAACCCAAGTAGATAAGTAGATTAAATTCATCCATTAAAAGAAAAATTTGTCAGATTAAAATAAAATTAAACATAAACCTCTTAAAACATGTTTCACAAGTGACACATACACAGTACATTAGTTCAGGTTCTCCAAGAAGCAGACACCTAGACAAAATTAGATGTGTAAGAAATTTATTGGAGAAATGTTTATAAAGTAAAAGGGGGAAGAGGGGAAGGAACCTTTCAGCCTGTCATGCAGGTCTGACCCCTGTGAAAGGGAGAGAAAAGGTGGGATTGAATAGGAAGAGTCTTAAACCATGATGCAGTTCCAAGGCATTTTTTCACACTCTAATTGGGAGCCCTTAGGACAAAGTCACCTGGTTGTGGAGTCCCATGTGTTCCAGAAATGGACTTGCATTAGTTCTCCTCATGCATTAGTTCTCTCATCATGCTCAGTTGCTGCTTGAGTAGCCTGTGGGAAATGTGGCCTTAACATGAACACAGTGGCAGACCCAGAAGAACAGCAGCTGAGACACCTGGTTGATTATGCTCCCTAAGTAGGAGATAGGAGCCATGGATTTTCATGTCTACTACAAATACAAAGTTAAATAAAGGGATGAGAAACTTCTATGAAGCAAAACCTAAACAAAAGAAAGTAGTGTAAGAATATTAATATCAAACAAAATAGTTAAAGGCTAAAAGCACTTAAAAAAATAAAGAAAGAAACTAAATAATGAGGGAACCTGTGTTGCCTTTGGACTGTCATTCTAGTCTGAAACTAGACTTTGGACTGTCATTCTAGTCTGAAACTAGACTTTCCAGAATTCCCGTCTCTGTATGCTTCCAGATTAGGGCTGGCCTCAATAGAAATTTGCATGAAATTTGGAAGACAGGAGTTAAGTAATAACCATATTTGTGCTCTGCAGCTCAGCTGTTGCAGCACCTGGGGCAGCAGCTGGTCCCAGAGCTCTTCTGACTCTTGCTGGATCTCTTCCCACAGCTTCTGTGACTTCTGCACCAACATGTGCAGCTCTGTGGCAAAGGGCTTCAGCTTCCCCTACAGGTGATTAATATCATCAAATGCGAGGCCTGAAGGCAGTGAGACAGTTTCCAGTGTGTCCTCTGAGTTTTCATTGTCTTCTCACAGCTTCTGGTTTATTCTTGCTCTCCCCATTTCATGTCTACTTTCCTTCCTGTTGGCCCTGCTGCCTTCAGATGCAGCTCCAGACAAGAAGCAGCACAGACAGTTTAGCCAGAGCCCGCAGTTGCTTTCGATCCAATCCCTATAATAAATCCCTTCCTCAACATTACTCAAAGTCTTCCTGATTTTCTGATCACACCCTAACCGATAGAAAGAATTATCAAAGACAATTAGACCATGAAAAATAACAAGGAGAAATTCTGCAAGTCACAATCATGGTATAGGAGTTTAACATACTTTTACTAGAAACTGAGGGATTAAGTAGATAACAAATTAGTAAATATCTAAAAAATCAAAACAGCAAATATATAAAATATGCAATATAAACAACATTGATGATATAAGTATGTTATATATATATATAACCCAGAAAATAGAAAAAGAAAATTTCAGTATACAGGAACAATATTGTTCACAAAGTAGGTTTCAATAAACTGTAAAGAAATTATATTATACACAACATGTTCTTTGATAACAATTATAAATTATGAATAAAAATATAGTAAAATATATACTAGAAACTAAAACTCCTAAATAATCCTTGAATCAAAGAGGAAATAGCAATGGAAATTACAAAATTTTTAGAATGAAATTTTTATGTACTATTAAAAAAAGTGTGTGATAAAGCCAATGTACATTCATAGACTTAAGTGCGTGCATTAAAACAAAACAATATGAAAAAGAATTTCAAAATATCCAGTGTGTTCAATTCAAAAAACTAAAAAAGAACAGCAAAGTAAACATAAAGAAAGTAAAAAAAAATAATAAAAATGAAAACAAAAGATGTATATATCAAACTTGGCTGGGCATGGTGGCTCATGCCTGTAATCCCAGCACTTTCGGAGGCTTAGGCAGTTGGATCACGAGGTCAGGAATCCAAGACCTGCCTGGCCAACATGGTAAACCTTGTCTCTACTAAATATACAAAAATTAGCTGGGCGTGGTGGCACATGCCTGTAATCCCAGCTACTCAGGAGGCTGAGGCAGGAGAATTGCTTGAACCTGGGAGGCAGAGGTTGCAGTGAGCCAAGATCATATCACTGCACTCCAGCCTGGGTGACACAGTGAGACTCCATCTCAGAAAAAATAAATAAAGAAAGAAAAATTTAAATATATATATATGTGTGTGTATATATAAAATACATAATATATGTAATATATACATACTATATATGTGTCATATATACATACTATATATGTATACATATACATATATACATATATACATGTATACACAGAGCAAAACCATATCAGTTATATATGTATATATTATATACAATGCATTTTTATATATATACATATATGTACATATATATATAACTGATATGGTTTTGCTCTGTGTTCCCACTTAAATTTCATCTAGAATTGTAATTGAGGGAGGGATCTGGTGGGAGATGATTGGATTACGGGGGTGGTTCCCCCATGCTGGGCTTATAATAGTAAGTGAGTTCTCGTGAGGTCTGATGGTTTAAAAGTTGCAGTTTCCCCTGGCTCACTTTCTCTCCTGCTGTTGTGTGAAGAAGATGCGTTGTCTTCCACCTTGACTGTAAGTTTTCTGAGGCCTTCCAAGCCATGCAGAACTGTGAGTCAATTAAACTTCTTTTGTTTATAAATTACCTAGTCTTTATAGCAGGTAGTATCTATAGCAGTGTGAAAACGGACTAATACAAAAGCTAAGAAACAACAGAATGAATCAGGAAAACTAGCTAGAACCTCGGGAATACTATTTAAGAAACAGAGAGAGGTGATATGATAAACTATCTTAGAAATTAAAAGAGTACTAATTGCAGATATTAGAAAGATTTTAAACAGTCATATGATATACTAGGAAAAATTTTGGGCAAATAAGTTGTGCAACTTTGATGGAATGAATACTATTTAGGAAAATATAAAACACTAAGGGAAACCCAAGATGAAAAGGAGAACCACAATAAAGCAACAAACCTTAATGGAATTATATTGTTAATAGATTATTATTATATTCCCACAAAAGGGCTGAGGCCCAAATTCCATTAGTAGTAATCTTGACTTCAAGGAAAAAATTATTATTGTTTTATATAAACTGTTGTAGAAAACCACAAGAACAATAGCAACAAAACAATAATCAATACCTGGCAAGAAATATACAAGAAAGGATTTCACTTATAAATTGTACATAAGTGTTTCACTTATACATATAGATTCCAAAACATCAAATAAAATGAAAGCAAATGTAACTAGGCTATCTATTGAAAATAAATATATCATGAATATATCATGAGATTTTATGATGCTGAACCATCTTGGCACCCCTAGGTTCCAAGAGTAACAAGTAAAGGAGAGAAACTATAGAAGCAACTAGGTTGATGCTGGAAACATATACAAATTTTTTAAAATTACATTTATAATAAAAAAATTTAATAAACTCAAAAGAGAAGGCAATTTCCTTATTCTAACTTAAAAAAATATATTAAAAACCTAAAACAAACATTGTCCTTAATTGTAAAACTTAGGGACATTATTTTAAATCAGAAACAAGATAAAAGAGACAACTATCACCATTTTATTCAACATTTTATTGAAAGTCCTATCCATTGCAATAAGATAAGCAAAAGAAATAAAAGATGCAAGTATTAGAATGAAAGATATGACTATCTTTATTTGCAGATGATATGATTGCATGGAAAAGCCATAGAAATATAAGAAACATTTTAAATATTGAGAAATCAGGGAAGTTTTCTGCTATGTAATCAGCATACAAAATAAATAGCAACTCAATACACTAGCAATAACCAGTAAGACAGATGCTATAGATGCTAGGGTTCTAACAAAATATGGATGGAGAGACTCAATAATATGAAGTAAAAAAAGAATTTCCCCAAAATTTATCTATAAATGCAATATGACTATAGTAAAACTCTCACACATTTTTCAGAAATTTGATATTGTTATCATAAAATTCATTTGGAAAACTAAAGGACCAGGAATAGCCAAGACAACTCTGAAGATGAACATTAAATGGGGATTTGTCCTATAAGATAGCAATTTCTATATTTATAATGATTAAAAAAGTAATGTATTAAGCCAAGGACAGACAAATTGACAAAGAGTACAGAATACAGAGATCAGAAATAGACTCAGATGTATCTCAAATAATGTGTAACAGAATTGTCATTACAAATTAGTTGGGAATTATAAATTGTCCAATAAATGATGCAGCAACAATTGTTTTTTCTCGTGGCAGTGAGGGGGAATCAGGTATAAATCCCTACTATACAGGAAAATAAATTTCGGGCTTATTAAATACCTACAAATGAAAAATAAAACTTTTAGAAGAAAAAAAAATTTTAACGTGTTTATGAGTTTAAAGTAGGGGAGAATTTCTTAAATGGGGCTTAATAAGCCAAAACTCTTAAAGAAAAAGATTGACAAACATGTCATTAAAATTAAAAGTGAAAACCTTATTTGTGTCTGTATTAGTCCGTTCTCAGACTGCTATAAAGAACTACCTGAGACTAGGTCATCTATGAAGAAAAGAAGTTTAATTGACTCACAGTTCCTCAGGTTTAACAGGAAGTGTGACTGGAGACCTTAGGAAATTTGTAATCATGGCAGAAAGCAAAGGGGAAGCAAGCACCATCTCACAAGTGGGCAGGAGAGAGAGAGAGAGAAGGGGGAAGTGCTACACACGTTTAAATAACCAGATCTTTCATGAGAACTCTATGATTTGACAGCACTAGGGGCTTGGTGCTAAACCATTAGAAACCACCCCCATGATCCAATCCCTTCCCACCAGGCTCCACATTCAACACATGGGAATTACAATTCCACATGAGATTTGGATGGGGACATAGAGCCAAAGCATCTCAGTGTCCCAATATGCCCTGAACAAAATGAAAAGCAGAGAGCAGACACGAATATGAAATTTGCAAAGGCTCTGAGTTATACATTTTAGTTTACATGAAATTATATTATTTTTTATATTTTTAAAATTCAAATCAACAGTTGTATTTGAAGAGTGGACATTGCATCTCAGTGTGACTAGTTTCCTAAGTTTTTTCTAATTTCTAAGCTGAACAAACTTTTATTTTATACTTTTTTTTTAAAAAACTTAGTATCCCACTGAATTTATGTTGAAGATATGTTGTCATTCTTCCAGTGTTGAAAACATGTTTATGGTTTTTTATAAAACTATAAATAAATTCATTTTTATAGTTACCTCAAATAACTTCTGTAGCTTCTGAAGTATTCAGTATGTGTAATTCAAATGAAGGATAATGCTCCAGACTCAGCCCTTTTGTTAAAAACAGTGAGTAGGATATCAGTGACAACCTGCGAGCTCGGTTCCAAGCCAGAATTAAGTGCAAACACAGAACTCTTGCAACAGTTCAGTACGTGTTCTGTGAACTCTGGTTTTGGAGTGGTGTTCTTAGACTCAGGCCTGCTTGAGTGCACTTGTCAGTTACATGTTCTTTCCTCACATTGCTTCTTAATTATTTGGCAAAGACAGTTTTTCCAGGCCAATAGTAAAGATTTCTTTAACTGGGGAACAGTAGTGCTGGAAACACGGGGAGTTTAAATTAATAGCACTGTTACATTCCCATTTTTAGTACCATATGGTTAAAATAAGCTGAAGGGAAAAGCAACATATGGTTTATTTCTTTCCCTAGAAATTTCTATTTAGTAGTGGCATACTTGGAAGCAGTTTGAAATGGAGAGTTCATGTTTGAAGAGCCTGAAAGAAGTTGTTCTATTAAATTCCATTGACAATAAAAGTGCAAAAAGGATCTTGTCAAGTCCCCCCTACCACCACAGTCATCATAAGAATAAACACGGTGTCAGAGAAACTGGGTCATGAAGACAAGGGAATCCTTCAGAGTGGAATGATTCCTAGCACCCTATCACATTGACAAAGGAAAAGGTAAGTGGAAAAAATCCCATCAACACAGTTTCTAAACTTCTACCGGGCTTCAATTAGAATCTGAGTCACAGTGGAATGACTGCATTCAGTTAAGTGATTACAAGAATAAATCATGTTCTCTCCTCTTCAGAATATGCTTTGTTTAGGTTTTATTTTCTTGCCTACATAATTATAGCACCTGTATGCTTTTGCTGCTAATACAAGTTTTGGATTAGGATAGAAGTAAGGAAATTTGCTATTAGTGTGTGTGTGTATGTGCATATGTGTGTGTCTTCACTCATCTGACATTCATCTGACTGTAGAGATAGCATTGTGCAATAGAAATTAAATAGGTTTGGGAAGCAGGTGGACCTAGGTCGAATCCTGTTTCTTCCACTTAGATATTGTATCCTTGACAAGTTACTTAGTTACTTCCTGAATTTGATTTCTTATCTGTAAAATAGAAATTATAATACTTATCAGAGAGTAATTATAAGACATAAGGATTGCTTAAATGTGTCAAGTATGTACATGATAAATAATCATCTTCTCTACTGGGTAGGGTAAGCTAATAATAAGCTGTCAATTTTTCAATATTCTTACAGGTAATTTAAGTCTTTTTGGAAACGCTAGTATCTGAAAGAACTGAAATGTGTCTACAATTGGATATCTAACCTCTTTTAACAAAATTCCTTAAAAAATGATTAACTATTTTGTTCATATTATACTTAAAGTTTATGCTCATTGTAATTATACTTTATTGAAGCAATAAAATCGGTTTAGATATTGTTCATACGAATTTTTACTTAGACATATTTGTATATATCAACAAAATACATATGTACTTCACAAAGATCTTCTGAGTCTCTTGAAATATTGAGCATATTCTTGATTGAAAATATAGGCTGGGCGCAGTGGTTCACGCCTGTAATCCCAGAACTTTGGGAGGCAGAGGTGGGTGGATCAACTGAGGTCAGGAGTTCAAAACCAGCCTGGCCAACATGGTGAAACCCTGTCTCTACTAAAAACACAAAAATTATCTGGGTGTGGTGGTAGGCTCCTGTAATCCCAGTTACTAGGGATGCTGAGGTAGAACTTGAACCTGGGAGGTGGAGGTTGCAGTGAGCCAAGATCGTGCCATTGCACTTCAGCCTGGGTGACAAGAGTGAAACTCTGTCTCAAACAAAAACAAAACAAAACAAACAAGGAAATCAAGAATATAGCAAATAATAGGTTCTGAGCTTAACTTTCTGAAGATTTAATCTAAGATCCACATATAATAGATTAGAAAATAAGGTCTTCATCAACAGATCAAAGCCTTTGTTTAAGATAAACCCACTTCTTTTATTTATTCAATTATTTTTCCATCCATTCAATCAAGAAATAATTATCGAGAGCCAACCAGATTTTGGCCTGGCACAGTGGCTCCTGCCTATAATCCCAGCACTTTGGGGAGGCCAAGGGCAGATCACCTGAGCTCCGGAGTTCAAGACCAGCCTGGGCAACATAGTGAAACCCTGTCTCTACCAAAAAAAAAAAAAAAAAAAAAAAAAAATAGCTGGATGTGGTGGCAGATGCCTGCAGTCCTAGCTACTCAGGTGTCTGAGGCATGAGAATGACTTGAGCCAAGGAGGCAGAAGTTGCAGTGAATGGAGATCACACCACTGCACTCCAGCCTGGGTGACAGAGCAAGACCCTGTTTCAAAAAAAAAAAAAAAAAGAGCCAATCAGATTTTAAATTACTAACTATATTTGATCACTGGACAACTAGCTTAAAAGCCAGGGCTTTTCCATCTCCATAGGCTTGCATCAACCATCTGCCTTCCTCCACTGAATTCTCCTCTGAATTACCAATTCCTCCATGAGGAATGGTGTGCTTCTTCTATACAAAACCAGCAAACTGTCCTTTTCACTCCTTTATCTAATCACATAACACTTTGGAATTCTTAAAGGCACTCTTCACGGGGACAAAACTTTCCTGACATATTAGTAAAGTTGTACAATTACAGATATAACTCACAACCTACTTAATACTTTCTGAGCATCTGTGTTATTTGTATTAATAGCAATGGCATTTTTAGAAAAGAAAGAAACTGTATTAACTTACTTATTTTAAGACAAATAATGCTTTCACATGAAACTTTAGTTGCTTTTGTGACAATAAATAATAACTCCTTAGGTGTATTAGTGTGAGAAGATAGAAAGGTTATTGACAGGACATAGGGATTGTTATGCTAAAAGGTCCTTAAGGCAGCAAGAACAGTCAGAGAAGGCAGTTGCAGAAAGAAGAGATTTAACTATGGGCACTGGGAGATGAGTGTGAAGAGGTTAAAAAGGGATAATGGAATTAAGTGGAAGAAAGTTGTATTAGTATAATACCTTCTCCAATGCCACCATCAAACCGCCTGAACTTAAATAAAATTAAAATATTTGAAAGTAGTAAAAGTGATATACATTTTAGGTGGCCACAAAAGAATGAAAGAAAACTCACCTGTAAGTTTTAATATAATTTAGCAGCCAATAGCCTTGCTTCTATCAATTCCCTATTAACCAGTGGTTGCCACTATACAGACAGGATTGAAGTATTGAAGTCTTAGTTGGTAGGCTTTTTCATGACATAAATTCCTTTTATTCTTTAAAGCTATAAAGATTAAAACAATGGGGCTAAAACATTCTGATGAACATTTGGAATACTAAAATAGTAATAACATGACACCAACTCTCTCCAAGTGGCTAAACTAGCATCTTGCCAATGTCTTTATTGGTAGTAAAAGCAGTTCCAAAATACTTGTGGGTATTTCATCATTTCTAACTTAGAATTTATAGTTCCTTAGTTTTGGTGATACCATGGTGGAGAATAATATGTTCATATTTCAGTTTGATAAATGCGTATATGTTTGAATGATGGAAATATATGGAGGTGCTTTAAGCTCCCAGACCAACTTACTCAAGTTTGTTTACCTATCATGTCCCTGACTATAGAATAGACCTATACTGATACTACATAAAGCCTACCTCAAATACTGTCTTTTGTAACAACATCTCTTAGGAAGATGTTTCAGGGCAATGCTGTATCTATTTATGTATGTTCATTCATATGCTATGCACACAACACACATATATATGCACATACAGTTCACAGTCTAAGTTGGTGAATAGGATCACATTCACCATCTTTTATGGAGCAGGAGCATTTTTGGTCATAAGTCCATAAAGTACTTCTAGGGAGTTCCCATTTTTGTGTTCTGATACAGAATCCAGTGGTACAACACAATTTTCCTTGTGAGTAGATTGTCTGTATTGCTTTGATGCTTTCTGATATAGTTTGGATATTTGTCCCCACCCAAATCTCATGTTGAAATGTAATCCCCAATGTTGGAAGTGAACCCTGTGGAGATGTTTGGATCTTAGGGGCTGACTCACCATGAATGCTCAGGCCATCCCCTTGGTGATAACTGAGCTCTCACTCTGAGTTCACATGTGATCTGGTCATTTAAAAGTGTGTGGCACCTCCCCACTCAACCTCCTGCTTTCACCACTTGTTGTGTAAGCTCCTGCTTTGTCTTCCACTATAATTGTAAGTTTCCTGAGGCCTCCCCAAAAACATATGCCTGTGTCGTGCTTCCTGTACAGCCATCAGAGCTGTGAGCCAATTAAACCTCTTTTCTTATAAATTACCCAGTCTCAGGAATTTCTTTATATCAATGTAAGAACGGCCTAATATACTTTTTTTGTTGAACAGTTTTATTTATTTTTTATTATTTTTATTTTTTTGAGACCAAGTTTTGCTCTTGTTGCCCAGGCTGGAGTGCAGTGGTGTGATCTCAGCTCACTGCAACCTCTGCTTCCTGGGTTCAAGCAATTTTCCTGCCTCAGCCTCCTAAGTAGCCGGGACTACAGGCACCCGCCACCATGCCTGGTTGATTTTTGTATTTTTAATAGAGACAGGGTTTCATCATGTTGGCCAGGCTGGTCTCAAACTCCTGAACTCAGGTGATCCACCCGCCTTGGCCTCCCAAAGTGCTGGGATTACAGGCGTGAGCCACTGTGCCCGGCCTGTTGGACAGTTTTGATGATCTATTCAAACTGATGTTCTGCCACATCTACCAGGTCTCAAGGGAATGTCTTCTCTGTTGATCAGGGAGAACTTTATGGTCCCTGGAGATGTCTTCTCAGTTGATGTCTTGCTCTTGTGAGGCAGCTCAATGTGGGAGCACCTCTCAAATAGCCTCTCTGGAAGAATGTTCATTGCTAAGCTATTCAGTGCAAATCCTTCTTTGGTTGGTTCTCAGCTCTAACAGGTCTCCATCTTCACACCCCAAAGATTTATTGATTATCTTTCTGATCACCTTCCTCACTGATATATTAATCTATGATTATTTACTAATTCTTGATTATAATAGGTTCTATTTTGCTTTCACTGCCACATCACTTTGTAAAACTTTTAACTGAAGTGTAACATTCCTACCCAAAGTACACATAAGCATATCATAGCTCAATTAATTTTCACAAAATGAGTGCTCCTGTGTAACCAACACTGAGATCAAAAAGCAAAAGGTTACCAGCACCCCAATAGCCTCCCTGTACACAAGGATAATTATCCTGGTTCCTAACAGCAGAGATTAGGTTTGCCTATTTTTGTACTTTATATAAATGGAATCATACAGTATATATTATCTTGTGTGTCTAGCTTTTTATTTTACACTCCACATATTTGTGAGATTCATCCCTATTGTCACAAGTAGAGGTAGATCTTTTGTTTTCATTGCTGTAAGGTATGCTGCGGTGTGAATATATAACAATTTATTCTCTCATTTTATTGTTAGGAGCATTTGAGTAGTTTCCAGTTTGGGGCTATTATGTGAGTACTGCTATGAAAATTCCAGTACCTGCATTTGGTGTTTGTGCATACACATTTCTGTTGGGTATATACCTAAAAGAGGAGTTGCTGAGTCATAGGGTATACAGATGGTCAGCTTTTATTACCATCAGTTTTGAAGCTGCTATAAAATTATGATGAACTACACAAAACTACTACATAAAACAGGGTTTCCTGGAAAATAATGTCTTCACATTTTCAATTTAATACATGCCTATATGTTATTTGCTACATACTAGCCTGTATTCTCCGCATTCTATAAATTTGTATTTATTTTATAATTCTCTTGACTATCTCATGAGATTGATAGCACAGCCAGTGAGTAGCAGAACCAGAATTTGAATCCAAGCAGCCTGGCATTACAGTCTGAGACTGACTTTTAAAATTATTTTCAGATGGTACTAGTAAACATTTAATAAACACCAGTTATCTTCATTTCATGACCCTTGGGCAGACAAGGTGTTTGCTTGTCATGGGGGTTAGAGCTCTAGTGCCAACGTTATCCTCCTGGACTGTGAAACTCCTGCATGTTTCTCAATGGTGAGATCCCCATATTTTTCTTTCCTTGGATCCTGTATACTGGCCTAATTTTTCCCCTTCCACAAAAGCTATCTGAGGTTCGAAGGAGGATCTCTCTTCTCCCTACCTGCTAAGAAACAGAACCATTTCACGGTTTCCCTTGCACTTCCACAGCTTTGGAAAATTTCTGTGCCAGTAGGATGGGGGACATATACATGCTTCCTTCTCAAGCTAACATTCCCCTCCTTCCCTCCCCTGCCCCTTCTTCCACAACAGATACCCACAGTTGTTTTCCCTTCTTAGGGAAAGATAAGAAGCAGACCCAGTGTGGTGGTGTGCACCTGTAGTCTCAGCTACACGGGAAGCTGAGGGGAAAGCTTGAGCCTAGGAGTCGACTAGCCTGGACAACATAGCAAGATTCCGTCTCAACAAAAAGAAGAAGAAGAAGAGGAAGAAGAAGAAGGAGAAGGAGAAGGGGAAGGAGAAGGAGAAGGAGAAGAAGAAGAAGAAGAAGAAGAAGAAGAAGAAGAAGAAGAAGAAGAAGAAGAAGAAGAATCTATGATGCTTTTATTCATATCACAAATTTGTTTAGTACTTACTGTGGCCCAGAAAGCACTAAACATTGTGATAGATGTAAAATGGAATGAACAAGAACAAATGATCTTAAAAAGCATAATGTCTAAGTGAAGAAATGAGTAAGATTTCACTTAAAAAGTATGATATATGAAGCGTATGTGAAGAAGGAGTGAGATTAAAAAGTTTTAACATCTATCAAAGCATAAGCACTAAGACTGCATGTATATGCAGCCAACAGCAGAGCTGTAGCAGAGAGTAGCCTCTGAATACCAGTCCCGCATGTGCAAGACATGATACTAGATAGAGCCTATCAGCAGACCACGGAACACTCAAATGCCAAGTGACATGCCTTGGTTTTATGCTCTAGGCCCTGCAGAGCCACAGAGCAGTTCTGAGTATGGTTATGATACAATAGAGCTATGTTTAGGGCTTGTTTCTCAGCCTTTAACCTACTGGCAACCCAAAACCACAGAATAAAGAGATGGTTCTTTCCTATTCTCTTGTAACTATTTCTCAACAACCTATGACCCACACATTGGCATATAATTTTTTCATTCACTAGAGCTTGATCAGATAAAGACCAGATCTGGTTAGCTGTGTTTAGACATTTCAAATATTGTGTAGTTGTCATCCCCCAAGAAGCAGATAGCCAGCTCAGATTTTGACTTGTGTGTTCCAAAGAACAACTGAAATAAAAAGCCACAAGGGGACGCACGATATGACTGGAATTTCCCTCTGCCAGCTGGCTGCTCTGACACTTGTGCTTCTTTTCATAATGTTTCCCACTTTGAAGGCTGCTGAGTAAGCCAGAGAAGCAAAAGTTACACTGGGGACTGGGCAAATCCCAGTGGAGTCAAACAAATGGAAGAATGTGGAAAGGTGTGTCAAAGAGACACATTTTTGGGGTTAATCTTCATAAGCATGTCCTCTTTAGCACTATTCCTTTTTAATGTATTTTTTCTTTTGAGAAAGTGTCTGTTAATTTCTCTCATACGAACTGAGCACTGTTTCATCTACCCAGGATAAGTTGGCTAAAGTTAACAACTTGCTTACAAAACAGGATTGAAAAATCTCTTGGCTTACTGTATGCAGGGAGGATGCCATGATGGGTATTGTTTTGGCCCTGATGTTAGACTGCCTGTGTGTGATTTCTGGCTTCACAAGACACTTGCTATGAGATCTTGGGAAGGTTTCTTAGCATCAGTTTTCTCATCTGTAAAATGAAGATAATGTTCACTACCTCATTTAGGGTACTGAGGATTAAATAAGTTACAGTTTATGTAGAAAAGAACTTGACATGTAGTAAGCGCACAAAAAATGTGAATTGTGGCCAGGCGTGGTGACTCATGCCTGTAATCCCAGCACTTTAAGAGGCTAAGGCAGGCGGATCATGAGGTAAAGAGATCGAGACCATCCTGGCCAACATGGTGAAACCCCGTCTTTACTGAAAATACAAAAATTAGCTGGGTGTGGTGGCGCACGCCTGTAATCCCAGCTACTCAGGAGGCTGAGGCAGGAGAATTGCACGAACCCAGGAGGCGGAGGTTGCAGTCAGCCCAGATCACGCTACTGCACTCCAGCCTGGGCAACAGAGAAAGACTCCGTCTCAAAAAAAAAAAAAAAAAAAAGTGAGCTGTTTGTTGTCTCTCTTAGTATTATTGTATTCATTCTTTTGAGAAAGTGTCTGCTAATTTATCTCATATGAACTGAGAACTGATTCATCTAACAAGGATAAGTTTGCTAAAGTTATCCCCGTATTTGTCTAGATCTCTATTTCTCAATAGGAAGGAATAGATACTCTTTTGAATAAAGTCTAACTATCTATGTGCCACAAACTACAAAAGATACATGTATTTCTCCCAAGTATAAATTACAAAAAAAAAAAGAAAAAAAGAAAAAAAACTAAAACTTTTAGAAATGTAATAGAAAGTCAAATATTTTTGCATATTTTTTCTAGAAGACGACAGGTTTCCATTAAGCTCTCTTTCTATTTTTCTGGACAAGCTAGCCTACTCTGCATAAAACAAGTAATACTTCTCTAATCGTAAAAAAGATATCTAAAAGATCATTAAAATACCTGCTCACTTTTCAAATAAACACATAACCAAGAATATTGATTATTCTTAAAACAATAAATATGAGAGTGTCACCCTTGGCTGAACATGTAACTCTTTCCCCTGATTATTCCTCAAGGAATACTTGCAAAGGTAAGCTTTGCAGAGAGAGCAGACATCTCAGAGGGAGCTGCACTGGTCAGAGATGCACTTCACAAATGGTTGTAAATACTGGTTATAAAAGGGAATGGAGCTCAGATGCTAAGAAAGGGGGAAAAGCATCAGCCTAGAAATCATATGAGTTGGATTACAGGGTTGATTTTTGGAACGGCTTTCTGTTTGATTATAACACAATGCCCTTGCTTTTTGTCTCATATTGATCATCTTTAAGATCGAAATGGTTTAAGTTTTCTTTACAGTGACCCTAAGATATTAAAAAAGACTAAAATAAAACTGTGAAATGCTTTGAGTACCACAAAGCAATCTAAGATTGATACTGAAGAACATATCATACACAACGACAGATGGCACTCTTTGTTAGTTTCAATAAGATCTGCATGACCAGATGATTGTTGTGTTATTTCATAAGGAAGTAGGTCAGCAGGAAGCACCAAGCTGGAAAAAAACAAAACAAAAAACACACTAGTATGTGAGTGATGATCAAATCTTTGAATTATTCATTTTCATGATTGATTGTATCATTGAGTAATATGGATACAAGATTCCAAAGTGCCCTCCAGAATTCACCGTATCAGGGCAACAAGCAAATCTCTCTGGCTTGAAAGGATCCTTTTGAGATACATGAAGTGTCTGGTTTTAAAGAAAAACCCAAATAGCAGTGCCTTTGAAGCTTTTCCCAACTTCTCACCTAAATTTGTTTAAAGTTAAAGAAAACCGATGAAAACACAATGAAAGGAAACTAAGACTGTCAGCCAAACCTGTGCCAGGATTTGAGAGAAACCTCCAGGAATATCAAACAATTGGGCAGAAAGAGGAAAACGCTGGGCGTTTTAGTTTTTCATGTACTACAACTTTCCAGCTGGACAGAATGTCAGGATTTGAGGATTACGAAGAAAACTTCATCATAAGCAGTAGAATTGTCAACTAGAACATACGGTATTAACTGGGCTAAGAGCTGCCATATTAGCCTATCAGTACCCCCAGTGAAAAAATCGTGGTGCTGAGATGTACTGACATATAACATTTGCATTAAAAATATTGTTATATAAATGTGAATAGAAACAGAAGAATCAAAACCCACAAGGAACTGAAAATGGTACACCTGAAAGAAAAGGGAAAAGGAACACAATTCTCAACTCTTATATTAAAAACACACCTGTTAAAGTTGTATTAACTACCTTAGATGATGTTCCTCACCTTTTATAGCATGCAAGAAAGTATTTTCTCTATGAAATAGGGGAGAAATTTGTGAAGAGAATAAAAGAAATGAAAGTGAGATAAGAGTAAAAGAGACGTGAGTGATTTAAAAAAAGACATACGAGTACATTAAAAATGTACTTGTAAAACTCAGAAATTCCACTCAGACAAGAACCCCTAGAGATACTCTTGTTTAAGTGCATCAGGAGTTATACATGTGTGTTTACAGTATAGCAATTTGTAATAGCAAAAAGTCTCATAACAACCCCAGTGTTCATCAATAAAGTAGTAGATAAATGAGCACATTTTTGAATAGTTAAAATATTCAGTAGGTGAATTAAATTCATAACAAAAGCAATGTGTCCCAGAATTTGCACTGTGGAAAATCAAATCAGGAATTTTAAGGACATGCCTGAGTAGTTTCCCCAGAAAGCAGAGTAAAATGAAAAAGATGGAAATCCTCAGAAAGAAGATGGTAGTCCCGGAAGATGAAGAACCAAAACTCAACCTAAGAGTTACAGATAATCTCAAGAAAAAGAAATTTGAATTTGAACAAGCAATTTGAATAGATGTGATCATGAAAAATGTCCCAGATGTAAAAAGAAACTGTACATAAATAATCCCATTAAAGGACTTGAGAAGTAAGATAAAAAAGTGTTCATTATATTAAGGGCAGAAATCAATGGGAAAGAAATAAAATACAACTACATTGAGTTATGTTCTGTTAAAAAATGAAGTTAATTTTAAAAAACTTTTTATTTCCATAGGTTATTGGGGGAATAGGTGGTGTTTCATTACATGAGTAAGTTTTTGAGTGGTGACTTATGAAATTTTGGTGTGCCCATCACCCTAGCAGTATACAGTCTACCCAATGTGTAGTCTTTCATCCCTCACTCCTTTCCCACCCTTTCCCCCTGAGTCCCCAAATTCCACTGTGTCATTCTTATACCTTTGCATCCTTATAGCTTAGCTCCCACTTATGAGTGAGAACATATGATGTTTGGTTTTCCATTCCTGAGTTACTTCACTTAGAATAACACTCTCCAGGCCGGGCACGGTGGCGCACACCTATAATCCCAGCACTTTGGGAGGCTGAGGCGAGTGGATTGCCTGAGGTCAGGAGTTCGAGACCAGTCTAGCCAACATGGTGAAACCCCATCTCTGCTAAAAATACAAAAAAAATTAGGCGGGCACGGTAGCATATGCTGTAATCCCAGGTACTTAGGAGGCTGAGGCAGGAGAATTGCTTGAACCAGGGAGGTGGAGGTTGCGGTGAGCCGAGATTGCACCACTTCACTCCAGCCTGGGTGACAGAGTGAGACTCCGTCTAAAATATCTCCAATCTCAATCAGGTTGCTGTGAATGCCATTAATTCATTCCGTTTTGTGGATGAGTTAGTATTCCATCATATATATATCTATATCTCACAGTTTATTCACTCGTGGATTGGTGGGCATTTAGATTGGTTCCATAGTTTTGCAATTGTGAATTGTGCTGCTATAAACATGAATGTGCAAGTATCTTCTTTGTATAATGACTTATTTTCTTCTGGGTAGATACACAGTAATGGGATTGCTGGATTAAATGGAGTACTTCTACTTTTAGTTCTTTAAGGAATTTCCTCACTGTTTTACATGGTGGTTGTACTAGTTTACATTCCCATCAGCAGTGTAGAAGTGCTCCCTGTTCACCACATCCACTCCAACGTCTATTATTTTTTGATTTTTTGATTATGGCCATTCTTGCAGGAGTAAGGTACTATTGCATTGTGGTTTTGATTTGCATTTCCCTGATCATTAACGATGTTGAGCATTTTTTCATATGTTTGTTGGCCATTTGAATATCTTCTTTTGAGAATTGTCTATTCATGTCCTTAGCCCACTTTTTGATGACATTGCTTTTTACTTGGTGATTTGTTTGAGTTTGTTGTAGATTCTGGATATCAGTCCTTTATCAGAAGTATAGATTGTGAAGATTTTCTCCCACTCTGTGAGTTGTTTGTTCACTCTGCTGACGGTTCCTTTTGCTGTGCAAATGCTCTTTCGTTTAATTCAGTCCCAGCTATTTATCTTTGTTTTTGTTGCATTTGCTTTTGGATTGTTGGTCATGAAATCCTTGCCTAAGCCAATGTCTAGAAGGGCTTTTCCGAGGTCATCTTCTAGAAATTTTAGAGTTTCAGGTCCTAGATTTAAGTCCTTAAACCATTTTAATTGATTTTTATATAAGGTGAGAGATGAAGATCCAGTTTCATTCTCCTACATGTGGCTTACCAATTACCCCAGCACCATTTGTTGAAAAGGTGTCCTTTTCCCACTTCATGCTTTTGTTTGCTTTGTCAAAGATCAGCTGACTGTAAGTATTTGAGTTTATTTCTGGATTCTCTATTCTGTTCCATTGGTCTATGTGCCTATTTTTATGCCAGTACCATGCTGTTTTGGTGACTATGGCCTTATAGTGTAGTTTGAAATCAGGTAATGTGATGCCTCCAGATTCGTTCTTTTTGCTTAGTCTTTCTTTGGCTATGCGGGCTCTTTTTTGATTCCATATGAATTTTTAAATTGTTTTTTCTAGTTCCATGAAGAATGATGGTGATATTTTGATGGGAATTCCATGAAATGTGTAGATTGCTTTTGGCAGTTAGAGGTGAAGCCAGCTGGACTTCCTGGGTTGAGTGGGGACTTGGAGAACTTTTCTGTCTTACTAGAGGATTGTAAGATGCACCAATCAGCACTCTATAGCTAGGATTGTAAAATGCACCAATAAGCACTCTGTAGCTAGTTAGAGGTTTGTAAAATGCACCAGTCAGTGCTCTGTAGTTAGCTGGAGGTTTGTAAAATGGACGAATCAACACTCTGTAAAATGGACCAATCAGCAGGACAAGGGTGGGGACAAATAAGGGAGTAAAAGCTGGCCACCCCAGCCAGCAGCAGCAACCCGCTGGGGTCCCCTTCCACACTGTGGAAGCTTTGTTCTTTCGCTCTCTACAATAAATCTTGCTGCTGCTCACTCTTTGGGTCTGTGCCACCTTTAAGAGCTGTAACACTCACCACAAAGGTCCACAGCTTCATTCTTGAAGTCAGTGAGACCATGAACCCACTGGAAGGAATCAACTCCGGACACAGCAGTATGGTCATTTTCACAATATTGGTTCTATCCATCCATGAGCATGGGATGCATTTCCATTTGTTTGTGTCATTTATGATTTCTTTCAGAAGTGTTTTGTAGTTTTCCTTGTAGAGGCCTTTCACCTCCTTGGTTAGGTATAGTCCGAAGTATTATATATTTTTTTGCAGCTATTGTAAAAGGGGTTGAGTTCTTGATTTGATTCTCCATTTGGTCACTGTTGGTGTATAGGAGAGCTATTCATTTGTGTACATTATTTTTGTATCTGGAAACTTTGCTGAATTCTTTTATCATTTCTAGGAGCTTTCTGAAGGAGTCTTTAGTGTTTTCAAGGTAAACAATCATATCATCAGCAAACAGTGACAGTCTGACTTCCTCTTTACCAATTTGGATGCCTTTTATTTCTTTCTCTTGTCTAATTGCTTTGGCTAGAACTTCCAGTACTATGTTGAAGAGAATTGATGAGGGTGGGCATCCTCCTCTCATTTCAGTTCTCAGAGGGAATGCTTTCAACTTTTCCCCATTCAGTGTAATGTTGGCTCTGGTTTTGTCATAGATGGCTTTTATTACGTTGAGGTATGTCCCTTGTATGCTGATTTAGCTGAGAGTTTTAATCATAAAGGGATGCTGAATTTGTCAAATGTTTTTTATGAGTCTATTGAGATGATCATATGATTTTTGTTTTTAATTCTGTTTATGTGGTTTATCACATTTATTGACTTGTGTATATTAAACCATCCCTGCATCCCTGGTGTGAAACCCACTTGATCACGGTGGATTATCTTTTTGATATGTTGTTGGATTCAGTTAGCTAGTATTTTGTTAAGGATTTTTGCACCTAGGTTCATCAGGGATATTGGTCGTAGTTTTCCTTTGTGGTTATGTCCTTTCCTGGTTTTTGCAGTAGGGTGATACTGGCTTCGTGGATTGAATTAGGGAGGATTCCCTCTTTCTCTATCTTGTGGAATAGTGTCAATAGGATTGGTACCAATTCTTCTTTGAATGTCTGGTAGAATTCTTCTGTGAATCTGTCTGGTCCTGACTTTTTTTTATGGGTAATTTTTTTATTACCATTTCAAACTCAGTGTTTGTTATTGGTCTGTTCAGGATATCTAATTCTTCCTGATTTAAGCTAAGAGGGTTATATCATTCCAGGAATTTATCTATCCCCTCTTAGTTTTCTAGTTTAGGCACATAACGCTGTTTATAGTAACCTTGAACAATCTTTTGTATTTCTGCAGTGTCGATTGCAGTGTCTCCTGTTTTGTTTCTAGTTGAGCTTATTTGGATTTTCTGTCTTCTTTTCTTGGTTAAACTTGCTAACGGTCTATCAATTTTATTTATCTTTTCAAAGAATCAGCTTTTTATTTCACTTAACTTTTATATATATTTTTTCATTTCAATTTCATTTAGTTCTGCTCTGATCTTGGTTATTTCCTTTCTTCTGCTGGATTTGGGTTTGGTTTGTTCTTGTTTCTCTAGTTCCTTGAGGTGTGACCTTAGATTGTCTGTGCTCCTTCAGATTTTTCTATGTAGGCATTTAGGGCTATGAACTTTCCACTTAGCACCATCTTTGCTGTATCCCAGAGGGTTGGATAGGTTGTGTCACTATTGTCATTCAGTTTGAAGAATTTTTTAATTTTCAACTTGATTTCATTGTTGATCCAATGATCATTCAGAAGCAGGTTATTTAATTTCCATGTATTTGCATAGTTTTGAAGGTTTCTTTTGAGTTGATTTCCAGTTTTATTCCACTGTGGTCTGAGAAAGTACTTGATATAATTTCAACTTTCTTACAATTTTTGAGGCTTATTTGTGGCCTATAATATGATCTATATTGGAGAAAGTTCCATGTGCTGATGAATAGAATGTATATTCCATGGTTGTCGAATAGAATGTTCTGTAAATATCTGCTAAGTCCATTTGTTCCAGGGCATAATATAAATCTATTATTTCTTTGTTGATTTTCTGTCTTGGTGACCTGTCTAATGCTGTTAGTGAAGTATTGAAGTCCCCCAGTATTGTGTTGCTGTTTATCTCATTTCTTAGGTCTATTAGTAATTGTTTTATAAGTTTGGGAGCTCCAGTATTAGGTGCAAATATATTTAGGATTGTGATATTTTCCTGTTGGACAAGGCCCTTTATCATTATATAATGTCCTTCTTCGCCTTTTTAACTGCTGTTGCTTTAAAGTTTGTTTCATCTGATATAACAATAGCTACTCCTATTCGTTTTTGTGTCCATTTGCATGGAATGTCTTTTTCCACCCCTTTACCTTAAGTTTATATGAGTCCTTATGTGTTAGGTGCATTTCTTGAAGACAGCAGAGAGATGGTTGGTGAATTATTATCCATTGTGCAATTCCCTATTTTTTAAGTGGAGCCTTTTGGCCATTTACATTCAATTTTAGTATTGAGATGTCAGGTACCATTCCAGTCATTGTGCTATTTGTTGCCTGTATACCTTGGTTTTTTGTTTTTATTTTTAATTGTATTTTTTTCATAGGTTCTGTGAGAGTTAAGCTTTAAAGAGGTTCTGTTTTGATGTGTTTCCGGGATTTGTTTCAAGATTTAGAACTACTTTTAGCAGTTCTTATAGTCCTGGCTTGGTAGTGGCGAATTCTCTCAGCATTTATTTGTCTGAAAAAGACTGTATCTTTCCTTCATTTATGAAGCTTAGTTTCACTGGATACAAAATTCTTGGCTAATAATTGTTTTGTTTAAGGAGGCTAAATATAGGGTCCCAATCCCTTCTAGCTTGTAAGGTTTCTGCTGAGAAATCTGCAGTTAATCTGATAGACTTTCCTTTATAGGTTACTTGGTGCTTTTGCCTCACAGCTCTTAAGATTATTTCCTTCACCTTAACTTTAGATAACCTGATGACAACGTGCCTAGGTGATAATCTTTTCGAGATGAATTTCCCAGGTGTTGTTTGAGCTTCTTGTATTTGGATGTCTAGGTCTCTAGCAAGGCCAGGGAAGTTTTCCTCAATTATTCCCCCAAAAAATGTTTTCCAAACTTTTAAATTCTCTTCTTCCTCAGGAATGCTGATTATTCTTGGCTTTGGTCATTTAACATAATCCCAGACTTCTTGGAGGCTATGTTCATATTTTGTTATTCTTTTTTGTTTGTCTTTGTTGGATCGGGTTATTTTGAAAACCTTGTCTTCGAGCTCTGAAGTTCTTTTTTCTGCTCGTTTGATTCTACTGCAGAGACTTTCCAGAGCATTTTGCATTTCTCTAAGTGCATCCATTGTTTCCCAAAGTTTTGATTGTTTTTTATTTATGCTATCTATCTCATTGAAAATGTCTCTCCTCATTTCCTGTATCATTTTTAAACTTTCCTTAAATTGGGCTTCACCGTTCTCTGGT
The DNA here is from genome assembly GCF_024542745.1 of Macaca thibetana thibetana. Lineage (NCBI taxonomy): Eukaryota > Metazoa > Chordata > Mammalia > Primates > Cercopithecidae > Macaca > Macaca thibetana. The sequence continues at coordinate 68,845,185 of NC_065581.1, read as the reverse complement.
GTCTCCTTGATTAGCTTAATAACTGACTTCCCGAATTCTTTTACAGGTAAATCAGGGATTATTTGTTTTGTTATACTATCAGAGTTGGTTTCCGGTGCCTTCTCATTTGGGTAGCCTCTGTCAGAAGGAAGGTCTAGGGCTCAAGGCTGTTACTCAGATTTTTTTGTCCCACAGGGTGTTCCCTTGATCTAGTACTCTCCCCCTTTTCCTATGGATGTGGCTTCCCGAGAGATAAGCTGTAGTGATTATTATCTCTCTTCTGAATGTAGCCACCCAGCAAGTTTACCTGGCTCTGGGCTGGTACTGGGGGTTGCCTGCACGGAGTCCTGTGATGTGAACCTTTTGTGAGTCTCTCAGCCATGGACACCCGCACAGTATTTGGGGTGTCTCCTGGGTTCAGGAGTAATCTACTTCCTTCTGAGGGTCTGTGGGTCCTCTTCGGTTTTCCTGATTTATTCCTACAGTCGTTCTGGAACAAGAGTTCACGATGAGAGACTCCACATGCTGCTCTCTCTGGCCGAGTGGGAGCTGCAATCTAGTCCTGCCTCCCATCTGTCATGATCCTCCTTCTTCTCTTGAAGTTAATTATTTAAAAAACGTATTTTAGGCATCCAGAAAAGAAAACAGTAATAATTTCTGATAAAAGTGAAACACATGCTATTTATAAGACTTTATTCTCCACAAACAAAATTATAGAAAACAACACAGCAACATGTCTTAGGGAAAACATTGTGAGGGTAAAAGTTTGAAGAATTGTGTTCCCAGAGAATTTGACCCTCAGGTATGAAGGAAAGAGAAATTATATTCCTGGGTTTGCAAGAGCTTGGAAAACAAACTAGCCAAGTATGGTTTTGACAATGTTAAAGTTGTACTTCTGTGAACCAAGCGATGAATCCTAATGAAGACTTCAAGCAGAGGAAGTCATCAAAACCAGTAAACAGAAAGGTAAATCTCAATAACTATTGCTAATATGGTTATGAAACAGAAGCGAAACATAGAAAGTAAAAATTAATTCAATGGCAATTATCTGGGTCTAAAATTATAGATTAAGAGAAACAGAGAAGTGAGGAAAGACAAAGCAGAGAAGGAAACAGCTAACTTCCTCATTTTGTCTGAAAAGAGACAAAATCTCTTTTCTTTTATAGTCCCAATCATTAGAAAATAAAAATTAAAGCACAATTTTGAAAAACCCAAAGGTAATCTTTAATACAACTAAAAACCCAATGATTATATTCTAAAATACTAGAAAGTATAAAAGCTTATAAGCCATATGCAATATAACTAAGAAAACATGAGAAAAATCACAAGCTCAGAGAAAAGAAATATGAGTAAATATATTAGTTATAAAAATAATTGTGAATAATTAAAAATACTTCGAATCCAGTTTAAAAACATTGAACTACATGATAGTTAAAAAGCCATTCTAAGACAAAAATGATATGCACAAGTTAAAAATAAAAGAATGGGCAAATATACATCATACATTCACAAAAGAAAACAGGAAATACTAATTTCAGAAAAGACACAAAGGCAAAAAGCTATTAATGGTAACCAAGAGGGTCATTACATATTAATACAAATATACTTCACATGGAAAATATAATAGTTATTCAACTTTATAAGCTGATTAGCATAATATCAACATACATAAATCAAGAATGTTAAAAATGTTAGAAATGTGAAAGGAAAGTAACTTCTTATGGGTGACTTTGACACATCTCTCTTAGCTCTGGATAAACAGATATTTGGTTAAAATGTACAGTTTGTAAAGATGAATTTACAGATATACTGATGTCTATTCTAAGAACTAAAAAATACATGTATCTTATTTTCAACATGAATATAATAACTTTTTATAAAAATTTAACAAATACTGCCACAAAGAAAATGTTCAAAAGTTTCCAAATCAGAAATTATAGGGAGCTGCATTCTCTGACCATAATGCAATCAAACTATATATTTTTTAAAGTTTAAACAATCAAAAATCCCAACACGTTGGAAGTTACCAAATGCCTTCCTATATAGCTATATGGGAGAGAAAAATCCAAGGTGAATTACAAACTTGTTTTACAGTAATGAAAATAGGACCATTATTTGTCAAACTTTATGGAATGTGTTCAAAGGAAAATACTGTTTGTGGCCTAAAATGGTTTTTGTTCTAACTAAAAGAGAATTAAAAAAAAAAAATCAATTTAACTGCAATTCAAGAAGCTAAGACAGAACAATGAAAGAATCTAAATGAGAGGAAGAAAATATTAAAAATAAATATATAAATCAATGCATGAGAAAAATAGAAAAATAGTAAAGTTGACGAATAAACTACAGTACTAAATTCCTAAAGAACAAGAACAGGCCAGGTGCTGTGGTTCACACTGTAATCCTGACACTTTGGGAGGCTGAGGTGGGCAGATCACTTGAGGCCGGGAGTTTGAGACCAACATAGTGAAACCTTGTCTCTACTAAAAATACAAAATATTAGCGCTCTAGCCTGGGCGACAGAGTGAGTCTTGTCCCAGAAACAACAGCAACAACAAAAGGACAAGGACAAACTGCAATACAAAAGTCCTAGTAAATTTAATCAAGAGAAAAAAGTAAACAAACAAAATTAGAAATAAAAAAGGACTTACAGTCTTAAAAGGATTTAATAACTGATTTAAAGATTATTTTTAAATGCTATTTTAAAAGTATTAGTACAAATTCATCAGTTTAACAAATTTGAAAATCTTAGTAATAAAGATTCAAATATAATGGAGTAGAAAGTTGTCTACCAAACCTAAATGGACAACTATATGCTGCAGAACTGAAACTGAAAAAGTTTTCAATGACTAAATTCAAGACAGCTGCAGAGCAGAGTTTTTTTAAAAATCAATAAGTGCTTTTCAGTTTTCAAGAAACAAATCCATCACTACGAGGTATACTCTTCTTGTACATAGAAAAACAATAGGAAACATTCCAACTCACTTCACAAAGCTAGGATCACCCTCACAGTAAAACCTAAAAATAATTAGTACAGATGTAAAAGTATGAATAAAAGATTTACATATTTATCTCAGGTGTATTAAAATAATAATTTAGCCTAAATATTTAAGGATTGCTCTAAAGAATTCATGCATATAAACCCAATGAATATATCGCACCAATAGGTCGCAAAGTAAATACATAAACATCTCAATTGATCTGCAAAATAATTTGATAAAATTTAATAAACTCTCTTGGATTTTAAAACTTGCTGAATAAGCTCAGAATAAAATGATATTTCATGTACATTATAAAGAATATTTATCATTAACATACAGTTAACGTCGTATGGTTTAACAATACTACTCTAAAAGCATTATAAACAAGTCAAGAATATCTACTATTACCACCGTCATTTCCATCATTCTAGAAGTGGTAGCCAAAACAAACAAAAAACGGAAATACATATGTGGTCCAGTATACTTATTGAGGCAATAGGCCTAAGTATAAACCTTTTCCCTTCATGATAACATCTATGGACAATTCTTAGTAGAATGGAATAGGATTTTCTCAGTCAAATCTCCCTGCTGGACAGGGTCTATAGCTATACTGAGTATCCCTCAAACATGGTAATTGGATAGTAAATAATTTTCTAGTTAAAACAAAAACAAAAACAAAACCTAGGGAAATAGATATGAGGAAATCATTGAAAAAAATTTTGGACTTAATAGCATAGTTCAGTTGAGTGATGCAAGGTGGAAAAAAATACAAAAATCCTATTGCTAATAATAATAGCCAATCAAAATATGATGAAGATATTCCACTCACAACAATAAGCACAATATCATGATACACAATTACAAGAATAATCTTTGAAGGAATTGTATAGGACCAATACAATGAAAACGGTAAGAGCTTGTAAAAGGAATAAAAAGACTTTCACAAAAAGAACATATCTGTGGCTGAATGGAAAGAAAATAAGTTTAATGTAATCCATGAAAATCCCAATATAAATTCTTAGAGTGTGGCTGTGATAGAGAGTATATTTTCAAAGCAATTCTAAAGTTTATCGGAGGAATAAATGAGAGAGAGAGAGAGAAAAAAAGACTGAAAGCTAAATAGGGGAAGTTTGTCCCAGTGGGTTGTGAAAATAGCTGTAACAATGGTAGAGAATGGATAGACCACAAGCCAATTCTAGTAGATTAAAAAACAAAACAATGCAGGCAGGGTGGCACACGCCCATAGTCCCAGCTACTCAGAGGGCTGACACAGGAGGATCCCTTGAGCCTGGGGAGGTGGAGCCTGCAGTGGACTGTGATTGCGCTGCTGCACTTCAGCTTGGGTGACAGAGTGAGAACAAGTCACTAAAAAAAGTTTTTTAAAACTTTTTCCTAATTTTTAAAAAAAGAATGACAATAAAAAGGTTCTACATGAGAAAGTTGGCATCACAAATGAGTAAAGCCATAAAAGACAATCATTGATTGTGTGAGATAATTATTTAACAAATTGAAATAAATAATTCCTCCCTTTATGCTATAAAAGCAAAACAAACTGTAGAATGATGAAATGCTTTAATGTTAAAAACTGAGGATGGGTGCGGTGTCTCACCTCTATAATCCCAGCATGTTGAGAGGCCAAGGTGGGAGGATGGCTTGAGCCCGGAGTTCCAGACCATCCTGGGTTACATAGTGAGAACCTGTCTCTACAAAAAATACAAAACATTAGCCAGGTTTGGTGGCATGTGCCTGTAGCCCTAGCTACTCCAGAGGCTGAGGTGGGAGGATCAAGGCTGCAGTGAGCCGTGATCATGCCACTGCATTCCAGCCTGGGCTGCAGAGTAAGACCATGTATGAAGCAAGCACACACACACACACACAAACCCTGAAAGCACACACACACACATACACACACTCCTGGAAAAAAATGTGGATATTTATCAGGTCTCAGGATGGGAAAGTGCTTTCTAATTATAAAGGCGTTAAAATAAATGTCCCCTGAAATAGTATTCATTTTACTATGGAAAATATAACTTGAATTTTCCCTACAACAAGACAGAGTATGAAAAACTGAAATGAAATTTCTATCGCGAGGAAAAAATAAATATTGTTTTAAAAGCACACCACTGAGGAAAATAATTGACACAGATTTATGACAAAAAGTTTAATATAGCTAATATATAAAGAGCTCATGTAAATCTTAAAACCTAAATAGAAAGGTTAGCAAAGAATATGAATAGATATTTCATAGAAGGAAAAAGAGAGGAAGGGAGGGATGGAGGGAGAGAAGGAGGGAGAAACACAGGAAGGGAGGAAAGAGGGAAAGGTAAGGAAGAAAAGAAAACTAAACATGAGGAGGAAGATTAAATTACTCAATTTCAAACACTCTTGTTTTAAAGACTGTTTTTTACTTACCAAATTAGCGAAACTTAATTCCAACACCCAGTATTGCTGAATGTGAGATTAGAAATCAGAACAACTTTTCTAGAAAGCAAGTTTAGCAATCTATATCAAGAATTAATGTCCTTCAGTACAGTAGCTCCACTTTTAGACAATTAACAGAAATAAGTAATTAGAGAATATTTGGCGGCAGGGACATTTATTGCTGCATGACAACTGCATTTAGTTGAATTTAGTGTTAGTCATCTGAGATGTCACATAATACCAAAGTCAATTGTGAGGTGTGTCACAAGAAACTTGTTACTACTGAGAGTAAAGGTACCAAAATTTGAACATTATTTAATAAATTAGGATAGAGTCAAGGTTATCTCTGTAATGTTACTCTTAAATGCATCATATTATAATGCATTTTGAGCTTATGAAGGAAAGGGACAGAACAATGGCAAATCCGCAAGGAGGAAAATTTGCATAAACCATAGCCTTTATTATCAATGTGTGCCTCAGAACTCATTGACTTGTGAACATTATATGTATCTAGGTGTTATAGAGGAGAGAAAAAAACTTACCGAACTGAGTTTGGTGCAGCCGTTTAAAACACATACTGCAGCCATTATTTAAAAAAAAAAAAAAATCCGAGTGTGGTGGTGGGCACCTGTAATCTCAGCTACTCAGGAGGCTGAGGCTGAGGCAGGAGAATCACTTGAACCTGGAAGGCGCAGGTTGCAGTGAGCTGAGATCACATCACTGCAGCCCAGCCTGGGTGACAGAGCAAGACTCCGTCTCAAAAAACAAACAAACAAACAAACAAACAAAAAACAACCTTGATTTGGAAGAAGTTTGATGGAATGTGTAAATGATCAGAATATGGTAGAGCCAGAAGGTAGAATCAAGCATGTAGTGAGCCCTGTTTTATGGAAGGATTAGAAGGAAGTTGACCTGTGTTGTGAGTGGTGGTGTCTGCAGATTTTTAAAAATATTTTCCTGAATTTTCCAAATGTTAAGTAGTGAACAGATATCACTTTTATGACTAGAAGGAGATTATTAACAAAATAACTATGCAAATATAAAGCAGTATAGAACATTTACAAAGTAACCTGTAATCCTCTTTCCCTCCTGATCCCTGCACCAACTAAAACATATAAGTATTTACAGAAGGAGATTTATGCCTTTCTGATTAACCTCATAGAATCAACTCTACCATATACTGCAAAGAAAGCCTCTGACAGCAAAAAATAACTTGGTCCTCAGCATGTCTTCATCTAACCTGCCAAAGACAATTCTGTAGCTCTTTAAGCACGTTTAATTAAAAACTAAAACGAAACAGTCATGTAATGCCTTTTCATCCTTCATGAAAACTTACTCTGTTTTTTAAGGGAAAGAGTAATAAAGGAGTAATATGAGACAAATGGGTGTACATTAGTTAATAGTCTTCATTCTTATTTACAAGCAATCATGTTAATGCCCTTTCTAGGGAAGAAAAAAAAAAGACGCAATGACCTTCACTGAAGTTCATGCACTAACCAACACCAAGCTATTCTAAAATGCCCTGAAAAAATGCTTCAGGGTTATGTGGTTAACACAGTACAAATCGCTGCCCACCTTTCTGTTGTTTTCCTACCCCAGGATCTTCCTAAGAGACCACAAGTTTTACACTGGGATGGTGAGGAGAAGGACATCACCCTGTGTATTTGCATTATTTTCCAGAACTGCCTTTCTGATAACTCAAGATTCTGAAGGGCACATAAAACATTGTAATAAGTGCATTTTGTGTTTTCATTTATTTCTTGGGAGAATAGCAGTCACTATTAATATATGTTCTTGACAGATCATTGGATTCACATTCCCAACAGTTTCAAATAACTAGCTAAAATATTCTTTGGAGGATTTTTTTCTAAAAAAAAAGCCAGTCTTAGCTAACTTGAAGAAGCACATCTATTTTCCAAGTCTCACTGTTCCAATTTTGTTTTCTCAAACACTGTGAACCACTTTTAATTTTTAAATATTATCTTATTTACAAAGCATATACTCGAAATAGTTCTACTTTGAGGAGAGGGAAATAAAATTTCCATTTTCCATTGCTTAAAAGAAAGCATATAAATAAGGGTTCTTTTCTTTTTCTTTCTTTTTTTTTTTTTTTTAAGTTTTGAAGTTGCTGGTACTAAGTCATTTCTCCATAAAAAAATAAGCACCTAAAGCAAGGTTTCTCCACCTGTGTCCTATTGATATTTTAGAGTGGATAATTCTTTGCATTGGAGGTCTGTCCTGCGCATTGTAGGATGTACAGTAGCATCTCTGGCCTCTACCCACCAGATGCCAGTAGCACCCTCTTTCCCTCAGGGGAAGGTCACAACCATAAATGTCCTCCAGACATTACCGAATGTTCCCTGGGGGCAAAATCTTCCTGGTTGAGAACTTTGTTCTAAATTACACCACTCAACAAGTGCCATATGTATATCATTTATCTTCTTTACTTACTCTAAAGTCCTCAAAAGTGAAAATTCGGCTGGGTGCAGTGGCTCATGCCTGTAATCTCAGCACTTCGGGAGGCCGAGGTGGGTGGATCACCTGAGGTCAGCAGTTCAAGACCAGCCTGGCCAAGATGGTGAAACCCCATCTCTACGAAAAATACAAAAATTACCTGGGCATGATGGCAGGTGCCTGTAATCCCAGCTACTCGAGAGTCTGAGATGGGAGAATCGCTTGAACCCAGGAGATAGTGGTTGCAGTGAGCCAAGATCGCGCCATCGCACTCCAGCCTGGGAGGCTGAGCAAGCCTCCGTCTCAAAAAAAAAAAAAAAAAAAAAAAAAAAAAAAGAAAGAAAGAAAGAAAAGAAAAACAAAAACAAAAACAAGAAAAAGGAAAGTGAAAATTCCTGTCTTTCAAAATTTGCAACTACTTGTTTTTATATTATTTACTAGTCCTTCAATATTCTGCCTAGAATGAGCTAATAACTAAGATTTTATATATCCTTCAAAGAAAAATAAACAGTTGACCAAAAACCTATAATTTAGATGTTAGAGGTGTGACACTAAAATTTCATTTTGTCTCTTTACATTAATTCCTTGTTTTCACTTGGTCATGAAAATGAATTATTTTGTCACAGTGAATATTCAAACTTTTCATTCAAAAGTACAACTAGAGAGATTTTCAATATAAAATAAATAATATAATTAATACAAGCCATTCACTTCTTTTTTTATTTATATACTATATAATAACTAAGGTAGCAATGGAGGAGTGAGGGTTTATTAATTATATACCTTTTAAAGGGCTTTTAAAAGGATTTTATTATAACAAATGTATTGGAAACAATTAAAAAATACAGAAAAGTGCGTAGGTTAATACTTAGGTCTTGATCTTTCAGGATTTTATTCTACTTATATCAATATATAGGATATATCCTTAACAGATCACAATTTATTACACTGCCCTACATAAATCAAACATAATGTTTGTTGGATGATATATTAAGGGCAAAATTTGCAATGATAGATATACTTAACTTTATCGAACAACTAGCTTTTACAGCAGTAAGTACATGATGTTGGCTTCTTTATACGTCGTTCTACTTTTCAGCAGCAATCTCAACATATTGAAATTTGTCTTTCTGTTTCTCTCACAGGCTTAAATATATAATTAAGTTTTTTGCTCTTTGTTTTTATTCTATGCTATATGTTGTCTAGATACAGATCCAAAGACCTGATAATTTTTCTGAGAAGGAGTTTTTTTTTTTTTTTTTTTTTTTCTTTTTTCCAGGGGAAGTAAGGGAGGGGCTTACATTTTCATATTCACCTTTTATTTTCATTTACTCTACTTGATTCCATTGAAACAAAACCTAACAGACAAATAACCACCCATACCTGCCCACTACAAAAACCACAGACAAGACCATTTATGTGTTTAGAAGATTTTATTGAAAATTTGCACTTGTGCCTTGGAAATCCTCTATGTCTCTTCTATCCTCACATTCAGGGAATCTTTATGAATTATTTCATTCTTTATAGTTCCCAGCCTCACATCATCTTCTTGGTTCTCTACCTCATCTCTTCTCTCTGGAGCCAGGAAAATTTCTCTCTGTTTTCTAAACAGCACTCTTTAACTGTATCGTTTGGTTATCTTCATCCCCTGGAGGGAAATAGAGACCCCACAGCATGTTGGGAAAGCAAATTCTTGACTATTGTAGGATTTACAGCTGAAATGACCCTGGTAATCAACTAGTCTAACTCTTCAATCCAAAAAAAAAATTGAAGAAACCACCAGACAATTCTAATTTTGTATTTACTGATCACACTTTAAAGTTTGGATCAAAGTAGTGGAATGAGCATTGGGAGTAATTAGACCTTGGGATCTGGGGCCATGGACTCACCATATCTAACTGGGTTAATTATCTCTTGATCTCTGCATCTCCTTTTCATTATCTATAAAATGGGAATAGAACCCATGCTAATAAGAACATTGGTGACCCACATAAGGGTCTGCAAAGCATGTTCACACAAATTAGTTGCTTCCATCTCAGAACATGCAACGAGAGATAGAGTCAACACCTATAATTGTTATCATCCTTATTTAAAGGCCCAGGGGAATTAATGGCTTGGTTGAGTCCCACTGAGGGAGCAGAATTCAAATATATCTTTGAACTGAAATACTATACTGAGATGCCTCCTCATCATCTTGAGGAAAAGTTATGAGGATCTAGTGATGTTACATATGTGAAGGTGCTTTCTAAGTGAAAAAACATGAATGAAAAATAAATGTTTATTATTGCTGTATTTATTTTCAGACAACCTTGGAAAGACGCCATCTACATGAGGATGCTTTGGTTTGAGTTCAGGTAGTTTCCACAATATCATCTCCAAATTAGGATTAAGCATTACATTCTGACAGTAGATTTTCAGTTCTATCATGCTTCTTTAATTATTCTAGACTTGCCTTTTAGATTCATTTTGTTTATTATCAACTGTCAGTGATTGAAACATTTATTCAGCCTGGTGTCTTATACACACACACACACACACACACCCCTTCACACCCACCCTGACACCCACACACCTTTTCTTCCTCCACGGCTTCTGGTGATGATATTTTTCCTTGCCTATGAATTCTCACAATATAGTATGCCAGTCCCGTGGGTTGATTTCCCTCTTATCCAAGATGAAACATTCTAATAGACCTCCGTGGAGCATTTCGCAGTGGACTCACTATTCTCTTTCACTTGCACAGAAAATTAACAATGAATTATATCTGAAAATTTGGAGCCCCAAAAGCTCAAAAATGTTCATTCTTCCAAATCGGCTGTGTTCCAGATTTCTAATTACTTTTGTAACTTTTCATGGAATCTTCTCCATAATTTTCATTCATTTCTCAAACGATGAAGCTCAGAATTGCACACGTTTTCTATTGAGTTTTCCTGTGTGCTGAGTCAAACAGTTTCAAATGATACAATCACTTCATCAAAAAACAAACAGGCATTTAACAAGCACTCTCCCATACCCAATCTGCCCTATAATCTCTGGGATCCAGCGGCAGCACAGTTGTTCTCGAGCACAAAAATAAGATAATCTACTGTATTATGAATTGCTTGTGAAGAGCATAAAATAATTTCACTATATATCCATTATATTTGCTTTTTGAAAACCATCATATACATTCTTACTTAAGTCCTAAATTCCATTTTATTCTACACTAAATACAACTGTGGTTTCCCTATATATGGATACCCTAATTTATTTTTAAATACATTCCTGCTAAGACATTTTTCTGTAATATTGACAATTTTCACCAAAACCATCTTCACAGTTGGTTAAAAAAAATCAAATAAGACCACAACCCTCCTCACATGTAATTACAACAACCCCTCCTCCAAAGGAAAATCCTTTTAACCATTTCTGCTTTTGGTGTCTGCCTGTAGAAAACTAAACCATAAACTATTTGCTTGAACAAAACATGAACTTTAAATAATGAAATAACTAGTATATTTCTATATTTGTTATTTATTATTTATTTATCTACCTGACCCTCAGCTATATAAAATGACCTATGTAAAATGAGGTCTTACATTAGTCCTTCTTTCAACACCTCTGCAATCTTGATACTTATATTATCATTTTCAGTTTTGTTGGTTGTAATGTAGAAGTAGCTACTTAAATTTCTGTTTTTTGTCCAAAAAATGTTATCTAATAAAGTTGGATAAAACTACGTTTTGTCCAATACAGTTTTTCGGCACCCCTCTATGTGGCATGATGCCCCTACCCAGCTTTCTTCTTTGGCCCCCTTCTTTCCTCTCCCACCTTTGTCAGCTAGCTGTACCTTTACTTTTACTTGATCAAGGTGGTATAGTTTTAATTATATGCACTAATATACATTTGCTTTTATATTTAAGTCAGGTTGAGTTTTCTATCCCTTATGATTGAAACCCTCCTAACTCCACTGAGGATCTCCTACATGCTGACCTTCTGGCTTGGAAGAGGGATGTTACCATCTACTTTGTGTAAACCATTCTATTTTAAAGGGATATTTTTAACCTACAACTTCTAGTTAATTCAAATGTATCTTATGAAACAAAAAATGTTGGATAAGATGAAGTTCTGCAACAGTGCTAAGACAATATGTCACTCAGGAGATGACTTTTAAAAATAACCTTAACTTTGAAAAGTAAATGTTGGGCCAAGTACGGTGGCCCACACCTGTAGTCCCAGCACGTTGGGAGACCAAGGCGGGAGGATTATTTGAGGCCAGAAGTTTGAGAGCAGCCTGGACAACATAGCAAGGCTCCCATCTCTACAAATTAAATTAAAATTAGCAGGACATGGTGGAGTGCATCTGTAGTCCCAGCTACTAGGGAGGTTGAGGCAGGAGAATCGCTTGAGCCCAGGAGTATGAGGTTGCAGTGAGCTATGATCATTCCACTGCTCTCTAGCCTGGGCAACACAACAAGATCCTGTCACAAAAAAAAAAAATAAATAAAGAAAAAAATAAATAAATGTAATAAAATTTCCCAGTCAAGTACATCTATTTTTCTTCTTGCCTCTCTGGAAAAGGTTTAGAGAGATTATAGCTGGTGAATTAGAATCCTATTTCTCTGTGAAGGAAATATCAGCAATATCCTTCATATTGTTCTCACCACACATTCTGGTTATGTTTAACTCTTCATAGTCGAGTTTATGTGAGGCTCAGAATATGTTATTCATATATATTTCATCTCATTTCAGAAAGTGTTTTACAGAGCTTAAATAAAATGCATACGTACAAATATATAAGCTAATAAGGTATAGATGAACCATGGCAAGGTAAACGTTGTGTTTATTAAAAAATTAGAGTGGATCTAGTATTTGATAGCACAATAGGGTGACTACAGTTAACAAAAATTTACTGTACATTTTAAAAGAACTTAAAGAGTATAGTTGGATTGTAACACAAAAGGAAGGATAGATGCTTGAGGTGATAGATACTCCATTTACTCTGATGTGATTATTATACATATATGCCTGCATCAAAATATCTCATGTACCTCACAAATACATACACTTACTATGTACTTACAAAAATTTAAAATTTACAAAACGAAAAAAAAATTACAGCGAAGCAGGCCATACCTTGCTAAATTAAGCTGTAAATTTAGTTCCAAGCTTCCTGGTAGTCGAAATAAGAAGGAGAAGCTGCAAAGATCTCATTTCGGAAAAAATAAAATTTTTCCTAACACTTAACACTGAAAGAAATTTTCCTGAGGGACTGTGACCCAAGATAAAATGGAGAAGGGAGTCTAGTGAGCCCCTCACCAACGTTTTCTGAAATTTTCTCTGTTACTCCATATGCACATAAAAGTTTCCTGCCGTAGATACATCACACAATAAGGAAACTACATGGTTGAGTTCAAGAAATCAACAAAATACAAGTTTTGTAAAAGGAGCGTTAAAGGGATCTGATGTGATTCACAAAGGCATTTTTCTCTCATCCATGTAAGAAATAGGAAGAAAAATAGAACTAATCATTTTTCTATTCTCTCGATATAGATAATATTTCATTATTCCTAATAAAATCATTTTCAGATTAATGAATTAGACTCGGTTATTTGTTGGGAAGTCACGTGGAACTCTGATTTGTCCAAGACAAGAAATTCAGAAGCATTTCAACTATCAAAATCGAGAAGATATAAATCCAGTTATTTGTTATATTCACTGATGAAGCAATCTTAAGATGATAGCAAATTAAATGCAAAGATACAGAGAAAATAATATTGTGATTAGTCATATTATCACAGATCATGTGAGGCAACTTATAAAAGATGTCTATGTATTTTCTAAAAATTATCTTTACAAATGTCTGTCTATGTATTTTTTAAAAACAATCTTTATAAATGCTAAAACTAACCCCAAAGTCAGTTTCTCTAATAAACATTTTCAAATGTGCTAAAACTGATAGCTCTCTAAAATAGCTTCCACTCTTGTGTTCCATTTTGGACAACTGATGAGAAAATCGCTGATGAAAAATTGAAAATATCACTTAGTGAATGAAACATCACCACAGTGAAATCACAAATATTACCCAGACAATCACTGAAATATTCATTTCTATGTAATAAATGGGTTTGGACTTGTCGATTATCAGGAAATCACCACTCACTGGTTTTGACTTAAATATACTTAATAAATCATGCATATTGAATTCATATTGATAAATTCTTCCACAATTTTCACTCAGAAAATGAAATATGTACAGTTAATTAACTGAAAATTAACAACTGCTGGTTCAACTAAATTCAGCAAATTTTACATTCTAGTGTTACCACATGTACATTTGTTGGAGTAATAATTAAACTTCTGTACTAGAGTGCATATTTTGGGAAAAAGTAAACAAATTATATTATGACACACAAAATCTAAAAATACACATTTATTTTCCTCTTTGACAATTAAGTACAAAAGTGATAAGTGAATCTTTAATAAATGCCTCCAAAATTTTAAATTCAGTACTTGATTTATGGGTATAACTTTGACCCAGCCATTTACAACTTCCATCTAAGACTGTATTAGCAGACATAGGATATGTTAACTTATTTTAGGCGTATACATTGAAACTTGCTTAAGTTTTTAAACATTATGAACAGAGTATTAAATTGGACATTATGATCCATCTTGTTTTTGAGGAATATACTGAGAGGAATACACTAAGAGTGAATAAAATTTCTCGAACTTTTTCCATCTAGAATTCTTTCCTCAGTATTCTCTTCTAACATCCTCTCCATTAAAAAAGAGAAAGAAAGAAACCCTGAAAGTACTGCTTTGATCTAGAATGAGCAGGCAGGAGTTTCATTCAAATCTGTTTTGAAAGAAAACTGATGGGCTCAAAAATATATTTCAGATTGAAAAAATGTGCAGTCGAGGAAATATTAATGTTCTGATAATAAACAGAGAATAATAACACATTTAAGACAGTTCTGCACTTGGCACAGTATTTTACAAAAAGCGAAGTGCTTGACAAACACTATCTTGGTTGGATCTCACAGCACCCCAAGGAGGCAGGTAGAGCCAGGCATATTGTTCTCTTATAACAGAGTTAGTCATTAAGAGATTGGCTCAAGGTCAATCCAGAACCTGGACCTGTTGATAAAACTTCATTTCAGGGGTCATGTTATCCCCCGAATTTAATGTGGTAAGGTGTGGTGAGTTTCAATCACGAAAGCAAGGAGGTAATATAGCCATATTTTTCTTGTTTCAGATCTCTTCTTTCCATTCATTGTCCAGAACATCCTTTAAAAAATGTATTTTGTCATCAAAATAATTTATAAAGAAGGAGCATGCAACATGTGTACAAAATTTTTTAAATGCACAGTTTATTACCCGAAGAAATAAACTGACATAACTATTTGAAGTACAAATAAGTGTAATTTTATTTTGAAATACGCAAATACGTGTTGCCAAATACTGTTTTCGTCATGCTGTAATCCACTTTCAGTAAACAACTCAATGAAGTTTATAAACTTCCTATGAACAATAACAAATGAGTCATCCTATTCAAATCAAATAAACAAACAACTAGTGTGTCTATTATTTGTAAGGTCCTGTGATCAAAAGGTACAGTCGTTTATAGCCAGTGCTTTACTCAAGTCCTTTCTTGATTGATACATGGGTGGCAGATGGATAGAGATATCCCACATATCTATCATCTGTCTCTACATTGTTCTTTTCCGGTATTTCATCCAACCTCCACTGAAGATAGCTTGTGTGACTTTATTATAGAAATAAAGTTCACAATAAAGATGATTTACATACAGAACTCTTATATTTTCATTCAAGGAAAAAACAAAAACAAAAACAAAAAAAACCACAACATGGTGGTGCCAGTGACAGTCTGTGTTTTGGGGCAGGATAGAAACTAACCTGTTTCAGATATCCGACATTCTGGCAAACTTATTAGGAACACAAACGCTCGGGACTCAATGCACCAACCTGAGCTCGGCTGATAAGGCATTGCAAAGCAGTGTTCTAAAAGGAAAGGCCTTCACTTAAACAGTGCTACAAAGTGTTCAGCTTTCTTTCACATACAAACTTTCGCCAGAAAAGGTGTTTTAAGCCGAGGGTAAAGATTTTGTGCTTCCACCGTTCCCATCTTCAACTTTTTAGAATCATAGCCATTTAAGTACCGGACCTGTCTTCAGATTCTCACTTTGCGACACAGCTTTGGCCGGACTTGGCTTGATCTGGGCGCCAGGATCGGTCCCACCACCGAGCTCGGAGCGGTTTGTTCCTAGTGGATCAGGGCGGGTGTGTTGCCGGAGTCGCCTTCTATTGGCTACACTCCCGCGGACTGTCTGGGCTTTCCGACATCTGATTGGATGGAACAGCCCTGTGTACGCCGACATCATTGGAGGACGCTGGAGCCAGGGGGCGGAGCGGATTCCCCAGGATTCTTGACCGGGCGCGCTAGTCCGCGGAGCCGGGCGCGGGGCGCGAGAGCGGAGCTGCGCGGGCGGCTGCGGAGGGAAGGTCTCCTAGGCAATTGGGGTCTTTGAGGCGAATACGAGGCTGGGGCCGGTTACCGACCGGCCGCTTCTTGCCGAGGCAGTCCAGGCTTTACCCCTGGCGGTGGCCGCTGCGAGACAGCATCTGTCAACGCTCCTCTTTTCCCCTCCTCCTCCGGCCGGGCCGGGCTCCGCCGGCTGCGGCCGAGAGGACGCGGGACCCGGCGCGGTGAGCCCATCAGCTGTCAGGCGAGCGGCGAAGCGGCCGGAGGGCGGCGAGAGACACACAAAGAACGCGGTGGGCGGCGGCGGCGAAAGGGGGCGGCAAATTCGGGACGGCAACTCCTCCTCGCGCCCGCTGGTGCCACCGCCGCCCGGGCTTGGTCCGAGGCCGCGCAGACAATGCGGCCGGGCCCCAGAGTGCGGGGCGCCTGCGCTCCCCAGACCCCAACTTGACCGTCACCCTGCTCGCCCAGCCCCCTCCCGGGATAGGGGCGCCCCCCTCGTTCCGGCAGCCGGCGAAGGAAGTCTGCCGCGGCCGCGTAGCCCGGCAACTTGCAAGCCGGGAAAAGTTTGCGGCGCCTCCGCGGGGCGGCGCGACGCGGCCCGCCCCACGCGTCCGCGGTCACCGAGGGTGACTTTCTCGACTCGTCGTCAGCCGGGGCCGCAGCGCACCCGGCGAGGACTGCGGGGAGGGCCGGAGTCGGTCCGAGGGCTCCCGCACCTGGGGCTGCGGGTGAGTCGGCTTTGGGCGCGGTGGGCTCAAGTGGTTTAGGGCACCTGGGCTTGGGAAGAAGGCGCGGAGAGAGTCTTTAATACTTTCTGGAGCTGGCGGGGAGAACAAATAAAAGTGCGGTAGCTTGAAGGGCACTGACATGCCACTGACTTGGGAACCGTATCCGTGGGAACCCTTCGGGGGCCGGCGCGACCGAGGGCCTGTGCGCGGCTGGGTGGGAGAAGGAAGGGTTAGAAGGTCGCGGACTAGCTCTGCCTGCGACTGGCCCAGCTTGACCTTGGACAAGTGACTTAACCACTTATATTTTCTCGTGGGTAATATGTGGGGCTACAGCAACGTGGTCTGTGGTGTCGTCCAGTTTTTAGACTACATCTCCGTTTTGAGATTTTCCTGGGGCCTCAACACGGTGCGCGAGTTATGAAGCGGTAGGCCAGGATATGTTTATATGCGCCTGGATTCACCTTTCAGCCTAGTCCGAAGTAACTTTTAAGTCTGATGTTTTAAAACACTAATATTTAAAGGCTTTCCTTCACTGAAAAATAAATTACCCATTGCTTATTTTACGAACCTTAGGATTGTCGTATTTTGTTGCACCATTTGGAATTCTAGGGGCCAGGGTGAGGACAGAGAGCCAAGCCTGAGGGTGAAGTGGCAGGTGCCCCTGGCGATCCCTGCCGGATCCAGTTGAGGGGAGAACAAAGCATTTATTATACATAAGAGAGAGTGAACAGGGCAGGTGTTTGTGTTTTTGTTTTCTGTATTCTACTGAAAACTTTTTTTTGGGGGGGGGGCGGGCAGTGGAGGAGGGGACAAAGAAGAAAAATGTCAAAAAAGAAAAAATGTCATTTATACCCAAAGTAAATCTTAAACTAATGTAAGTCTTCCTTACAGGAACAGCAACACATAATACAAGTACATCTTGATCTAATTTTAATGAAGGATTGAAAATAGCTACTGTGTTCAGTATTACTGACGCCAAGGCAGCTCACTTACATAATCTTCTTTGTTGAGATGTGTTAGTGGCATGTATAATTTTGATAAATAATTAATGTTAAAGATTTAGTCTGGCAATGGTATCGAAATACTGTCACAAGTTGTATTTCAAGACAATGGTGTGTGAACTTCTGGTTATCATAATAACCTACAGTTTTTCTCTAAACAGTAAAATCAGACATTTTTCATAACGAAAATTCTCTTAAATATTGCATGTGTACTTTGTCAGTAGTGTATACAGGAGAAATTATTTTGTTCTGTAACTGACAAAGTCTTTCAGTTTTCTCACCATTTCATGAGAGTGAATTCCAGATGTCAGGTACTTCACTGGGCATTTTCTCTTCATGGAGCTTATAGCAACAAAAGTTCTTTACAAAAGTAAGTGCATAAATACAGATACTCAACAAATACTTGCTGAATAAAACACTCAGATAAGAATAATTAAAAGTCCATCTTGTCCATCCTTAAAGAGAATGATGATTGTGCTTTAGTGGAGAGAAAGAAGGTGTCAAAGAAAGAACTGGCAGCAAAACAGAGCTTAGTTCCAGTATCTAGCCTAAGCGTTTGTACTTTAAAACAGGTATACACATTTGAAAAAAGACAAAGACAAGTGATAGGGTTTCTAGGAGAAAGACAGCAGTATTGATTTAATGTAATACATTTTATGGCCTAGTTTTGTTTGAAGAACACGAACCTTTTAAAGGTGTATTTCTTAAATAATCAGTGGCTGTTTGCATTGTGATTGGATGTCTAATTAAATGGCCTAATCGTAACCATAATATCTCACTTGAATGCTGTCTGATGTTTTTAAATTCATTTTTAAAATAGCTTGAAATAAACCAATTTAGTTACATGAAGGACAGTATACCTTTTGGAATCAACTAAATCCACAGTGAGGAAAATTATCATCAGTGTTTCACCAAATGTAAATTAAGCACTGGAAGTAGCATCTTGCCTAGAAGGTTTTCACTCTAGACCATCACTTTGTGTAGAAGAGGTCTGATGTGAAATGTAGACTGCAGTGAGAGATGCCGTTATTCCTCCGAGGGTCTATTTGGTTATTTGGTGACATCATGAAAATACTAACACAGCCGCCTCCCGCCCCCTCCTCCGCCACACTTCAACATTTGTAAACCTGGCAACTTCTGGAAAGCCTAGTGGCCTTATTTCAAAGTAACTACTCAACCTAGAACTTAGCATTGATATTTGAACAACCCATATTGTAGAATATGGGTTCTCCTCTGTGCAGATTTGCTGGCTTGGCTATCTTATAAGAGATCACAGCAGTGTATCTCATAGTGTAGTCCTCAGATCACCTGTGTCAGAATCACCCGTAGTCCTTACAAAACTTCACACTCCTCGGCACATCCCACATTTACATAATCAGAATGTCTGTAAACAGAACCTAGAATTTCTTTTCGTAAAACCCATTTATGCCTAGCGTTCCATTATTGGAATGCTAAGCTTGCGGAAGTTATTTCTATCCTACTGCTCAAGGTCATTGCCAAGGTCTGATTTTTCACTAAAAAATTTGCAGCCTCTGGCATAAATGGGTTAATGAGCTCCTTCAAAAGTGAGAGTTAATTAGACTAAATTTTAAGAATTAGTGTTAAGAGTTTTCTTGCCACAGTTGTAATGCTCTTGTTGCTTTCTTCTAGGAACATTAAAAAGCTCCCCAGATGCTCCCTGCTCTGATCATTTCCCCTACAGCACCAGACATGTTGGCATCATCTCTTAGTTGGGCCCTGTGACCAGGGAACCCCTCATGAAACCACCTCTGCAGGTAAATCAACATAGAATGTACCACTTACAAGCAGAGTTAAGGCTGCTTTGGGGACACAGGGCTCAAGAGACCACAGTTCACAGACCCCTCCTACTAGTGGGATACTCCTACCATCCTCCCTAACCTGTTGGTGATTTGTAGGAGTGGCAGTCCCAGCCTTCTCTTCAACTAGGGAGATTCGGTTTCAAGCAAATGATTGGGAATAGACCCTAAGGGACAGATGACCTGAGAGAGAACAGACAAGAATGCTGAATGGAGGGCTGTCCCTTCAACATCCTTCAAGCCACACATTTCAAAAATTTTAGTCCTAAAGCAGATAATTTGGCAAGCAAGTGTGGCTAAGCCCAGGCACCTCTGTTCTTGGTTGTCAAAACTTTAATCTACAAACTCATATAGTGGCTCTATCTATAAATGCCCAACACATAAATGAGAATTTTCAAGCTTATCAGTTAAAAAAAGGGAGGCAGTGATTGTTTAGAAGAGAGGTTCAAAGCATAGGTTGAGGAGTCAGCCAGTCCTGATTGCAATCCTAGTTTTGCCATTTACTGCTTGGGTGGCTTCAGCCTACATCCTTGACTCTCTAAGTTTCAGTTTCCTTACTTGAAAAATGTCTCATACGAGTTGTTCTGTAAATTATGTAAGACTATAAATTAAAACATCAGCTAATAAATCACACTATATATTTAATATATGTAGCTTTTTATTTATTGTAATAACTTTTTCAAATTTCCTTTTTAAGCCTGGAGAGTTGCTGTAGAAGAAGGAAAAAAAGAGGAAGACAACGCAACGCAGGAGGAGATAAGTACCTCTGGACAAAATGGAAGTAGTAGTTGTTGAACAGAGGGAAAAGGGATGGGAGAAGGATGTGGACTGCAATGTTGCAGTGCCAGCTAATAACTTTCATCATGTACCTCCTTGGCTCAGGTACTGTCTCTTCTACTCTTTTCCTTACTTGTACTACCTTATTTAGCCCTTAATTATATACTTTCTTGACTCACTTTCAGAAACACTGATTATGTGGTCTGCCTCAAAGACAGAATCCTTGTTTTGGATTTTAGCCTTACTGATCTATAGCCTTGCAGGGGCTTACGGATGGCAGCTGTCTCTCCCCCTTGGGATCTAGCTTTTGGAAATATTGAAGGGAAGAGATTTCTATGATCTTATAGGAAAAGATCCACAGTTCATCTCCAAATTTGCTTTTATAGAGAAGTGTGTGTCACCAAAACATGGAGATATGGTCAGAGAGGCCCCTACCCCCAGACTTTTAATATAATTTTGCTTTCTAGGGCATTTGTTCTTGTCAAATACTTTCTCTTCTATCAGCTCACTTGTTCCTCACAAAAGCCCAATAAGGTATTAATAGTATTAAACAGACCCCTGTGAAGCACCTCAAGTCTTTCTCTCTTCCCACTTCCATTCTTGCACACCTTTTGCTAGACTAGTCTCTGCGTTCATCACATCAGGTTTCTAAAATTAAAGTCCCCTAATAACTTTGTTTGTTCCCTCATCAAATTGAACCTTTTATGCCTGGCTTATAAGGTGGCCTTAAAACCCCATTTTCCTCTAAACATTGTCTCTGTAGTTCAGGAACGTGGCAGGCTCAACACGTGTGCATGAGCCATATTGCTTCCCTCATTAGTGATACCTCCTCTCAAACCACCCAGATTCTACTCATTCTTCAATTTCCAGCTTCTCCTTGGAGCCTTCCCAGATCAT
Organism: Macaca thibetana thibetana; assembly: GCF_024542745.1. Lineage (NCBI taxonomy): Eukaryota > Metazoa > Chordata > Mammalia > Primates > Cercopithecidae > Macaca > Macaca thibetana. Next base: position 68,823,645 of record NC_065581.1, on the reverse strand, counting down.
TAGCTTCTTAAAAATCCCAGCTTTCTCTGAATTCTGACGGTAGCCACAGTTATTTGGGCAATTATGTCCTGGTCTTAAAGTCCTAATGGGAAAAAAAAAAAAAAGTATATGATGGACTTTATGAAGAGAAGAAAGCACTGGACTGAGTTTTAAGACATCTGCTAAGGAGCCGTGTAAGCCAAACCAGGTTACTTTACCTCTCTGGATCTTTATTTGCTGATCTGTTAAGTGGAGAGGATTGGGTCAGATAATCTTGGTGGTCTATGCTCATTCTGAGGTTCTTGGACAACTTGACCTAGTTCACGTGGGATGGGATTGAAGATCTTACTGAGTTTTTGGATGGAAATGGTCAGTAATGGGCACTCAGTGCCTTCAGGACTTGTTCTGTACTATCCCAGAAATTTCTGATGCTGAACTTGGCAGTTTTTAAATGCCATATTCCTTTTTTCCAAACTCTTCAACCACAAGAATTCAGGGAAGGTTAATGGGGGGTGACTTAGGTATCTGGATAATATGTATTGTGGACAATATAGCATTATCCTTGGGAATGATTTCATATTGTTGAATAAATAGCATCAACTTCTTGATAAACCTTAGTCCTGAGCATTTCATCTTCATTGGATGGTACTATATAGTAATATATTTATGTTTTCTTTTAATCATTTCATAACTTAGAAAATACTAACAGAGTCAAAACTCTAGGATAAGTGATATATGAGTTTTCTGTAGTAATCTGGTTAGAGACATGTTGTAATTCTGCATATATATGTACACTTATCCCATGCACGTTATGCTTAAACTAAGAAGGATACCCCTGAATTAAGAGGTGCTGTTATACATTGACCAGACTTAAGAATATCTCTTTAAAGTGTGTTGACATTTAATTGACCTTTGAAAGTTCATTCTGTTAATCATACTCAAAGTGCTAAAGCTATGGTTGACTGCTCTGGTGTTTTTATATTCATTCGTGCTTTAGCATATAAATTCTTCAGCATAATTGCTACTTATTTAGCAAGAGTTTCCTTTCTTTGAAAATGTGAGTTGTGCTTGTATTTTCGTGTCTTTTTTTTTTTTTTTTTTTAACTTTGCTTCAGGCTGGGTAGTGGTAGAGGTTTGAATTAAAATGTTTTCCTGTCAGTAGTTGTATGAGGTGTGGCTTCTTAATCTAGAAGTAATGGAAATTTCTTGCTTAAATGAAGTGCACTTTTCTTCCTGCAGAAGTTAGAACTCAAGTTACAATGCTGAAATTTAGACAAGCTTAACACTTCAAAACTGGATATCTTTAGCAGAAACTTTTGGAAATTTTAAATTCCATTTGTGTAGATTAAAAATATCAGTGCTAATACTTTCTATTAAATAAAGATTTATCTATTTTCATAAAACCTCTAATTATATTCCTTGAATTGCTGTGAGTAGAATTTTGTTGTAAACACAGTATTTTTTAAAATCTCATATATTTTAAAAATCTTAACATTATATTACTATAACTTAGAGAACAGATGTTTACATGTATAAATTTTTCTAGCTCTTAAATTCGTGAAATCAGTCTTTCAGAAGTAATTTTTAATATGGTTAGCTGTCTTATAGGTTTGTAAGTTGGTATTTCAATTTAAAATTTTTTCAATTTATATTTCTTTTTTTTTTTTTTTTTTTTTTTTTTTTTTTTTTTTTTTTTTGAGACGGAGTCTTGCTGTGTCACCCAGGCTGGAGTGCAATGGCCAGATCTCGGCTCACTGCAAGCTCCGCCTCCCGGGTTCACGCCATTCTCCTGCCTCAGCCTCCCGAGTAGCTGGGACTACAGGCACCCGCCACCTCGCCCGGCTAGTTTTTTTTTTTTTTATGTATTTTTTATTAGAGACGGGGTTTCACCGTGTTAGCCAGGATGGTCTCGATCTCCTGACCTCGTGATCCGCCCGTCTCGGCCTCCCAAAGTGCTGGGATTACAGGCTTGAGCCACCGCGCCCGGCCTTCAATTTATATTTCAATGACCAGGAAAAAATAAACTTTTTGCTAAATTCTAATAGAAAAAAAAAAACACACACACACACATAATTGTTAATATCTAGTAATTTATCTTGAGACTCCAGACATGTTTTTAGAATATTTTTACCTTAAAAGCAGTTTTAAAATAGGAAAATAAAAGTTTAAAGCAGAGTTTTTACTTTCATGAGGTAATTTTATGCTTCGCAGATAGGTAGGCCCATATTCAAGATCACTCTGATCTCTGTTTATAGTAAGTTTTGATGCCATTATATCATTTACTTATTTACACATTATAAACATAGTAGATGGCCCCATTGTCATGAAGCTGACATTTTCTTATCTCTTTTTCAATATTGTCCCCCCCTTTTTTTTTCTGTTTTCATCATAGCTGTCCTTTTCATTTTATTGTAGCCCTGACTCAAAATGAAAGTAAGTTTGTTCCTCTTAAACATTTCACTTGAAACTCTTTTTTTAGAATATGCAGTGAAATGTCTTGAATAATATTATCTAAATAATACCTAAAGAATGCAAATGACGTGCAATGCTGAATAGTCAGATACAGGATGTTCCATGCTGAGGGTAGACTCATATTTCCACTTTATAAAATGTGGTTTCAGAAAATAAATAGATGTGTTTCTTCCTTAATAATTAGTGTTTCAGGACCAAAATTGACTAAATATGGAAGTTTAAGATAAAGCCTGGTTTCTTAGGGAATCTTTCTCAGTCCTTAGTAACTCTATAGGATTGATGATACAGTGACAACTTCAATACGCTCAGTGTTCTTTTCTGTTTGAAGTCTGTTTTACCATTGTAAAAAACTTATTGTCGTTTGAATTTGGGTATGTGCATTCAGAGATGGTTTCCTTTATTTTTATTTTATTTAAACAAATACTTTCATGTCCCAAACACTTTATAAATACTGGAATATTTAATCCTCTTAACTCTGTAATTATAATTATCTTCATTTTACAATTGAGAAAACTAAGATACAAAGTTTTATTTAATGGTAAGGCCTTAAGTAAGGGGAGCATGATAAGTGTAAGCAGAGTGGAAAACTTAGTAGTGCTAAGAAGCAACAGAAGTATGTGCAGGAGTTTGGGAAGATGCGTCTACTTGGAAAGGATCAGGGACTCAACTGGGATCAGTCTTAAAGAGCAACATGTCCTCCTTCCTCAATTTTAAGCCTTTGGGCTCTAGAAGTAAAGGGCAAACTTAGAAAGAGGAGGCACTCCTCAGGTTTCAGCTGACTGTTCCAGCCTGGTAAGGTGGCTGTACTGGCTCATGTGATTCTCATAGGGCTACATCAACCTATGTCTTACCTCCTCCTAGCATTTCTTGGCTGACTCCTGCTTTTTTGGAGGGTTTAACTTCTCTCTCAGCTAGAAGGTTAGGCATTGCAAATACCAGTGGGTAATTTTTTTCTTAGCTTTAACCCCAGCCCATTTCATCCCCCTCTTTGCCCTTTGTATATTCTTTTGAAAATATGATCCAGTAGTGTTTATGAATGTGTGTTGTATAAAATTTAGAGATTGATGTTAACAGAATTAAAGGACAAAGCTGTCTTTTTTTGTTGGAATTGGGAATGGAAGAAGATGGGAGAGCAACTAAAAGCAGGAAATATGGAGAAAGAGACATTGTGGAAAAGAAGAGATATATTGAGGGGAAAAAAAGAGGGTGAAAAAATGAAGAGAGAATTACTGATGTGCTTCACACCCACACCTCCTCTCCAACTTCACAGTAACAGAGGCAATGTCACTGTCTTTTACCTGACAAGTGCTTTACCAGGGAGTTGTGCCTGGCATCGTGGGAGTGGAAAATTTCTCCCTTTTGCATTTTGAGACTTGGGTGTGCTGCTTTAAGATGCCACTGGTATCTAAGTAATGTTTGTTTATACTGGATATTTTTCTCTGTAGCCTTTGTGGATTGGACTTGTAATATAAACAATATTGTTAGCAGAACTGCAGGTACTCTATTGCTATGTTTATTTTATTAGTTAAAAAACTACCAGAGCCCTAGGACTTCTGAGCACATTTAGAAAATACCAGAGGCAATTTTAAGACTAGCATTAGAAAGAAAGAAAAAAATAAGAATAAAACTAAGACTTGCGTACCTTAGAATCCTAACCGATGTGGTGATTTTTAAAAATTAATGTTTCAGAGACTCTAAATTAGGGTCGTTAGTTTCATCAATTACATTTTTTAAGTTAATATAAAGTACTTTTGTATATAAGTTCTCTTTTCTTAACAGATAATTTAGGTAAAATGGAAGTGTGGCATTTTTTGTTCCATAGAATGTAAAATTAATGTCAGAATAAGAATTCTTTCGGGAATTTAGGATTTTTTGGGTGCTTCTCAAATCATCTATAATGCCTTTTCTTTATAGAAAAGGTAGATTATTCATTGGTTTTTATGAAAAACACTAAGTTTAAATAGCTAGGTGTGGTGGCGCGGCTGTAGTCCCGCTACTCGGGAGGCTGAGGCACGAGAATTGCTTGAACCTGGGAGGCAGAGGTTGCAGTGAGCCGAGATCGCGCCGCTGCACTCCACACTGGTCCAGAGTGAGATTCCGTCTCAAACAAAACAAAACAAAATTATTGAGCTAATCTTAATGGTAAAAATCTAGATTTGAAGAAATTTTTTTTAAAACAGTTGTTCATTTGTCAAATAGAAAAGTATGATCTTAGCAGGTTTGGTTAGATCCTTATCTGAAATAAAGTAAACTAAAGATGTTTTTCTTGATAAATGCTTGGGAATCACCAGTAAATTGGGGGATAGAAAGCAGGAAAAGGAGCTTTTTTTCTTATTTTTTTTCATTTATCAGTTTCTCCCACTTGTCCATCCTTTCCTATAATCATGGAAATTTTTATTTTTTGCACTGTTCTCCCCATTTGTTTATCCTAGATTGCCACCACAGCAAGGTTTTCTAGAGTTAGGCAGAAAGAGAACCTGGGCCTAGAAGCTAATGGAAGCTATCCCATGCTTTCTCAGACTCTCTTTCCTCCCTAGAGATAAGAGGAGCAAAACAGGAGTTGATGGCTCATTGCTGTTGCTTCTGTGGCTGCCCTGTTTGGTTGACCTAAGCTTTTTTAAAAAACCTCCACTCTTGATGCTTAACTCTACGAATAAAATTAGGGCCAGTCACACTGTATTTTCATCATCAGTTATCCCTAGTGATTCAAATTTAGCACAAACCTGCTGTGAGTACATATTAATTAGGTGAATACAGTAGAATGCAATCATAACATGAGTCTTTTAATAACTATTCTTTGTTTGATTTTTATTTTAGAAGTTTGCAGTTATTTTGTTGAAAATCTAGAAGATCTTTATGTGAGCACCTGAGGTTTGGGTAGCCCCACAACAGTTTAAATCAAACGTTAACTTGCAGTAAAACTCTACTGAAAGTGTCTTTGATTTCAAGGTGCAGAGAGCTGTTTCAAGTTAAGTTGCTATATTAGTCTGTTCTCATACTGCTAATAAAGACATACCTGCAACTGGGCAATTTATTAAAAAAAGAGGTTTAATTGACTCACAATTCCACATGGCTGGGGAGGCCTCACAAAAATGGCGAAAAAGCAAGGGATGTCTTACGTGGTGGCAGGCAAGAAGTTTGTGCAGAGGAACTCCTGTTTATAAAACCACCAGCTCTCATGAGACTTACTCACTACCACAAGAGCAGTATGGGGGAAACCACCCCAGTAATTCAATTATCTCCACCAAGTCAAGGTGAGATTTGGGTAGGGACATAGCCAAACCATATCAGCTGCCTGTTCTCCTGTGCAGTGACATAAAGATCTGATAACCTGATTTAAAGCTTGGACTCTTAAGATTTTTGTTTTTTTCTTTTTTTGCGCCAGAGTATCTCTGTCGCTCAAGCTGGAGTTCAGTGGCATGAACAGGGCTCATTGCAGCCTCAACCTTCCAGGTTCAAGTGATCCTCCCGCCTCAACCTCCAGAGTATCTGGGGCTACAGGCATGTGCCATCGTGACAGGCTAATATTTTTATTTTATTTTTGTAAAGATGGGTTCTCACTTCTGGGCTCAAGCAATCTTTCTTCAGCCTCCTAAAGTGCTGGGATTATAGGCGTGAGCCACTGTACCCTGCTGTAAAGAATTTCATATCCCTGTTTTCGGTATGCTGTGTCACTGTTTGCCATGGGTAAAGGTATATGAATCTCTTTTATTTTGCTGCTTGCAACCCAGTTCCCATGCCAAACCCAATTTGTATCCAAACACACAATATTGAAGACAAGTTCTTCTATAGAAAGCTTCATAAGCCAGATACTGACTACTGTGTCTGTAAATATACTCAAACTATTTTGTAGTCTTGCTATTTTAAAAAATGTGTGGGTGTGGGAAGTAATGTTGAATGAATTCAGGGTAATTGGTGGTTCTTTGTATTAGGAAAACTCACACTAGTTAAGGGAAGTCTGTTTTCATGATTCATGTATGTTTAACTTAAAAACAAAATTCTGCCATCCTTCCCTCTCTCCAGTTTGCACTCTACCTCATAAATTCAAGCAATGAAGGAATTTAAATAATAGAATTTTATAACTGAAAGGATTATGGAGAGAATCTGTTAACCCTCTTATTACAGTTGAGAAAATAGATGTCCAGTGGGGTCAAATGAGATCACGTAGTTCGTTTAAAAGCCCAAATAACATTTTAGTAGTTTATATCCATTAGTAAACACTGTTCTATTTAATTTGCCCTAACATGTTCATAATCAGAGTCATAATAAGGAAAAATCACTAATATGTGTGTGGTACTTTCTTGTCACCTCTTGTGGCACCTTAGTCACTTCTCAAAAGAGGTCTGTAAGGTGTCGGTATCCCGGTTTCCATTCAGGGAGAGAACAGGCTATGAGCCTAAGAGACCTGTCTGTGCCAGTCACTATCAAAACAGTCTAATGCTACGAGTTTTCCCACCTTGGCAAAAGTGTTGGCTGGTCTCTGGACAGTTCTCATAGACCACAGGATTGGGCGGAGGGGGAACCACATCTTCTTGTTAGGGCTCTAATCTGTACCAATTACTAACTGTTGTCTCTATTTCATCACTTTTTAAAGGGGAAAAAAAGCAGTTTTTAAAGAGCTGTGAGATTTTAAATTGTTCAAAAGAAGTATGCTGGATAATTATAAGGTGTGTTTTAAAGATCTTATCAACATCTTAAAATTAGCCAGTATGTACTGAACATCCACTGTATAAAAGGCACATTATGGGGTACTGCAGTAGGTACAGCAGTGATTGAGACAGAATCCTAGCCTTCAGGGAAGAGGTGTATGCAGTGTTCTCTCCTTCCAAAGATTACCTAGATAGAGAACTGTTAATAAGAAATATCTTGGTACCGTCTACATTACTCTTGAGATATAAAATATATTACTTCTTATGTCTAAAATGGGTCAGTTGTTTCTAAAACAATTTGTATTAAAGTATTCACATTAAAAATTGGTAAAATACAGAAAAGTAGAGGGGAAAAATCATGAATTTTTAACATGATTATGTCAGTTTCTTTCTTGGAGTTTAACTCGATGGGATAACTGCTAATTTTTTTTATCATTGCATAGCTTTGTAAACTTCTTCTAATGATTATATAATTTCAGCATGGGTTAGTTTCTAAGTATGTCAAAAATCTAGCTTTTTTTGTGGTGATTATTGTTGTTTTACACAAAATGATTAATAAAAGACTCGAAACTAACCTTGGCTTTAGAAATGCTTTTTAAAATTTAAAATAATGAATGAGTAGCAAGATTACTTTCTAGTGTTTCCTTAAGGTCACCAAAATCACTTAAGTTGCTTAAAATATTGGTGGAAATATCAACTACGAACAGTTGACCTAAATTAGAAATGAGTGTTTAATAGTGATATTTATAAAATATGTATATTTTAAAATGCAGTTTCTATTATAGAATTATGTTCCTCTGTAATAATTTCTCTTTACACTGAATCATGTTGAGTTTTCATTGTGCAGATAATTTAATCTTACAGCTTTGATCTTTTTTAAAAAATAAAACAGCTATTTGGAGTATGAATTCAGCCATGTAGTTATTACAATGAAATTCATCTTAAATCTACCTAACGTCCCTTTAGAAATAAGACCTATTTCAATAGAAGGGCATTTCTTGGTTAGGGTTGCTCTTCCTGAGAGGAGTCTCCTGGAGCAGGAGCCCCTGGGGAGGAGTGAAATGAGCCAGCAGGTGGTCTAAGGGAGGTGCCAGGGAACTGCTGACAGTGCCTGAAGGAAGGGAGGGAGCAGGATGGGAGTGGGGTGGAAAGTCCCTTATTAGCCTGGGGGCTGGGATACCCTGACTCTCTGGAATCCCCCTCCCTTGCAAGAATGCCAGCCAAAGTAGGAAGGAGGGGCTCCAGCCAGATGGGGGTTCCAGTGCAGGAGGAAGAAAGTAGGGTGACCACAACTAAGAAAGCTATCTGACAAGCTTTGAGATCTCCTATCTGGGGAACCCCAGCATAGATAGTAAATCAGTATTACCTTAGAGGAGAGTTTGGCAAGTGAATATATATGATGAATGAATGAGTGACTGAATGAACTGCTTTATCACCAAAGGATCTGGATATTTGTTTCTACTCTCAAACATTTTTTCATTTGTTAACTTTTTATGCCTAATTTTAAAAGAAAATACAATTTTCATTGAACTGTGATTGACTACTTCATATTTATTGAAACCCACACCTTCCAGTACTCCACACATGATTCAGAAAAGCTTACAATAAAAAAAATCAAAATAGAAAAGTGAGTAACGGATGTGATTTCAATTCTCCAAGCCTGTTGTCCTTATCTGTGATGGTAATGATTATAGATGCCTTATCTTGCTGTGGCAGGAATGAAATGAGATCATGTATAGGCATTATTTATCATACAACAAGTACCTAGTTGAGGTTGTATTAAAATTAAGGCTTTAAACTTGAGTACATACACTTTTGCTGAATTCTCAATTTATTTTTCATTACCATTTTATCAGAGAATGATATTTAAGCGATATTCATTTCTAGAGTAGAAGAGATTTTATTCCTTATAACTGTAAGCTCTATACTATCCAAGATAATACTTTTTTCCTAGAATTTGAATTATTTAATCTTTCACATTTGCACAATCCATGGTCAATCACTCCCAGTAAATTCTTACAGCATTCGTCCACTTTCATGAGGCAAGGAGTAAGTAGGTCTGTATTTGTATTAATTACAAAGAAATTCAAGGGAAGGCTCATCATTATCATCGGTAGCAGGAAATATAATGAATTAGAAGCCCTTGAATTAGACTAAAAGAGTGTGGATTATGTGTGAAAGATTGAATCAGAGAAGGTAAAGATTAATTTTAAAGGGCAGAATTTTGTACATTTAGGTCACTTCAATTTCAGATCAATTCTATGTATGCTTTCTAGAAAAGATATAAAAGACCGCCTAGATTTCTTGTCTTTAAGTGTGTTTTTCCAAAGCAACATGACAGAGGATGAATGCCAAAACTATTAATGCAGCTACCCTGGACACTAAGCCCCCAAAGAGATGGAGGATTGGAGGATGTAGAACGTGGGCACTGGGTCCAGTGCTGAGATGGGACATATTCATTCTTAGAGTTTCACTACGAACACTCCAAGAATAGAGGATGAGAAGGTTATGTGGACAGGAGAAGGGTGGAAGAGGGTTGAATGGTTGAGGGTAGCTAAAAAAAATTTTTACACTTTATCTCAGGCTACTCCTAAACTCTCCACCAGAAAGAATTAATCCTGCAAGCACTTAAAACTGATGTGAGGAAGATAATAAAGCCTGTCCAGGGTGCAGACATCCAGATTTGCAATTTAGGGTGGGAAGACTTTAGAGACCTTGTCTAACAGGGCTAAAGAGTATCCTTATGGTTTTAAAGTAGTTACATTGTTTTTTGTAAGCATTTCTAGCGTTATATAAGACAAGTCAGGGTCTGATGTATTGAACACAGTTGGATCTTATTCTGCCATGTTTGTTTTTAATTCACAATTTTTAAATGGATTTACTGGTCATATTTCTCAGGTCATGGCAAGATTTTTTAGTCTTAAACTTATTTAGCTCAGTCCTTCTAGATCAATGGTTCTCTGCCCTGGAGGTGTAGTAAAATTGTTTGATAGCTTTTGCAAAATTCACATACCCAGCAGCCTCCCCATCAACTGAATAAGAATTGCAATGTGGATGTGGCAGAGGCAATCCAGGTATGCGGGGTTAGAAGAAGCTGTCCTGGTCATTCTGTTGCCACCCTCTCACTTGGAGAATTGCTGATCCAATGAATTCCTTAACATAACTTTGAAAACACAGTCTTTTGCTCAGAACTTCATGAATAAACATCAAAAGTTCACTAAACAAAGTGTAAAGACCATGAGATCTTAGTTATAAGAGTTCATAAATAGAAAAGCACTTTATTGCCTGTATGTATGTGGGCTCCTCTTTTAGCAAGATATGAGCTAGGTGAAATCTATGTGAAAGCTAAAGCAGATTTATTCCAATCGGATGTCAGATAATTTTGCCAGTTTAACTGAGACTCAGTGTTACTTAAACTACGTGCTAATTTTTTTGGTTACTGAGTAGTATTGGTCCCACTTGGATCAGCAATTCTCCAAGTGAGAGGGTGGCAATAGAATTATTTAAGCAATTATTTGTTATTTGAGGCTGTTTGCTTAGTATTTACTTGTCACTGTTTTACATGTTAATTTACAGTTACTTAAAACCAGTAAGATTCCAAGGCAAGTAGGGGACCTGTCACTTTGAGAAAAATTTATGGTAGTAAAAATATTTTTTTTTAAAAAAGTCACTGATATACAATGTCCCCCCAGGGTATAAGCCTTGGTATTTATCTATTTTAATTAAAGAGTACTCTGCCTGTCTAGTCGTGGCTAACTTAAAAGAATTGGGTATCTTGGTGAGAAGTTCACAAGGTTGGTAGCCATAGCTGAGTTTGGTGGATTGACCCAAGCTCTAGTCAGCAGTGGTATATGAATGCCAAGTAGTAAGAATTTCTGGAATGTAGAATTGCACAGCACTGATAAAGTTTGCTTTGTTCCCCTATGTGACTTGACCCATTGAGAAAACGGGTTCCCTAGGAAGTTTTAATAGTTCAAAGTCCTTAGTTAATAAAGAAAAAGGCCACAACATAATTCAGCTTGTTTTCACCTGCTGACTCAAAGATTAACTTTTTTAACCTTAATGGGATAGAGTTACCGTTTGCTTTGAAAAAGTAATTTATGGAGTTCTTCATATTTGTTAGTTTCAGTAAGCATGATGCTTTTTGTGTGGATTTTATTTTTGTTTCGGGTTTGGTATCACAAACTAGTAAGACTTAATGCAATTTAAGAATCTTACGGTAACTTCATCTAAAAACAAATCTCAGGGAAAGGCACACCCACTTTTCTGTATCAACTTAATCTTTCACTAGACTCAGAATGGTTTTGAATTACTTTAGGAAAGTAGTGACTGATGGAGCTTAACCTTCAGTTTTCCTCATTTATTTTCATAAGAGAATGGGAGTGGAATTCAAAACATTCAAATTTGGAGTTAATGTGCGTCACTGTTGTGAGTGATAGGTTCTGTGTTTTTCCAGTGGGAAACTTTGATCCACATACTGATATATGCCTGTGTTATACCTCGTTATTCTTTTCTGTTTTTCTCCTGATTGTTGCTTACTCTTTCAAAAATCAGCTGACTGTACAAGTCCTCTCTGGGAGCAGACTTTAGAGCAAAAGCGATCCATAAAAGCAGCACGTAAGTCTTTCTTTTTTTTTTTGTCAGAGTTTATAACTTTTAAAGTAGACCTTTTATATTTTCACTGGTAGTCTAAGCTCACTTAACTGCAGTATTTAATGTTAAATGTATGCTTTATGCTGTTAAGATAATTTAGTTTCTGTGTTTGGTCACTTTTGCTTAAAGGATTTTAATTACATAATGCATGTTGAAGTCATGTTAAGTAACCTGGCCACTTGCCTATTTACTTCTTGTGGCTAACAATAATGAATGAAACCGTTTACATATGTTGTCTTAGTATATCACAAAATTTTATAGAAACTAGAAACTCGGTGATGAGTAATAGACATCCATGAGCCTTCTTGTTTGTTTTGAATTTGAGACATTTTCTAGAATATTGCTGTTTGAATGAGGCTTCAGTAATTTACAGAATCGTTGCCTGCACATCTTAGAAACACTTGCTGGGATTACTTCTTCAGGTTAACCGAACAGAAAGCTAAAGAAGGTATATGGCTGTTGACAGTGAGCGACTGTAAACATCCTCGACTGGAAGCTGTGAAGCCATAGATGGGCTTTCAGTCGGATGTTTGCAGCTGCCTACTGCCTCGGACTTCAAGGGGCTACTTTAGGAGCAATTATCTTGTTTACTAAAACTGAATACCTTGCTATCTCTTTGATACATTTTTACAAAGCTTGAATTAAAATGGTATATATTAAATCACTTAAAAACCGTCTCTGTACATTTTTAGAGGGCTTCAGCAGGGCATTGAAGAGGTGCTCTGTGTATGCATAGAATTTGCAATGTCAAAAAGAAAGTATTTGTGAGAGAAGTAAGGAAATGTGTTATAGTATTTTTATTATTTTTAAAAGTATAGTAGGGCAATATTTCACAAGCAAATCTATGAAGTGATTTGTCCCGCCCTTTCTGCAGTTTCAAAATAGGTGTTTTTTAGACCCATTCACAAAAAGAATCCATTAATGAAACCAAGATTATTTGGGGGAAAAAAGTAAGGTGAAGGGTTAGTTACTTTCACATTACTTGGATTAAACCCCTTTTATTTCCTTATAGGCTTAGTCTTTAAGTAATAAAGTAGCAGCTCTCAGCTTAATAAAGTGTCTATAAAATAAACAAATGCTGATTCAACTAACTCTGTTATTTGAAAAACCTATTCTTGTTTTAGATGATTAGAATAGTATTTTAGGAATTTATGGATACTGTTTCCATTTGGTTGAACTTTTAACTTAGTTTTATGCAATAACTCATATCTCTTAAAAATAATAAATGCGTCAAATTCTGTCCTAAATATATGAAGACAATTTTAAAATTCAGAATCCTGTGGAAGATTTCTGTGATGGACATAATTTCTAATTTGCCTTTTTTGTAAACACATATTTTTCTTATGATGGATTTGTTTAATATTAAGTATACACTTAAGTATAGAAATATTAAGTATACACTTAAATAGAAACTAGACACTTTAAAAAAATATGAAGGTGATATCTTTTGTCCTCTAAAACACAGTATTTTATAAATGTATAGTGTTTCCATTAATGTAAAAGAGTTTCTTTTCCCTGTTTAGTACCCATTGGTGATGATGATAAAGAAGTGATACTAAAACAGTATGATCATACCACTATTTAAAATAGTAGGCATTTATACTAATACCTGGGATGGAGAGAAGTATGTGTTAGAAATGTCTTTAAGTTTCCCTCATACATAAAGCTATCAAGTGAAAAAACTCAATTAGTCATGCTGGGCCGTGAGAGGTTCATCAACTGCCACTGAAATGCAAGGGGCTTGGGGAGGCCTCTGCCAGGCCCTGGGTCTGGAACTGAGGGTAAACTGGACACACCTAGAGCAAATAACTTGGCTGTTTTTCTGGGGGCACCCAGCCATATTTCCTAGGTAAATGACTATAGGTTTGAAGAAACGGTTAAACTTTTCCTAAATCTTTGACCTTCACTTTCTTTAGGTTCTCTTCCTGTGTTATTTTATATCCTCTTCCTTACCTTACTGCCCTCTAAATTTTCCATTTTTTCACTCTTATCTGGTCATTTTGTTCATGTAAATAATTAGTTATGGGAACTTTTTAATTTGTAAAAATTACAACACTTCTAAATGTTTTAAAATCAACAAATACAAACCTCCATAAGCCATTCTGGGTAGTTTTGAACTTAATACCTAGTATTTCTTATGTCTTGTGCCCCACATTTCCACAGTAATAATGTGAAATACTATTTTTAAATAACGTCAATAGTCCAGGCACGGTGGCTCATGCCTGTAATCCCAGCAGTTTGGGAGGCTGAGACGGGTGGATCACTTGAGGTCAGGAGTTTGAGACCAACCTGGACAACGTGGTGAAACCCTGTCTCCACTAAAAATACAAAAATTAGCTGGGTGTGGTGGCGCGCACCTGTAATCCCAGCTACTCGGGTGACTGAGAATCACTTGAATCTGGGAGTCAGAGGTTGCAGTGAGCCAAGATGGTGCCACTGAACTCCAGCATGGGCGACAGAGTGAGACTACCATCTCGCTCTCTCTCTGTATATATATATGCATGCACACATATATATACACACACATACGTATATAAAATAACCTTACTGCCCTCTACATTTTCCACTTTTCAATTTTCAACAGTGTGTTATTTATAATTGAAATAAGATCTGGATGCAATGTTTTATTTTACAAAAAAACATAACTTCTAAAGTTTTCAGTATTATGTTTCTACCACTACGGGGACAAAGTTACCATGCATGCACTTAGATAAGATAAACTAATATTTAACATAAATTAGAAACCCTTACTAATTGCTTTCATGTTTTTTTCTTATAATTTTTAAAATCTGACGTATCAGCATAATAAAATATCTATAAACTAAAACATAAAATTCTTAAAATGGACTGTAGGAGGTCAGTTACTGAAAATAAAACGCTGTCAAAATGTGTTAGTTAATTGTTATGTGAGTGTTGCTATAAAGTTAGTAATGTTTAAAAAATAGCACCACACTGAGTAATCATCAAAAGTATTATACATTTAGTTTTTATTCATGATTTGCCAAAATAAAAATTGGCACATGCTTGAAAGGGAGATTTCTAAAGGAAGTTAAGAGCTTCTAAAAGTGTCAGTGGTGATTCATTTAAATGATACTTATTTTTCCTGACCTTAAAACTCTGATTTGAACTTGCACTCCATTTTACAATGATGCTGTCTATAAATATTACACATGTATGAAGCCTTTCCTCTACTACAAAATAACTAAAACCAGACCGGAGGACTGTGGAGACAAGGGAAATGCATTTGAAGGCCGTCCTGCATGGGAATTAGTTACCTAGACCTGAGAAACCCCTTTCTATTCAGATTTCTGTCAGAATTGCTCTGTTTTCTTTTACTAACATTTTAGCTAAATATTGCCATTCAAGGGGAAAACAATCTTTCCTGACCGGTATCGATTTTTGGTAGCTTAATAACACTAATTCAAAGTTGCTAGTTTTTTTTCTGTATCAGAAGAGTAACAGAAAGTTAATTGTTTATCTTAATTTTGGAAGCACCTTACTGAAATTTTAAAGGTGGTGCTTAGTGTACTATGTTAACAATCTCACTAAAATAATAGAGAAGACTTTCTTCATGTGGTTCTGTATCATAAAAAGTATTCTGTAGATATGGAAGATAAATTTGCTAGTGTGTGCTGTAGTTGTTTTTGTGCACTGCCAAATACAGAACGAAGCTGATAAATCATTTGAGATTGAGGGTTTTTATGATTATTATTTTTCCTCCTCATTTTTACACCTCCTAATGGCAAAAAGCCAGTAAATAAAATGCAAAAAAAGGAGCCTCTGAATGTGTTTATTATTAGAAATAATAGTCAATGAATTAAATATTATTTAATAGACTTCTATTGTGATGCACGGAGAAGTGTCTCACTAATGTACACTTCTAAAATCTCAATATGAATGTGATGGGCAAGTTAATGTTGCCAAGCAAGTGATGCTAAATCTGCCTTTCCTAATTTGTATACCTCATTATTATATAACCTTAATAATGCAGTACTTTCAGGGTAGAGGCTTTTTGATGCAAATTAAAACAAAGTAGGTTGGGGATTCATTTAGCACAAACACTAAATGTGAACTTACTGTCCCTACAGACTTCAGTGCCCTGAATGGTTAGAGAAATTAATGAAGGAGCTCCATCGAGTGCCTTTACAACTCTTAGTAATATTAGAATCTTTCCACAGCTCTTATTTCAAAAATGATAACATATTTCAGGATGTGAAATAACATATTAGCAAGTGTGTTGGAAAATATAAAATATTCTACAGTATGATAACATATCATCAGCTTGTTATTCTTCGTGTGTTTCCTTGTAGGGCCGGACTACCATTTCTGAATTTTGGAATTTGGTATTTTTTAGTAAACATTTGAAAAGATGAAATGCTTATACCAATAGTCTTTCAGTGAAGGAAGAGTTATGTAAACGCTGAAGAAATGCATGTAGTTAAACATACAAATAAATATCTTAATGCCATAAAACAGTAGCATTTGTAGTCATAATTCCCACAGTCAGTAAAAATATATTTATTTTCAGGATGTGTGATGTTAATGCAATAAAAACATTGTTGGCCTATTTGAATGAAGATTTATTTGCACTGAGTGTAACCCTGCAGAAATGAGTCAGAGAATTGGTAAAAGTTGCAAATCCAAACATTCAACTTTGAGTGTTCATGTTTTGTGCATAATAGATCTTTCTAAGTGCATATCAAAGAAGTGATTTTGCCAAATTTATTACTCTTTAATCATGTTAGATTAAAATTATCTTTAGAATACAAATCTTTAAATGATGGAATGCCCATCTAGAAAATTTAATTTTCAAACATTTGTTCTTTTTGATGTGCTTTCAGTGGCTTTCTTGGCCATATCAGGTATATAGTTGTCTTTCTGCAATTCTCATTCTACTGTTATACCCCAGTGAATCTATGTTTGGCTTAAAATAAATTGAGATGGTCAGATACTGAGTAAGAAATTAGGAGGCCGGGCGCGGTGGCTCAGGCCTGTAATCCCAGCACTTTGGGAGGCCGAGGCGGGCGGATCACGAGGTCAGGAGATCGAGACCATCCTGGCTAACACAATGAAACCCCGTCTCCACTAAAAATACAAAAAAATTAGCCGGGCGTGGTGGCGGCGCCTGTAGTCCCAGTTACTCGGGAGGCTGAGGCAGGAGAATGGCGGGAACCCGGGAGGCGGAGCTTGCAGTGAGCCGAGATCGCGCCACTGCACTCCAGCCTGGGCGACAGAGCGAGACTCCGCCTCAAAAAAAAAAAAAAAAAAGAAATTAGGAAATCCGCATACTGTTAATTCATAAAAACAATAATGTTCATTGAAATAATTAACTTTTCTGCACTTTAACTTCAGTTTCTGGTTTGATTTTATTGATTTCTTATAATTTGACCTAAAATCTCTGTGTAATAAAAAATAAATCATCATGAGTTATTGGAAATTCTAAAATTTTAAGACTATTTAAAAGATAAAATTCAATTTATGAAAATGCAATTTACTGAAAGGTAATTTCTCTGTTCTTTTTGTATAGAATAGAATCTATTTAGGTTGTTGGTACACATGTAATTGTTATTGAATATGTGTGATATGCTAATAGTGAATTAAAACTACTTTCATTCAGTTTACCACCTGAGACAACAGTAAGACTAGTGCTGGAGAAGTTAAGGTTAAGTTTAGAGTTAGAAAACAAGCTCTCAAGGAATTGTAAGAGCAGTCCCATCCCCTGAATCTCAGGATATGGTAGCTCACTTTGGCTGGAGGAAATTTTAAAGTCCTAGGGTGACTAACACTTTTCTAGCACTGTTGATTTTCTAGATTAGAAAAGAATAAGAGAATACCAATGAAGGCAGGACGATTTTTTTTCTTTATTTTATTTATTTATTTATTTTGAGACAAAGTCTCACTCTGTTGCCTAG